>NC_141682.1:8045000-8645000 GCF_028749965.1 Puma concolor
AAAGCAACTGTCACCACGGCCTCGGCCTGGAGAAAGGAGGAGATACACGTGGGAAGCCTGCTCGATCGTCTCTCTGCACCCTCAAAACCATGGGCCCCACCTCGGCCCGCCCCCGGAACACGTGGTCACCCCCTCTACCTCGGCTCCGAGTGCTGCCCCTGCCGCGGGAGGCGCCACCTAGGGGGGGGCCGGCCCCCTTCCCCATCAGCCTCAGCACAGCCACACTGTTCACTGACAGGGAGAAGTTTCTCTGAGGAGGGAGCCAGGGGTGGGAGTGAGGACCCAGGCACCCGCCGCCCCCCCCCACCCTGCCCAGAACCACAACCTCCACCACCTGTCTTTCCAGCTTTGGCCCCTCTCTCCAAGATGGAGACCCAGCACCCTGCCCTGCAAGGCTCCAGCCCAGGCCCACCTGCTCCTCCTCAGTCAAAGGCTCCAGCGCCAGGGGCTGCAGTGGCTCCTCCTGCAGCACCGCAGCAAACTCCTTGTCCTGCAGCTCATCGGGTACCTGTCAACCGGGGCAGAGCGGAGGTCCCACGTGCTCCTGGACCCCCTCCACTGGCTGAGACCAAATGGGCAACAGGGCCACACACCCCACACTCTCGCCTAGCCCCACCTTGTTCTCCTTGACGTAGAGAGCCAGCATCTCTTCTCGCCCGTAGCGATAGTCAGCCAGCTTGTATTTGGGCATGGCAGGGGACGGGGGTGGAGAGGCCACACTGCCACCGCTGGAAAGGGCCCTCAGCCTAGAAAAGGGACACAGGAAAGGAGAGAAACAGGAATCCGGGCAGCCCTCTTCTTCCTGGTTTCTCTGAGCCATCCAAAGCATGTGTGACTCACCACTCAGGCCCAAAATTGAGGGTCTCTGCTGCCATTGTGGAGCCAGGTGTATCCTCAAGGTCTGAGGGGCTGAAGAGACAAGGGGGGGACCTGGCGTTCACTCTCCAAACACCTGTGGAGACACAGGGACACTAGGCCTCGGAGACAACACATCACACACCTAGAGAACCACAAGAAGAGAAGAAATGGAAGCCCGCCTAATGAACTCTGAAAGGACTCACCTAAGCCAGCCACGTGCCACTCACACCATGAGTTAAGTGAACTGTCGCAACGGGGGAAGACCTGGGGGAAGGAAGGAAAACAGGGCAGCTGGAGCCCTTTCCAGCTTCAGCAAAGGGTACCTCCCTCTACCCCAGACTTACTTGGCAGCCTTGCCCCAGGAAGCAGGTAGGGCCGGGCCGGGCCGGGGCTCTCTTCAGGTAGGGGCCTGTCCTGGAATGAACCAAGGTCTCCAAGCTACAGGACGCTGACCTGACTACAGTGGTGTCCAGGGAGGGAGCTTCACATCAGGGAAAGATCCTTACCGAGAGGCAAGAAAATAAAACTGGGGTTAAACTAATGGGCCGGGTGGGTCTCCCCACCTCTGGCCCTCCTCTGGCCCACAACATGGGGAGATCCACAGCTGCGGGAGGCTTCTAGTTATCCGGCGCAGGGAGCCACGGACCCTGCTCTTTCTCATCTCTGTCCCCCCTGCTAGGCCTCAAGACCAGTTAACTGACCCAGCAGAGCTAACAGAGGCGCTGGCATTGTGGCAGAGCACGCCAGGTACCTCTCCAGGCCTAAGCGCCCTCGCAGGGTGGCGTGGTATTTGGGAAGGGGCTGGTTGAGGCATGGGGGACACTCAGAACAAAGGTAAAACACAAGCAAGCAAGGAAACTAACAAACAAAACATCAGAGCCACAAATACCCTAGAGACAAAAAACCATCAGTTATGGAAAGAATCACAAATGCAACCTAGGAGCAAAATTACCTCCCTCCTGAAAACTCTCAGGGCTGCCTGTTTGGCGGCTAGAATCCAGGGATTCCGTTTTGGGGGAAAGCCAGTGGAATGGGAGCGGCGGTGAGGAGCCCCTACCCCAGGGCCAAAGACAGGGCAAACGGAAGGCCACAGGCAGGTGAGTCCAGCCAGTGCCCCCTTGGCCTGGTTTACCCAACAGGAATCCACACTTTTCCAGGGATCGGGAAGAGCCCCATCACAACTACTAAGAACCAAAAAGGGAACATTATGCTACAAACCAGGCAAAAGCCCCTCTCACCATAAAGTAAAAATGAGGTTGACAGAAGTAGTGGCAGTGGCAGCGACCTGTCCTCCTAAGGAACAGCAGGAGAGGCTCTCAGGGGGCAGCGCATCCCTGGCGGTTCTGAGCAAGGATGGGTGGGTGAGGTCTCAGGGAGCTGCACAAGGGCTTCCCTCACTGGCTGGGGAGGAAGCCGGACCAGAGTGCCTCCACAGTTTCCATCAAGTCCAAGACTCCACGATTCTGCGAAGAAAGGCGGAAGGGTTTCTTCCAGAGGGGTCAAGGGGCAGTAGCTCTCACAGCTGCAGACGGGAAGACAAAGCAGAACACCATGACAGAAGTGGGACCCGCTTCCAAAATCCTGGTGTCCTAGGAGGAAACCCAGCTTTGGAGGTTGTCTACAACAGGGTGGACTTGTCCCTGGCATGACCATCTCTTCTGCAACAGCCCCAACTGGACATTCCTGGCGACAGAGCACACCACGGCACACGTGGCTCTCAGGAGACACATGGTGTTGAAAAGGGGCACCTGGGTGGCTTAGTCCATTAAGCGTCTGACTTCGGCTCCGGTCACAATCTCGGTGTTCGTGGGTTCGAGCCTCTCATCGGGGTTTTTTGCTGACAGCTCAGAGCCTGGAGCCTGCTTCGGATCCTGTGTGTGTGTGTGTCTCTCTCTCTCTCTCTCTGCCCCTCCCCCACTCACGCTCTGCCTCTCTCAAAAATAAATAAAAACATTTGAAAAGCTCTTCCTTTCACTGGATTCACGCAGGCCTCCCAGGACAACAGAGTAAGGTTCCTTCTTTCCACGCTACAGCCCTTACCTAATCTGCCCAATCAACCTTGAAGACACTATGCTAAATGAAACAGCCCAGTCATAAAAGAGCAAACACCACAGGATTCCTCTTGTTTGAGATTCCTTGAGCAGCCAAATTTAGAGACACATAGAACAATAGGGGCCAGGGTTGGGAAGTACTTAATAGGTAAGAAGTTTCAGCCAAAATGGGACCAACGAAAGAGTTCTGAAGATGGGACAGTGGGGACAGTTGCACAACAACGTGAACGTACTTAACCTTGCAGAATCGTACACTCAAAAATGGTTAAATGGCCTGTTTTACCACCCCCACCCCGGCAGGAGAAGAAAAAAAAAAAAAGGTTTAGGGGGGAAAAAAAGAGACATTTGGGAATACCTATTACATACCGAGGTCCTCCTCACTCCAAAGAAAACACCACACATTCCTGCAAACAAACCTCAGGAGAGGCTGTTCTGAGCCCCTTGCGATTCTTTCCAGAAGAGCCCCATCCTCATGGAAGGCCGCTGTGAGATAACAGGGACAACTCACCCTCCCTCCCTTCCAGGGAGTGGCAAAGGCAGCTCTCCTCTTCCGGCCTTCACCTTTCTGTCCCGGTCGCAGACTGGCAAACTGAGGAAAAGTGGTTCCCGGTGTGAGAAGCAGGGAAACTGCAGAAGCAAGGAAAGGCAGTCAGGGCGGAGGAAGCAGAGGAGCGGCTGGAGGAAAGTCACGTCTCCGGGCTGGCCTGGCCACAGGGGGACCTGGTCCAGCAGCCGGTGGCTGTCGGGTCGTCCTTCAGACCAAAGGAAGCACTGCGAAGCAGCACACGAGCTGCCGGTGGTTCCCACCTTCTGACCAGGCGTGCTTCTGTGTCCTCTGAGCCAGGGGTTCTCAACTGGGGCGCCTGCGCTCCAGGGCACATGTGGCAGTATCTGGATACGGTTTTGGTAGGCGTGACTTGAAAGGCGCTACTGGCCTCCAACAAGGCGCATGACAGCCCCCCACAACAAGAAATTAGTGGGCCCAATGCGGCGACAGTGCCCGGGCTCAGGACGCCTCCTCCATATCACAAGCACAGGTAAAGCCTGCTCTGTGTTTACGGGGAAGAACAGAAGACAGGAGAAACCAAATTTATTTCAGTTCAGTCTCCCCTAAAAGCAGGGAAATCTTTTCCTAATTATACTGTCCCTTGAGAGAAATCTGAAACCCTGCCAGGAGGGAAATCCTTAAGAAGAGATTAAAAAAATTGTGCAAAGTTTCTCCATCACAAACTCTCGAAGCCACCTGTTTGGATCCCTTTCCAGTGAAGGAAAGGGCCGGGACAGACAGCAGACAGGACTGGGGGCAGCACCCTTTCCTGGCTTCTTGATCTCAGCGTCTCCTCCAGGCTCTTTCCCGCTTACCCGCCACCCCTACCTTCAGCACCTGCCTGCCTCATCTGCCTGCCCGGCTCCCTCCAGCCCTCTGTCCCATCTTCTTTCTCAGGCCTTGGTATACCCTCTCCCTCCGAGCTTTAGATTTATTGCTATTAAAAGGCTGCCCCCTGCTGGAGTTGAGGGAAAAAGATATACTGGTCCAGGGTGTTCACAACAGGCTTGCAGGAACAGGAGGGAAGCCTGTTCTCTGGGGTTCAGAACTCTGAGAAGAAAAAGATCCCAAGAATGGGCAGTCCTAGCACACGCTAAGTTAATGTTATTTCCTCATTCCATCAACCCTAAAATTAGCCCCATTCCAGAGCTATGTGCCTTGGCACAGAAAGGTACCACTATTAACAGAAGTGGAGTCCCAAATTCCCCGACATCTGAGCAACCAACAACCGCCCAGTCCCAAACCTGTTGGGAAGTGACTCTGCCCTTTCTCAGGATGCGAAGATCCTCCAGGCCCGGGGGGGTAACTGAGAAAGCTCAGAAAGGGGTGCAAGCCCATGTTCCCCCCACCTGGTGAGCGATCCCAGCTCTCTCCTCTCTGAGCCATCATGACAAATAACGCCCCTTGGCACGTTTACCAGTTAAGTTTTCAAAGCGCTTTCACACTTTACCTCATTTGATCCCTTCTACCCACTTGCCCAGTCTTGGGACCTAGCCAGGGAAAACAAGGAAGGAAGGATGCAGCTGGCCCCACAGGGGACCCCATGTCCCCAGACACTCTGTTCGAGACTGGAGAAGGGATGCACTAGCAGCAGAAGCACCCTGAGTACTTTGTGAGTTTCAGGCTGTTTTAAATTTCCTTTAGTTTTATAAATCTTTCACGTAGCAATCTCTTCTCCCTTGCTGTTTAAATTGAGACTACTGTTTCTACCCCTAACTCCAACCACAGACAACAACAAACTACAGTCCTTTAATTTCTCAAACGGCAACAATACTAATCTGTCCCCTGGCTTAAAAAGCCGGGCCAGAGGTCTAGGAACACAACTCACTTGGCTGTAATCGCCATATAGGTCTCCTAAGGCCCTGGGTCCCCAGACCAAGGCAGCAACACAAAATCCAGATCCATCTCGATCCTTCCCAATTACACACCAGACCAACAACTAGAAACTAAGACTGGAGCTGAGTGAGGGTGGGTGGCCTGAGACACACAGGGAACAGTACAGATGAAGGACCTGGAGAGCGAACTCCCACATCATGAGTGGCAAAGGGGACTACCCTGTCGGCGCCCATAGGGCTTCAGATGCAGAGGCGGGGGGTGGAGGGCTAAGGTGCAACTAACTGCCAGCTCAGAGGAGCAGTAGAGAGATTGTGTGGAGGCTGATCTTTGGGCAAGCAGCAATAAGGAGAGGGCAGTGAGACTGGGGCGGGTGGAGGAAAGAATGGGCCAACAACAATTGACTTAGCATCTCCCAGGGCCGGGGCCCTATGAAGGACCAGACCTGGGAGCTTACTGGGAATTCTAGTAACGGCCGGGTAAGAAATGCGAGATGAGGGTTGCTTTTAAGTTAACTTAGGAAGGAAGAAGAAGGAGGGGGGAAAAAAAAAAGCCAAAGTGTGAGGGGCCGTGGCCGGGGAGCTGCTGCATCAGAGGCGCTGGGCTGGGAAGAGCCTGGCCTGGAGACAGTAAAGACTTAGGTGTTGAAAACGGTCAGGCAACAGGGAGCAAGGAGACCCCAATGACCAAGCACTAATGTCGCTCGTGGAAAGGAGATTTAGGTGAAGACCCAGTGGAGGTGCTTTGGTTAAGAGGAAAGGCTTCCACGTTGGCCAAAGTCACGGAACGCCTGGACTTTCAGAGCCGCTGGGCCCAGCTAATTATAAGAGCCCGGAGCACGCCGGGGAAGTCTCCGGGGACCGCCGGGCATTAGGGTCGGGGGGCCCCGGGCGGGCCCGGCGGAGGATGCGGATGGACGGGAGGGGGCCGGGCAGGGCTGCCGAGGGGCCCGAGGGCGACCGTTAGGAGCGCGGGGGTGGGAAGGAGGCGGGCCGCCCGGGAGGACGGCGTGCCCTTCAGGGAGGGGGCGCCAGGTGCGCGGGGCGAGGGCGGCCGCCCCCCGGGAGGGGCCCGGCCTCCCTCGGGGCCGTGCCGGGGAAGGGCCGGCGGGAGTGCGGACGCACCGAGGGGCTGCGGCGGCGGCGGCGGCCTGGGCAGAGGCGCGGGAGGGTCCGTGCCGGCGGCCCGCGCTCTCGCTCTGGCTCTCGCAGGCTCGGCGCGGCCGCCTCGGCGTCGGGGGCGGGCCTGCCCCGGGCCCGGCGGCGGGCCGGGGTCCGCGGAGCCGCCGAGCGCTTACCGCGGCGGGCGGGCGGCGCGAGGCTCCGGTCCCGGGGCGTTGGCGGCGCGCGGCGGGCCGGGGGGCGGCGGCGACGGCGGCAGCGGCGGCGGGGGAGGGGGCGCTGGCGCTCCCGCGGCGGCCGCTCCTCTCTGTTTGTGTTTGTAGCAAGATGGCTGCCCGCCTCGCACCACGTGACGCGGACGCTGGGCCGCGGGGCCGCCCCCTCCGCCGCCGCCGCCGCCCCCTCCGCCGCCGCCGCCGCCCCCGCCGCCCCCGCCCCCTCCGCGGCTCCGGTCCCCCGCGACCCGCACGGCCAGGCGCCCGCCCCGCGCGCCCTGCGAGGAGCCCCAAAGCCCGCCGCCCCGAACCCCCCCCGACACGTGACCCGGGGCCTGGCTCATCACGTGACGCAGGGCCTGCAGCGGGCCGGGGGTGGGGGTCCCCGGGGCGCTCCCCGGCTGCCCCTAGGCAAGTGACGCGTGACCGTCGCGACGGAGGCCGCCGCAGGTGGCATCGCAGGGCTCTGAGTTTCGCCACTCGGCTTCCTCCGGGAAGCCCGCCTGGATTGAAGGAGACAACTTTTAATCCAGATGTGTGTTCACTCAGACGTTCTGGGATATATGAAATAAGTGAGGAACTAATCACTTGGAAACTGTCCGAGGCAGCACTGGCTGGTGAGACCTAGAGTTTCTATCTGGCGCCGCCACTGACTAGCTTCTAGACTTCGGGGGAAGCATTTGATACCTTCGGGCCTCGGTTTCTCGTTTGCAGTCAGATATTATTGCAGTTCTCCGCCCCACCCCTGACCCTCACTCCACTTCCTTCCCGGAGTGCTGAAAGAATTAAAATAGGTGAATATGAAAGGCTGTGAAAAGAGAGAAATTACTATGCAAATGCGAGTAGTAGATTGACACCTCCTTTGTTTAAAAAAGGGGTTTTCCAGAATCCTTGAACTTTTCAGGATGAAAAAGTGTTCTGGTGTTTTCACCTTTTTTTTTTTTTTTTTTTTTTTTTACAGTTATTCCAGAATGTATACTTTGCTTTCCAGCTTCCTATAATAGCTGTTACCAAACACAATGTAATTCTTAGGATATGGAGAAGTAAAGTCAGACTTAGAACTTGAGTCCCTTGTGTTGTGCCATAATGGAGCACAGACCTCAGGAGCTACCATAAGGCCCTTTGTTCCTGCACTGAGCATTCCCCAGGCTTCTGTGCACTTGTAGTTTTAGTGTCTGCTTTTTTCCGTTCCCTTGACTTTCTTGCAGTCAGGATTTCTTAGTGCTGCCAGTCTAGCTGCTTGCTCCCAGGCTGGAAAGTGGAATTATTTTAGAGCAAGGGCTCCCGTGTGGGTTTCATTCATTACTGCCTGTGGCCTTGGAAATAATCTCTTCCATCTCTGGATTGTGGGGTAAAGTACTTAACACAGTGCTTGGCACAGGGCAGGTACTCCACCGGTGTTAGCTGGTAGGGGCTTCTGGTTCCACAGGTCCACAATATTCTGATTGTTAACACTGTATAAAATGTATCGACAGAATCTAAGCTTGGGTGAGAACTTATTACCTAAAGTTCATCAGCTTTTTTATAACAGTTGTTTTTTCTTAACTCAAAAGCTGTTGTCCTTGCTTTTTGTTTGTTTTTTAACTTTTCTAGATTGTGTCCTGGGTGGTTGAAGTTCCCAGCAGCCTAATCTCGGAATGAGTAAAGCCTTAGCGTGTTTTGTTAATTAGCAACGTGAGATTGCAAATTTTGGTGGAGACATGGTACAAGGGAAAAGAGGGACCTCTGTCGACCGGTAGCTGTAGGGACTGTAGCTCTGTGGACTCAGCTGTGCTGAGCTGGAAGAAAGGCAGGATTTGGGGTGGGTTTAGGAAAAGTGGGGGTCAGCTTTATAGTAGCCGCAACCTAGGCTGATGGGAGAAGAGTAGATGGGTAAGAAGAAAAGCAGAACTTCAGCTGAATGCTTTGAATGCTACCATAAAAATGTATTTGATCAGGGCACCAGGGTGGCTCAGTGGGTTAAGCATCGGATTCTTGATTTCAGCTAGGTTGTGATCTCATGCTTTGTGGGATCAAGCCCTGCGTTGGGCTCTGTGCTGACAATGTGGAGCCTTCTTGGGATTCTCTCTCTCTCTCTCTCTCTCTCTCTCTCTCTCTCTCTCTCTGTCTCTCTCTCTCTCTCTCAAAATAAGTAACTTTTTAAAAAAAGTGTTTGATTATAGAGTAGCACCCACTAGATGCAGCCTGGCAAGGAGCACAGACTAGACTCCAGAGTCCAAGATTGGAGTGATCACCAAAGGTTCCTTGTGTTCCAACTTGTGACTGTAGCCAAGTAATCTCCTCTAGCTGTAAAGTTGGGGAAAACGCTCTGGCTGCTGCCGCTGAAGACATGGGAATTTGAATCTGTTAAGCACCCTCTTTGAGAAAAGAAACTGAAATCAGAATTGTGTATCTCCCATACAGAATGAAAGAGAAAATTACAAAAAAATCACTTAGACCTAACATGTTTTTGTTTATTCAGGTGCTATGGTGTAAAATGCCTTGGTCTATGTTGTTTTAAATTGCTTTTGAAGTAAAGAAAGAGATTTGGCGAGATGATTAATCGAGATGAAAGGGAGGTGCCAGGTAAGTTTAAAGAGCCAAGTTCTGCCCTTTTTCCAAATGGCAGATTCCTCTGTAGTGATTACCTTCAATGAAATGCAAAAAAGATAAGGACCATCTTAATGTCACATCAGTTTCTTACGGTGCCTGGCCTCACCCACATAAATCATGAACCTTTATATTTATCTGGATGTCAGAGTTCAGAAACCACATTTTAGATACCATGAAAAGACACATATCCTGAGTAATGGAGTGATCGTTCATAAACTGTTTATTGTTAATTGTCAGACAAAATGGGCCTCAAAATGAATTTATTGCATTCAGAAGTATTTTCTGCCACGATCTAAGATTTTGTCTTAGCGTCTCAAGTTACGAATGACCTACTCGTTGCTGAACCCACTGGTCCATTATCTTTTTTTTTTTTTTTTTTTTGAGAGAGGGTGCAAGTGAGAGGGGGCAGAGAGAGAATCTCATGAGGGGCAGAGAGGGAAAAGGCACTAACCCAAAGCAGGGCTCGAACTCACGAATCGTGAGATCATGACCCAAGCCAAAGTCTGATGCTTAATGGATTGAGCCACCCAGGTACCCCCACTGGACCATTATCTTATGTGGCCTGTCAGCAGCATAGACACAGCTGATCACTCCCTCCTCCAGGAAATGCTTTCCTTCCATAATTTCCAGGACACCATACTCCCTGGTTTTTCTTCCTACCTCACCAGCTGCTCCTTCTGCATCTTTTGTGGTTCCTTCCTTCTTCCTTAACACAATGCTCAGTCTTTCCAGACCTATCCATTGTAATGGGAGGGACTGCACAGGCTGTGAGCCCCAATGCTAGACATTCCTATCTCAGCTTAGCCACTGCTTCCTTTGGAAAACCTTGGATCTCCTCCAGGTCACATTGGCTGTTCTTTCTTCCTGGGGGCCCCACCGAACCCTGTACATGCTCCCCATTTAGCACTGGTCTCACCATTTTGTTCATCTTGTTTGTCTTCCACACGAAACTGTGAGCGGCTTAGCACAGAATTCTGGGATGTAACTAGTATTCCAACAGCCTATCAAGTCTTGATCCACTTGTTACTGCTGAGAAGCTTGTTTGACCATTGACCCGTCGAAAGACGCCTGGGTTATTTCCAGTTTGGAGCTGCTACAAATAAAGTGGCTATGGACATTGGTGAACAGGTTTTTATTTTTTATTTTATTTTTTAACATTTATTTATTTTTGAGACAGAGAGAGAGCATGAACAGGGGAGGGTCAGAGAAAGAGGGAGACACAGAATCTGAAACAGGCTCCAGGCTCTGAGCTGTCAGCACAGAGCCCGACGCGGGGCTCGAACCCACGGACCACGAGATCATGACCTCAGCCGAAGTCGGATGCTTAACCGACTGAGCCACCCAGGCGCCCCGGTGAACAGGTTTTTAAATGCCTTTGAGGGGCGCCTGGGTGGCGCAGTCGGTTAAGCGTCCGACTTCAGCCAGGTCACGATCTCGCAGTCCGTGAGTTCGAGCCCCGTGTCAGGCTCTGGGCTGATGGCTCAGAGCCTGGAGCCTGTTTCCGATTCTGTGTCTCCCTCTCTCTCTGCCCCTCCCCTGTTCATGCTCTGTCTCTCTCTGTCCCAAAAATAAATAAACGTTGAAAAAAAAATTAAAAAAAAATAAAAAAATAAAAAAAATAAATGCCTTTGAGTGTTGTTGCTGGGTCATAGGCTAAGCATATATATGGTTCGTTTTATTTTTATTTTATTTTATTTTTTATTTTTAAAAATTTACTTATTTATGTTTAAAGCTTATTTATTTTTGAGAGAGAGAGAGAAGGGAGGGAAAGACAGAGAGAGAGAGAGAGAGAGAGGAAGAGACAGAATCCGAAGCAGGCTCCAGGCTTCGAGCTATCAGCACAGAGCCCGATGTGGGGCTCGAACTCACAGACTGTGAGATCATGACCTGAGCCAACCAGGTGACCAATCATAACCTGAGCTCAACCGACTGAGCCACCCAGGTGCCCCTGTATGGTTCGTTTTAGAAGAAACTGCCCAACTCTTTTGCAGAGTGGCTAGACCATTTCTCGTTCCCACAAGCAGTGTGTGAGACATCCAGTTTCCCTGCTTTCTTGTGAATACTTGATTGGTAAGATTTTTTTCTTTTAGACGTTCTGATAGATGTGTGGTGGTACCTCATCATGGTTTTAACTTGAGTTTCCTCAACGGTTAACAACTTTGTATATTTTATGTGCATATTTGCCACACTTACACCATCTTTACCTAAGCGTCAGTTCAAGACTTTTGCCCATTTTCTAATTGGGTTGTTTGTTTTCTGACTCTTGAATTTAGAGAGTTTATTCTGGATACGAATCCTTTGTCTGAAATGTAATTGCCAAATATTTTCTCCCAGTCGATGGATGGCTTCTCTTTTCATTCTACTAACGTGATCTTTCACAGGGTTAATTTTTAAAAAAATTTTTAATGTTTTATTTATTTTTGTGAAAGAGAGAGAGAGAGTACAAGCAGGGGAGGGGCAGAGAGAGAGGGAGACACAGAATCCAAAGCAGGCTCCAGGCTCTGAGCTGTCAGCACAGAGCCCGACATGGGGCTCGAACTCACAGACCGCGAGATCATGACCTGAGCCCAAGTCGGACGCTCAACCAACTGAGCCACCCAGACGCCCCATTCTTTCTTTCTTTTTTTAATGTTTATTTATTTTTTATTTTTTTATTTTTTAACATTTATCTATTTTTGAGACAGAGAGAGACAGAGCATGAACAGGGGAGGGGCAGAGAGAGAGGGAGACACAGAATCTGAAACAGGCTCCAGGCTCTGAGCGGTCAGCACAGAGCCCGATGCGGGGCTAGAACTCACGGACCGCGAGATCATGACCTGAGCCGAAGTCGGACATTTAACCGACCGAGCCACCCAGGCGCCCCTATTTATTTTTTAAAGAGAGAGAGAGAGAGAGAGCACGCGAGAGAGCGAGCATGGGGGAAGGGCAGAGATGGAGGGAGACAGAGGATCCATACCAGGCTCTGGGCTCTCAGCGCAGAGCCCAATGTGGGGCTCCCATTCTTGAACCGTGAGATCATGACCTGGGCTGAAATCGTTAGTCGGACACTTAACTGACTAGCCACCCAGGTGCCCCAAGGTTCAATTCTTTATTCTTTTCTCCTTCAACTGCTTTTGCACCTTTGTCTGGCTGTATTTGTGAGAATCAGTTTCTGGATTCTCTATTCCATCTTTTAAAAATGTCTTTTAGGTTTATTCACTTATTTTGAGAGAGAGAGAGAGCAAGCGGGGTAGGGGCAGAGAGAGAGGGGGGGGAAAGAGAGAATCCCAAGCAGGCTCCACACTGTCAGCACAGAGCCTGATGCGGGCCCAAGCTCACAAACTGTGAGAGCATGACCTGGGCTGACATCATTAGTCGGGCGCTTAACCAACTGAGCCACCCAGGCGACCCTCTAGTCCATCTTATTGATTTGTGTGTCTATCCCTTGGCAGATACTACACTGTCTTGATACTGTAGTAAGTCTTAAAATAAGGTATTGTGATTCCAACTCTTTCAAAATTGCTTTACCTTGCTTTGCCCTTCCGTGTTAACTTTACAGTGAAGTTGGTTAGATCTACAAAATTCTTGCTGGGATTTTCATAGGAATTGCCTTAAACCTAGAGTTCAGTTTGGAGAGAATTGATATCTTTACTATGTTCAGTGTTCTAATACATGGACATCTATTAATTTAGATCTTTGAGTTCTTCATCAGGATTTTGTAGTTTTTAGCATACATATTCTTTGCATGTTTTGTCAGACTTATACCTAAATATTTCTCCTTCCTTCTACTTCCCTCACTCCTGATCCCCCTCTCTCTGGATTGTAATGGTACTGTTTTAAATTTCAGTTTCCAATAGTCATGTATGTTACCTGCAAATAGAGAATTTTATTTCTTCCTTTCCAATCTTTTCTTTGCTTTTTTACACTGTATCCTTTTCTTGCCTTATTGCACTGGGTGGGACTTCAATAGTGAGGATGGTTAGAGAAGACATCCTTGCCTTGTTCCTGATTTTAAGAGAAAACTGTCTTACATCTGTCTTATGTCATTAAATATGATTGTAGCCATCTGTAGAGTTTCTGTAGATGCTCGTTAACAAGTTGAGGAAGTTCCTTCTGTTCTTTTATGATTTTTATTTTTAAAGTAATCTCTACACCCAATGTGGGGCTGGAACTCACAACCCTGAAATCAGGAGTCCTCACTCCACCAACTGAGCCAGCCAGGTGGCTCCCTTCTATTCTTTTTTTGCTGACAGTTTTTCTCATAAATGGATACTAAATTATGTTAAATGTTTTTTTCTGCATTGACTGATATGATCATATACATTTTCTTCTTTAGCCTGGTAAACGGTAGTGATTGATTTTCTATTTTTTGAGCCAGTCTGGCATCTTTGGAGTAAATTCTACTTGGGCCATCAGCCCAGAGCCTGACGCGGGGCTCGAACTCACGGACCGCAAGATCGTGACCCGGCTGAAGTCGGACGCTTAACCGACTGCGCCACCCAGGCGCCCCATCTAAAGGTTTTTTAAAACTATGAATGTAGTTACTTCAGTAGCCACAGGACTATTCAGATGATCTATTTCATCTCCTGTAAGTTCCGTAGGTTGTGGTTTTCTAGGAAATTGGTCCATTTCATCTAAGTTGTTGAATTTGTGTATAGCGAGTTGTTTGTACAAGGATACCCTGTTTTACTGCACTTTTTACAAACTGGAGGTTTGTGGCAACCCTGTCTCTTGGCACCACTTTTCCAACAGCATTTGCTTAAGCCTGTGTCTGTGGGTCATTTTGGTAATTCTCATATTTCAAACTTCATTATATTTGTTACGATCTGTAATCGTGATCACAACTCACTGAAAGCTGATGATGGTTAGCATTTTTCAGCAGTAAAGTATTTTTTAATGTTTATTTATTTTTGAGAGAGAGAGAGAGAGAGAGAGAGAGAGAGAGCAGGAGAGGGACAGAGAGAGAGGGAGGGAGAGAATCCCAAGCAGGCTCTGTGCTATGAGCACAGAGCCCGACTTGGGACTCAAACTCACCAACCATGAGATCGTGACCTGTGCCAAAGTTGGACACTTAAACGACTGAGCCACCCAGGTGCCCCATCAATAAAATATTTTTATGTTTTCAACAAAGTATTTTTAAATTAAGATACATGCTTTTTTTAAAAAAGATATAATGCCATTGCAAACTTAATAGACTACTTAACAGACTATGATGTAAATATAACTTTTGTATGTACTGGGAAACCAAAAAATTTATTTGACTCACTTTACTGTGATATTCACTTTACTGCAGTGGTCTGGAACTGCACCCACAATATCTCCAAGGCATGCCTGTATTATTCTCTAAGTATCTTTTGCATATGAGGCTATCTTTAGTGCTATCCCCACTTTCATTTCTAGTAATCATAATTTGATTTTTTTTTTTTTTTAAGATTTTATCTCCAAGTAATCTCTACACCGAACCTGGGGCTCAGACTTACAACCCCATGATCAAGAGTTGCATGCATGTTCTACTCACTGAGCCAGCCAGGCACCAGTTTTCCTTCTCTGGTTCTGACTTGTCAGTCTTGCTACATGCTTATCAACTTTATCGATCTTTTCAGAGAACTAGCTTTTCTTTTGAGTTTCTTTATTGTTTTTGTGTTCAGTTTGATTTTTATTCTTTTATTATTTCCTCACTTCTTTTTCCTCTGGCTTTATTTGGCTCATTTTCTAGTTCCTTGAAGTGGAAGCTTAGATTACGCTTCCATTCTTTTCAAAATACCATTCAGTGTTTCCAGAATACTCCTTGGTTCCTTGAAAAACAGTTTATCCATCAAAACTCAGCTCAGATGTCACTTTTGAGGCAGAATAGCCTTTTCTCCTCACGCCACATAAACCCCCAAACTTGTGATTAATGAAAATCTGAAACTAAAGGGAGAACTACAGGATTTAAATGATGCTGGGAGAAAAGTTCTCAAGAACCTGACCCCTTTCCAACCTGCAGTCAAATGGGGTCATAAAAATGCCAACTCACATGCGTAGGCTTAAGTTTACAAGGTTATTTTGGGTTTCCTAGTGGCAGAACACGAATTATCATCCGTACTTAAGTGTTGGGGCAACTCAAGCAGAGAACAGCTCTAGGTTCCCAATGCAAGTCTAACTCCTTTTTGAAGAGAACTCTCCAAAAACGATACCAATCTGGGCAGAAGAAACCCCTCCCAACTGCCATCGGGAGCCAGGAACCCGCAGGCGCTGCCTCGCCCTGCCCACCAGGGGGTGCACGTCCCTGCTGGGGGCGGGAGTGGGGGTGGACAGAGGACGATGAACTGGCGGGCAAAGGTTGAGAGGTGTGGGTCGGTCAGCATGCTCCGGGGGAGCCGTGAAGGCTGGGCCTACGTCTCGTAGCTTGGGTCTCCAAGGGCTGACTTTGGGGTCAGCCCTTGCAAGTGATAGGGGAAAGGGACAGGTCCCCATGATCTACTGGGGAGTCCAGAGGTGGCTTTTTCTGCCCGGGGCCCGACCTCGTCACTCAATCCCCTACTCAAGTCTCTGGGCAGCAGGGGCCTTGGGCAGGGGAGTCAGTTCTGCCAACTCTGCCGCGACTCCTCTGACCAGAGAAACCGCGATGAACGCGGGAGTCCAGACTTGCCTTCAGTCCCCTTCAGGTTCTCTTGAACTCGCAGCCCTTTTTTTGGTCTTTGGCAGTCCCCTACCCCAAATCCTCCACGTCCTTAGAACAGCCTCCTGTCTCCCCTCTAAGATCCCGTTCGTGGGCCAGGAACTTGGACTGGCCTAGGAAAGCTGACTCTCCCGGGATTTGACTTAATACATGCCCCCGGCATCCGCGCTCAGCTTGCGTGGCGTACACGTGGTAGAGCCCGTCTCTCAGATCTCTCGCGTTACTTAAACACGTCCCGCGGTTGCGCGAGCGCCCGAAGGGGCGGGGAGAACGGAGGCCGGGAAAGCGATTCGTGGATCACGCGGGCCGGGCCTCGGGGGGTGGGGCGCGCGTGCGCACTTGGCAGCCCTTTCAGGAGCCGGGAGCCGCCAGGGTGCCTGCGATCTCGCGATCGTGTTACGCGCGGCTTTCCTTCTCGTCCTGGGGCTTGTGGGTCGCGGGCCGCGCCCTCAGCCCGGGCGGGTCGACGCAAACTTGAGTGGTTCGGCCGGGAGTGGGCCGCGTGCTTGGGGAGAGCACTGTGGACTGGAGAGTGTAGGCGCGGGGGAAGGGGGCTGTGGAGGGACCTGAGGGTGGGGGAGATGCCCTGGATGAATAGGAACTGGGGGTGAGGGAGACACGCAAGTCCGAAGTGAGTGGGAGGGGACTGAGGCTGGAAGGGAAGAGGGGCGTTGAGTGCGCCCCCTCCTGTCTGCACCCTTTGGGCTAGAAACGGGGTAGGGAAGAAAGCGAAGTCGCTTGTCACCTCTCTGATCTCCCTCCCCGCGTCAGGGCGCACAGCATGGCGGAAAATCGAGAGCCCCGCGGGGCCGTCGAGGCTGAGCTGGACCCGGTGGAGTATACCCTTCGGAAGCGGCTCCCCCACCGCCTGCCCCGGAGACCCAATGACATTTACGTCAACATGAAGACTGACTTTAAAGCCCAGCTGGCCCGCTGCCAAAAGCTTCTGGACGGAGGGGCTCGGGGTCAGAACTCATGCAGTGAAATCTACATTCATGGCTTGGGCCTGGCCATCAACCGTGCCATCAACATTGCTCTACAGCTACAGGCAGGCAGCTTCGGGTCCTTGCAGGTGGCTGCCAATACCTCCACCGTGGAGCTCGTCGATGAGCTGGAACCAGAGACTGATACCCGAGAGCCGCTGACCCGCATCCGCAACAACTCGGCCATCCACATCCGTGTTTTCAGGGTTACACCCAAGTAATCCAAATGAGGACAGCGTTGCCCACCTACCCCCAGGTAGCTAGGTTCAGATGTGGCTCTCCTTGTACTGAATGTGGCCATGGACCTCCTACCAGAGCCACGTAAGAGAAATCCTGTTTCCCTTACAGCCCAGAGGACTCTGAACTGAGGGAAAGAGTATTGTCTCTTGTTGGGCCCAAGCCGTGGGTCTTACCGTCTTTGTGGTCTGTAAGCTTTGTCATCGACAATAAAAAATATCAAGTTGTGTTAGTGTGCAGCTACCCCACTGCGGCTGGCTCTCCCCTGTGTAAATTCTGTGTGTGCCTGGAAAGGGAGAGTAGGAAACTTTACAAGTATTTAGGTACAGGAGAGGACCCCAAGTGTTTTCTGCCTTTACAGAGAGCGTAGATAGTATTACAGACTGTGTAAGAAAACAAACTGTAGTGCAATGCAAAAACCGGAGAATCCCAGTGTTTGCTTTAACATTTTGTGTACTCTCAGAGGAAGGCCGAGGGATGAGGTGTTCCATCTTGCCTGCTTAAAGTGCAGCAGGATGGTTGTGTACTCAAGAAGCATCGGGCTTTCTGGTGGTGGTTCCCGAGACAGGAAAGGTGAGAATTTAAGGATGGAGGGAGCAAACAAAAACCGTGGGCCTCCCCTGTGTCAGACTCTTTGATAGGGACTGTTTCATTTGATTCCCAGTCCTGCGGGGCCCAGGTGGTTGCAAGCAGTTGTGGTCCAGAGCCCTTTAGACCCTTCTCGACGGGCTGCTCCAGTGGGAAAGGAGAGCTTCCTCCCTGAATTACTGGGCACACAGGTAATCAGTAATTTTTGTTTGGGTGTTTGTAAGAGGATCTGATTTCTCATGTTTATCAAGCTGGAGTCACTGAAAGCAACGTTTATCAAAGTGGGTGGTGATCCATTTGTGGGTCTTGAAATCAATTCACTGGGTCGGAGCCATTTAGAAAGTTTTTTTTTTTTTCTTTTTCTATTTTTTTTTTCAACTTTTTTTTAATTTATTTTTTTTGGGACAGAGAGAGACAGAGCATGAACAGGGGAGGGGCAGAGAGAGAGGGAGACACAGAATCGGAAACAGGCTCCAGGCTCTGAGCCATCAGCCCAGAGCCCTACGCGGGGCTCGAACTCACGGACCGTGAGATCGTGACCTGGCTGAAGTGGGACGCTTAACCGACTGCGCCACCCAGGCGCCCCTTTTTTTTTTTAATTTTTTTTTTCAACGTTTTTTCATTTATTTTTTTTGTTCTTTTTCTATTAAAAAAAGCCACTGAACCGGTGTTTTGTTAGTGCCTTTCCAGTTAGGGATAGGTGTAGAGTTACACATGTGCTACTTATGATATAAATTGTGTTTTTTACCATAGATCGAAGTCACAAGAGTTGGAAAGCCTCTGACTTAAAAGTAACAGAGGTTTTACTCTAATTTGCCTGAAGGCGGTTTGGTTTGGGGTTCTGAAAATAAGGCTTCTCATTTCTCAAAAACCCTCCCTCTGGCCTGGATATTCCTGTTGAGGGACTTTGATGCCAGGTGATTGACTGCCAGCAACTCGGGCAAGCGGACTCCTTACCAGACCAGTGCTTCATTCCAACAAACGTGCTGAGTGCCTACTGTGAGCCAAAGCCTGGGTTGGGCCCTGGGATACAAAATCAGTACAAAAACCCCTGCCTTCAAGGAGCTCCTCATTTAACTGGGAAGGTAGATACACAAATTTGTGAATGAGTGAGAAGGTGAGTTATGTAAGATGTAAGGGTAGCCATGAGTTGGGAATGTAGAGAATGAAATGGCTAGCTTCCTGCTGGAGTCTAAAATGGTTTCACTGTTGACTTGGGTATTGAAGGATGAATAGGAGTTTGCCAGGCAAAAGAGAGGAGAGGACAGACATCTCTGGCAGGGGGGTCAGCATGCACAAAGGGGAGTCATGAATAGGCAGCGTGTATTATGGGATTCGGTGGCTAGAAAGCAGGGGGCACTGGGGAGACTTAAGGGAGACAAGACCAGAGACATTTCTTTCAGGTCCCCCACCCCCACCCCACTCCATAGCCACCCACCTTGTCCCCCTATCAGCCTTGACTGCAAGGCTCCCTTGCCCTGGAGCCCCCCAGGAGCAGAATAGAGAGCTTGCTGGAACTATGTGTCTCTCTGCACGTATGTGTTCTCATCTCTCTGTGCTCCTGGCCCAGGCCCAGCTGAGGTGGTGGCAAGCAGCCCTTTTGCATTTGGTTTGTTTTGGCAGCTACCTCTCCCAGCCTATTTGTTGTTTCTACTCCAAGTCCTCTCACTGCTTGCCAGTGGGGCTTCCCTCGGTGGCAGGTCTGCAGAAACAGCTCCTAGACATGGCTGCTGAAGGAAGAGCGGGTCCTGGAGTGTGCCCTTTAGTGTGTGGGGAGGTAGGGGGCGTGGGGGAGGCTCCTGCATCTGCTAGAGTCCATGCACCGTGGGCAGGGCAGGGCAGGGCACTCCAGATCCCTCCTGTAGGGAGGCCAACCAAGACCTCTCTTCCGCTTCCTTCTGTTGACTGAAGCATCTTCCATCAGAGTTTGGGAAAAGGGAAGGGGGTGGGGCAGAAGGTGTGTCCCAATGGGGTTCCCCTCCCTTCTTTTTACTCAACAGCTGCAGAGGCCACCATGCATTCAAAATGACCTCTTACTTCAAAAGCAGATCCCCAGAGGCCAGAATTGAAATGCCTTATTTTGGAGGAGGGTGTAGACATTTGCTCATCACCCATAGCATTATTGAGCAGTCACTAGTTGCAGGGATCTGTTAAGCATCCCGCCTCCCAGAGAGGGTGAAACTGGTCCTATAAAGTCAATAGGGAGTGAGACAGATTTAAAAAGGCAAATAATTGGCATAGTGCTGGGAGCCGTCCCTGGCATTTAGTACAGGCTCCACAAGTCAGAAAAGTTACTATTGTTAATGTGAGCCATTTTGCAAAGAAATGGTTTTGGGCCTCTCTGTGGGCATAGGGAGGGGGGTGGAAAGGGGATTTGTGTGTTTGATTTACAAGGCCGGGTTACTAGTTCTGTTGGCTTTTACATTTGTGGCTTGCCTGGCAGAGAAGAAGACAGGCCCTAAGGACACATGAACTGGTTTGGACTGGGTGATGATCCTCCTGGGGAGGTCCTCATACTCAGTCTGGGCTGAGTGCAGGGTGCTTGGTCAGGAGTTGGGGGAAGAATGGCGTGTTCCTTAAACCCACAAACCTCTAGAGAAGGTGGTTGAAAAGTCTGTGATGAATGTAGTTTCTCAGGGAGCAGAGGTCCAATTGCATCAGGGTTTGGGGTGAGGCAAAGGTGATCCCACAAAGAAAGATGCCTGGATATGACCACTTAAGGCTCTGCCTTAATGGTCCATCTTTTTGTTAAAAAATTTTAATGTTTTTTTTATTTATTCTTGAGAGAGAGAGAGAGAGAGAGAGAGACAGAGCATGAGTGGGGGAGGGGGAATAGAGAGAGGGAGACAGAATCTGAAGCAGGCTCCAGACTCCGAGCTGTCAGCACAGAGCCTAACGCGGGGCTCAAACTCACGACCTGAGCCAAAGTCAGACGCTTAACAGATTGAGCCACCCGGGCGCCCCTTAATGGTGCCATCTTTGACTTAAATGTTGAAGGATGACTAGAAGTTTGTCCGGCAAAAGAAATGCCATAATGGCATTATGGGTGCTTTTTAACTCCTATGTTTTGGTTTAGCCATATTTTCTAATTTTCAGTGATCACGTATCATTTTTGTAATAAGAGAACATTAATTGTTTACAAAGCGTGTTCCTTTGTTCTGTTCTCTAGGTGGGGTCATCAGGGGAGTTAGTGATCATACTGGTAAGATAACCTCAAGGAGAAGAAGTGATTTCATTGCCTGATCCAGTAACTAATAAATATCTAATGACTACATGGATGGATGTATAGAAGGACAGCTTGCTGTCCACTTTATAACAAGCCTCCGCTCTCTTGAGAAACATCAAATATCTTGCCACTGGAAGTCTGCAAGCAGAGGGTGGGCCTTCACTTTCATGGGACCTCCTAGGTCCTTTCCGGTTCAGAGTCAGTGAATTTTGTTGGCTGCAAGAAAAATATACTTTCCCGAAAGTACTAAACTTATTTGCTGGCTCCTGAAATAAGACAGAAGCAGAGAGGCTCCCTTGTATACAGATCAGGGGATGCCTATGGGGTTGAGCAACAGGTTCTTGATATTTGTTGGTTCTCAGTGAACCGTGAACAGCTTGGGAGAATATCTGCTATATTTGGATGTGCAGGAGTATGTCTAAGTTTTCTATAAACTTCCCTTGAGGTCTCGGCCTATATTCTTGTAAGTAGAAAGCGCCTATAATACTGCCCAGTAGAGGTCATACCAAATCCTCAAAAAGTCCCCGAGCCGCACGTCAACAAAATGAAATGTCTGTACTCACAACCGAGCGCCTGCAAAGGCCTCACACGGGAGAAAAAAACTACTCGTGTTGACATTGCCAGTCATGTTTTGCTTCAGTTAGGATTTTCTAGTCTTATTTTTGGACAGGAACATTACTCTGGTCAACTTAGCAGCTCTGTCTTCTGATTACAGGTTGGGAGATTACAGGTTGCTTAGGAATATTCAGCAATACTAGTGAGCTACAGATCCTAGGATTCGTCGGACGCTTTCCACAGAAACCGAACCGGGGTCGTTCTGGAGCTTGAGGTGGAGGCATTGGTGCCCTGGGAGCCCACCTTCAAGGACTCAAACATTTGGGGGATTCAGGAGACAAGTGTTCAAGAAAGGTGGCCCATCATGTTTCAGGGCTTGTCTAGGGTGAGCCCAAAGGCCTCATTCAGTTCAAGATCCTTAGGGTTTCTCTGGGTCCCCCTAGGAGGAGACCCACACCGACAGGGCAAGGAATCCCCGGCTGACCCATTTGAGACATGTCTTGGTATCTGCCTCTTAACCCACCTGCAACTCCCACAGTGACTCCGTTTCACTCGGTTGTGTTCAGGGGTAAGTTTCTCAAAGTGCCATCAGTATACACACCCAAAGATACCTCCATCCACAACCCACTATTCTCCATTCTCACGACGTCTTCTGGTGAATTGCTTGGCATAGCAGACACAACACCAGACACGAGGTGCCCTGAGCCTGTGCCCAGCGCCCCAGAGCGAACAGTGGAGGAAGTCTGGAGAATATGCTGGAGATTTGGTCTCTAGGCCTCCCAAGTGAGGACAAGTAGGAGGGACAATAAAGCAGTAGTAACAGCCGGCACTTATTGATTACCCTGCTCGAGGTGTTACATAATCTCACGAGAGCTCTGGCAAGCAATCGCTATCATTTTCGCCATCCGTAGGCTCAGAGGTACAGTCACTAGTCCAAGTGGGCTGCTGGTAAGTGGCAGATCAGGCCACTAATATGGGCTCCCTTGTTTCCAGGACAACCCCTGGAAGCCACTGGGCCACAGAGCTGCTAGTTGAGAGCAGAAACCTGGATGTCTGGTTCTACTGGCTATTTTATGGCCAAGAAAGCAACCCTTGCCTCAGTTTCCTCAAACTGACTTCAGACAGGACTTTCTCTGGTTCTCCAGCAGGGATCTATTCTCCAGCATCCTTGCTCCCTTCCCAGCTCCCTAAGGGCCAGGAAGCCCTCCCCACCGCACCCTCCACAGTCCCTGGCCACCTCACTTCCCAGCACAGAACGTCTTCTGGGCCACTGGTTGAACTCTCCAGCCGAGCTGAGAAGCCACTGCTTGCAAAGAGGGTGGAAGAGAAGCCCGGAGGCCCCCCTCTTCGTCCCCAACACGACTCCAGACAGCTGGGGCTTCCTGCTGCCTTGGGGTCTGGGGCAGTTCAGGGGAACCGTAAATTTGCTTCTCCTTGGACTTTCAGTCTGGATTGGCTGCCAGGAAGGCTCCATGGAACAGAGCCTGCCTCCACCCCCGCCATCCTCCTTGTCACCCCGTCCCTTTTCAGATCCTGCCTCAGTGGCTGCTGCTCAGGAAGTGGATGTAGGCCTCACGGGCCCCTGCAATCCCAGAGCTAGGTCGTCCAGGCTGGCTCCAGCAAGCACTCGGAGGGTGAGTGGCTCACCTCCCCACTCTAGGTCTCCCATTCTCTGGCAGAGGTGTCTGGAGTGGAGGGATTGCCTAATACCAGCCAGACTTAACCGTAAAGAGGCAACATGCTGGGTGCCCGGGGGGTACCAAAGTGAGCCAGACCTGCCATACACTGTCCTTTGCTCTTTTTGATGATCAAGTCACCCGTGCTGCATGACTCCAGGGAGTACCATTCCCAGCAAGTCTGTGAGTGGCACCCTCTGGAGTTGTACAGTGCTCAATCCTGAAAGCTGTGCATGTTGGCCCAGCCAGTAAGAGGCCTAAGCCACATCCATAAATGATAGCATTACAGAGGAAGGGGACAGCTTCCTGCTGGGGGATCAGGGAAGGCTTCATAGAGGAGCTTAAGGTTTGGGCTTGGGCTTTGAAGCACGATGTGGGGAGAGAGAGTGTGAGAAGGTGATCCAGGTGGAAAGCACAGAGTGAGCAAAAAGCAGGAAGCATCTGAGTTCATGTGATGGAAGGAGTAGGAATGAGCAAAGTAGGAAAATAGGCTGGAAAGGTAGACACAGGGCAGAACACAGGCAGTCTTGGTTCTGAGGCAACTGGGAGCCATAGCAGGCTCCTGCTCAGGGGAGTGACACAGAAGAGGCTGTTCAATGGGAAAGCTAGTGGGGACTGACCGCAGAGGTTGGGGAGGAGACCCTCTGCAGCGGTCAGCGCCATGCTAGGAGAGCACAGGGAGGCAGATGAAGGGGGCCCTGGCAGGGGGCAGTGGGCATTGCAGGGGGGGAGCCCCGGGAAGCTTCCTGTTTTCTCTCTGCTCTTCAGGGTCCCCTGATGTCATGGGTGATAGCTGGACCCTGCTGGGCAGTAGCCAAGAGCATTTGGGTTGAAGTTGGCCCCCGAAGCACCCTCTGCCCTCTAGTAGGATTACCTCAGCTCAGGGGTTGGGTGTGGGGTGGACCAAGATCCTCTCCTGCACCTTCTCTCCCAAGCTGCCATCAGAGGGCTCTCTCCAAAAGCCCTAGAGGATGAGCCAGCACCGCCCCTGTCCAGCAGGCCCCAACACCTAGAAGCTGGTCCTTCTGGCCCATCTCCCCTCCTTTCTTGAAGGCAGGGGTGTAGGCACCTCCAACAAGTTGCTACGAAGGAAGCAGCAGGTCCCATAGCCCGAAATCCTCCTCTCCTCCCTTTCCTCAGGCAGTGTCTACCCACCCCCCCCCCCCAATCTGTCCCTGGCCCCCTCTCCATGGTCAGGTCAGGGCAGTGACGCAGGAGTCGGGGGAATGAAGAGCAGAGGCTGGGGAGGGGCGAGGGGTCGGGACAGAACGCATGTGTGGACGTGTGTGGACGTGAGCGTGCGTGTGCTTGTCCCACAGCTGGGATTTAGGAGGGAAGCAGAACCGGGCTCTGAGGGCCAGGCGGGGCTGGGAGGCTGCCTGGGTGCTGAGAGGGAAATTGGCACCAGGGGCATAGCAGGGTGTGCAGACTGGGAGCCAGTACAGCAGGGTTGAGGAGGGACCCCAGAACAGGCTGGAGGTGAGTGGAGGGCAGAGGGGCAGGATCTGAGCAAGTCAGACCCTCATTCCTTCCCACTGGAAGCAGGCCAGCCTCTGCTTCCCCACCTCTCCTGGTCACCATTCTGAGCCCCTCTTTGATCTTGCTCTCTCCCCACTTTATGGTTCCCTCCCTCACCTCCATGGAACTTTATTCATGTCACCCTCTCAGCAAGGCTCTCCTGACTGCCCATCTAAAATTGCAGCCTCCCCGGTCACTCCTGGTCACTTCCATGTCTGTTCTCCTTGGTCCTTATTGCCACTGGAGAGCCTCTTTTTTTTTTTTTTTCTTTTTTTAAGTTTTATTTATTTTGAAAGAGAGAGAGTGCATGCACACATGCAATATGGGGGAGGCAGAGAGGGACTCACAAGCAGGCTCCGTGATACCAGCGCAGAGCCCAACACAGGGCTCAAACCCACCAACCGCGAGATTATGGCCGTAGCCGAAATCAAGAGCCAGATGCTCAACCAACCGAGCCACCCAGTTGCCCCGGAGATCCCCATGTTTGTGTTTGTCATCTGCCTTGCTGCTGGAATGTCAGCTCCATCAAGGCAGGCGTTCTTGTCTGTTTCATTCACTGCTCTATCCCCAGGTCCCTGGCCACAATTAGGTACTCATATATATTTCTTAGAGGAATACTCATTTCTTGAATGAATGTTTCCCATTCTTTTCTTTTCTTTTTAAATGTTTTATTTATTTTTGAGACAGAGCATGAGCAGGGCAGAGAGAGAAGAAAACACAGAATCTGGAGCAGGCTCCAGGCTCTGAGCTGTCAGCACAGAGCCCGACGCGGGGCTTGAACTCACAAACTGCAAGATCATGACCTGAGCCGAAGTCGGACGCTTAACCGACTGAGCCACCCAGGCGCCCCTTTCCCCTTCTTTTCAAACAAAATCCAAATTCTTTAGAGTGGCATGCAAGGCCCTTCCCAACTTGACCCCTCCCAAACCAGCCCTCTGGCCTTGTGTCCACCTTTCCCTTCCACACCCTCCCCCCTGACATGCCTGACCATCCCGGATCTTCCTTCTCCCCTGCTGTACTAGCCTCTTCCCCCACCTCACATCTCTTCCCATGGAAATCCTACCCACCCTTCGAGGCTGAGCTCAAGTCACCTCCTGCATCAAATCTTCCATGATTCCCCCAGCTAACAGTGAGCTCTGCCTCTTTCAAGCTTTTCCACCTAGGCTCCACAGACTCCAGTCCTCACACACTGCCCTGTGTACCCATCTTATCTCTATGGTAAGCTACAAACTCCAGGAAGCAGGAGCAAGGTCTCAAACACATCTTTTTGTCTTGCAAAAGTCAGCTGACTTGACAAAAGAAGGCACCGATGGCTTGAATGAGATATCTTTAGTATCACAGAACTGGTAAGGATGTGAAGGAATATATATAACCATCTGTATTTGTAGGACTTTGGGACTGGGACTTTCATCAGCTCCATTTGATAGGTCAGGGCACTGAGGCTCAGGACTGAGACCTCTTTCCAAGGTTTGAGAGACCAGCCAGCCTTGGACTCCTGCTCTAGACAGCTTGCCCGGATGCTTCCTAGAAGCCCCAAAGGCTGAGCTGCAAATCTGAAGAGCCATCATTCTGGGAGATAGCTCTATTTCAGAGTTCTTAAGAATTCTGCCATGCAGACTAACCTATATCACAGGTCAGAGACAAAAACAACAAAAAGGATGTCAAAGTGCATGGCCTGTCCTGCACAACATACCAGGTGCCCGAAAGTTCCATTTCTGGGTTTTCAGAGTCCTGGAAAGTGATGAGTGGGGAGAGAAGACCCCCAGATTTCTTGCTTCGTGTGCCCCCATAAAATTCCAGACCACGAACAAATACTGGCTTCTAGAAGTAGCGGGATTGTGAGAGGAAGGCAACTCGCCTCTGCCAGCACCTTCCCGGCCTCCAGACCCAGCTGCCTCGCAGGAACCGGCACCCCCAGCTCTGAACCCCCCCATCTTGGCCCGAGAACGGGACGCCCCACTCTCCCACCCCCAGGGAGCGTCGGAGGCCCCCAGCCTTTCCCAGAATGGCACCCCTCCCGCGGGTGCGCACCCAGCGGCACCTCCCAGAACCCGGGCTCGGACGCGCAGACCGGTGCCCCGCTCCGCGCCTGCGGCCGCTGTGCTCCCGCCCCGGCGAACCCCCGACCCAGGCGTCCTGCCCCGGTCTGACCCCTCTGGCCCCTACCTCCGGCGACCCCTCACGCACACAGCCTGCCCCCCACCCCCACACACGCACGCACACATGCTGATAACAGCCCCGACCCCAGGCCGAGCCGCAGTCCCCGGGCCAACCCCGACCGGTCGCCGCGCGCCAGTCCTCGCGGACCGTGGCCAGCAGTCCTGCGCTCGCTGTGCGCGACCCCGGCTCGGCGGCCCCCGGACGGTGGCCCCTTCCTTCAGGGCGTGAGGCCGGCCCTGCCCCGCCGCGCTTCCCGGGATGAGGGCTCCCGGCAAGGGCGCCGGCCGAGCCCCTGGTCGCTGAGGGGCCGGGGGAGGCGCGGAGATGGGGTCGTGCGGTGAGTACCCGCCGGCTGGAGGAGCCCCCGCCCGCCTGGGCCCCTGTTTGAGCAGGAATTTACCGCTGGGGCTAGTGGCCCCGAGGTGGCCGGGTTCAAGGACCGACAACTTGCCAAGGACCCCGGAAGGGCAAGGGGGGTGGGGCAGCCTCCACGTGCCGGCAGGGCTCCCGGAGCCGCCGGGAAAAGGTGAAATCTGACCCGGGCACGGGGACGCGGTTTGCGGGTTCGGGGGGAAAGGGGCGGCTCCGTGCGTGGGGAGGAAGCTGATACCTGGGTCTTGGAGCAATCCCCGGGATCTGCGAGAGGGGAAGCCTCTGTCACACCGGGATTGAAGTTTGCCCGGGAGAAGGGGATGCCGGTAGTTTGGGGGGTGGGGTGTGCTCACCGTGGCGGCGGCGGGGATTGAATGAAGGCCAAGGAGGCAGAACCCGAGCGCTGGGAAGGTTCGGGGTGGGAGCGACAAGCTGGGGGCAGAGGAACGGGATGTGTGAACCTGCTCCTCCAAACACACTCAGCCTGGCACTCTTTTCTAGAATGTCCTGCCCTGCTGCTTCTGCTATCTTTGCTGCTGCTTCCCCTGGGCCTCCCAGTCCTGGGCGCCCCCCCTCGCCTCATCTGTGACAGCCGAGTCCTGGAGAGGTACATTCTGGAGGCCAGGGAGGCCGAAAATGTCACGGTGAGGCCCCCTCCACAAAACATTCCACAGAACTCACTCTCAGGAGTCCTGGGGGGGGGGGGTCCTCCAAGATCCAGGAAGCTGAGCCCTTTCCTGGCACTTGGTTCAGGGAGGTGGGAAGCCAGAACCCCCAGTAACAATGATAAAAGTGGTACCCCCAATGCATACCTGGAAGCTAGGTAAGGGGCAATGGTGGAGGGGAGCCCTCGGGGAGCCTGACTCGGGGGTCGTGCATTTCAGATGGGCTGTGCTGAAGGCTGCAGCTTCAGTGAGAATATCACTGTCCCAGACACCAAGGTCAACTTCTATACCTGGAAGAGGATGGACGTGAGTTTATGTTTTCCTTCTTCTTGGGGAGTCTCATTTTGGGAACCTGTTGGGGTGGGAGGGAGAATGATAGAAGGAGGTGAGGGCTGAATGCAGTATGTCCATTCATTTGTTCCTTTCTTCATTCATTCATTCATTCAACAAAACTGATTCCATGCCTTCATTTGCTCAGCTTGGTGCTTGGGGTTGCTGAGACGGAGGGGCTGGCTTGGGCTGCTGACTCCAAGTGTCCACTCCCTTTAGGTCGGGCAGCAGGCTGTGGAAGTCTGGCAGGGCCTCGCCCTGCTCTCAGAAGCCATCCTGCGGGGCCAGGCCTTGCTGGCCAACTCCTCCCAGCCATCTGAGACCCTGCAGCTGCATGTGGATAAAGCCGTCAGCAGCCTGCGCAGCCTCACCTCCCTGCTTCGGGCACTGGGAGCCCAGGTGCGTAGGTGGGGGGGGGCCTCACTTCTCTCTGCCCTTTCTGTAAAATGGGAGAAGGAGCCCTGCCAAGAAATACTGAGGCTCTCATCCCCCTTCCGATCCTAGCCTGAATCCCATCTCCCTCCAGGGGCCCCGGCACTGCGGTAACCTTCTGTTCTCTCCTTGGCAGAAGGAAGCCACCTCCCTTCCAGAGGCAACCTCTGCTGCTCCACTCCGAACATTCACTGTCGATACTTTGTGCAAACTTTTCCGAATCTACTCCAACTTCCTGCGGGGAAAGCTGACGCTGTACACAGGGGAGGCCTGCCGAAGAGGAGACAGGTGACCAGGTGCTCCCACCCCGGGCATGTCCACCACCTCACTTACCACCACTGCCTGTGCCACGCCCTCTGCACCACCACTCCTGACCCATGTCGGGGGTGATCAGCTCAGCACCAGCCTGTCCCACGGACACTCCACGGCCAGTGGTGACATCGCAAGGGCCAGAGGAACTGTCCAGAGCGCAACTCAGATCTAAGGATGTCACAGGGCCAGCCTGAGGCCCCGAAGCAGGAGGAATTTGGAGGAAATCAGCTTAAACTTGGGCATGGAGCCTTGCTGGGGAGAAACAGAAACTCATCTTGGTGCCCTGCCGAACCGTGATGCCGAGACAAGGTGGAGGGCCGATACCTCTTCGTGCACCCATCAGGCAGGGATAGGAGGGACCGGAGAATTTAGGTGGCGAGCCATGAATTCTCCAGGTCTCATGGGCACTCCCATGATAGTAAGAGCCCGCCGGACGAAGGGTGGTGGGAGCCAGGGAGATGGGATGGGGGCTGGCCCCTGGCTCTCAGTGGGTCCACATCTTGTGTATTTTTCAATCTCACCGGCAAGAACTGAAACCACAACATGGCTCTTGGCTTTTCTGTTTTCCCCTGGAGCGCCCCACTTCCCTGGCCCTGCTCCCACCCTGGCAGCAGGCAGCAGTCCTGGGAAACTAGAGCTGGAGGGGGTCAGGCCCTACGTGCTGCCTCGCATGGCCTGTCTGACCTCTTGACCCCACTGGGCCTGAGGCCACAAGCTCTGCCCACGCTGGTCAATAAGGTGGCTCCACTCAAGGCTATTCCTCAGTAGGCAGCTGGCAACTCTCTTTAGTGAGTTACAGCCGCCATCAAGGAAACAGGAGCCAGGAGGAAGAGTCCCTTTGGTGGCTGGGGACAGCTCCCAGTCCTGTATACTAGACCCTTATTATTTCTCACTTCTTCTCTGTGGTGCCTTTGGCTAAAACCACATTCCCAGTATCCGCCTTTGCCACCTCTAAATCCCGCTGCCCTCTTTCCTTGCCGGGGATGGTCACTATTAATGCTCTACCCTGTAACTCACAGAAGGAGCCACCTTCCCCAACAAGGGTCTCACTGAGCATGGCTCTTCCAGGTGGTTCCCTTACTCGACTTCATTTGATTCCTTGCACAACTCTATGAGAAAGTGTCCACTGTCATTCCCATTGAACAGATGAAGAAATAAAGTCACTGCCAAGGTCAAGACAACAGGAACCCCCAATTCCCCCAGCACTGACCCCTTCCCTCTTCTGCTTGTTCCTTCCACAGAATCCCTACCTGCTCCCTGCTTCCCCGGGATATGGGACACAGAACAAACAGCCTCCACTCTCCATCCCTACGTCTAATTTTACTCATTACTCTGACAATCAACTTCAAATTCCTTCCCAGACATAATGCTTCCGCTGTAAAGTACCGCCCAGGAGAGACCAGTGCAGACAGCAAAAGATGACACAAAACTGCATCAGGATCCAGATCCCGGCCATTAACATATATGGGAGGATCAGTCTCTCTGTTTCTATAACAAAACAGAGAAGTCAGGCTGCACCCCTGAAAATATGCAAAAGAGAGAGAAGTTTTGCAATCTGCAGCAGGAAAAATTAGGGGTAGGTTGCAGGATTGGAGGGTATTTGTGATGTATAGGAGTGTGATGGGGGCAGGGGTGGGAGGAATCCACAGAGGGGTGGATCCAAAGGAGAATTTTCACCTGGCCAATCCAGCTCCTGGGGTACAGTGCCCTCTTCAGGCCCCACTAGGAAATGCTAAACAAATTGGCCTGCAAAAGAACCCTTAAGGCTCCGATCTTGGCACATTTCAATAGAAGTTTGCAGGGGCGCCTGGGTGGCTCAGACGGTTGAGCGTCCGACTTCGGCTCAGGTCACGATCTCATGGTCCGTGAGTTTGAGCCCCGCGTCGGGCTCTGGGCTGATGGCTCAGAGCCTGGAGCCTGCTTCCGATTCTGTGTCTCCCTCTCTCTCTGACCCTCCCCCCTTCATGCTCTGTCTCTGTCTCAAAAATAAATAAACGTTAAAAAAAAAATTCTTTTAAAAAGAAGTTTGTATTGTGGTTTCCACAGAAGGCATCATCTGGTTCTCGCCCCACTGCTGTGAATCAGGAAGGGAGGAATCTGTCTTTCTTTCTGGCAGAACTGAAGTCAAGAGGGTTGTCCTGAAATCCAAGGAATGCAGCTAATAATGGCAGCTGGGACCTGAACACAAGGTTGAGGACTCAACCCCTAAGCACATCTTAGCCTGATGTGGTACCTAGCTAGTTAAGGGACCCCAACTATATGACCTGGGCCAGTATGTTAAAACATTCAAAACATATGGGGTGCCTGAGTGGCTCAGTTGGTTAAGTATCTGACGTTGGCTCAGGTCTTGATCTCATGGCTCGTGAGTTCAAGGCTTGCATTGGGCTCTGTGCTGACAGCTTGGAGCCTGGAGCTTCCTTCAAATTCTGTGTCTCTTTCTCCTTTTCTCTCTCTGCCCCTCCCCCACTAGCACTCTGTCTGCCTGTCTGTCTCTCTCTCTCAAAAATAAAAAAACTTTAAAAAAAACCCACATAACTCATTTATTCCACACTTAACGGAGTACCTACTGGGTGCCAGCTTCTGTGCTGAGTGCTTAGAAAAACATGAAATGATCATCTGCGCCACTCACAGCCCAGGTGTCCTCCGAGAAAGCAGGCATTCCCCACTGGAGACAAAAAGACAGGAGCTCATAAACGTGGACAGAGCCGGCTTTGTAGGTCACTGTATGGACAGGCCCCGATGGGAAGGACCTGGTGAAGGCTCAAGTCCCTGCGAAGCAACATAGATACCCAAGGAGGGAGGGTGTCTCCAGATTCCAGATATTTTTCAGGCACAGGCAGGAAGTGTGAACTCTCTTCTGTACTATTATGATGATGATTCACAACTTATTAAACTCTGGCACCGGCATGACCTGCTGTGATTCTCACCACCAATCCACGAAACAGGAGGACCTTCAGTATCATCCCCGTTTGCCGGATGGGGAGAATAAAACTTAAGTCCCACCAGGTAAACGACAGCCAGCCAGCTCCTCTGACTTCCTGGCAGGACAGGAGCCAGCACAGCCCAGTTCTGAGTCAGCGGGTTACATAATTGTTTAATGGCACTGCCTTGTGTTTGTAGAGTGCTTTGCGATTTACAAGGTGCTTTCTCGGGGCATTTTCTTATTTGCTCTCCTAAACGAGAGAGGAAGGCAGAGACGGTAGAGGATCTCCATTTTGCAGAGGAAGAAACCAAGGTTCAGAGAGATTACGGGCCGTGCCCAGGCCGTAAGACACTGAGAGGAAGATAAGGACCAGGATCCAGGTTCTCTGACCCTGGTTCCCTCTTCTGCCCCAAGCGGGGACCACAGGGAAAGGAGCATAGAGGGAGTAGCTGGAGGAGAGGGAGCACTTCTGGGTCAGTGAGGATTTAGGCCCATCCATCTCTCACTATCAACTCCTCCCTGCTCCATCCCCTGCCTGGGGTTCCTCCTTCCTCCCTAGATGGGCAGAAGTTACCTCCCACCCTTCCCAGACCCAAGTCTCCAGCACTGGAGGCCAACTCAGTCGCCTCCAGCAGCCAGAGACCCCACCTTGACTGCCACCTATTGGCCCAAACCTTCTCCCTGGGCCTGAGCATCAGGCTGACCAAATGCACCTGCCTGACCCCAGCTCACAGGTCACCTAAGATGTTCCTGGAACTGCTCAGAATCCTCTTCTCACCAAAGAAGACAAGTGTTGCTGGAGTTGAGTTGGCAACATTAGACATTGCAACCTGAGCTGAATGTTAACTACGTTTTTTGTTGTTTTTTTTTCCCTAGCTGGTCAAGGTTAATTCCTCTAAAATTCCATCATAAAACTGTGACATTATGAAAGATTACTGGCAACAGAAAAGCAGGCAGGAGTATGGTTTCCCAACTTATATGAGTCATGCCCAAATGTCCATGAACTCTCTCTTCTTGATTTTTAAAAATTGATTAGGAAAAAAATTACATGACCCACACACAATTCCTGCTTTAAAACAAAACAAAATAAAACAAAATTTAGCCGTGCTAGTCTCTCCATTTTACAGAAGCACACACTAAGGACCAGAGAGGGTGAGTAAAGTGTCCAAGGAAACACAGTGAAGCCAAAACCAGCTTTACTTCTCTGGAGTGGTTCCCAGGGTTTCTACATGCCAGGGTCTCTCACACCTATCCCTGCAGCTGCTAGGCTGGTCAAGCCACAAGCCCTCTGGGTCCTTGTGCACTCATGACTCCCCAAAATGCAGAGCCCGGGGGCTCCCTCCCACATCGCCGGCCCTTCCTGTCCTGACTTGTGAACCAACCCCCACCCCCGGACAGGTTGGAAGCTGAGACTGTCCAGCTCTGTGGCGCCAAAGAGAGGTCAGCAAAAGCAGCCCTCGGAGGACTTATTGCCCAACCAGGAGGGGCTGTGGATCAATTGACTTCTGTTACTCTTCCCCGGGTTAACCATTTCCTGGCGCTGTCCCTCTCTTGACTGCTCTCCTAACCTGGTATGGAGAAAGGGTAGATCAGGGTTTGGGCTGGGCATCCATTACATCCCCCACTTTGATGAAAAGGGGCAGAGGATTGCTCTCTCCCCAGATCGGACCCCTACACAGTCCCTTTGGGTTCATGTGGGCAGGAATCCCCAGGACTGCTAAGGGGGTTAGGACTTCCCTCTTCGATGTACCCCTGGGCATAGATTTTTTTTTTTAAGTTTTTTACAGTTTATTTATTTTGAGAGAGAGAGAGAGAGAGAGAGAGAGAACACGCTCATGAGTGGGGTAGGGGCAGAGAGAGAGGGAGAGAGAATCCCAAGCAGGCTCCTTGCTGTCCACACAGAACCCAACGTGTGGCTCAATCCCACAACCATGAAATCATGACCTGAGCTGAAACCAAGAGTCAGATGCTCTACCGACTGAGCCACGCCGGGCATAGATTTGATGATAGGGAATGGGGGGCTGCCAAGGTGAAGGGAGTGAAACTGAAGGTTTTTAGAAACACCTGGGTGTGGTAGGATATGGGAAGTCTGGACAGGAGAGGCCAGCTCGCTGCTGACCAGCCCTCCAGCCTAGATACGGCTCCGTATGTGCGGTGGGAGTCAACAGCCTTTTCAAAAGGGGCAAAACCACCCTTCCGCTGCAGTCTTATGTAGGATTGCCATTTATGAAACAGGTCAAAGCAGAGCTGCTCTGGCTGGGGTGGGGGTGGGGGTGGGGGTGGGGGTGGGGCCCTGACCTCCTCTGGATGCTCCCAACACAACTGTGGGAGTCTGCAGGCCACACTGTGGGGACCGCCGGAGCCATGCTCTTGGGCCGGACAATGGACTTCATTTCCGAAGAGCTCAGTTTCTTTTTTTTTTTTTTTTTTAATTTTTTTTTTTTCAACGTTTATTTATTTTTGGGACAGAGAGACAGAGCATGAACGGGGGAGGAGCAGAGAGAGAGGGAGACACAGAATCGGAAACAGGCTCCAGGCTCTGAGCCATCAGCCCAGAGCCTGATGCGGGGCTCAAACTCACAGACCGCGAGATCGTGACCTGGCTGAAGGCGGACGCTTAACCGACTGCGCCACCCAGGCGCCCCATGAAGAGCTCAGTTTCAACACATGGAAAACGAGGACAATAGTTGTGCAATGAAGAGGACACGAGGTGCGGTTAGATTAGCCCACAAGCACCGCTGTTCCTGGCTCCTGGAAAGTTCTCCCCACTCCTGCTGTCTCGATGTTACTGTCCAGCTGCACCACCATCCCTCACCCTCCGCAGCCTCCTCTCCTGTCTCTCCAGCTCCAACCAGCCTCTCTTTGGTCCTTATCTGCCGAGGCTGCCACAGAAGCCTTTGGAGAATGTACGTGGGATCAAGTCACCCTGGTGGCTTAAAAACTTTTAGTGGCCCTTCAAAGCTATGGCATCCAAGGTCCTCCAAGCCAGGGACCCTGCCTCTCCGCCACCACCCCCCCCCCCCCGCCGCCCCCACACCATTCTTCAAAAAAAAAAAGTGTCATGCTCCCTCTAAGCTTGGAACATTCTCCCTTCCTGGATGTGTCTTCCCATCTTGTCTGATTACCACCTCTTTGTGGTTTAGAAAGTCTCTAAACTTGTGTCGGCAAGGTCTCCTCCGTCCCTTCCCAGAGGTGGCTCATCCCTCCTGTTGTCTGCATTCTGGACTCTTCCAGACTCTTGCATTTAATAACATACGCAGGATCCCTTTCCACTATCACAGCGTACAGCTCTACCACCATTCTTTATTTTTTCCTTAAGCCAGGAATAAACTTTAACAAAGTGTAATAACATCAATTAATATTTTTAAATTATTTTTTGATTGTGGTAACATACTCAACATAAAATTTGTCATCTTAACCATTCAAATTCTTAAAAAATTCTTTTGTTTTTTTAAAATGTATTTATCTCTGTACCCCACATAGGGCTTGAACTCACGACCCCAAGATCAAGAGTCTCACACTCTTCCAACTGAGTCAGCCAGGCACCCCTCTTCTTAACCATTTTTAAGCGTGCAGTTCAGTGGCATTAAGTACATTCGCATTGTGACATCATCACCACTGGCCATCCACACAACCTTCACATCTTCCCTAGCTGAAATTCTGTCCCCATGAAACAAAAACTCCTTATTCCTGTCAACCACCATTCTATTTTCTGTCTCTACGAGTCTGACTACAGTAGGCATCGCCTATGAGCAGAATCATATGCTATTTGTCTTTCTGTGTCAGGCTTATTTCACTTAGCATAATGTCCTCAGTGTTGCAGCATGTGTGAGAATGTCCTTCATTTTAAAGGCTGAATGAGGGGCGCCTGGGTGGCGCAGTCGGTTAAGCGTCCGACTTCAGCCAGGTCACGATCTCGCGGTCCGTGAGTTCGAGCCCTGCGTCAGGCTCTGGGCTGATGGCTCGGAGCCTGGAGCCTGTTTCCGATTCTGTGTCTCCCTCTCTCTCTGCCCCTCCCCCGTTCACGCTCTGTCTCTCTCTGTCCCAAAAATAAATAAAAAACGTTGAAAAAGAAAAAAAAATTTTTTTAAAGGCTGAATGAGGGGCGCTTGGGTGGCTCAGCTGGTTAAATATCCGACTCCGGCTCAGGTCATGATCTCGCAGTTTGCGAGTTCGAGCCCCGCGTTGGGCTCTGTGCTGACAGTTGGGAGCCTAGAGCTTGCTTCAGATTCTGTGTCTCCCTCTCTCTGCCCCTCCCTTGTTCACACTCTGTCTTTCTCAAAAAATAAAAAAATTAAAAATAAACATTAAAAAAAAAGGCTGAATGATATTGTATGTATGTGCCATATTTTTTGGCTTTGTGGACTTTGGATCACCTTCACCTTTTGGCTATGGTGAATAATGCCACCATAAACATGGGTGACCAGGTTATCTATCTCTTCATCCTTGCGTTCAATTCTTTTTCGTATACAGCCAAAAGTGGAATTGCTGGGCCCTATGGTAATTCTATTTTTAACTTTTGGAGGAGTGCCATTCTTTTTAATATGTACATAATAGGGGCGCCTGGGTGGCGCAGTCGGTTAAGCGTCCGCCTTCAGCCAGGTCACGATCTCGCGGTCCGTGAGTTCGAGCCCCGCGTCAGGCTCTGGGCTGATGGCTCAGAGCCTGGAGCCTGTTTCTGATTCTGTGTCTCCCTCTCTCTCTGCCCCTCCCCCGTTCATGCTCTGTCTCTCTCTGTCCCAAAAATAAATAAACGTTCAAAAAAAAAGAAAATTAAAAAAAAAAAAAAAATGGGGCGCCTGGGTGGCGCAGTCGGTTGAGCCTCCGACTTCAGCCAGGTCACGATCTTGCGGTCCGTGAGTTCGAGCCCCGCGTCAGGCTCTGGGCTGATGGCTCAGAGCCTGGAGCCTGTTTCCGATTCTGTGTCTCCCTCTCTCTCTGCCCCTCCCCCGTTCATGCTCTCTCTGTCTCTGTCCCAAAAATAAATAAACGTTGAAAAAAAAAAATTTAATATGTACATAATATTCCTCCATGTGAAAAATAGTCCTTGACTATGATCCAACCGCATCTCTGCTGGCAAATGTTTGGGTAATCTCGATTTTTTTTCCTAATGAGTGCCACAATTACCATCTTTAAGATGTGCCCAGCTTTGTGCAAAAAGGCATTTCTATTACTATTTTGTGCAAATAGGTATTTCTGTGGGAAGATGCTTGGAAAGGTAAGGTGGGGTCAAAGACGTGCATGTTAGGAAGTTTGAGAGTTTCAGATTACCTTCGAAGAAGTATTCACCAACATAGAGTCTTAGCATCAATGTATTTGAGTGTGTCTACCCACATCCTGGCCAATGCCCAATGCCTTCAATCTCTTAAATGGTTGTCAATGTGACAGTTGTAGTTTTGATTAGCATTTTCCTTATTGCTAGTGAAGCAGGACATCTTCTCTGATGTTTACTGGCTGGTGGTATGTCTTCCTCTGGGACTTGCCTTTTTCGATTGATTCTTTGCCAATAATGACCTGCCAGTCGTTTTCGCCATTGTTGCCAGCTATAGAATTTTAGATTTGAAATGATTTTCTGTTGGAATTCTGCAGACAATGTTCCATGGCCTCTTAGAACCCCTGGTTGCTATTGAAAAGCCTGATGCCATGCTGATTCCTGATCCTTAGTACGTGACCTGCTTCTTTCTATCTGAAAGTGGTTAGGGTCTTCTCTCCCCTCCTCCCCCAATACTCTGAAATCTCATGACAGACCTTCCATGGGTGTCTTTGCACCCATCATAAGAGACCTCTTTTCATCAAGAGACTTGTAGCTCAGTCCTATGAAATCTTCTCGTGTGGTTTTTCCGAAGTCCTTTCTTTTCCTTTGTTCTTTCTGATTTGAACTCTTTTGGCTGGATGCTAGACGTTCTGGACTGCTTCTCTAAGTCTTTCTCTTGGTCTTTCTCTCCTGCTGTCATCTCATTTCCTTTCACTGGATTTTAAATTTCCACCCTTGTAGTTTTTTCATTTCCCAGAGCGTTCTGGTGTTCTCTGTCTGGTTTTCACGGCATCCCTGGAAGGATGTCAAGCGAGGAGGGTCAGGGATAGATAAAGTAGCCCGCGCTCACTGTGCCTTCCCCTCTTCCTTAAGAGCCGCCTCTGAGGTCCCATATGGCTCCTCCAGTCTGGACTCTGGTGCTGCTGGTGGGGGCCGGCTGGGGCCAGGGCCACATCCTGCCCCTGTCCGGTAAGCGGGGCTCAGGGGGTGATCTGGGGTGACTCTGGGGGAGAGTGAGGGGCAAAGCTGGAGGGGGCAAAAGGGTAACGATGAAGGGCACAGCAGTGGGGAGGAAGGGGATGATGAACAGGAAGAGTGGGGAGAACCCCACGACCCAAGCGCCTAGAACTGAGGAGTGTGAGGAGCTCAGAGGACAGAGCCCAGATGTTAGAGCAAGAAGAGACGAGAGGAGAGGCTGGGCCTTCAGGAAACGGACCAAACCCAGGGCAAACCCAGCAGACAGGAGACTTCCGGTAGAGGCAGCAAGAAATGATAGATGGCTTGGTGTCCTGGAGCTTGTTTTGTGGGATTTGAGCAAGTAGAACTTGTACGTGTATGGCAAAGGGCTATTCTGTTTGGCTTACACCATCTGGGGAGGCGCAGTGAGCTTCTCTGCGTTATTCCTAGGGCGAGGAGGGGCCATCCCTGTGTTATTCAACTGTATGTTCAGTGGCACGTAGCTAGGGCAGCGTGGGACCCAGGGTCCCCAGTCTAAGGGGAGAACTTAGGCTTCAGCACAAGAGGACCTCAGCTCAAAGGAAGGGGTTTCCCCAGGTGTAAACGCCGAGGCACTGCTTGAGAACTGCCATACACACGATCGGGTTCCTCCTCCAGGGAGGCTCCAACACAGGTCACAGAGGCACGGAGGGAACCAGTGAGGCGCTCCAAGGAGAGACACTCATTATTTTATTTTATTTTTAGGAGATAGATGAGAATTTAACGTGAGGAGGTTGGGGGCCTTCTTTTTTTTTTTTTTTTAATGTTTATTTTTTGAGAGAGCACAAGTTGGGGAGGGTCATAGAGAGGGAAGGAGACACAGAATCTGAAGCAGGCTCCAGGCTCTGAGCTGTCAGCACAGAGCCTGATGTGCAGCTCGAACCCACAAGCAGTGAGATCATGACTTGAGCCGAAGTCAGTCGCCCAACCGACTGAGCCACCCAAGCGCCCGGCCTTTCGAAAACCTTAAAGACAAGTAAATATATGTTCGCTGCCTACACTTTGGTACAATATGAATACCAAGAAATCCTTCATGAAGGACCACTCAGAAAGCTCACGATCAATGAAGCTTATGATTCTTGATGATGACAAGTATTACTTTTTTTTTTCCTTCTCCAACCCCAAGGAAGGGGAAGCCTTCAGAATGGAAGCCAGTTGCTTGCAACTCTAGGGATAACTGTGAGTTGGAAACCAGCACCACTCAGATCTTTCTCCTTCCCCAGGGCAGGGTGGCCACCTCAAGGGCCCTCTGGGCTGGGCGATGGCATCAACACATAGTGATGTGTGGAGGGCAGTCCTTGGATGAACAGAGGGTGGAGGGACCATGGAAGAGTGGAGTCCAAGCCCTACCTAGAAGATTCATATTCAGATTAACAACAACAAAATGTATGCATCCAGACAAAGCCTGTCTGCCCAGATGAATCCACCCCCTGGACCTCAGTGTGCGACCCCTGTCCTAGAAGTCATTCTGCCCTGCCCCACCCCGCCCTAAATTTCTCCTACGAGATTCTTATTTCTCAGATTCTCTTTTCCAAATCTGTGCTCTGGACCCACATAGTGGCTGCCTTCTCTAAGCTAAGCAATCCTGCTAACCCCCGACCCCCAGTTTGGCTCTGGGGCTGGCCCTCTCCCCTCTCCTGGCCTCAGAGCGGCCCTTTCTTCCCAGCTGTTCTCACTCAGTGTGACTTTGAGGATAACTCCAACCCCCTCTGTGATTGGACCCAAGGGTCCACAGATGACGGGGACTGGACTCGAGCCAGTGGACCCTCCCCCACCGGCAGTACGGGTCCCCCCGGGGGCTACCCCAACGGAGGTAAGGAAGCCTAAGGTTTAGGGAGACAGCTAGGAGGTAGGCACGGGCAGACGCGGGTGCAGGGAGAAGGGAGGCAGCTGGAAGTGGACGCCTGGGCTCTGGGAAGGGGGTGGGAGGGCAGCCCTCAAGGCTGGGAGGGCCTCCTCATCATCCTGGGCTCTGCCTCCCGCAGAGGGCTACTACCTGCACATGGCATCAAGCACCTTCCACCAGGGCGGGGTGGCCCGCCTACGCAGCCCCCCCATATGGGAGCAAGGCCCCCTCTGCGTGCACTTCGCCTACCACCTGTTTGGGCTTTCGTGGGGCGCCCAGCTCAAACTACTGCTGCTCAGGGACACCAAGAAGAAGCGCCCCAGCCTGCTCTGGAAACATACTAACACCCAGAGCCCCTCCTGGATTCCCACCGCTGTCACCGTGCCTATGCGCCTTGCCCTGCCCAGTCAGGTGAGGGTGAGGCAGAGGGCAGAGCCTTGGGCCCCAGGGCGAATCTGGGTGGGTGGGGGCAGGACGGGCCGGGACAAGGAGGGGGCGCCAGGGCCGGGCCACCCGAATTCAGGCAGGAAAAGTGGGGGCTGAGGCAAAGGAGTTTACAGGCTGCGTGGTCCCCTCCTTCCTCCCACAGGTGATGTTTGAAGGAGTGAGGGGCAGCACGGCTTCCCTGGACATCGCTCTGGATGCCATCTCCATCCATAGGGGCTCCTGCAATCGGAGTGAGCCCCTGTCCCTCCTTCTCTCTCTGCCTCCACCATCCGCCCAGCTCTGGCTTCCCTCTACTTCCACACGTCACACCTTTGAATCCTGAAGCACCTACACCTAAGGAGAGGTTCCCTTTGAACACAGGTGTGGTAATAACTTTCCGAGAGTGACCAACCAAGTCCGGATTGCCCTGAACTGTCCCCATTTTTGCACAGAAAGTCCTGCATCTCAGGAATGCCTCAGTCCCTGCGCAAAACTGGATGTCTGGTCACTCCAGCTGTTCCCCCAGATCCATCCCGAATCAGCCCTCTGAGCTGACATATAGAGATTCAAGGGGAGCAAACTCAAGTGAAGGAAAATTCCAGAAGCTGAGTCCAAGTAATTAACACTTACTGGGCACAGGATTGTACTAGTGGCTCTCCACAAATGATCTAAAGTAAGATAGGCGGGTGCTGTCGTTCCCAGTAATAGATGAGGAAGCTGAGGCTTGGGCAGGTTCTGTAACATGTCCGAGGAATAAGCCGGTGAGGAGTGGAATTGTATCTGGCTCCACAGCCCACCGTGGCTCACAGTATTCTGACTCAGAATTGGGTCCCACAGTATTGGGACTCAGAATTCTGAGTATGCCCACACTGGGGCATACTTTTGAGAGCTGCATCCTTCTAGAACAAGCTAAATCCACCCTCCCTCCCCACCCCGCTCTTTCTCCCCTCAGTCTGCATGATGCAAATGTGCAGCTTTGACATTCCAAATGATCTCTGTGGCTGGAGCTGGATCCCGACAGCCTCTGGGGCCAAGTGGGTCCAGAAGAAGGGGTCGTCCGGGGTGCTGAAAGTGGGGCCTGAGGACGATTTCTCTAGCCCTGGTGGTGAGTAATGACCACACTTCCGTCCTTTGACTTTGTGGGCTTCTAGTGACCTCTGCAGGAGTTTACGATGTCTGCCTGACTACCGCACAGTAACTGCCATGGGATGTAAGCCCCAGCAACCTCAAACCTCGCTGAGCGCAAGTTACTCAGCAGAAAGCAAACTCCACACCCCAGCTTCCCCCACTGCCATCCCACAAACTCCACCGGGCAGACCCAACACAGCCTACTCCTCACCTCCCTTCCCTGGCACCATTCATTCATGCATTCTTCATTCATTCGTTCATCCATTCATTCAACAAGTACCTACTGAGCGCCTATGATGTGCCAGGTGCTGTCCCAGGCCCTTGAGATACATCAGCTTACAAAACAGACTAGGAGTGGCAGGGGGTGAGAGGAAGATGGTTCCTAAAACAAGAAATAAATTATAGTTATAGCAGGACTATTGAAAAATGAAAGTCAAACAAAATGAGGGGATTGGGAGTGCAGGAGTTAAGGCGGGGGGTGTTGTGAGTTTTAAACAAGGTGTCAGGGTAGGTCTCCTTCAGGTCATATTCGAGCATAAACTTGAAGCAAGTGAAGGAGTGACAGAGTGAACGTATAGAGGGGAAGAACATTCTAAGCAGAGGGGCCAGCCATGCAGAGGTCCTGAGCAGTGAGCTAGGAGGTAGGGGAGGTGCTGAGATACAAGAGGCCACCTAGCAAAGATAGAGAAGAGGAGCTTAGAGCAGTCCTAGGCAGGGCTGATGACTTGGGGCCTTGAAGGCCATGGTCAGGACTGTGGCTTTGATTCTATGTGGATGTGGATGGGGAGCCTTTGCAGGATTTGGAGCAGAGGAGTGACTAAATCTGACTTATGTTTAAAAGGATCACCTGGGTTTTTTTGTTTGTTTGTTTTTGTTTTTGTGTTGAGAATACGCTGAAGGGAACGGCCAAAGGCAGATGCAGAGAGGCCATTTAGAAAGCTTTTGCAATAGGGCAGCTGGGTGGCTCAGTTGGTTAAATGTCCGACTTCGGCTCAGGTCGTGATCTCATGGTTCGTGAGTTTGAGCCCTGTGTCGGGCTCTGTGCTGACAACTCTAAGCCTGGAGTCTGCTTCGGATTCTCTGCCTCCCTCTCTCTCTGCCCCTCCCCCACTCATGCACGTGTGCGTGCTCTCTCTCTTAAAATAAACATATACATATGTATATAGTTACAAGGCTTTTGTAATAAGCCAGGCAATACGTTTCCTCTTCCATTGCATCCATGTCTGTCCGTAGCTTCTTTCCCACCATCTCTCTCTGTGCTCTTGGCTGGGCTTTTCTTTCCACGGATGACCCCTCCCTCCCTTCCTTCCCCCTTTCTACTTTCTCCCCCACCCCCCTCCCTTCCTTGCTTCCTTCCTTCCTTCCTTCCTTCCTTCCTTCCCTCCTTCCCTGTGCCTCCCTGCTCCTTTTCTCTCGCCCACAGCAGCTACCTCTCTTCCTGTCTTCTCCACATAAGGTGCCTCTCCGGGCCTCACAGAACACACTCACGCACGCCAAGCTGTGCAGGTCAAACATGAGAACCCCGCTCCCTGATTTCTTCTCTAAATTCTCTTCTTTGTTCTCTGGCCCCTTGCATTTCTCCATTCTCAATCCTCTCCCTTCATTTTTCTGTCCTTTTCCTCTCCGTCTGCCCCCAGCGCCCAGAAGCCCTTTCTGCTCACTCCAAATGCAAGATCTCCTTCCTCTGCGCTTTCTTGCTGTTCCTGCTGCCGGAGCTCTGCCTTCTAGAAAGACCCGGAGAACCTCCCCTTCCCTTCCGAAGCCCTGGAAGATCAGGGCAGGGCCAGCCCATCTCCGCATCACCCCCGCCCCCCAGTATTAGCACCCCCAAGCCGAGCCCCAGTAGTTTCAGTAAATGTTGGTTGTTGTTTCCATTTTCTCTCTCCTCCTTTTTCCAGCTTGCTTCCTTCTATTTTTCCCTCTTTTCTTTTACTCCCACTTCTCCTTTCCACCAACCAGCTATCCCATTAGCGCCCTCCTGGCGTTTTCTTTCACGATTTACCACTTCCCTCCTTCCCCTTACCTCCTCCTTCCCTGATGTTTCCTCTCTTTTCTCTTCCCTCCCCTTCTGCCCTCTTCTGTCTCCCGGAGGCCGCCTTTCCAGGCCTGGTGCGTGCGCGCTCACCAGGCAGGACCGCTCGGGAGTCAAGACGGAGCGCGCCTGCGCAGCCTAACTTTTTCCCCCGGCTACCAGTTGCGTCACGGGGCGAAGTCTAGGTTGATTGGCTGCTTGAACGGCCGGAGGGGGTGGGGTGGGAAGATGCCGGCTTCTCGGCGTCAGACCAGTTCTCTCTCACCAGTTTGTGTGAATCAGCTCTGTCCCGTGGGTCCAGAAAAGGAAGAGGATATGACCCTGGGGGACTTAAAGCGTCACAACCCAAAGGACAAGGTTCTGGCTGCTGCTTCTGAGAGGATGCTGCGTTTCATATGGTGGTGCCTGCGCCCTTAACCAGTCTTGCCAAGCATTTCTGGAAAGTTCGAAGGCCTCGGACAGATGGAGGCCCACCTCATCGCTGGCCGATCCTAGGCAGCTGTTGGGGCTTCCCAGGCCCGGGACCCCTGCGGTCACAGGGTCCTATCCCTCAATTTCAGCCACCCCACCTAACTGGCCTTTTACTTTATAGGTGGCTTCTACATGCTCCTGGACCCCAAGAATGCAAAACTGCGGCAGAAATCTGTCCTCCTGAGCCCCCTGAGCCAGTCCTCTGGCTGTTTGAGCCTGTCCTTCCACTACATCCTCTATGGCCAGTCACCTGGTGCAGCCCTCGCCATCTATGCTTCTGTCTTGGGTGAGACTGGCATTTGCAGGATTTATGCTTATCTCGTCTCCCAGGGTTGAATTGACAGGAAAATATGGGGCATCCCATATTTCTAGGGAAATCTAGGATATATGCAAGATTATTGTGTGGAGTAGAACTGGGAAGCTGGGAGAGTGCTGGCTTCTAGAAAAACAGATAAAAGTACCAGGAGAGTGAGAGAGAAGGATGTGCTTGCATTTGGGAGAGGGGGATACACTCCCAGTATTCCCTTAGCTACTCTTCTTTCTGAGTATAGGATTTTTTTTCCTAATTTAAAAAGTGTTTATTTTTGAGAGACAGAGAGAGAGACAGAGCGTGAGCAAGGAAGGGACAGAGAAAGAGGGAGACACAGAATGTGAAGCAGGCTCCAGGCTCTGAGCTGTCAGCACAGAGCCCGACGTGAGGCTCGAGCTCAGAGACCGTGAGATCATGACCTGAGCCAAAGTCAGACGCTTAACCCACGGAACTACCCAGGCACCCCCTGAGTACAGGTTTGAGGTCATTTTCAGTCCCCTTAATAAGTCAATTCTCTCTCTGATTCCTTTCATTTGCAGGCAGCATCAGGAAACACACTCTCTTCTCAGGACAACCTGGACCCAATTGGCAGCCTGTTACTGTCAATTACACAGCCCAGGGAGAAATTCAGATACAGAGGAGCAAAGGTCAGGACCCCTTGCACAGGGTAGGCACTTCTGATATTGAAGTGGAGTGAGGGTCTGGGCGCTGGGAGCAGGGTGTCTGGGTTCCTGAATAGAGTAAAATTAGATGGTGGGGGGTGGTTTGGGCATTTGGGCTCTTTTTTCACTCCCAGTCCCCTTTCTCTCTCTTTCTCTTCAGTTCACTGTGGTGGGTGTGTTTGGAGAGACCCCAGAGCCAGCTGTGGCAGTGGATGCGATCAGCATTGCTCCCTGTGGGGGTGAGAGCAAGGCCCTGGGAGAAGCAGGGCCTCCACCAGATCATCAAAACGGGCGGTGGGGGTGGGGGGGTGGGAGGGCAAGATAGGGGAGAAATAGAGGGCATGGCCCAAATTTCTCACATCTCCCATTTTGATCCCCTAGAGAGCTTTCCTCAGTGTGACTTTGACGATGATGCCCATCCCTTCTGTGACTGGGCCCAGGCATCAGGGGATGGTGGACACTGGACCCGGGGAAGTAAAAATATGCACATGCAGGGTACAGGCGCTTTTGGAGGTTCCCCTAATGGAGGTGAGGAGATTGAGGATCTCCCAGGCCAACGAATTACTGAATCCTCTCCCAGCTGGGGAGTTGGCTGGTAGGATTCCTGGGAGAAGATATTGTAGGTGGCGACGGTCAGCCGGCAGGTATTTATTGGGAAGCCACCATGGGTCCGAGCTGGGGAGATGACAGAAATCGAACGGGTTGAAGATTCTCCTGCCTGTGGGGTCACTGAAACCGCCAGAAAATGCAGGCAACTCACTTCACTGAGCCCGAGCCTTCAAAATCCACAACCTCATTTTCAGTTAAGACATTTACTGGTGCAGCCAGCAAAGGAATCTGGGTTGCTCGTTTGGTTTTCCCTTTCTTTCTGATCCTACCTTCTTCAGTTAGAAGTCCAAAACAAGTAGGAAAAAAAAAAAACCCGCTTACAGCGTGGGGAGTTTTGGTGTTCGCGTCAAACCCTCGTTTGCAAGGTGTTGCTAGAGAAAACAACACGAGAGTGTCCTCGGGGTGGGGGTGGGGGTTGTCATCTTGCCTTTCTTTTGATTCCCTTCTTTTGCCCAGAAGGTCGCTGTATCTATGTCCAGGCTGACAAGTTCTCTGAGGCAGGCCAGTCTTGCAGACTGGTGAGCCGGCCCTTCTGTGCCCCGAGTGCGATCTGTGTGGAGTTTGCTTACCACATGTACGGCCTAGGAGAGGGCGCTAAACTCAATCTCCTGCTGGAGAGTCCCGCAGGCAGTTTCCCGACTTCTCTCTGGCACCGCGTTGGGTCTCAGAGCCCCGACTGGCTGAACACCTCCGTCACTATCCCTTCGGGGCATCAACAGCCCATGCAGGTGAGAGACAGAGTGGGCCCGGTGTGGGGCCCGGTGAGGGGGACATAGTACCCGGGAACAGTCAGGGCTGAGGAGATGGGAGCTGGAAAGGGAGCAGAGCAGAGGTGAACTCAGTGTCCCTGAGAGGGATATCTGCATCCTGAAAAGGAGTGAGGGCAGAGTTGGACTGTTGAGCCTAGAACAAGGTGACCTTTTGGCAGAGGACAGGCTGTCTGGGAGAATCCTTGAGGTGCCATGGATTCAGTTGGACTTCTCTCTTCTCTGTCCTTCATTCCCTTCAGCTGATATTGGAGGCCATCAGAGGGACCAACACTGCCTTTGTTGTCGCTGTGGGTTTTATCTTGATCAATCACGGGACTTGTAGAGGTAAAACAAAACTCAAGGCCCCGGAAAGGGGGCGGTGCTCCGGGATGACCATCTGTCAGATGGCTGAAAATCAAGTTCTCTCCTGTGCTTGTATTTTCACACTGCTTTGTGTTCTACATTCTGCCTTCTCGGTGACATCAGGATGCTTGCGTGTGTGCATGTGACTTTGATGCAGTGAATTTCTGTGGCTAGATCCAGAATTCCTTACCCAGTAGATGGCGATCCTGAAGGGAGGACCCACATCCTATTCATGTTGTGTCGTTTGTATCTGGCATGACGTCTGATATATATTAGGAGCAGTGTTTGTTGAGAGTTTGTTGAGTGAAGGTTGGGGTTGGGAGTAGAAGGAGAGGTGTGAATAAATTACCCTTTGAGGCCACCCACTCCAGTTGGAAGTGAGTGAAGAGGGCGGTGGTCTGATTTCGACTAAACTCCAGGGTTGGTTGGTTGGTTTGTTTGTTTGTTTTTTCTTTGCAGGAACTATGCCAACAGTGCTTCCTTCCAAATCTCCAGTTCCCCCCACCGGCCCTTCTGAAACCCTTGTCTCCACAGAAAAACCTAGGACTCCCACAGAAAAACCTACAGTCCCCAAAGAAAAACCTATGACCACCACAGAAAAACCCACTGTCCCCAGTGAAATATCCACTGTCCCCACAGAAAAACCCATGGCCCCCACAGGAATACCTATGAACCTCCCCAAAATATCTATTTCCCCCCCAAAAAAAACTACGGCCCCCACAGAAAAACCCACTGTCCTCACAGAAAAACCCATGGTTGTCACAGAAAAACCCATTGTCCCCAGTGAAATATCCACTGTCCCCACAGAAAAGCCCATGGCCCCCACAGAAAAACCTATGACACCCCAAATAAAACCTATGGCCCTCACAGAAAAACCCAATGTCACCACAGTAAAGCCCATAGTCCCAACAGAAAAGCCCACTATTCCCACTAAAAAACCCACTGTCCCCACTGAAGAGACCACTATCCCCTCTGAAGAGACCATTGTGCCCTCTGAAGAGACCACTGTCCTTCCCAAAGAGCCTACCATCTCCACTGGAAAACCTACCATCCCCACTAAAAAGTCCACTATACCCCCTGAAAAGCCCAGTATCTCCACAGAAAAGCCCACTGTCCACACAGAAAGACCTACTGTCCACACTGAAAGGACCACCATCCACACTGAAAGGTCCACTGTCCCCACAGAAAAACCCACTCTGCCCACTGAAAGGCCCACCATTCCCATAGAAAAATCTACCCTTCCCACAGAGAAACCCACCACCCCTACTGAAAAGACCACCATCTCCACAGAAAAACCTACCCTTCCTAAAGAAAAACCCACCGTCCCCACTGAAAGGCCCACAGTGCCCACAGAAAAACCCACTGTCCCCACTGAAAGTTCCACCATCCCCACAGAAAAGTCTACCCTTCCCACAGAAAAACCCACCATCCACACAGAAAAACCTACCCTTCCCACAGAAAAACCCACCGTCCTTACTGAAAGGCCTACCATCCCCACAGAAAAACCTACCACCCCTACTGAAAAGACCACCATCCCCACAGAAAAACCTACCCATCCCACAGAGAAACCCACCATCCCCACAGAAAAATCTACCCTTCCCACAGAGAAACCCACCACCCCTACTGAAAAGACTACCATCCCCACAGAAAAACCTACCCTTCCTAAAGAAACACCCACCGTCCCCACTGAAAGGCCCACAGTTCCTACAGAAAAACCCACTGTCTCCATTGAAAGGCCCACCATCCCCACAGAAAAACCTATCCTTCCCACAGAAAAACCTACCATCCACACAGAAAAACCTACCCTTCCCACAGAAAAACCCACCATCCCCACTGAAAGGTCTACAGTTCCCACAGAAAAACCCACTGTCCCCACTGAAAGGCCCACCATCCCCACAGAAAAACCCACCATCCACACAGAAAAACCTACACTTCCCACAGAAAAACCCACCATCCTTACTGAAAGGCCTACCATCCCCACAGAAAAACCCACTGTCCCCACTGAAAAGACCACTGTCTCCACTGAAAAACCCCCTGTCCCCACTGAAAGGCCTACCACCCCTACTGAAAAGACCACCATCCCCACAGAAAAATCCACTGTCCTCACTGAAAAGACCACCGTCCCTACTGGAAGGCCTACCGTCCCCACAGAAAAAACCACCATCCCTACTGAAAAACCCACTGTCCCTACAAAAAACCCCAGCATCCCCACAAAAATATCTACTTTTGCCACTGAATGGCACACAGTTCCTACAATACCCCAGCCGAGCCCAACACTTGTACCCATTGGGCCAACAGTCTTGGTGATGCCTTCCACTGCTCCAAGTACCTCCACGACCGCTACAACCCCTGGACGCACTCCAGGTATGTGACACAGCATCGAACCGACAGCAGAAAGTAAGAGATCATGAGTAGGAGAGAGAATTAGATAAATGAATGCTTCTAATAGAAAACTGCAGTCTTAGAAGAGAGATGAATGCGACATGTTAACTTTTGAAAAAATGAGGACCACCCCGACCAAGAGGGAAGCAGAGCATGGGTGGGGTGGAGGTTGTTGGGAGTCAAGTCCCGAACTTACAGCATTTTTTTTTTTTTTTAAGATTCTATTTTTAAGTAATCTCTACACCCAACGTGGGGCTCTAACTCACAACCCTGAGATCAAGAGTTGCATGCTCCACTGACTGGGCCAGTCGCATGCCACACGCCTTCCTTTTTATAGAGATATAATTCATATAGTATAAGATGCATCCTTTTAAAGTTTGCAATTCAGTGGTTTTCGTATATTCACAACGTTGTGCAAACATCAGTTTCTAATTCTGGAACATTTTTATCACCCCAAAAAGAAACCCGTTAGCAGTCACTCCACATTCTCCCCAAACCCCCACCATGCCCCAAGCCCTGGCAACCACTAATCAACTTCCTGTCTCTGCGGATTTGCCTCTTTTAGACATTGCACACATGGAGCATGATGTACTATGTGGTCTTTTGGACTGCTTCTTTCCCTCCACATCATGTTTTCAAGGTTCTTCCGTGTTGTAGAAATTCAAGTCCATCCATATGAGGGATCTTCACTCCTCTTTATGGCTAAATTATGGACTTACTTTGTAGAGAACTTGAATGTGGGGGTATAGGAGAACAGGAAGTCTCCCTGAAAAAAGCGGTAGAGTGAAGGCTTGATGCAGGCTGTTTTCCTCTCAGCGAGGTGTCCCCCAAATGCCCACTATGAGCGCTGCACCTGCCCAGCATCCTGTGAGAGACCCAAGCCCAACTGTGGGCCCCTCTGCAAACCTGGCTGTGTCTGCAATTCTGGCTTCTTGTTTCGGGGATCCCTCTGCATCAATGCCTCGTCCTGCAATTGCTTCTACAACAACAATTACTATAAGGTAAGGCCGCTGGGGTGCCCAGAGCCCCCGAGGGAGATTGTGAGTGGAACACCTGGGTTCTGGCTCCATCTGCTCCCAAGACGAGATGACTGTCCCCATGGGATAGTCCCAAGGGGCCAGCTCACAAGCAGAGGTTATGCAATATTGGAGGCATTCATTCCCAATATGGCTTTTGATGGTCATCTCTGTTCCTACAATAAATATGTGCTGAGTACTCACCTTGGCTCAGCTAGGCTAGGCTGTGCAGAACATTCCATAATCCCGTGGCCCCACGCATGAGACGCTGGGCCAACCTAGTGGTCCAAGGCCCTCATCTCCATCCTGAGGAAAGCCAGGGGGGTCCCTGCATGTACAGGGAGCCCAGATGCTGAGTAGAACTTCAGGCGTGTTCAAGGCAGAACACAACATTCCAGAATCTTCTTCCAAAGGAACTTGCATATCCTGTCAAAACAGAGGAGTGACTGTTCTTGTCTCCCCTAATTGGTGGCCCCCCTGGGAAGGTTCCACGTGAGCACAGGCTCTGAGCCAGCGCTGTCCAGAAGAAATAGCACACAAGCCTCATGCTTTATTTCACATTTCCTAATAGCCACATTTTTAAAAAGTAAAAAGAAACAGGTTAAATTAATTCCAGTAATGTACTCAATCTCAAATATTCTCATTTCAACGTGTAACTAATAATTATTAATGAGATAATTTATTTTTTTAATGTTTTTTTTAACGTTTATTTATTTTTGAGACAGAGACAGAGCATGAACGGGGGAGGGGCAGAGAGAGAGGGAGACACAGAATCGGAAGCAGGCTCCAGGCTCTGAGCCATCAGCCCAGAGCCCGACGCAGGGCTCGAACTCACGGACTGTGAGATCGTGACCTGAGCTGAAGTCGGATGCGCAACCGACTGAGCCACCCAGGCGCCCCTAATGAGATCATTTATATTCCTTCCCCCCTCCATACTAATTCTTCAAAATCCAGTGTGTATGTTATACTTACGGCATATCTCAATTTGAGCCAGCCACGTTTCAAGAGCTCGATGGCCACATGTGGCTGGTAGCCACTGTATTGGACAGAGCCTTTAAATCTGGGCTCCAGCAGGGGCACCTGCGTGGCTCAGTCAGTTAAGCGTCTGACTTTGGTTCAGGTCACGATCTCACGGTTCTTGGGTTTGAGCCCTGCGTCTGGCTCTGTGCTGACAGCTGAGAGCCTGGAGCCTGCCTTGGATTCTCTGCTTCCCTCTCTCTCCACCCCTCCCCTGCTTGCATTCTGTCTCTGTCTCTCTCAAAAGTACATAAACATTAAAAAAAAATTTTTTTTTTAATCTGAGCTCCAGCATTCACTTGCTGGGTGACCTTGGGCAAGTGTCTCTATCTTTTCAGATCTGTGTCTGTGTCTACGAAATGTGTACACAATAATTTCTACCTACCTCATAAGGCTGTTGTGAAGCTGAAATTAGGTCTGAACACAGGCCAAGTACTTAATAAATGTTACTATTATTAGCTAATTATGGTAAATATCATACACAGCCTATTATGAGTGCATTAAGCTAGGGGCATCTGGCTGGCCCAGCTGGTAGAGTGTGTGACTTGATCCCAGGGTTGTGAGTTGTGAGTTCAAGCCCACGTTGGGCGTGGAGCCTACTTAAAAAAAAAAAAAAAAAAAAGTGCATTAAGCTCTTCACTAGTGTCCAGTGGCTTGTCTCAGCTTCAGGTGTTCTTCCCCATGGATCATCTGAGTTCCTATCTGCCTCTTTGAGGACCACTTTCTCCCCCTCCTCCCTTTAACTAGTCTCCTGGGTGTCCCTGTGTTAGGATTAGTTTCAGCCTCAGAAAGATCTATCACAACCATTAGCATTAAGCATTTCTTGCCTGCCCCTGGAGTCATGTATGCATTTCTTATACATTCATTTATGCATTCAAGGAACGTTTCTTGAGTCCTTTCCACCCTCCTGGAATTGGGGCCATCCCAAACAGGGCATGGTCCTTGCTCTCAGATTCCGCGGGATACATTGGATCTTGGTTCACTATGACACAGCATAGGTTTCTTTTTCTTTATTGTTTATTTATTGTGGGGGGGGACAGGGGCAGAGAGAGAAGGAGAGAGAATCTCAAGCAGGCTCCCCACTGTCACCAAAGAGACCAATGCAGGGCTTGAACTCACAAACCATAAGGTCATGACCTGAGCTGAAACCAGGAGTCAGAAGCTTAACTGACTGAGTCATCCAGGCGCCCCAACAGCAAAGGTTTCTTGGATGAGAGCTCCTGCCAAACACTGTACTATGTGTTGCGGCTCTGATAGTGAGTAAAGAGCCATGGTCCCTTACAGAGTGCTTGCAATCGAACAATCACAGGAATTAATATGAAAGTACAGTTGTGGTAAGTCCTGGGAAGGAAAGGTACCCAAAGCTGTGAGGGTGACCTCGTCAGGGAGTCTGAGAAGTCTTCCTGAGCAAGTAGTGACCCTTGAGCTGGTTACATAAAAATGATTTAGAAAGGAGGGGGAAGAGCATTCCAGGACAAGAGGGAAGCACGTGCAAATGTCCTGTGGTGAGCAGGGCTATCTGGCAGGGCCGTGGGAAGAGGAAGGGTATGCGCCAAGTTAGGTCTGCAGGTGTGGTGGTGAAGGGGGAAGGACCCCAAGAGCTATAGTGTCTAACTCCGGACCCCCTGCTCCCAGCCTGGGGCAGAGTGGTTCAGCTCCAACTGCACAGAACGTTGCCGCTGCAGGCCTGGCAGTCGGATGGAGTGCCAGATCTCTCAGTGTGGGACTCACACAGTGTGCCAGCTGAAGAACGGCCACTACGGGTGCCAACCCTACGGTGAGCCTCTCCCTGCACGCTACCCCGCCAGCCAGCTGGTCAGAGTGGGTATGGCACCAGGGTCCCTTGACCAGAGGAGCTGGGGCATGCCACTGGGTGGGTGAGGTGCTGCTCGGAGCAGTGGCAGCAGCCCGCTGCCTGTGCCCCTCACCCCAGCAGGCACCGCCACCTGCGCCGTCTACGGAGACCCGCACTATCTCACCTTTGATGGAAGACACTTCAACTTCATGGGCAAATGCACCTACGTCTTGGCCCAACCTTGTGGCAACTCGACAGGTATGGCCCTGGAGATGCCTGGGCCAGGGGTCCAAGTTCAGAACAGCTGGGAACAGCGAGCGGCAGGAAAGGGCTGGGGAGCCGATGGGAGGAGCAAGATGGGAACAATGTCTTGGGTGACGTAAAAGTGGACATGTCCACCCCAGAAGCAGGACTTACTCAGGATGCCCTTTAAGAGAATGCCTCTTTAGGAGTTTGTCTCCCTGGCCAGCTTTTACTGAAGGCCTACCTGGAATAATGGCAATGAAGGGACGAGAGAGCTATTACGAATGCCCTGCCCCAGAGGGTGCCCTGGCCCACTGAGGGGGCACAGAGTCTCAGCACAGTACAGGCTGTTCTGGAAGAAGGCAGACAGTCACGCCCCACACTTTGTGCTCCTTTAGCCCCGCAGTGCCAGGTGTGGGCGCCACCCTCAGTGGACGCTCAGACATGCTTGTTGAATGGGCCCCTGGGTGCTCTTCACCCCTCTCCCCACCCAGAGCCATTCTTCAGGGTGGCGGCAAAGAATGAAGATCGAGGACAGGAAGGCCTGTCCTGCCTGAGCAAAGTCTACGTGACCCTGCATGAGATCACCATCACCCTGCTCAGGGACAGGCGCACGCTGGTGAGTCTGGTTTTCTGTTCAGTCCTGCCAATGCTTCCAGACCTTGGCTGTAGCCTGTCCCGTGGGCCGCGGTGTTCCAGCCAGCTCCTGCCACCTCCAGACCTCTCAGGGACGGGTTCCAGAGCATTCTGTGTGCTACTGAGGATTGCCGTGGATGCTGCCGTGCCTTCCAGCGTGGATGTGGGAATCTGTGGGGCGGCGGGGGGTGGTTCTCCTTGACTTTCCATCTGTCTCTGGGTGGGGCGTTCTCCTTGACTTTCTGTCTGTCTCTCCGGGTGGGGGTGGGGGTGGGGGTTCTCCTTGACTTTCCGTCTGTCTCCTGGTCTCCTCCCTTGCCCCGCCTACCAGGTTGGGGGGAAGCAAGTCTCTCTCCCAGCGGTACCTTCTAAAGGAATCTTCCTGGCTTCAAGTGGGCGGTTTGTGGAACTGCAGACGGCGTTTGGTTTGCGGGTGAGATGGGATGGCAACCAGCAGCTGTATATAAGTGTGCCCAGGTGAGGGGTGCCCTTCGGTGCTGCTGCCACTCCCCCGACCTGCTCTGTCCCCTCCCCCTCCCAGGACCTTGCCCTCCTCCTCCCCCTCCCGTCCAGGCACTAATTTTCAATCTTTGGATGGGAAGCATCTAGTTCCCGCCTCCCTTTGGATGAGGAGACAGGAGAAATTGGTTTCTGGGCAGAATGATAATAGCAGGATATACACACGATGCTTTGGGAGTGTCCTAGAACGAGTGGCTAATGGGTCTTGGGAGCTTCCTGAAGAGTGGTCACTTGACCCCAGTCTCAAGAAAGGGTGGTTCCCAGGACGGACAAACAAGGGAAAGAATGTCTTTGCAGATAGCAAACGGCAAATGCATGGAAAACCGGGAATGTGGGAATGTTGTCGTGGTGTGGTTTGAAATGCTGGGCTTTGGAGTCGACAATGAAAAAGAATTTTTTAAAAACATTTTTTTAATGTTTATTTATTTTTGAGAGAGAGAGAGAGAGAGAGAGCACACAAGCGGGGAGGGGCAGAGACAGAGAAGGAGACACAGAATGTGAAGCAGGCTCCAGGCTCTGAGCTGTCAGCCCAGAGCCCGATGCGGGGCTTGAACTCATGAACCGAGAGATCATGACCTGAGCAAAGTCAGACACGTAACCGGCTGAGCCACCCAGGCAACCCAAAAAGTGGTTTTATTAAAGCACAGGGACAGGACCCATGAGCAGAGAGAGCTGCACTGGGATTGAGGGGTGCCTGATTATAGACTTGGGAGTTGGGGAAGTAAAGATAAGCAGAAGCTTCCAAAGGAGACTCACAGGATCCCAGAGGTCTAGCTGTTGCCAAGCTACGGTTGTCCTTCCCTCTAACAAAGTATTAATATTAAGACAGATGGAGTTCCTGGAGGAACAGCTTACTCTGCCTGTCTCGAGTATTTGTTGGGGCACCTGGGTGGCTCAGTCGGTTAAGTGTCCAACTTCAGCTCGGGTCATGATCTCACGGTTCATGGGTTCGAGCCCCGCGTTGGGCTCTCTGCTATCAGCACAGAGCCTGCTTCAGATCCTCTGTCCCCCTCTCTCTGCCTCTCCCCCTGCTTGCTTGCGTGCACTCCCGCTTTCTCTCTCTCTCTCAAAAATAAATAAACATAAAAAAAAGAATTTGTCAAAGGGCTGCAGGTTATAAGGAAATGTAATTTTATCTATATATCTTTTTGCCTTTGGTTCCCACATTTGTAGGGCCAGCAAGAAGATGGGGCATGAGCAGAGTAGTGAGGATGGCTCAGGGGCGGGGGGGGGGGGGGGGGAAGGTCTGTGAGGTCCTTGTGCGCAGGGCGCCTGGCACAGGCTCTTGTTTGCAACGTGCGCCTGTTAGTCCTCCGATGTGTCCTGCCCGAGGCCCCCAGCTCTGCCCTTCCCTCTGCGTGGTCCCTCCAGGGACTGGAGCCCCTTCTCTCCATTAACGCCTCCTCCTCCCCTCCCACCCCCAGCACCTACTCTAGCAAACTCTGTGGCTTCTGTGGCAACTATGACGGGGACGGTAGCAATGACAACCAGAAGCCCAACGGCAGCCCAGCGCTGGACGATGAGGAGCTGGGCAACAGCTGGCAGACGGCAGAGGACGAGGACAAGGAGTGAGGACGTGGCCACCCCTGCCTCTGCCCTTCTGAGAACCGTGCACCCTGACCGACATCACCCCTTTTCTTCCTTCTCCTCTCCCGCCTGCAACCCCCCCGCCCCCGCAACTTCTGTCATTCTTCTCCCTGCTCCCGTCCCGGCCAAGTTCAGGAACACCTCACCACCACGCTTGCCCCCACGCTGTCAGTCGTCCTCAGGGGATGCCGAGCAGCCTCTGTTCCGGTTTGCTCGGTTCCAGGTTTTCCCACCTCCTCCCGGGCTTGGGGTTCAGCAGCTGTCCACTAGGGGCCGTCAAGAGCCGCGAGACTGCTGGGGTAGGGGCAGGGTGGAGACGAGCCTTCAGGGCCTGTTGGGGGGGGGGTGTCTCTTCCAGGTGCCAGAAGAACCCCACAGTTCCTCCCTCGTGCAAGTCAGGCTTGCAGAACAGTCTGTCGGGACTACAGTTCTGTGGACGGCTCTTGGACACCCGCGGAGTATGAAGGGAGCCGGTTAGGGCCGCGGGAGGCAGGGTGGTCACTGAGCACCTGGCTTGTTCCTCTGACCCAGCCTCTCTCCTCAGGGCATGTCTGCCTCACCTCAAGGCCTCCTCGTTCTTCAAGAGCTGCACGTTTGACATGTGTAAATTCCAGGGGCTGCAGCCAGTGCTGTGTGCCCATATGGCAGCCTTGACTGAGATCTGCCAGGATGCTGGCTATGCCGTGAAGCCTTGGAGGGGACCCCAATTCTGCCGTGAGTTGTGCCCCGCAGCAGGGCCCCTTCCTTCACCCACGGATGCGAGCAGAGGGTGGGCATCTGAGTGTTGGCACAGGCGTGGGGGACCCCTGGCTGAACCCCTCTGATTCCACACGTGCACAGGGAAATCTGCAGGCAGAAATAGCCATGGAGAAAAATCACAGTCCCTTGCAGACTCAGAAAGCACCCCCGGCCGCCTGAGGCTATGCGGGGCAATGCTTGCAAGTGTATCTGCACGGCCTCGGTGTCCTCACGGCCTCTGGGGAGCCTGCTTAGGCGGCGGTGCCCTTGATCGAGCCCTCATGGGCTTTTTCTTCTGCCCTGTAGACAAGTGCATGTCTACACAGCAGCAGTGCTGAGACGTTTGGATCTGTCTGCTCCCCCAGATCTTTCTGCTCCCCCAGACCCGCCTCTTAGTAGCTACCAGCAGGCCACTTTCTGGGCCCAGAGTGGAAGCCGAGCTCCTTGGTCACCCTTCTCCGGGTCACCCTCTGCTTCTCAGGATTGGGCAGAAGCCTCTAGCTGTGGGCCCTCTGAACGCTGGGCTTTGAACCCACCTTCGTTCCCTTTTCCCTGTCCTGCCCTGTGCCCTTCTCATCTCTGCTTCTCCCTCCTCCAGCAATGACCTGCCCGCCCAATAGCACGTACACGCTGTGTGCCAGGGTGTGCCCCGCCACCTGCCATTCTGGGTTCTCTGGCATGGCCTGCCAGAACCGGTGTGTGGAGGGCTGTGAGTGCAACCCGGGCTTCGTCCTCAGCGGTCTCCAGTGTGTCCCCCACTCCCAGTGTGGGTGCCTCGAGCCCACAGTGGGCTACTTCAAGGTGAGCCTCTGGGCCCCCCACCCCCATGTGCACATTTGAAGCCAGACCCTCATCTCTGGTGTTTCTCTCTTCCTCCTTTGCCTGTCCCTTGCCCTGTCCCTGAGAACGACACTGGCGTCCATCACAGCCCTCTGCCCAGCTCTGGGTCAGCCTACTGAATACCCTGTCTGTGCCTTGCTCTCCCCTCAATTTTACTTTGTCTGTAGTCCCTCTATCTCTGCTCTGCCCGCCCCCCACCACCTGTGCCTGTTGGAATCCTTCACCTCCTCTGAGGCTCTGTTCAAATGCTGCCTCCTTGAAGCCTTCCTGATAAGCAAAGTCAGAAGACGTTCCTCTAAACTTCCTGAGCCCGTGCTTATTGTCCGTGTTGATGGCGGGAAACTCTCATTGGGCCCCCTGATTGTCTTCTTTAGGTGCATATCCTGCTAGAACAGTTGATCCATTAGTTTACTTGTTTACTGCCCCCCCTCCCCACCCCCCCATCATGAGCTGTTAGGGCAGGAACATTGTCCACCCAGTTCATTCCTGAATCCCTAACACCTAGCACAAACAGATATCTGTTGAAAAAGTGAAGGAACAAAGAAGTGAATGGCTGAGTAAGTGAGCCAATGCCAGGCTTGCAGTGAAGCCTGGAGCTTCGGGATGACAGGAATGGTCCCAGGGAGCAACCCACTGATCTGAATAACAGACCTGGGAATGACCTCTTTCCTTTCTTCTTTCCATCCCCCAGGTAGGGGAGCGGTGGTTCAAGCCAGGCTGCAGACAGCTCTGTACCTGCGAGAGCAACAATAAAATTCGCTGCACACAGTGGAGGTGTCAGGCCCAGGAGGTCTGTCGTCAGCAGGATGGCATCTATGGCTGCCATGCCCTAGGTGAGCAGACGGGTGGAAGGTGAGTGGGGGTCGGGGGGAGCTGCCCACGTGACCTTGGGCGAGGGCATGGCTCTGCCCTAAAACAGGCACCCCAGAGAGCCGAGTCTAACGGGGGACTGGAAGGCAGTTGGCCCAAGCCTGAGCAGCCTCTGCGTGGACCCGGTGAGGTTGGGGCAGTCCCTATGCTTGACCACTCTAGGCCGAGCCAACCACACGGATGAGCCAAGGATGAGCCAAGGGTCCCATTCCAATGTGGACTCGCCCAGAGAGCAGCTCAGGGTCAGGGCACCTCTGAATTCCATCTCCTTCACCCCAGGGGCCGCCACCTGCACCGTCTCAGGGGACCCCCACTACCTGACGTTCGACGGAGCTTTGCATCACTTCATGGGCACCTGCAGCTACATCCTGACCAGGCCTTGCCAGTCTAGGTCCCTAGAGAACTACTTCATCGTGAGCGCCACCAATGAGTTTCACGGTGGGAACTTGGAGGCCTCTTATGTCAGATCCGTTCACCTGCACATCTTCAACCTGAGAATCTCGCTCATCAAAGGCCACAAGGTCATGGTGCGTGCCTCCGCCCGCCTCCCCTGGCCCCTGCACCACCAGCATCTCTTCTGTGCACCCTCCTTGCCCACAGGCCCACCTGTCTGGCTTCTAGAGCCCCTGGGGGAAGCCCACAGCAGATCCAGCCCCCAATTCCGCAGACACATCACCATCACTGTCTGCTGCCTAGTCCTGGCCCCGTTGTCCTTGTCCCAAGGGCTTCTCCCTACTGCGTCCTCCCTGCCTCTGTAGCTGAATGGTCGCCGAGTGGCCCTGCCTGTGTGGCCTGCACAAGGCCGGGTGAGCATAAGGCCTAGCGGTTCCTTTATCCTCCTCTACACGGACTTTGGGCTTCAAATTCGCTACGATGGGAAGCATCTGGCCGAAGTGACAGTGCCCTCCTCCTATGCTGGCCGGCTCTGCGGGCTGTGTGGTGAGTTCCCTGGGCATCTGCGGGCAAAGTGGGGACAATGGGCCAGAGTTTGTCCCAGACCAGCTCATCCACAGATTTCAGTAGGCGTCCTGAGGGCCTGTCTGCTTGTGCGTGCGGGTAGGTGTTAAAAGGCCAAAGGGAAAGAGAAAGAAAGATGAACCGTGGTCTGTTGAGTGAAGAGCGAGCTGTCTCTTCTAAGAGGAAGGTGGTGGTCCTGGGAGAGGGTGTATGGCTCTAACTGGACCCTCCTCCAGGCAACTACAACAACAATAGCCTGGATGACAATCTGCTCCTGGACAAAAGGCCTGTGGCCAGCTCGGATGGCCTGGGCGTCGCCTGGAAGTTCCCTGATTACTCTGAAACAGGGTGAGCTGGGAATGCGGGGAGCCAGAGCTGGGGAGGAGCCTCGGCAGGCAGCCTGGGGGGTCCTCTGTGCGTCCCTGATCTCTCCGGAGACGAACTGACCCAAGGTTGTTGTCCCCCGCCGCCCCGCTTGCCTTCTGCACTTACTCATCTGTCTCTTTGGAGAGCCAGCCCCCTTGGGAATCCCATCCTGAGTGCCAAATGCTTTCCTTCCTGTTGCATCTTCTGACCTTGTTGCTTGAGGGACCACTTTGTTCTCTTCTTATTCCCCTCCCATTTTCCCTCTCCACTGTCGCTTCAGTTTTGGGGAAGCTTCCTCCAATCCTAAATTCCTGTCCCTTCCCCTCTCCTTGTTCAGCTGCTTTGCTAAGGGTCCGAAGCCCTCCAGATGCCAGGAGAACAGAGGGGCAAACAGCTGGGAAAAGAACTGTGATGTCTTAATGGACCCTCAGGGTAAGCCACATCCCTTGGTGGCCGCAGCGCTCTCCTCCCCTGGCCAGAGACAGAGGAGGGGGACTGCTCAAGCAGGGAGGAAGGATGAGACAGGAAATAGAAAGTCAGAGGGAAGGCAAGCGGAAGGTAAGGCAGAGGCAGTGTTCACCTCGGGAGCTCTGATGGACCTTTTTTCTTTGCATCTCAGACAGTACTTTCTCAATAATGACGGGTTTTGATTGAAATGGATGTTGAATGCACTGCAGGGCAGCCGCGTGGTTCTTTCCCCTTCCAAGCTGACTCTCTGCCCTCACACCTACGTTGTTTCATCTTCCAGGACCCTTCTCTCAGTGCCACGGGGTGGTGCCTCCCCAGTCCAGCTTCGCCAGCTGTGTGTATGGCCAGTGTGGGACCAAGGGGGACACCCTGACCCTGTGCCGCTCCCTGCAGGCCTATGCATCCCTGTGTGCCCATGCCGGCCAGGCCCCTTCCTGGCGGAATGGCACCTTCTGCCGTGAGTGACCCGACCACCTGCTCCCGAAGCCTGGAGGAGGCTGCCAGAACCCCTGTCTCTCTTCCTATCCTTAAAGTCTGCTCCTCTGCTCTTCTGTCACAGCCCGGCCCTCAGCCCCATGTGGAACCCCCATCCTGTCCCAGCCTTCCAGTCTCTCCGAACCCAACCCCCACCCTCAACTTGTCTCCCCACTCTGGGAGCCTCCTCCATCTGACTCTCTCTTCACCAAGACGGTTTACCCTCATTTGGTTACTGCCTCCTTCCCCTCTGACCTGGGCCAGCTCTGTTCCCTTTCTTCCTTCCTCTCTTTTCAGGGAACTCTTTTTTTTTTTTTAATTGTGGTAAAATATACATAACATAAAATTTCCCATCTTAATGACTTAAAACTTTTTTTAATGTTTATTCATTTTTTAATTAAATTTTTAAAAAATTTATTTTTGAGGGGCGCCTGGGTGGTTTGGTCGGTTAAGCGTCCGACTTCAGCTCAGGTCATAATCTCACAGTTCGTGAGTTCGAGCCCCGCGTCGGGCTCTGTGCTGACAGCTTGGAGCCTGTTTTGGATTCTGTGTCTCCCTCTCTCTCTGCCCCTCCCCTGTTCATGCTCTGTCTCTCTCTGTCTCAAAAATAAATAAACGTTAAAAAAAATTTTTTTTTTAAATTTATTTTTGAGAGAAAGACAGAGAGACAGAACGTGAGGAGAGGGGCAGAGAGAGAGGGAGACACAGAATCTGAAGCAGGCTCCAGGCTCCGAGCTGTCAGCACAGAGCCCGACACGGGGCTCAAACTCACGAACCCTGAGATCATGACCCAATCCGAAGTCAGACTGTTAACCGACTGAGCCACCCAGGTGCCCCCAGAATGTCTTTTTAAAGACTGAGTAATATTCCACTGTATGGATAGATCTCATTGTGTTCATCCATTCATCTGATGAACATTCTCTGGGAGCTCTCGATGCCCCGAGCTCAGGGTGCTGGAAATCACTGCCCTTCCTGACACTGGTTTCTTTTTTTTTTTTTTTTTTAATTTTTTTTAACGTTTATTTATTTTTGAGACAGAGAGAGACAGAGCATGAACGGGAGAGGGTCAGAGAGAGGGAGACACAGAATCTGAAACAGGCTCCAGGCTCTGAGCTGTCAGTACAGAGCCCGACGCGGGGCTCGAACTCACAGACCGCGAGATCTTGACCTGAGCCGAAGTCGGCCACTTAACCGACTGAGCCACCCAGGCGCCCCTGACACTGGTTTCTTCTTAGCTCTGAAGTGCCCGTGCAGCAGCAGCTACAGCCCCTGTGCCAACCCCTGCCCAGCCACCTGCCTCAGCCTGACGGCCCCCAGAGACTGCCCAGCAGCACTGCCCTGTACGGAGGGCTGTGAGTGCCAGAAAGGTCACATCCTGAGTGGAACCTCCTGTGTGCCCCTCAGCCAGTGCGGCTGCGTCGACCAGGAGGGCTACTACCACCCGGTGAGAGGCCGGATCGCAGCGCCACATGTTTGGGGAGCAGGAGGCCTCAGAGCCTGTGAAGGGGTAAGGCGGCGGGGCCAGTGCTAGGGGCTGAGCAGCAAGCCCAGAAGCCCGAAGGCTGAGAAAGTCTGGGGATGGAGGCAAGCAGCCAAGGGGAGCGAGCCGGAGGGGGCGCCCGGGGTAGAGGGTTCGATCCAACTCTGGCTTCCAAACCTCCATGGACTCTGCTGACGCCCACATCCCACAGGTCGGGGAGAGATGGTACGCGGACCACACCTGTTCCAGGCTCTGCACCTGCTCCATTCGTAACGCCACCTCCTGCCAGCAGGCCGCCTGCAAGCCTGGCCAGATGTGCTGGCCCCTGGATGGGCTGCTACGCTGCCGGGCTTCAGGTAGAAGGCCCTTGAGCACACAGGAGGATCCCGGTGTCACTGAGACTGCTGTCCCCAACTCCTCCTCACCCTCTCCCATCATCTATAGCTCTTGGGCTCCTATGTCCGGGGTCCCAAAGAACTTCTGACTGGAAATGATGACCCTTGTGCCTTTGGAAAGGGCTCCTCGTGTTCACTCATGGCTGTCCCGGCCGTGAACTTAGATGGGACATTGTGAGTCCCATTATGATGCCACATTCTCTGGCAGAATAGCGCCCCTTCCACCCCCAAGCCTCATCCTAGCCTGGCCACCGAGCCTTTATTTCTCTTCTCCCCTCCCTGTGGGGCCTCCTTCACCTTCAGCTCTCCTCACAGATGGGGAGAGCACTTGTTCTCGGAGAGGCTGGACCACTCCTCAGCAACCCGTCTCTCTCTGCCAGGTATGGGAGTGTGCCGTACCTCAAACCACTCTCAGTACCTGAGCTTCGATGGCACTTACCACACCATCAGGGACACCTGCACTGGTATCCTGGTGAAAGTGTGCCACCCCACCATGGACCTGCCTTTCTTCAAGATCAGCGTCAAGTATGGGAAGAAGAGAGGCCAGTCCGCTGTTTCCTACCTCCACCAGGTCAACGTTGACTTCTTTAATACCCTCATTACCTTGATAAAGGACCACCGTGTGCTGGTGAGCTGGGTGGTGTGGGGGGGAAGGGAGGAGGCCAGCTCTGGGGAGCGGGCTCAGGTCCCTCTTCCCACTCACCTGCCCTGCCCTCTTCTGTAGATCAACGGCACACAGGTCACCTTTCCCTTCGCCACCGAGATCCGAGGGCTCAGAATCAGTATTGTTGGCAACAGCACCGTACTCTATTTTAACACCGGGGTGGGGCGCCTGGGTGGCGCAGTCGGTTAAGCGTCCGACTTCAGCCAGGTCACGATCTCGCGGTCCGTGAGTTCGAGCCCCGCGTCGGGCTCTGGGCTGATGGCTCGGAGCCTGGAGCCTGTTTCCGATTCTGTGTCTCCCTCTCTCTCTGCCCCTCCCCCTCTCTCTGCCCCTCCCCTGTTCATGCTCTGTCTCTCTCTGTCCCAAAAATAAATAAACGTTGAAAAAAAAAAATTTTTAACACCGGGGTCCAGGTCAAGTTTGACGGCAAAGATTTCTTTGAGGTCCAGCTCCCTGCAGCCTATTACCAAAAGGTGGGGGAATCCCCTGGCTCTTCTCTAGGGGAGTCTGTCTCAAGAGGGCCGAGCCCTCTCCAGACCTAACTGGTCACTCCCCAGAATGGAGGAGGGCTGGGAGTGCGCCTGTTTCTTAGGAGTGGAAATGCGGGCCCATGCCATATGAAAAAGTCTCCTTTTTCTTTCTTTCTTTCTTTCTTTCTTTCTTTCTTTCTTTCTTTCTTTCTTTCTTTCTTTCTTTCTTTCTTTCTTTCTTTCTTTCTTTCTTTCTTTCTCTTTCTTTCTTTCTTCCTTCCTTCCTTCCTTCCTTCCTTCCTTCCTTCCTTTCCTTCTTTCCTTCTTTCTGAGAAAGAAGGAAAGAAAGCAAGTGAGAGCGGGAGGGGGGTGGGGGCAGAGAGAGAGGCAGACAGAGGATCTGAAGCGGGCTCTGCCCTGGCAGCAGTGAGCCCAATGCGGGGCTCGAACCCACAAACCATGAGATCATGACCTGAGCCAAAGTTGGACGCTTAACTGAGCCATCCAGGCACCCCAAAAAAGCCTTTTTTGCTTCCCTGGTGCCCAGAACCCTTTTGCCCACCCAGGTCTGTGGCTTGTGCAGAAACTTCAATGGTGAGGAAGAGGATGAGCTCATGATGCCCAATGACGAATTAGCCCAGAATGACGCTGAATTTGTGGAGAGTTGGCAAGATAAGGAGTCTCACCCAAAGTAATTGTCCCCAAAGCCTCTAACCTTTCATAGGAACAGGAGTTGGGATCCCGGACTGTGTAGCGTGCCAGGGATAGGAAGACTGGAGTGTTCCTGTATGTGTGCAACTTGACAGAGGATGGCTTCTGGGTCCCCAGAACCTATCTGGGGACACATGAGCCTTCCTTTCTTCGCTTCAGAGTGTGGACAGGGACTGAGGCTTCCGGAAGGTAGCCGGAGCTTGGACCAGCTTCCTAGTGAAGACAAGACAAGGGGGTCTTCTGAGTCACTTGGGAGGGCCAAGTCATTTTCATAGGTGGGGCAGTGGCTGTCCATGTGATGACCCTTTTCTCCTCTGCAGTTGCCAAAAAGAGAGCCAGGAGACCCAAGCAATACAGCTGGAGAATCTAAATATAGGCTGCAGGAGAGATGACCTAGTGAGAGCCCAGGAACAATGCCAGGCGGCCTTTCAGACTCCGGCCTGGACTGAGTGTGCCACCTACGTGTTCCTCAAGCCCTTCCTGCTCAAGTGTATCCACAACCTCTGTCAGTTTGGAGGCCTACGCCATGCCCTCTGTGGATCTCTGGAAAACTTCGCAGTCGCCTGCCGGGCCCGGGGGCTCCAGCCCCCAATCTGGAGAAACAGCAGTTTCTGCCGTGAGTGTCCCCTACGGTCACCCCGGAGCACTCCCACACCTCCTTTCCATCTGCGTGTCCCTTAAAGCTCCCTGTCTTCCTTTTGGGCCGTGCCCGACCTGCATCTGACCTCGTTGTTCAGCTGTGGCTCCTTTGCAACAAGGTCTTAGCCAATGCCCCTATGACGGGGACAGCACACACGGACCTTGCTTTTCCACACCCCTCCTTTCCTTTATCCACACCGCTCCCTGAACCTGGAAAGTTCCAGGTTTTAACACCGGGGTCCAGGTCAAGTTTGACGGCAAAGATTCTTCTCGCCTCCTGGCAGACTCCTAGGCATCCTTCTGTAGTTCTTAACATTATTTTCTTCAAATTAGAATTCACATACCATAATAGTCACCACTTTAAAAATACAATTCGTTGTTTTCTAGGATATTTACAAGCTCTGCAACCATCATCACTATATAATTCCAGAACCTTTTAAACTTTAAGACAGTGGTTAGTGTGTTTTTAGGATGTGACGCATTCACATGGTTCAGGAACTTTTAATGTATTAAAAGATTGCCTGGGGCGTCTGGGTAGCTCAGCCAGAAGTGCGTGCGGCTCTTGATGTCAGGTCATGAGTTCAAGCCCCATGTTCGGGGTGTGGAAGTTACTAAAAGAATAAAAAAAAAAAAGATTGCCAGTGAAGAGTCTCCCTCCCCCCTGACCCCGGGTCACAGCCTGACCTTATCAGCATCTGAGTATTTTTCCAAAGATCTTTTACTTATGCCCATAGAAACAAATGCAAATTAATTTTCCTTATTTTTAAAATTTTTATTTGTTTTAAAAATAGCATACAAGATCCAGTAGATTGCATTTTATTTTTTTTTAACTTTATTTTTTATTTTTTAAAATTTACATCCAAGTTAGTTAGCATATAGTGAAGCAATGATTTCAGGAGTAGATTCCTTAGTGCCCCTTACCCATTTAGCCCATCTCCCCTCCCACAACCCCTCCAGCAACCCTCAGTTTGTTCTCCATTTTTATGAGTCTCTTCTGTTTTGTCCCCCTCCCTGTTTTTATATTATTTTTGTTTCCCTTCCCTTATGTTCATCTGTTTTGTCTCTTAAAGTCCTCATATGAGTGAAGTCATATGATTTTTGTCTTTCTCTGACTGACTGATTTCACTTAGCATAATACCCTCCAGTTCCATCTGCGTAGTTGCAAATGGCAAGATTTCATTCTTTTTGATTGCCGAGTAATACTCCATTGTATATATAGATCACATTTTTCTCTTTTTTTTTTTAACGTTTATTCATTTTTGAGACAGAGAGAGGCAGAACATGAACGGGGGAGGGGCAGAGAGAGAGGGAGACACAGAATCGGAAGCAGGCTCCAGGCTCTGAGCCATCAGCCCAGAGCCCGACGTGGGGCTCGAACTCACAGACTGCGAGATCGTGATCTGAGCTGAAGTCGGTCGCCCAACCTACTGAGCCACCCAGGCGCCCCTAGACCACATTTTCTTTATGCATTCATCCATTGATGGACATTTGGTCTCTTTCCATATTTTGGCTATTGTTGATAGTGCTGCTATAAACATGGGGGTGCATGTGTCCCTTCGAAACAGCCAGTCGACTGCATTTTATCTTTCTTGCTTGATAATCTAGCTTGGAGATCCTTTCACATCAGATCTGCTAAGGAGTGCCCTCATTCTCTTTTGCAGCTCTGTGATATCCCGTTATTACATCATAATTCATTTGTCATAATTTTTATTTATTTGTTCAGAGAGCATTGTGCAAGTTGGGGAGAGGGGCAGAGGGAGAGAGAGAATCTTTTTATTTATTTATTAAAAAAATTTTTTTAATGTTTTTATTTATTTTTGAGACAGAGAGAGACAGAGCATGAGCAGGGGAGGGGCAGAGAGAGAGGGAGACACAGAATCTGAAGCAGGCTCCAGGCTCTGAGCTGTCAGCACTGAGCCCAACGTGGGGCTCAAACTCACAGACTGTGAGATCATGACTTGAAGTCGGACACTTAACTGATTGAGCCACCCAGGCGCCCCAGGAGAGGGAGAATCTTAAGTAGACTCCCCACTGCTCAATCCCACGACCCTGGGATCATGACCTGAGCCGAAATCAAGAGTCAGACTCTCAAATGACTGAGCCAGCCAGGAGCCTCTGTCATAATTTTTTTAAATGCTTATTTATTTTTGAAAGAGAGAGAGGGAGAGAGAGAGAGAGAGAGAGAGAGAGAGAGAGAGAGAACATGAGTGGGGGAAGGACAGAGAGAGAGGGAGGGAGAGAATCCCAAGTAGGCTCCACACTGTCAGAGCAGAGCCCGCCACGGGGCTCAAACCCATGAACTGTGAGATCATGACCTGAGCCAGAGTCAAGAGCCGGACGCCTAACCGACTGAGCACCGCCCCCCCCCAGGCGCCCTGTGTCATATATTTTTTTTAAGATTTTATTTTCAAGTCATCTCTACACCCAATGTGGGGCTCGAACTCAAAACCCTGAGATCAAGAGTTGCCTACTCCACAGACAGAGCCCGCCAAGTGCCCCTTGTTTGTCCCACTTTACTTAACTAGTCTCCTGTTGGCAGACTTTCTAGTTGTCTCCAATTGTTACTGCAGACAGCGCTGCAGTTACGATTTTGTATGTACGCGTCTGTCCGTAGGATAAACTGCTGGGGGTGGGATGCTGGATGAAGGACTGTGTGCATTCGTTCTTCTGAGGAATGCTGCCAGTTGGCTTTCCATAGCGGGTGAGAAGTTTACGTTCCTACCAGCAACATGGGAGAGTGCCCGATTCCCCACAGCCTCGCCAACACAGAGCATCGTCACACTTTCGGACCTTTGCCAATCTGATACGTGAAAAATACAGAGTCTTAATTTGCATTTTTCCTATGAGTGAGGTTATGCATTCTTCCACGTGTTTGGGAGTTGTTTGAATTTCCTTTGCTGAGAAAGAACTCTGTCTTCATATCCCTTCACCATTTTTTTTCCACTGGCTCGTTGGCTTTTATCAAACTATCTTATGGAGGTCCTTTATCTATCACAGAGAGTAAGTAGCCCTTTATTAGTGCTGAGTTACAAACATTTTGCCAGTTTTTTTTTTTTTCTTTGACTTTTTTTGTCAGGCAAATAAAAGAGATACATGTATGTGGGGTAGCATATGGTAGTCTTTGTTCTGTGGCTTCTGCATTTGGAGCCATAGTTACAAATGCCTTACAGCTCCAGAGTTAAAAAAGAATTTGCTCATGGGCGCCTGGGTGGCTCAGTCAGTTAAGCTACTGACTTTGGCTCAGGTCACGATCCCAAAGTTTTTGTGGGTTCGAGCCTCCCATCGGGCTCTGTGCTGATCATGGGAGCTTGATAGGGATTCTCCCTCTCTGTCCCTCTTCCCCTCCCCTGCTTATGCTCTCCTTCTCTCTCTCAAAACAAATAAACAAACTTAAAAAAATTCATTAAAAAAAAAGAATTTGCTCATGTTTTGCTTCAGCATTTAAAGTTTATTTATTTTGAGAGAGAGAGGGAAAGTGCAAGCAGGGAAGAGACAGAGAGAGGGAGAGACAGAATCCCAATCAGGCTCCACACTGTCGGTCAGAGCCCGACCCGGGGCTCGAATCCACGAACCATGAGATCATGACCTGAGTCCGGAGTGGGACGTTCAACTGACTGAACCACCCGGGTGCCCCTGCTTCAGCATTTTTATTATTTCTTTCTATTTTTTTAAGTAAGCTCTACACCCAATGTAGGGCTACCGACCAAGCCAGCCCAATGGTTTCTTTTTTTATATTACATGTTTTATCCACAGGAATTTTTATTCTGGTACACAGTACGAGATGTGAATCACATTTGTTTTTATTTTTTCCCCTAGCATCTTAAATGACCTGTCTCTTTTTCCCACTGCCTGAGATGCCATGATTTATTCTATACTAAATTCCTATATGTATCTGGTCCCTATGGGGTCTTCTTTGTCCTTTCACTGCTGTGTCTTCACTTACTAGTAACCCAGTGTTGTGATCATTGAGAGTTTAAATTGTGTTTTAATTTCTGGTAGGGACATTCACTACTCACTGCTCTTTCTTTTCTTTCATTTTTTTAAGTTTTCTTGGCTTTTCTGGTTTGTTCATAGCTTCCTCTCCACTTTAATACCTTCTTGCCCTATTAAAAAAAAAAACAAAACAGGGGTGCCTGGGTGGCTCAGTTGGTTAAGCGTCTGACTCTTGGTTTCAGCTCATGTCACGATCTCAGTTTCCTGCGTTCCCTGTGTGGGGCTCTGCGCTGACAGCACGGAACCTGCTTGGGATTCTCTCTCTCTCCCTCTCTCTCTCTGCCCCTCCCTCATCCAGGCTGTCTCTGTCTCTCTCAGAATAAATAAGTGGACTTAAGACAACAACAACAATGCAAAATCACTCTGGCGTGTTCTATTGGGGTCATGTGAAATGTATAAATTAACTTAGGGGCAACTGACTCCTTTATGTTGTAGATTCTTGCTATCCGTGAACATTTCCATTTGATCACAGGTACTTTGCTTAAAGGGCTCCATTTCTCTCCTGCAACAGAGCGAATACCTCTCTGCTCCTGTTGCACACGCACACTTGTCACACACTTACTGACCACACACATCAAAGTCGCTGGGCTGCTGGCTGACCTCTGTCTCTCACACTGAATTGGTGGAAGGGTCGTTTTTACTCCTTTCTTTCCTTGGGGCCTGGCACAGAGCCCACGCTCAATAAATGTTTACCCTCCTCCTCCCCCAGCTCTGCAATGCCCCATCCACACCCAGTATTCGTCCTGCGTTCCCTCCTGTTTACCTTCCTGCGTGGACCCATCAGGCCAGTGCAGTGACACCCAAGTCCCCACCATCTGCAAGGAGGGCTGCATTTGTCAGTCCGGCTTTGTGCTCAGTGGGAAAGAGTGTGTACCCAGGAGTCAGTGTGGCGGCTGCACAGACGACTATGGCAGCTCCTTCCCTGTGAGTGGGGACAGGAAGTAGCGGTGGGGACAACACCTGGAAGCTGGCATTTTCTCCCTTCCTGGGTCTCTTTGAGCCTGGGGACAGAGCAGGGTGGTGTCCAGCCAGGGCTGGGCTGGGGGGGGGGGGCGGTGGGCATGGTTTGGGTTTTGGATCTGAGGAATCCAAACAGCCGGGATGGGGCGTGGCCTTGGTTTGAATCCTATGGGTACCACTCATGAGTCAGAGGACCTCCGTGACCTCAGTGTCCTCATCTGGAAGATGGGTCCAGTAGTACTTCCTGAACAACGTATGTAAGACACCAAGCACGATGCCTCTAGGAGGCGGTACCATAACTGCCTCTGGCCTGGGCCAAGTAAGCCATTCAGACTGTGGGCCTAGGCTGGCCCTTCCCTCCTCACGCCCTGGTTCTTCCCGTGGCTTCTCTAGGAGGGTAAGACCTGGATCACCATTCGCTGCACCAGAAGGTGTGCCTGCACTTCGGGAACCGTTCACTGCCAGCCGTTCAGCTGCCCCTCTGGCTCCCATTGTGAGCCCCAATCTGACGGCACGGGCACCTGTGACGTTAACAGTAAGAGGGGCAACTGGGGAGGTGGAGCAAGAGGTGAGGCCAGAAGGGGCTCAGGCTGGGAAAGTCTGGAGAGGGAAGGGGGCCCAGCACGGGCAGGGGGTGGGCCTGCGGCCTCATTTGGGCTCTCACCTGCTCCGTGGCCTAGCCGTGGCCGCCCCTGGGATTTGCACTATTTGCACTATTAAGTGCAAACAGAGGGGACGGGACCGAGAGATCTCTCAGGTTTTGTAATGGGGGCTGGGAAAGGAAGAAGGTTGAAGGTCAAGTATCTAGGGAGCTGGGGGCTCGGAGGGAGGGTGACCAGAGACATCAGGGCCTTAGAAGGATTCTGAGCGTTGTTCTATCCGGGAAGGGTCCCTTCTGAGTGTCTGTCCTTCTTGGCAGCATCAGAGCAATGCTCAGTTTACGGGGACCCCCATTACCGTACATTTGATGGCCTCAGCTACCTCTTCCGGGGCCGCATGACTTACACTCTGATAAAGACGGTGGACGCGCTCCCCACTGGGGTGGCGCCTCTGATCGTCGAGGGGCGCAACAAAGTGTACTTGCCCTGGAGCCCCGTCTACCTGCACGAAATCATCGTGATGATCTATGGCTACACAGTCCAGCTCCGGGCTCATCTGGAGCTCGTGGTAAGAGCCAGGCTGGGCCCGGTGGGTGTCGGGAGGCGGCCTGGGCCTTGGGAGGCCACCGAAAACAGGCGAAGCCAGGGCTCCGTGTTCTCTGGGAAGTTCCTGGCCCGGGCTGCCTGGTTATGGAAGTCGGAATCAGTGCCACACTCCCCTCATGGGATGAGGCAGAGGAGGGCAGCGGGATTGAGCCAGAGGTCGGCGGAGACAGATAGGGAGAAAGGGAAGGAGAGAACGTGCGGCGTGAAGGTGGAGCCAGGCTGAAGTAGGACCGGGGGCGTCCGCTCTGCCAAGGAAGAGAGACGCAGGGGAGCAAACCCTACCGGGGTGTCTCCTTCCATGGAATGACGGCACGGAGATGCCGAACAGTGCAGAGAGGCAGAGGAGAGGCAGCGGAGGGTCGGGTTGACTCCGGACCACGTGGCTCCCGTCTGTCTTCTCCAGGTCAACAACCAGAAGGTGGACATCCCTTACCAGCCCGATGACCGTCTGCGGGTTAACCTGCGAGGCCATCGCCTGTTTCTGATCACTGACTTCGAGATGCTTGTCAGCTTTGACGGAGGCAAAAATGCAGGTACCTGAGAGCGGGGATGGGAGAGCAGGATGGACGTTTCCGGGAGGGGGCCAGGAAAACCACGTGGTCCCCAGGCCATGGTGAGGAGGCCTCTGCCCTGGGAGTGGGCCCTGAGCGCCTGGGGAGGGGCAGAGAGGAGGTGGGGAGCCCTGCTTTCGAACACCCCTTCCTCCCACAGTGATCACGCTGCCCAACAAGTACAAGGGGCTCGTGCGTGGCCTGTGCGGTAACTTTGACGGGAACAAGAGGAATGACTTCGTGCTGCCCAATGGCACCATCACACAAGACCTCATCGGCTTTGGCAAGAGTTGGGAGGTACACAGGATCAGTGGCGGCCTCGCCCGCTTCGCAAGGTGAGAGGGCTGGGCTTCTGAGTGGCCGCAAGGTGACCGGCCCTGGGGGGTGAGCATCAGCCCGGTATCTGTCCACACCCCACTCACCCCGTATCCTCAGCAGAGGAGGACACCCGAGGCCGAGAGCCCAGACACACTTGCCTGATCTCGTTCTGTCCCTGCCTCTCAGACCGACTGTGGGCACACTGGCCCTACGGATCCCAGGCTGTGCCCATGCGTCCCCACACTTCCTCCCCAGTTCCAGAGTTCACCATCCTCATGGGCCTCACCTGGCGCCCCCCTGGGTCTCTGCCCCAGGGCCATACCGGAGGAGGAAGAGGAGGAAGGGGAGGAGTCAAGCTCCGACACGACACTTCGGAATGCACCCTGGAGCGGCTGGCGCTCATCAACAGCACCCAGGCGTGTAGGGTGCTGGTGGACCCCCAGGGCCCCTTTGCTACCTGTCACCAGACTGTGGTCCCCAAGCCCTTCCAGGAGTGAGTTGAGGGCCCAGACCACATGGGAGTGGCCTTTGTCCGGGTCCTGCTGCCGGTTCTGTGATCCGAGCTCTGTTTGGCTCTTCTTTCTCTCTGTGGCTTCAGTTCCTTGTGATACGGACCCCCCCACACACACACACAAACACACTCATACACACGCTCACACACACTCACACACACGCTGCCTAATATCTTTCTGCTGGGGCTTCCGGGTCCTCTTCTGCAGGGCTGGGTCTCTGCCTCCCCGTCTCTGACAGCCCCCAACTGTCCTGCTACCCCCAGGCACTGTGTGTTTGATCTGTGTACCGCCCGGACCCCCAAAGAGCAGGAGGAACTTCGCTGCCAGGTCCTCAGCGGCTACGCCATCATCTGCCAGGAGGCGGAAGCCACCCTGGCCGGCTGGCGGGACCTCACCGGCTGTGGTGAGGCCCTGACCTTCGCCAGCAGCTGGTCCCCCGACCTTCTTGGCCACTTCTGCCCCTGCTCGGCTCTGAGCCCCCACTCTTGCTCCTCTTGGGTTGCCCACCCCGCTTCCCCTATCCGTCCCTGGACTCACCACATCCGAGTCCTCCCGACCCAGCCTCCCTCTCTGCCCCACCCAGGAGGCTGCACCCCACCCACCCGTGTCAGCCCATCCCGCTCCTTCTCGCTCCTTCTCGCCTCCGCCCAGCTTTGCTCCTCCACTTCCTTAGCACGCTTTAATGTCACAGGCAGAAGGACACGCAGAGCCGGCCCACTCTTCTGGCTTCCCGGCCTTTACCAAGCTCTGGGTTCTGTTCGATGACCTTGTTCCCCCCTCCAGCTTCTGGCCCCACGTTCCCCGTATCTGTGGGGTCAGCCGAGCCTGGCCACCACCTCACTATGATTTTCCCGTCAGCCTTGGCGTGTCCGGCCAACACCGTCTATCAGAGCTGTATGACACCCTGCCCAGCCTCCTGTGCCAACCTGGCTGCCCCTAGGGACTGCAAGGGACCCTGTGTGGAAGGCTGTGCCAGCCTCCCAGGCTACATCTACAGTGGTGCCCGGAGCCTCCCCGTGGCCCACTGTGGCTGCACCAGCAACGGCATCTACTACCAGGTCCGGGCTGGGAGTGGAGGGCCCTGTGGGGGCAGGAGAGCCCGACGAGGGGGGAAAACCAGACCTTCTCCTCTTGGCCCTTCTCCCCTCTGCAGTGGGGTGACAGCTATCTGACCGAGGATTGCTCTCAGCGCTGCACCTGTGCCAGCTCGGGGGTGCTGCTGTGTGAGCCCCTCCGCTGTCGTGCCGGGGAGATCTGCACCCTGGGGAACCTCACTCGTGGCTGCTTCCGAGGTGAGCCTAGACCTCCCCTTGGCTTCAAGCTGCTCCCTTGTGGGGGGGGGGGCGGGGAGAGCGGGACGGAGGATCGTCCCTCTCAGTCTTCGATGTCAGGAGGCTGGCCGTCATCCCACTCTCTCATTTTTTGGGAGGGGCAGAGAGAAAGAATCTGCGTGCAGTGAGTGCCTGCCATCTGCCAGGCACTGTGCTGGGGCCTTGTCCCGGCATTAGCTTTCCGTGATCTTCAGTCCTTACCCCACATCCCCACTATAGGTAAAGAAAGTGGAGTTCAGAGAGGGTGAGCACTGTCTCCAGAGCCCAGGGCTAGTGAGTGTAGAGCCCAGTTTGAAAGGCAGGCTGGTGTATATGTTAACTAACTTGGATTTAAATAAAAATAATCAAAAAAAAAAAAATGTTAAAACTCGGGGGAAAAAAAAAGCAAGCAAGCAACAAGCCAGGCTGGCGGACCCCCTGCCCAGCCTCTTCCAGCCTCTGTTTCCCTCTCTGGGGTCCCAGCCCCAGGCCCCTCTCCCTGGCTGTGGGTGTCCTCTTAGAACCACCCCCCCATCACACCGCTTGTCCTCACAGAAAGCCCATGTCTACGGAACCCCTGTCAAAATGATGGACGGTGCCAGGAGCAGGGAACCCACTTTACCTGTGAGTGTGAACTCGGTTACGGGGGGCACCTCTGCACAGAACCCCAGGATGTGCCACCCCCTGGAAAACCAGGTGAGAACTTCATCCCAGACCCTGTATCCTCACAGCCCCTTCCCCACCACCAATTGCTACAGCATTATTCCATGTACATAATGTGAACATATAACGCATACCTATTACAGAGCTATGACGGGTAGTAGATTCTTAATGTAACACACATTATAGAAAACATAATAAGATAATATGCTCCCTAGAGATGAGCAGAGCAAGGAGTTTCAAAGAATCCGAGTCCCTGTGCCCATCCCCTACCGACATACAGTAGCCCCCCACTAATCTCTGGGGTGTACTTTCCAAGACCCCCATCCAAACCCAGGTGGATGCCCAAAACCACAGACAGCCCCGGACCCCATCTGGTTTTTCCTGTACGTGCAGACGTATGATGAAGTTTTGTTTATCAGTTAGGCGCAATAAGAGATTAACAACAACCGAATAGAACCAGAGCAATTACTATAATAAAAGTCATGTGAATGTGGTCTGTCTCTCAAACCGATTGTACTGTCCTCCCCTTCTTGTGATGATGGGAGAGAAGATGACGAGGGAGGTGCATGATGTAGGCGTTGTGATGTAGTGTCAGGCTGTTGACCTTCTGATGCTACTGGACCATCTGCTTCTGGACTGCGGGTGACTGTGGGTGACCAAGTGTGGAAAGCGAAACCCCAGATTACGAGGGGGGACCCGCTGTCCTCTGGGATCTTCTCTCGGAACCCCGGCCCTTTCTCTGGTCTGCTTGCCTCACTCCTGCTCTTCCTGTCCTGTCTCGGATCTGTCTGAGCCTCTCCAGTACCTTTGACCCTTTCTCCCCATCCAAAACTCGAATTCCCTTGAGCCTCTGAGCCTGTGGTTCTCCGACTTTATCCCACCTCTCACCCAGGGTGGGGTGGGTGGGGGTGGCTTTTTCTACGTGTTCATTTCAGGACTCCCCCCTACTCCCGGCAGCCCAGAGATTTGGATTCAGTAGGTCTGGAGGGGGCCCAGAAATCTGCATTTTTAATAAGCTCCCGGGTGACTAGTAGAAGTGATTCCGGGGGCGCCTGGGTGACTCAGTCGGTTGAGCGTCCAACTTTGGCTCAGGTCATGATCTCACAGTTCATGGATTTGAGCCCCGCATCGGCCTCTGTGCTGACAGCTCGGAGCTGGAGCCTGCTTCGGATTCTGTGTCTCTCTGCCTCTCTCTGCCCCCCTCTGCTCCTCTCCCCCACTTGCACTCTATCTCTCTCTCTGTCTCAAAAATAAATAAATATTAACAAAACATTTTAGAAGTGATTCCAGGGCTGCTCGTTGAGAAGCACTGGCCACAATGATACCCTGGACTCTAGGGGACCAGCTGGACAAACACCCCCCTTAACAAGGCTGATGGGAGTTGAGTGTCCAGAAACACAAACGGACCCTGGGTGTGTGGTGCCGAGGCCTTGGAGTAAAAGCCTTCTGGAGGGAGAACTAGTCACACCCAGGGAGTCAGGGGTCACAGTCCTTTCCGGTGGCAACTTAGGATGGAAGGGGAGTGTCTCCTCCCCCACGCCTTCCTATCCCATGTGCCTCCGTTGTGTCCCCCGCACCCCAGAAGCATCCAGCTTTGTGGCCATCCTGTTGGGGATGCTCGTGCCTGTGGTGGTCATAGTGCCGGCAGTGACCTGGGAATGTGTTTCCAGGAAGAGGAGGAGGAGGAGGTGAGTTCTGGGAAAGGGGATGAGCAGGGGTGAGTGGGGACGAGTCCACAGGGGAGTGGGCACTGACCCTCCTCTCTTCCCCACCACTCCCAGGGAGAAAACGCAGAGCCAGAACAGAGAACAGGCTGGCCGATGCTGGTGAGAACCATCCCAGCCCCACAAAACCTTGGCGACTGGGAGCTGAGTCTGCCTCTAACGCGGGGTTTTCTTGCTTTCTCCTCAGATTTCGTTCCAGAGCATGCCCTTAGAGTCCCTCAGTTTTGAGTTGCCCTCAAAAAAGGAGAGAGAAAATTAAAATTTATTTTTGAAATGTGAATTTCCACATGACTGTGGTGGAGGAAGGGATCTGTGAAGTGGGTCTTGAGGGGGGTGAAATAGGAGGGAGGGACACAAGTGTGCAGGGCTGGGGGGTGGCCAGCGCTGGGTGCTCTGCAAAATGTCCAGAGGGGAGGCGGACTGAGGTCTGACTGTCCCTTGGACAGAGCCGCTTGGTGGTGGGGTGTCCAGCCCTCTGGCTTCTGGGAAATGGGAAAAAAGCCTGCACTTTCCCAGTCTTCCCAGGAACCCAGGTGATCCCGAGGAGGCTGACATTTCTCATGAGATTAAACACGGGGTGGAGGCTAAGGATGGGGAATGTGGCTTTTTTGCCTGTGATCCTCCGGGGAGGCCCCTCGCTTCTGCGCACATCCATTTCCCAAGAGGGTCTAGGGGTTACTATGGCAACTGCTGGTGAGGTCTAGGGGCTGAGGAGTTCGGAGCCCCATCCCAGCAGCTGAGGCCAGCTCTCCTTAGCCTGAAGCCAAAGGGCTCACATTCTGACCCCTCCCCCAGGGTCTCAGGCCTCCCGACGAGGACGGGCAGGTCACTGCTTGGGGATGGGGCCTGGAACATCCTGCTTGGGCGCCAAGAGGGAAAGGAAGGCTGCCAATTGGGGTGGGGAGGCCAGGACGTAAGACCCCAAGGGACAGGGGATGCCAGAGCAGGCAGGACACTGGGTTCTACAAAGGAACCCTTCCTCTGTGCTTATTTTCTGAGGACCCTTGCAGCCACCCTCGTGTAAGGAATGGAGATCCCGCCTGGTTGGGGAAGGGCCCGGGGAGGGAGGGATGGCTCCTGACCCGACTGGCTGGGGGGAGCAGCTCTCACTCGAGCTGGGCATGGCAGGGGTGCTCAGGGGGTTCTGCGAGTGAGCTGGCTGCACTTTGGCTCGGGCATCACGGGGTTCCCTGCTGCACACCCTGTCCCCACCCGAACTCCCTTTACCGCATCTTTGACCTTTTGCCTGTTTTTCGTCTGTGCCCTGTCCCCTTGACCTCTGCCCCTCCCCTCAACAACTAAGGTCACCTCATCTAGCCCGGATGTCTGGTTGGGAGGGAAAAGGGGTGGCCTGGGCCAGCATCCTCCCAGATAGACCACGTCCTTCTGGACCCACGCGCCCTCCATCCTCAGCAGGATGGAGTCCCTCCCATACCTCTTGAGTGTACAAAACAGGAGTGATGGGTCGTCGAGGGAGTGGACAGAGGATTCCAGAGCATTAGGACGCCAGAAGAGGCTGGGACAGGTAGGAAATCACAGACGGGATCGCCACCTGAGGCCACCTGGGCAGGGAAGGACAGAAACTGTGATTTGGGGTCCCGCACAGACCCCAACACAACAGGGGGCACCGGAGATGCAGAAGTAGCAAGGCTGGCCCCTGCAGGTGTCCCTGAGGGTGGGCAGATTGGGAGCAAAGGAACAAAGGAGGACAACAAGGGCTCGCAGGGGTTTGACCCCATCCCCATCTTCCTGTTTGGAAGTTGGGGGAAGACATTCAGGTGGTTTCCCCTCCCCTTCGGAAGAGCCTGGGAGAACCTGCCCGGGCAGCATCTTGAAAGGGGGAATTGTCTTCCCAAGGACTCAGCCCAGGATGTGTGTGTGTGTGTGTGTGTGTGTGTGTGCGCGTGTGTGTCTGTGTGTGTACCCGTGGGGGGTCCACATCCCTCACTCCAGCTCTGCCCCTCCCCCACAGCCCATGCAGACTTTTCCCCCATTGCCTCTAAACCAACCCCAGCTGCCAACATCTGGCCCACATCTGTCTCCTTCATCTAACTGGACCCCCACCCCAGCCAATGCCCCCCTATACCCCTTCAGGGAGCTTCGGGGCAGGGCTACAAGCTCAAGGCCTCCCCGGGTGAGGCCCCCTACCAGGGCTGGGGAACCAGGACAGGGGAGGGAGGGGCAGCCCCACCCCGGAGGTGCCCCAGGCTCTTGGCAGAACCATCTGGAGCCATTAGAAGCAGCTGCCAATGACTCATCTCCCACTGCCCCCACCCCACCACCTCAGACACACCCTGGGGCCCGGGAACCAAGCCTGCAGCCCCCTGCAGCCCCCCACAGCCCTGTCTCCAGACCTCCGACCACTCTTCCATACCCAGGCCGCACTCTCCGCGGAAACCTGGCCCATCCCCCATCCCCAATCACCCCCAGAACTGCACAGTTTCCCAGTTTCTTTTATTTATACAAAAAAAAAAAAAAAAATTGTTTTAAATATAATTTAAGATCCCCTCCAAGCACCGGTGTCTGTCTCTGGTTTCCACCACCACCTCACCCCTCCCACACCCCCTCATGGACACAGCTTGGGGGTACTTGGGGGCAGGGAAGTGTCTGGGAGTTGTGGTGTGACCAAGGCATTGTTCCGGAAACAGACACAGCGATGAGGCCCTGTTTCACCCTGGGCAAAGGAGGCAATAATGAAACGGGCCCCTCCAACACAAAAGGTAATGACAAGGACGGTGGAAGAACAAACAACAACGAAAAACAACAAAATAAGGGCGGGGGGAATAAGGCCAAATACAAAATAAAACTCAAAACCTTCAATATGAAGGCAGCAGATGGGGGAGGACCATTTACAAGGGAAAAACTGAGTTCGGGGAAGACAGCAGCAAGGTTGGGACATCCAAGTCCAATGATTTTGTCACTGGGCCACGACACCCCTTCCCGCCTCCGGCCACGATGCGGCGCTCTCCACTCCCGAGCTCCCAGGCTAGTCACCCTCTTCTCTTTGGTCTGCAGGGCAGTGCAGTGGCCCTTCGAGGTGAAGGGGGGGCGGTACGTGGGGCCCTAACTGGGGATCAGAGGGAGGTTGTGGGGATCGTGCCCAACCACTCCTGGGAAGTTGGCAGATTATAAGCGCTTCCTTTCCCTCTGGTCACACCCAATCCCGAGGGAAGGGCTCCCGCACCCTTGGCATAGGGTTCCCCGCCCGGGGGGGCGAGGGGACATGTGATTTCTACTCTCATATGGCAGAATCCTCAAATCCTGTCTCCAAATTGCCAGCTCCCCACCCCCATGGGTTCAAAGTGCAATCCAGTGGGGCCTAGGTATGATGGCCTCTTGGGTCCCCATCCGACTCTGTCCCAGGAAGAAGGGGAGCGGTGTCCCCAGCTGGGAGTTCCTGCCGCTCCAGAGCAGTGGGGCCAGGCAAGCAGGTGCAGGTCAGTACTGGGGGGCTGGTGCTCCCGACCCACCCGGGGCTCCAGGCTTGGCCTGGGACTTCATGTGCTGGACACTGGCCAGGATTTTCTTCTGGTGTCCCGCCAGAGTGACTCCAATTCGGAGCAGGTCCCTGGGGAAGAAGGGAGAGCTAGGTGAGGCCACAGGGCTCCCAGGGAGGCTCTCTTAGCTCCAGACACCTTGTCTTGCCTCAGGACTGTCAGCCAATCAGGAAGGCCAGCAGGGGAGGGGCACGTCAATAGTTGCCAATAGTTGCCGGCAGTTTCCGGAGGATTTAAGAGCCGGGCCTCAGTCCTTCTGCACAGCCGCAGTAGAGGGTGGGGTAGGTAGCTGAGCAGGGCTGGCTGGTGGGAGGTTGTGGGGGCCACAGGTTGGGGCTCCAGCAAGGATTAGGAAAAGGCAGAGAATCAGCGAAGGGGAGGAATGAAAGAGGGAAAAACGCGCAAAATGAGGTTGGGGGAAGGGGCTGCACAGATTGCTTTAGAGGAGAAAAGAGAAGTCAGAAGAAAAGGTCAGAGAGAGAGGAAGAGCGGGTGGGGAGGAAGGGGGGAGGGGCGAACACGAGCTGCCCCGCCCCCCCTCCCCCCCCTCCTGAGGCCTGGAGCCTGAGATAAGGGAGAATAGCAGAGGTGGGAAATAGAGAGCAGTCTCTTGGACAATCAGGGAGCAGGGGGGTCCATGACCTGCCCTGCGGGGAGACTGCCTCCCACCCCCTGGTTCCTAGATTTCTCTCTTCCTTCCACGTGTTATTCAAACCTGGCCTGAGAAAAGAGCCTGGGAGGGAAATGGGAAGGCAGAAAGGTGGAGCGCCAGAGGGGCCGACTGGGGGAACAAAGTGAGAGGCAAGTGAGAGGCAAGTGAGAGGCGTTGGAACCATAAAACTATTTAACATTAAAGCTGGAAAGGATCTCCAAAACCTAGTCCAACCCTCTCCTTTTATGGGTGGGGAAAACAGCCAGAGTTGTCACTGTTAATGTGAGAGCAGAGCCCGGAATGTAGATACACGAGGATAGATACCTATGGTGCGGCAGGGCCATGGGGGTGGCGCAAAGGGGTGAGCTGGGCAATGCCGGCCTGGGAGATTCTGTGGGCTCTCAGCCTCCAGAGCTGTTACTGCTTGTTTTGGTGGGGGTGATGGTGGTGGAGACTCTTGCTAACAGGGTTTGCACCAGGGATCTCCCCCAAAGGTCCCTGCTAAACCTGGTCCCCAGGTACCCCTCAGCCACCACCTCCGGCTGCTGCCACGACTTACTCAGCGGAGATCTGGCTGACCAGTTCGAAGGAGCCAAAGCCAGCGGCTGCGAAACTTTCTTCGTATCTTCCCATCTTGATGGCTCGAAGCCACTCACCCACAGAGCCGAAAGCTGAGTAGTGAGGCTGCCGCTGATCCAGGAGTGGGTGTGAGGCCCTGGGAGGCAAGCATGGGCAGGGGCGCGCTGAGCTCCAGGGGCTACATCAGGTGGAGACTCCGGGCCCAGCCTCGGAGAAGCAGGCAGGGACAATCCCACAAACCACCAGAGGGACGGATACTTCTGAGGAGGAAGGGCGGGGGCTCTCAGGTGGTGACAGAGTGTGGGAAGGAAGCCCGCTGTCTGGGATCCTCACCCGCCATTCTCCCTGGACACGATTTTGAGACTGGCTGGGTTCCGGATCATCTTGTCGAGGGCGCTGACCACCTGGGGGAAGCGGGGCCGTGCGTTCCGGTCCTTCTGCCAACAGTCCAGCATGAGCTGGTGCAGGGAAGTGGGGCAGTCTGGGGGCGGGGGCAGCCGGTAGTCCTGTTCAATGGCATTGATCACCTGGAAGGACAGGTAGGAGCACCGGGTGAGGGTCTCCCGGGAACACTGGGGTGCCAAAGGACTCCCAGAAAATGGGGACTTAGCAGATGCCGGGAGAGGTGCCATAGCCCCTGAGAATGGCAGATTTGGGGCGGGGGTCCTCCTGGCCGGGGCTGAAGCTGGCTGTGGCTTGAAGCCCCAGTGGCTCTTGGGCCGTGATCTAGATGAGTAACTTCCCAACCCTGCCCTCCTCTGTGTCCTTCTGTGACCAGACGTGCTATATCAAAGTCTTGGATACAAAGATCAACTCTACTCTGTGCCACCCTCAAGGACAACAGCGATTAGCTCTTTGGGGACCCCACTCCCCAACCCATATCCCACGCGAGAGAACATTTCAGGTAAGCTTGGTAGGACTATGGGACACTTACATCCTGATTGCTCATGTCCCAGTATGGACGTTCCCCAAATGACATGACCTCCCACATCACAATTCCGTAGCTCCAGGCATCACTAGCAGATGTGAATTTCCGGAAGGCGATGGCCTCAGGGGCTGTCCATCTGATGGGAATCTTTCCCCCCTAAAGATGAGGAGGGAAAAGGTTAGCTGAGGGACTCACGGGACCCAGGCATTTAGCCCCCTGCCTTGGCCTTCCCCCAGGCCTCCTTTCTTTCTGGGACTCAGACACATAGCTCAACTCTGTTCTTTTCCTGGACACCGGAAGTTGGGTTCCCTAAGTTGACCGCCCCCTCCATGGTCTGCGCCTACATCCTGACCCTGAACTGGAGCTGCCAGTGCCTCCCATCTTTCCACCTGGCCCTGAGAACCTAGTTCATACGCAGGTCCCCCAGCCTCACCAGAGAGCTCGTGTAGGTGGGGTCAGAAGAGTTCTCCTCCAGGAAGCGGGAAAGCCCGAAGTCGGAAACCTTGCAGACAAGGTTGCTGTTGACCAGGATGTTACGTGCAGCCAGGTCTCGGTGGACGTAGCTCATCTCAGCCAGGTACCGCATGCCTGAGGCGATGCCCCGCAACATGCCCACCAGCTGGATGACGGTGAACTGCCCGTCGTTCAGCTGGAGACCAGACGAGGGAGAGGGCACCATCAGGCCAGCGCACCTGCCATCCCCCCTTCCTTCCACTGACCTCCCAGGGAAGCCCTCCTCCTTCCCAGGGAAGCCCTCCTCTTTTCTCTTACTCTGAGCTCTCTCAGCTCTCACTACAGTAATCTGACATGATGTTCAAGATTATACGATTATTTTTAACTTTTCTTTTATTTAGCGGTGCCTGGATGGCTTAGTCGGTTAAGCGTCAGACCCCAACTCAAGTCATGATCTCATAGTTCGTGGGTTTGAGCCCCACGTTGGGCCCTGTGCTGACAGCTGAGAGCCTGGAGCCTGCTTCGGATTCTGTGTCTCCCTTTCTCTCTGCCCCTTCCTTGCTCGTGCTCTGTCTCTCTCTTCCTCTCAAAATCATAAACATTATTAAAAAAAGAACAAAAAAAATCATTTTCTTCTGTTTAGCCTAAGGCAGGGCTTTATATCCAGGGAGTATCAACAAATCCTTTTAATCTCGTACTTTTTTTTTTTCAGTTTTTTACTTTTTAAAAAAATGTTTTTAATGTTTATTTAAAAAACATTTTTTTTTTTTTAACATTTGTTTATTGTTGAGAGACAGAGAGAGACAGAGTGCAAGCAGGGGAGGGGCAGAGAGAGAGGGAGACACAGAATCCGAACGAAGTTCCAGGCTCTGAGCTGTCAGCACAGAGCCCGACGTAGGGCTTGAACCCATGAGCTCTGAGATCATGACCCGAGCTGAAGTTGGAGGCTCAACCGACTGAGCCACCCAGGAGCCCCTAATTTTTTCTTTATTTCTGACACAACTCTTTTCCCCCCATTTTTAAGTAGGCTCCGCACCCAGGACAGAGCCCAGTGCAGGGCTGGAACTCAGGATCCTGACATCAAGACCTGAGCTGATATCAAGAGTCAGATACTTAACTGATTGAGCAGCCCAGGCGCCCCTAGTATGTTCTTTTTATTTGGAGGCAACAGAGTGGCGACAGTTGAGGTGTGCCCTAAACTACCTGTCTACAGGTGCAGATGCACTTGTGCTGACCCAAAGAAAGCTTGCTCAGCCCTCTTGGACCAGCTGTGTGTAGCCTGCAACACGGCAGTGAAAAACTGGGTGCGATCAATGAACACGGCGCCAAAGCCAAGACCTAAAGCCTGACCTTGACCTTTACAGAGTCTGCTCTCACCGGATCAGCCAAACAGTTACAGTGGACAAATCCCATCCTCTGGATTCAGCAAGCACGCAGGGGACCCTTGGCAGCCATGCAGGGCCAGGGCCAGAGTCCAAACCCTGAATTCTGAACCCTCCTCTAAGCCTGCCCCTGTCCCACACCTCAAAACTCAGCTTGCAGAAACGCCGCTGGCCAGATGCTCGGGGCAGACGCCAGGGTTCTCTGCGATTCCTCTCTTCCTCACCTGCCACTTACAATCCATCAGCGGGTTCTGCTGGCCCTGCCTCCAAACCACGTCCCGAATCCAGCCACTTCTCCCCATCCTGCTGCAACTGCCGTGCCCCAAAGGATCGCGAGTCTCCCCACTGGCTCTTGGCTCTTGTCCCCCAGCACACCAAAGGGAGCTCCTAAAATCACCTCTCTTGCCGAAATCCCTCCAAAGGCTTCCCCTTGAACTTCTAATCAAATCCAAACTCCTTACGAAGGCCATGAGGCCCACGTGCTTCTCCTCCATCTGCTCCTGGCTGGCTCTCTCTCATCTACCCAAATGTCAGCCCAAATGTCCTCTCTTCTTCTTCTTCTTTTTTAAATGTAATCTCTACACCCAACGTGGAGCTTGAACTCACAACCTCGAGATCAAGAGTCGCATGCTCCACCGACTGAGCCAGCCAGGCACCCCAAATGTCATCTCTTCTAAAATAGACCCTCCCTCCCTCTCTTGGCAACAAGACCTTTGTATGGTACCAAGGAACAGAAGCCTGTGTCCACAAGGAAGGGTCAGGCCGCCATCACACTACCCCAAGGCCTGCCTCAGCATCTCTCCTGATGAGAGCCAGAGAGCCTGTCCTGGATGGGGTGTCATGTGAGGTACACAGCACCCCCGATGGAGGCTGGCCACACATATTTACTTTTGAACTTATCAGAACATTAAATCTATCTTCTCTTAAAGGAAGTGGAGAAACAATGACCCCATAGGGAAGAAGCTGATAAATCCAGAAGGTGAGACATTCAAAGGAATAAGAGGCCCAGCTTTTCAGAATGTCAGTGTGTCACAACAAAGAACGGTCCTGGATTTAGAAGAGGCTCAAAAAAATAACCACCAGGAAAAACAAAACACAACAAAACAAACAAACAAACAAAACCACTAAGTGCAATGCTTGAACTAGATCCTGGTTTGGAGGAACCAGGAGGAAGGAGACATCTGGGGGACAACTAGGGAAATGTGAATATTGACTGGGTACCGGATGATCCCAAGGAAGCATCATAATTCTGTTAAATGCAATATCTTGCTCTGTAGGAAAATGCGTTTTTTTTTTTCCCAAAAAGATGTAAAGTTAAAAAATAAATTAAAATCCAGTGAAGCCCGTTAAAGTGATGAAAATTAAAAGAAACTCTTCCCCATCATCTCAAGTCACTTTTCCAAATTATCTGTATTTAAATTTTTTTTTTTTTTAGAGTGACAGAAAGTGGGAGGGGAGAGGGACAAAGGGAGAGAGAATCTTAAGCAGGCTCCATCCACAGAACCCCACTCGGGGCTTGATCCCACAACCCTGGGATCGTGACCTCAGCTAAAAATCAAGAATCAGACGCTCAACCGACTGAGCCACCCTGGCGCCCCCAAAATATCTGTATTCCAAAAGTTTATTTGTTTACTTGTTAATTTCCAGTCTCCTCGATTATACTGTCAAGGGCAGAGATGTTCATGGCTTTATTCCCAGGACCTAGGACAGTGGCTGATGTGCCAGGTGGCACTCAGGAAATATTTGTCAAAAGGACAAATGACCATCCTTCCAAATCTTGGGGTCAGCTCGCCCCACCGAGAGGCCATTGCCACTCACGGCCGAAGGAAAAGCCAGTCCCAGGAATTCAAGCTGTCCCGAAGGAAGAACAAAGGGCAGAGGAGGTGTGATGCCCCACGATCGTGCCCCACGATCTACCTTGGTTCTGAGCTCCTTGGCTGTGCTGGGGGAGTGAGGGGGGTGCAGGAGGCTGGGGGCAGAAGGCTCACCCGCAGGAAGGAGTCCAGGGCGCCGTTCTCCATGAACTCGGTGAGGATCATGACAGGCACGCTGTTGGTGACCACGCCCTCCAGGCGGATGATGTTGGGGTGCTCGAACTGGCCCATGATGGAGGCCTCACTTAGGAACTCCCGCCGCTGCCTCTCCGTGTAGCCCCCTTTCAGGGTCTTGATGGCCACACAGCTCTCTTTCTTTCCTGGGGCCTTGAGCCGCCCCCGACACACCTCGCCAAACTCGCCTTCAGGAAGGACGCTGAGGGTCAGCCCTCCTCTGCCCACCATCTGGCCCTCCTTTTCCTCCCACAGGCGCCCAGCCTTCCTCTCACCTGCGCCAATCACCTCCTCAATCTTGACATAGGAGACATCGATCTCTTTTGCAAACTCTCTTACAGCCTCATTAGGGTCTTCGTAAGTGAAGGGGTCAATGTAGACCTTAGTACCTGAGGGATCACACAGGCCCCGTTAACCGAGAAGCAGCTTCCCATGCACTCAGATGCCTGGGTTCTCGGCTCACAGCTCTGCCCCCAGTCCTGCTTCTTTCAGGACACGCCTACCCACCGTGCCCGATGAGATACTGTCCGTGTTTGTCTGAGTATTCAGCTTCTCTCCCGCTGCTCTGCTTCCTGTGGCCAATGGGAAAGAAAAGGTAAAATGAATCCCACATCTGTGCGTTCCCAAAGGGACAGGACCGGGGGGAGGAGGAGCGGGGATGAGAGAAGCTTCCAAGAGAAAAAACAAGTATCCTGGGGCATTGGGGGAGGTTTGCCTGGAGCGAGCGGGCAGGCGGACAGCTACACGGGCCTTCCCAAGGGCCTCCAGGTGCCCAGAGCCCTCACCTGAGGCACAGGACGGCGATGACGATGACCACCAAGACCAGCACCACACCCACGACCGCCGTGCCTGCGATCAGGGCCAGCTGCTCCCGCCAGCTCTCATTCTCTGGGGGAGAAAAACTGGTGATCAAGAGAAGCCGACGGCCCCTGGGGACCCCACACCAGCCGCGAGGCACGAGCCGTGTTCCCTCGCGAACAGGCCCCCAGCAGGGTCGGGGGTACGGGGAAGGCGGAGGAGGCGCAGGGTCCGGGAAGCACAGTGGTTTTCGGACTGCTTTCCACCAGGTGGGGGCCCCTCCCAAGTCCCTCAGGGCAAGGGAGGAAGTTTCCAGACCTAGTTGCGGCAAGAGCAGTTTGATTTTGTTCAGTTACAGATAATGGTGATCACAGAAAGTCCCCAAGGGCTAAAAATGAAAAGGTTTGTAGCCAAAAAAGTGGAAGTAACCCAGATGTCCATCAACAGATGAATGGATCTATAAAACATGCTGTAGCCACACAATGGAATATTTTTCAGCCGTAAACAGCACTGATACACGCTATAATATGGGTGAATCTCGAAAACACTCTCCTAGAGGTGCCTAGGTGGTTGAAGGGCTCAGTCGGTTGAGCATCTGACTCCTGATTTTGGCTTAGGTCATGATCTCAGGGTCATGGGATCGAGCTCCACGTCAGGCTCCAGTGTGGAGCCTGCTTGTGATTCTCTCTCCCCCTCTCTCCACACCCCCCCCTTCTCTCTCCCAAAATAAACTTGAAAAAAAGAAAAAAAAGAAAACATTGTCCTGAGTGAAGGATGAAGCCAGTCTCCAAAGGCCACAGAATGCACGGTTCCTGTTTGTATGAAATGTCCAGAATAAGTAAATCCACAGGGACAGAAAGTAAATTAGTGTTTGCCAGGGGCTGGGGGTGACTAAAGGGCTATAGTATCTCTCTTTGGATGCTGAAAGGTTCTAAAATTAATTGTGATGGTCACACAACACTGAATATACTAAAAGCCACCAAACTGCACACTCTAAGTGGGTGAATTGTATGGCATGTGAGTCCCAGCTCAATTAAACTATCAAATGAAAAGGCTCAGGAAGCTACTGGGCCAAGCATAGTAAATTTTTTTTCTTTACATTTATTTATTTTTGAGAGACAGTGAGACAGACCTCGAGCGGGGGAGGGGCAGAGAGAGAGGGAGACACAGAATCCGAAGCAAACTCCAGGCTCTGAGCAAGCATTCAGCACAGAGCCCGAAGCAGGGCTCCAACCCATGAACCGTGAGATCACGACCTAAGCCGAAGTCAGATGCTCAAATGTCACCCAGGGGCCCCCCGGGGCCAAGCATATTAAAATGAATAGGTATGGGGTGCCTGGGTGGCTCAGTCGGTTAAGGGCCTGACTCTTGATTTTGGCTCAGGTCATGATCTCATGGTTTGGGAGTTTGAGCCCGGCATAGGGCCCTGCGCTGACAGCGGGAGCCTGATCGGGATTCTCTCTCTGCCCCTCCCTTGCTCGTGTGCTCACTCTCTTTCTCAAAATAAACAAACATGAAAAATGAATAAATAAAAATGAACAGGTGTCACCTCAGTTAATCCTTGGAGCCCTGTGAGAGAGGCCTCAGGATATTTCCACTTTAGGGGGAGGAGAGAGGTGGGACTTAAGGAAGGGTCAGGCTTCTGCCGAAAGTCACACAGCCGGAAAGCCACTGAGCAGGTCTCCCCTCCCAGCTATACGTTTTGGTTTCTGCAGCCTATGCTCTCCTCACTAGGCCAAAACGCCTTGTGGTTGAAAGAGGAGCGTGGGAACGTGACTTTGGGGGTCCTCCCAGGGCACGGGCAAGGCCTGCCCATGCCCTGCTCCCCAGGCTCACCGTCCAGCTGTGTTTGGCTGTGGTGCTCCTGGCCGAAGGGCCCGTAGCCGGCCTCGGAGCGCGCCCGCACCTGGACCAGGTAGCTGGCTCCCCGTTTCAGTCCCCGCAGCTCCGCCCGGTTTTCAGACGTCTTCAGGAACCGCACGCTGCTGGGGCCCTCTGTGCCCTGTCCGAGAGGAGGGGCTGGCTGTAAACCCCGCCCCCCGCCATGTTCCCACTGCTCTTCCCACCTCTCCCTCCCTGCCCTGAGCCTCCCCCATCATTGCATCTTGGTTCCCCTGTGCAGCAAGAGGGGCCTCAGAGCTCATTTATGTATCCGCTGTGCTGGGTGTTTGGTTTTTATCATAGCATTTAATCCTTGCAGCCATTCTGTGGGGTTGGTACCTGTAATTGACTTACAATGGAGTTATTAAACTCAGAGAGGCCAAGGGGCTGGCCCAAGGTCACACAGCTAGTACTCAGCAGAGCTAGAACTCAAATGCCTATTGGATGCCTGTAATTGAGGTGTCCCAGTCCCCAAACACGTCCCCCTGCCCACCCCAAACCCCCAGGGGCAGGTCCTGCTCTCACCTTCTCGTGGTACTTGACCTCGTAGTCCAGCACAGCTCCGCTGGGTGCCCGGGGAACAGCCCAGGCCAGGCTCAAGCTGCTGGGTGATGACCTTGTCACCCGGATGTCGGACACTGGGGGCGGTACTGTGAGGGAGAGGACAGGGTAGGGTATTGGCTCGTGACAGGTCTGTTCCCTGTCTTTCCAACTCTGCCTCTGCTGGCTACACCTGTGTCGGTCCTCCAGCTGTTCCAGGAGTTGCCTCTGACTCTCTCTGCCCCGTCCTGAAAGCCTGCCTGCCTCGGCACCGTTTTTCACTCGCTGTGTCTGCCTCTTGCCCTGCAAGCCCTGACTTTCCACGCTTCCCGGCGGCCTCACTGCCCCACCACCGACTTTTGCCCTTCAGGCCTTGGGGCCAGCTGCGTCCCTTCCAGCTGGCTCGAAGTCTCACCCTCACGGTCAGTGGTGACATTCACAGCCTCAAACGGGACAGGTCCGGTGGCTAAGGAGGACACCCCATTCGAGGCGGTGACCTCGAACGTATAGGTGAAGTCAGGACGCAGCCCACGAATCGCCACCCAGGGCTCCACAAGGTCCCGGGGGCCAGGGTCGAAGGTCAGGTCTCCTCCGCAGGGTGTGCAGGACCCCCCAGGGCGGCACTCCCGGCAGCGCAGGGCATACGTGAGGTCATCTCGGCCCCCGGACTCGAGGGGGGCGCTCCACTCCAGGCGCAGGGAGGAGCCATTCAGCCGGGGAACCACACTTCTCGGAGCAGAGGGCGGCGCTGTGGGACACCAGGGAGTCAGGCTGACCCGCTCAGCAGAGAGGGGCAGTGGGGCACGCAGGCAGCCTCGTGACTTCTTGTCTTGGCTGGGCACCAGCAGGCCAGGGCCAAGAGGAGGAAGGCCGGAGAGGCTGGGAGCTGGGGTGGGTGTCCACCCGCCGCCCCAGGGGTCACTGGTCACTTACTGGTACAGGGCGCACCCCGGGAGTCTGTGAGGGCCCGGAAGTACCCAACGCGGCACTGGCAGACGGGCGAGCCAATGGTGTTGGAGTGGCTGTTGGCTGGACACGACTGGCAGGACCCCTCCCCATTTAAGGGCTTGAAGGTGCCTTGGGCACAGGCTGAGAGAGAGACAGCGTTCATCAGAAACATTCAGCTGCTCTTAAAGTTGCACGGAGGGCACACAGCGAGCAGCAAGGGAAGAGCTCAGAAACTTCGCCTCTAAGAGGAGAAGGGGACCCTGCCTCCAGATCAGGGTTTCTGACCTTTGTTAACCTCGACACCCCCTACAAATGCCCTCTGGCAGTCTGGTAAAACCACAGACCGCTGCTCAGAATTATGTTCTTAAATGCACACCACTAGATACACCGGATCACAACAGAGACCAAGGAAACTGAAACATGATGATCAAAACATGAGAAAAACAAGTTTGTGCCACAGGAATGAACGTGTTTTCTTTATTTACAAGGTAGAGTGGCAGGCCCGATGGCCACTGGAATACTGAAGCCCTGATGGGCAAAAAAAATGCAGCTAGGACATTCCTGAATCTTCTGGAACGGGCTGGGAAAATAGCTGTGATTCGAAAGGTGTGCAAGTCTCAGGTCCTGCTGTGACTGCTGGGCCCTGTCACTGTCAGAGGCCAACTGCAGGTGGAGGTGAGTGACAGTAAGGTCATTTTCTTTTCCACAGAAGTTCCCAGATCCCTTATGTTCAATCTACAAAACCTGAGTTTTGCACGCACGCGCTAGAGAAAAATAGCTAAGTGAGAATTCAGTCTCAGTAAATTAGAGGAAACCATGATGAACAAGAAATAGAGACCACGATGCCTTTGTCCTCAGAGCCCAACAAGGTACCCTCGTCCTGCGGTCAGCCCTGCGTCCCTCACCCCTCATCCAGGAAAGAATTGGGGACATAGTTAGGAGAAAGGGTGTGAAAGAGCTCAGAACTACGCTGGGGGCTCTGTAAACAGGCCCTGTGAGTGCCCTTGAGAACAGAGAAATGTTCAAAATGGAAATTGGAGCGGGTCCAAGAGCGGGGTATGGGCGAGCTGCATGGGTGGGCAAGCTTTACGGAGAAGACGCTGGGCCTCACCTCGGCACTTGGTATTCCCCTCGGCGGCCTCGAACCCTGGGGCACAGCTGCAGCCCGTGACCGGCTGCTCGGCCCACTGGCCATCCTCCCGGCAATAGAGGCTGGGGCTGGGGCCGGGGGTGGGGACGGCGTCAGCCACACAGCTCCCCGCCACGGGCACCACAAGCTCCCGAGGCACAGTCTCCGGGAAGCGGGTGAGGTTCACGGTCAGCTGGGCGCACTTCTTGTAGAAGAGGTGCAGGGACAGCAGGGCCATGCAGGCACCCTGGTCCTGGAAGGCCAGATAGAAGCCAGCCTTGGTGAGTGGGCCCAGACGCAGCGTCTTCACGTTCACCTTCCCGGTTGCCTCGGCCCCAGGGCGCTTCCGGGTCAGGTGCTCAGCAGCCACTGTGTCCACCTGCCAGGAGCAGGGAGAGACTCATTGCCAACTGTCTTCCGCTCCCCGAGGGCCTGGGGGACTATTTTCTTCTTTCCAGCTCACCCTCTCCCTGACCACCTCCGTTCCTGTTCCAGAGCCTTCTCTCCTCTTGCCTGCAGGCCCCAACATTACCCATTAATGCTTGCTGAGCTCCTATGATGCGTCCAGCCTCTGTCCTGCACGCCCCCTTTCTCTTCACTCACTCACCCTACAGACATATATCAACACCTGCTCTATGACAGGTCCCTGGACTCGGAGCCGAGGAAACAGGAACGAAGGAAACAGAGAAGTTAAAAGCATGATGAGATCTGTAGCTGGCGGGAGACCCCAGGGCAAAGGCGTCCCGGGGGAGTTGAAGCTTGCAAGGCAAGTAGGAATCGGATGGAAGGTGCAGAAAGGAGTCTCTGAAGGGCAAGGTGTACTCACAGAAGGTGGGAAGTGGCAGAGGTGGTCTAGACGACCCCCCCCCCCCCCCCCCCCCCCGCCCCGGAGGTCCTGGGGGCAGCTCAACTACACGTGACTGCTCCACCCAGCCAACCACCTTCTTCCCTCTCCAGGCTGCAGCATCCTGCTTCCAGGCCCCAGCGCCCCCGCAATCCCCCAGAGCCTCGGAAGCTCAGCCATTGCCCCTGGACCACAACGGGCCTGCCACAGTCCCACACTGGTCGGCGGCTGGGTCCCGGGCGCCCGGGTACCTTGATGTAGGGGTTCTCCATCCAGGCTGGTGTGAAGGCTGTGGCCGTGTCAGCATCGCTCTCGAAGTAGAAGACAGTGAAGGTCTCCTTGCAGGAGCGCCCGGCCCGGGTCAGGGACAGGCACTCGAGCATGGTGAAGCGAAGCGTGGCATACACGTGGACAGCTCCCCGGCGCGGGACCCAGCCGGTGCGCAGCCAGTGGGCCAGGCCCGGGGCCCGCTGCACGTCGCACACCTCGTAGGTCCGAACGCTGTGCTGCTCTTCATCCAGGCCACTCAGCTCCTCCCACTGTGGGGAGAGTGGGGGGAATCAGCTTGGGGGCTGCTTGGGGGGGTGTCTGTGATAAAGCAAGGAGGGGCTCAGGCTGCTGTGATCTGGGGGCTGGCGGCATGGGAAGCAGGCCAGCACAGGTACCTCTTGTCCCTCCTCCTTCGGTGTCCCTCCAAGCCCCAGCTCCTGGGCCTGCCTCCTACCTGCCCCTCCACCTGAGGGAACGTGACCCACTTCAGGTCTGCAGTTTCCAGTTTCGTGTTCAGCAGGGTCTCTAAGACAGACAGACAGACAGACAGACAGACAGACAGACAGTCAGCACTGGGGGAGACACCAGGGAGACCAGATCCCTGGGAACTGACCGAGGCAGGTGGGTCCTCTGAGCTCCAAGCTGGTGGCATTGGGGCTGACTGAGCCGAGAGATGAAGAGGGGAGCAAGTCCTGTCCTCTGCCACCCTGTTTCTCATCTCTTTATTGGAGTGCCAACCCCACCCCTAACAGCTGGCAGGCACCGGGCTGCCCCCCTCCGAATTCCCTGATCTAGGCTTCTGAGAACCGCTCTGCCCTGAGGAAAGGGGAAGAAGGCCAAACAGCTCAGACAGGGTTAAACTAGAACCCCGACCTGGCATGACCTGAGGGAAGAGAACCGCAGGCAGGGGGATACCCCTCCCTACAGGGCCTGCCTCACCTCCACTCACAGTCCCTTCCTCAAATCCAAAGTCACTGCCTCCCTCCCTGCAACCCCATTCCTGCTCCAGGCTCCTACCTCCTTTTGGGACCAAACACTCCAGTCCTTTAGATCCCTGAAGGTGGTACTCAGCTGCCCAGGCCCAGCCCTGCCACCACCACCCCCTGCCCCCACCTCAAGAGCTCGCTGCTGTCAGAGGAGGAAGTGCTGGAGGCCAGGACGCTTGGGTTCCCGCCCCGGCCCCTGCCTGCGGAGGCCTCACATCTGGATTTGGTTACGGGAAGGAAAAGGGGAGGAGATTTTAGGGGTGTGTGTATGGAGGGGTGAACACACCTGGCTCCGCTCCGCTCTGGTCTCTGGGGAGGGGCATCGGGGGAGGGGTGGGGCTCTGGCGGAAAGGGGGGATTAGGAGAAACATCACAGCCCCTGGCAGTGGAGGGTAGAGGGAGGGTAGGGGAATCCCCTGGGAGGCTAGTGCCATGTGGGAGGCCCCCAGGGGAGCCAGCAGCACACCTGGGACCAGGTTCCCCCTACTCACCCGCCGCCTGCCTCCCTCTGCCCCTGTGGGGGCTGCAGGGGAGAAGGGAAGGTGGGTGGGTGGGGCAGCCTCCTCCCAGGGGCCAAGTGATGTCCACGGAGGGCAAGGGGTCAGACGGGACCCCAGCCAACCCGAGGTGAGGCCCGGGCCCCCGGGGGGTGGCAGGAGCCAACCCGGCACGCTGGGGACAGGATGCCCGGGTTCTGGGAAGGGGGTGGATAGAGGCTGCCTGCCGTCTCCACCCTCCATTGTTCCAGCCTGGATAGTGTTTTCCTGTCTCCAATTTACACACTGTCTGTTTCAGGGCTGTCCTCAGCACTCTGAGAGACTCACTTTCTCTCCTCCTATCTCAGGCTCAGAGGGCCTGCCTCAATCTGTCAATTCTCTTGCCTCTCACCTCTCTCCTCCACCCTCCGTCCACCTCCATTTCTGTCACTATACTCCCCTAGGTTTTCCGTCTCCAGCCTTTCACGTTCACTGGGGCACGTGGCCCTGGGCAGGTTATCTCACTCTTCTAAGCCTCAGTCTCCTCATCTGTAAAATGGGGGCAACAATCCCTCCCACAGCAGGGCTGTTGTGAAGGTGAAAATTTAGCGCAGGCCTCAGGCTGGGAAGGAACTTACTTAGCAGCATGAAAACATTCCCCCTTTCTCCTTTGCCTCTTTCCTTCCCTCTCGACATGCTTTGCCCTGGGGCGTATCTCCCCACTTTGTCTTCCTTTCCCTCACTCAGTTATTTCCCCTTCTTTCTCGGAGCCGGGCAAGGGTTCCCTCTCCCCCTCCCCAGCCTTTGATCCCCAGCCCAGAGCAGCACTGCCCAGCCTGGGGGAGAGGGGTTTCCAACTGCCTTTGATTCCTCCTCCTCAGCAGCACACCCCCCCCCGTGACCCCCCCCCCCCACCGCCAGAGACCCCTTTGATTCCAGGCAGTGAAGGGGGGGGAGGAGGCAGCTCATTGAAAGGAGATTAGGGCCGTAGGAGGAGGGTTTATAGGGCTCTGGGCTCGGCTCCCCCTCTAGGAGATGAAGCGAGGGAAAAGACTCCTGGATGAAGAAACATCTGGGAGGAACACAGAAAAATCAGAAATCTAGAGAGATTGCTAGCTATTAGGCTAAGTTCAGGTGACCCGGGGGCTGTGAAGGTCAGTTTCTGCTGGCCTGTGGGGTTGGAGAAGGGGGCCTAGGCAGGACTAGTGCAGGTCTGGGGTCTAGACGGCATTTAAAGGGCTGAGGTGCAGCCTGGGGAAACCAGGGAGGGGGCCTCACGGCAGCAGAGGCAGTGGCTTTGAGACAGATTTGGGCGTTTGGAGGGTGAGTTTAGAAGGTGGCCCAGCTGCCAGAGGCCAGGGGAACTGCAGGATCAAGGTGTGAACGATGAGGAATGGGGGTGGGGGCAGTTTTCTGGCCTAGCATTCGGCCTGGTCTACAGTTGTTCCTCCAGAAACGTTTCCTCATGTTTGGCAGAGGTGGGAAGAGGGACAGAAGCTTTGGAGACAGTTTGAAGGTTGGAGGAGGGAGAAAAGGAAAGGCTGCCAAGAGCGTACGGAATCAGGGTTAAGAATTTGGGAAGCTGGGGCAGGGGCAAGTCCCGGGACGGAGCTCCACTCCTTCCCTTTCCCAAACAAAAGAAAACTCCACTCCCCGCTGGGCCGCCTCCTCCCCGCCCCCCGCCCGGTCTAGCACTATTGGTCCGAAGTGCTCAGGGTTGGGGTGCCGGAGTAGGGGCAGACCGAGGCCGGCTCCCTCACTCCGAGGCCCAACTTTGGGGGCCCCTGGAGTGCCGGGGTGCCCCCTGGGAAACTCACCTTCTAAAGCCGCGACGAGCGAAGCCCAGCAAAGCAGAGCCCGGAGCTCCATGGCGCCGCCTTTCTCGGGTTGGATCCGATCCGAGTTTGGGGGGCACTAGCCCCCCCAGGTCGGACCCCCCCCTCGAGACGGCAGACACCGACTCCCCACCCGGGACCCTCGGTCGGGGCCCTCAGCGCGGGCCCATGCGGGCGCGCTCGGCACAGGCACCAGGCGGCGGCGTCCAGGTGTGGCCCCGCGTCCCCGCCGCGCGCGCGGGCGGGCGGGGGGCGTCCTCGCACTGGCTGCGCCGGGCGGGCGCAGAGCGAGACGTGGCTAGAGTCGGGGTCCCTCCGGGGCCTCGGGGTCCCGCCCCGGCTGGCTGGGGGTGGGCCGGCCGCTCGCGGTCTCCCCCCCTCCCTGGAGTGGTGCTGCTCGCGCGCCGGGCCGGGTGCGCTCCGAGCCGGCCGGGAGGGTGGGAGTGGAGCGGGGACAGAGCGGGAGGGAGGGAGACTGCGGCGCGGGGCCGGGCGGGCCGGGGCTGGGCCGGGTTGGGACTGGGCCGGGCGGCGCCTGGCCGGGGAGGGAGGGGCGCGCGGGGGGCGGGGGAGCTCCCCCCTCCCCGAGTCCGGGCTCGGCGTGGGGGCCGGGGCGCGCTGATTGGAGCGCGCACTGCTGAATAATTCATGAGGGAAGCAGAGCGGGACGCCGAGCGGAGCAGGTCGGGAAGTTGGGAGAAAGTTTGGAGAAGGGGGAGGGGCGGCGGGCGCGGAGCCCGGGGACCGCCCAGACGTGCGCGGTGGCCGTACGCCCTGACGCGGACCGCGCGTGTCGAGGCCGGGGCCCGGGGACCCCCGGGGCAGGTCCGAACCCAGCACACGGCAGGCAGCGGAGAAACACACCCAGCAGCAGCACGGAGGGCCGTCCGGACGTGCGTGGAAAAGTGCACTACTCACTCGAAGCCCGCTCCAACCTTCTTGCGGACTTTGGATTCTACTCCTGGATGCGCCCACTACTCCATAGTTGGCGCAGGGGACCATGTTTGGGGGAAGTTTCTGAGGATGGAGGGTGGCGCATTGGGCTCCCGAGACAGCGATCGCTGCTTAGATGACCCTGGAGCGAACGTTCACACAATCACTCAACAAACGTTAGGTATGGGGACCTGCTGTGCGCGCAACCTAGCGAAGTGGGGCAACTGGGTTGAGATGGGGAGGAGTATAGAAAAAAAGGAAGCAGGAGTAAATAAAAGGTAGGTGGGACCGAGAGTAAAGAGTCTGGATGGATTCCCAAATCACCATCTTCACTCTCACTGTCGCGTTGGGGAGAGCTCGTTGCCGCCCGCAGCCCTGACCCCTGGGGCTGGGCCGGGGCTGCTGCTGTCTTTCCAGAGGCTGTTTCCTGTCTGGCTCCTGGGGGCCCTTGGGATGGCTGGGAGGGCCCTTCCTCTCTTTGCCGCCTCCCCACCCCCATCCCATCAGTTAGAGGGGAGGGTCCAGGAAAACAGTGCTCCTCCCACCAACCCCCTTATAAGTCAGGTCACCTATGGAGGGGGGGTGGGGGCGCTGCAGGAGTCCGCCAGTGAAGAGCTGGAAGGAAAGGGTTTAACTCAGAAATTTAAGGGAGACAGAGTCTGGAGTTGCTGAGGAGCCGAGAGAGTGAAGGAACACTCCTTCCTGCCCAGGACGTTGGGGAGGGAGGTGGATGGAGGGGGGGTGAGGAGACTGCCAAGCGCTTCTAACCCCCCAAGAGGACAGCTAGGCCTGCAGTGACCTCTTGTCCCAGCGCACTTATCTTCCGGCCACAAGTGTGCTCCCCACACCCCTGCCCTTCCTCATGGCCCTGCCTGGGTCCTGCTCCGGGGTGGGGGGTCACGGAGGGCAGGAAACAGCCGGCTTGGCTGGAGCCAGGCAGACCAGGCCAGGGCCAGGAATCCCCTCCTCCCTCCTTGATCCAAGCCATATCTCCCTTCTCTCACTCAGCTTCTCCTCCAGGTTAAACACCCACCTCCTCCCTCACTCGGAACACACACACCTTTCCCTGCTTCTCACTACACACTCAAATTCTTTCCTCCAAAAGTTATGTCTCTATCTCTTCCTGGGCTCTGTGCTCAACCTCCTTGTGCCCTTGATTGCTTGAATTGTCTCATTTGGTTGGGACCCCTGATGGGGTGGGGGGTGGATGGCCTGAATGGTAAAGAGAGACCCACACAGATGCACAGAGAAATGAGGCAGGGGGGAGGGAGGGCTGATGAGACAGAGGGGTGCAGCTCACTGCAGATTCGAACCCTGTATTTCTGACCCCTGAGAACCAGGCCCCCTCAGCTATAGGGAAGAGAACTCAGATAAGAAAATACCCAGTTGAGGGGTGCCTAGGTAGCTCAGTCCGTCAAGTGTCCAACTTCGGCTCAGGTTATGATCTCATGTTCATGAGTTCAAGCCCCAAATCGGGCTCTGCGCTGACAGCTCAGAGCCTGGAGCCTGCTTTGGATTCTGTCTCCCTCTCTCTCTTCCCCTCCCCTGTTCACATTCTGTCTCTATGTCTCAAGTATAAATAAATATTAGAGAAAAAGAAAACACCCAGTCGATCACTTATCATAGGGTCCTCAGTCCCCACCCCTCCCATCATGTAAGCCAGTTCCCAATATCTAATGTATACCAGTAAAAGAATGAATAATGGGGCACCTTGCCGGCTCAGTCAGAAGAACCTGCAATTGTTGACCTCGGGGTCGTGAGTTCAAGCCCCACATTGAGTGTAGAGATTATTCAAATAAATAAATAAACATAAAAAAACAAAAAAATAAATAAAGGAATCAATAAAATAAAGCTGTTATTAAGCATCTGCTATGTGCCAAGCGATCACTGTGCTAGTTTGCATATTTGTAAAGCAAGGCTCCTGGCCTCAAAGATCTTCTAATGGGGCAGGAATCCCATTATTTCCCCTTTCCTTGGAGATGATATCTGAGCTTTTCACTCCAATGCTCAGGAGTGTCTATCCTGTGAGTGTGAAGTCATTTCCTCCACCCTCCATCCACCCAGGACTACTTCCTAGCAAAGCTAATTCAGTATCTACTGTATTACATTATGTAAGTGAGCAGCCAAATCACTACTTGGATGGATGCTTGTGGAACAGACCTGAGCAAATCTCGGGTGCTCCTTCCTTCATTATTAGAGTGCTTCACTGCCCTCTCACCCCAAAATTAGGCTGTCACCCTCTGTTCCTTGCCTATGATCATCGCCATGGCAGTACCTGTGTAGAGCATCCCCACCCCAACAGCTGGTCGGGCTTTTAAATTTTATTTATTTATTTATTTATTTATTTATTTATTTATTTATTTTTAAACATTTATTTATATTTGAGACAGAGAGAGACAGAGAATGAACGGGGGAGGGTCAGAGAGAGAGGGAGACACAGAATCTGAAACAGGCTCCAGGCTCTGAGCTGTCAGCACAGAGCCCGACGTGGGGCTCGAACTCACGGACTGCGAGATCATGACCTGAGCCTAAGTCGGACGTTTAACCAACTGAGCCACCCAGGCGCCCCTAAATTTTTTATTTTTAAGTATATATCTCTATACCCAAAGTGGGGCTTGAACTTACAACTTCAAAATCAAAAGTCACGTGTTCTACCAACTGAGCCAGACAGGTGCCCCAGGTTTCCTTTTTGCTACCCACATCATGACAGTTATTTGGCGCAGTGTTGGAGTTAGGACTTTCCCTATATGTAATAAACAACAAATCATCCCTTTCACTGAAAATTCTAGAAATTGTCATTCCTCCCCCCATATCCCAGTGCCCTTCATAGGGTGCACCTCACCCTGTCAAGTCTAGAGTTAAGTTTAGTGGAAGCCCATGAAGTTTAAGCTTCCGCACCCCTCACCTGACTGCCCCTCCCACTGTCCTGGTTAATGAGTGCCATCAATTTAAACAGTTTTTAAGGTGAATTCCAGCACAAGAATGTTTGAAATAGCCTGAAATCTTACAGCCCTTACACAAAGGGAATTTGGTAGAGGTTTCAACATTGCCAATAATGAGTTGTAAACCTCAGTGAGATCTTTATAAACTTTCAATAATGAAAGAAAAAAAAAGTCAACTGGCCATAATAGAGGGAAGATGGAGACAAAGAGAAATAGAAAGTAGTATTACAGAGTCCTTATCATATGATGAGGTAGCCCCAGTACACAGGTAAGAAAAAGGTAGGACATGAAAGTATTATACAGATGTGTTGGGCAATTATTTACTACACCTAGCCTGTTTTTCTCGATTTGGTAGTATTTTTTTTTTCAACGTTTATTTATTTTTGGGACAGAGAGAGACAGAGCATGAACAGGGGAGGGGCAGAGAGAGAGGGAGACACAGAATCTGAAGCAGGCTCTAGGCTCTGAGCTGTCAGCACCGAGCCCGATGTGGGGCTCGAACCCACGAACCGCGAGATCATGACCTGAGCCGAAGTCAGAAGCTTAACCAACTGAGCCGCCCAGGCGCCCCCGTGATTTCTGCATTTAAGCAAACATTAGCTTTTATACCTAATTTCAGCTTCACAATTTTATTTTCTTAAGGTGGGTTCCCCATGTTATACAAACTTCAGGACTCACAAAAGCTGAATCCACTCCTTGTCTGACCACCAGACATCTTCCCAAACTCATCATATGTGAAATTGTAATAGACACAAGTGTAAAAGATTTTATAAATTTATTAGTGATTGTATTTTCATTGTTTGTGGTCCCAGGTTTCCTAAAAGCAGGTACAATGTGTGTTGTGCTCAACGCTAAGTCCAATGCAAGTCTGGCCCATGTACATACTCAGTAAATGTACATACTTATTCCTTTATTAACTAGTCATTCTTTAATTCACTCAGCATCTATTAATTAATTAATTAATTTATTTTTGAGAGACAGAATGAGACAGAGCATGAGCAGGGGAGGGGCAGAGGGAGAAGGAGACACAGAATCTGAAGCAGGCTCCAGGCTTCGAACTGTCAGCACAGAGCCCGACACGGGACTTGAACCCATGAACCGCGAGATCATGACCTGAGCCGAAGTCGGACACTTAACCAACTGAGCCACCCAGGCACCCCAACTCAACAATTATCATTATTCTAAGTTTATTTATTTATTATGAGATAGCAAGTATGTGCACAGGGGAGGGGCAGAGAGAGAGGGAGAGAATCCCAAGGAGGCTCTGCACTGTCAGTGTAGAGCCCTACTTGGGGCTCGAACCCATGATCCACGACATCATGACCTGAGCAGAAACCACGAGTCATCATTTAACCGACTAAACCACTCAGGCACCCCTCAACAATTATTTATTGTACTTTTGCTATGGACCAGGACTGGGGACACAAAGTCATCCTTGACAGCCCAGGGGAAGAAACAACCACGAAACTTCAACAGAACCCAGGAAGCTATGTGTGGAGCATAAGTAGTGGCATACAGAGGGTCCTATGGGATCCCAGGGGGAGCACACGTAATCCAACCTGCGGGTTCAAGGTGAACTTTCTGGAGAAGATGATGCTGTCTGACTGGAGTCCTAGAGGAGATTGGGGGAAAGGTTGCTTTAAAGGCAGAAGGGGGCGGCGCCTGGGTGGGTCATTTGTTGAGTGTCTTACTTCAGCTCTGATCTCACTGTGGGTTCAGGTCCTGCATCGGGCTCTGTGCTGACGCGTGGAGCCTACTTTGGATCCTCTGTCTCCCTCTCTCTCTGTCCTCCCCCCCTCAAAAATAAATAAACATTAAAAAAAAAAAGGCAGAAGAAGAGCAAAAACAAGAGTGTGGACGTAGTGAGATTGTCCCTGTGCTGCCAGAGTTCAGGACACCAGGGTGTAGATTCCCAGGACAGTGACAGTGGATGAGCTGGTGACATGAGCAAGGGCCAGCCTGACATCACAGGACAATCCTGGAGTGCAGGCTTGTCCTGAACACCTGGGGAACCACTGAAGGGTTTGAGACAAAGAGGCAACCCTATCGGATTTGTGTAGAAAGACCCCATGTGTCCAACTTTGGAGAGTAGATTGAAAGGGATCAAGACTGGGGCGCCTGGGTGGCTCAGTCGGTTGGGCATCCGACTTTGGCTCGGGTCATGATCTCGAGGTCTGTGAGTTCGAGCCCCGCGTCAGGCTCTGTGCTGACAGCTCAGAGCCTGAAGCCTGTTTCAGATTCTGTGTCTCCCTCTCTCTCTGACCCTCCCCCGTTCATGCTGTCTCTCCCTGTCTCAAAAAATAAATAAATGTTAAAAAATATATATATGAAAGGGATCAAGACTGAAGGCAGAAAAACCACATGTAGGTCTCCAAATGACAGTAAGGGCTTGAAAGGACAGAAGTATGTGCTCACATGTGAGAGCAGGTAGGTCTTGGAGCCTGGCCATGGGAGTGGGGGAGACTGAAATCAAGTATGGTTCAAGTGTCAGACTCTGGCAGCTAGGTAGGAGCCAGGGGACTGGAGCCACCAGGGAGGAAGGTGTGGCCAGGTTGAATTTGAGATCCCTGTGTATCATCCAGAACGCAGGTCCAGCAGTCAACCATACAGGCATTCAGGGGCAGCTTTTTGGCAGGAGATACAGGTTCAGGGGTTACTGGCATATGATGGTGATTGGAGCCTGTGCCCAGTGGGAGGGGGGTTGGAGGACGCTGTAGATTGGAAAGATGGAGGAAAGCTTTACACTTCACTATTTATTTATTTATTTATTTATTTATTTATTTATTTATTTATAAAAGCAAACATTACCATATTTAATTCATCATAAGAACCCTTAGGCAGGATGGGCGTTATTCTGACACCCACTTTATTTTTTCCTTTATTTATTTATTTATTTATTTATTTATTTATTTATTTAAATGTTTTATTTATTTTTAAGACAGAGAGAGACAGAGCATGAGTGGGGATGGGGCAGAGAGAGAGGGAGACACAGAATCTGAAGCAGGCTCCAGGCTCTGAGCTGAGAGCACAGAGCCCTACGCGGGGCTCGAACCCACGAGCTGTGAGATCATGACCTGAGCCAAAGCAGGATGCTCAACCAACTGAGCCACCCAGGTGCCCCTCCTTTATTTATTTTTTAATGGTTATTTATTTTGAGAAAGGGAGAGCGCAAGCAGGAGAGGGACAAAGAAAGAGAGAGAGAAGAGAGAATCCCAAGCACGTTCCACACTGTCAGCGCAGAGCCATACGTGGGGCTCAAATTCACGAATGAGATCATGACCTGAGCTGAAACCAAAAGTCAGACGCTTAACCGACTGAGCCACCCAGGGTGCCCTTCTGACATCCACTTTAAAGAAGAGACGGGCTCAGGTTAAGTGAGCCGTCCAATGTACTTGGCCAGTAGTCAGCAGGTTGGCTGACTCCACTGTGGCACTCAGCATACAGGCTGGCCTTCCAGCCCCACCCCCAAGGACCTGAAGGACAGCGATGTCCTTTTCCTCCTCCTTCTCTCAGCCAGGCCAGCCAGAGGGCATCTCCCCCCTTTGCCTTGCCCTTATCTTCTAGGAAGGACTGGCAGAGCTCACACCAGAAGCTAAGGCTACCAGAGGGTAAGAAATTGGGGAGAAGGGAGGGGAAGGAGCTGAAGACTAGAGCTAGAAGGGAGAGGTGGAGGAGGAGTGGTAGCAGGGGAGGAGAGGTATCGGGAGGCTCATTGTCCCAGCTGGGAAGTCTTTTGTTTCCTCTCTTCCCTTGGCAGCCTGACAGGATATGAGGCCAAGCCCCCTCTCCATGCCAGCATCCCCCCACCCACTGAACGTGGCCCTTCCCTTACCATTGTGTCCTTGACAGGAATGGGGGGCAGGGGCATTGGCTCTAGGAGGGAATATAAGTGGCTGGGGGGCTAGGCTACTAGGGTCCAGAAGGGACAAGAAGACCCTGGGGGCGAGGGGTGGGGGTGCTGGTTCATGAAGCTTAGCAGAAAAAGCTTTGTGCCTGGGGAGAAGCAGGAAGCCAGGCCTGGGTGGGGCCAGCACAGAGGGTAGCAGGTCGGGCCAGGGGGAGGTAGGTTGGGCCCCAGAGGAGATGACGCAGGGCTTCAGGCCTTTCCCAGCGCCCCCCCCCCCCCCCCCCCCTTCCAGCCTGTGGGTCTGAGAGCTCACCTGAACTGCATTGTCCCCCCCACCCCCTCCATTCCCAAAAGTTGACATCAACCCCGCTAGGGCAGTTGGGATCTGGCAGAGCCCAGGAAACTCAGGTGTCCTGCCCGGGGCCCTCCACGTCCACTTCGCTGGATTCCCTCCCTCCTCGGGATCCAGGGGTCTGGCCTCCCACTCTGGTCCTCCAGGAATCCTGGAATTTCATCCCTCCCCTCCGCTCCCTCCTGGACCATTTTGCTCCATCAGCTGTTCCTGCAGGAAGGGCGCCCGCTCAGCCTCGCCTCTCTTCCCGAGCCTTTTGTTTGCTGGGTCTGCAGGAAATTGCAGGGGCGGTGGCCAAGGGCTCATCTGCCCCTGGGGCCTGGGGGAGGGGGTACGGATTCACGAGACTTAATCCTGGGGAGCTCACCCCGCGCTGCGGGGTCGGCGGGGGGGGGGGGGGGGCGGGATTGTGGATCGCCAGGGAATTCACATTTAGGGCCTGAACTCTGAGTGGGGCACCTGCGGAGTGGATTAGACGTCCTTGGCCCCGAGAGGCAGTCCGGGTGTGTTCGAGGGTGCCCAGAACTGGAGGCTGGACTGACACTGTGAGGTCACTTAATAGGTTGACCGAGGAGCTTGCACCAGGGGCGAAAAACCCAGATATTGAATCCCAGAACCTCGTCCTACACGCCTCGGATGACAGCGATCCCAAGCAGTGGGGAAGCAGCAGTCAAGTCACACCAAGCATCTCCGAGAATGAGCTAATGCCTTTCTCCTCAAAAAAAAGAAAAAAAAAGGTGGGGAGGAGAACCAGCACTTAGTCCCCGAATTCGCGCCTTCCCAGGACGCAACCGCCGACTTAGGCGAGGCGTGGACGCTCTAGCGAGCCGACGCCCTCTCGTTGGTTGCCCTCTCTCTGAGGCCACTCTGGGCGCAGCCATCTTCCCTTCCCAGCAGGCGGGTGGCGCCCGGTGCAGTCACGTGAGGAGCAAGTTTCCCAACCCGTGCAGGCGACTGTCTAGCAGTCTAATAAAGCGGCAGAGCTACAGTAGCGAAGAAAACAAAAGTTCCTGTTTCGCGGAGCTTGACTTTTTTTTGGAACTAGGCAGGCAGTGAACAAGATAAACAAATATATGACGTATATTAGATGGTGTTAGTGCAATGGAGAAAAAAAACGGGGATGGGATGAAGGGTGTGGTTCAATTTAAATGAGATTGGTGGAGGAGATTTCAAGAAGACGTCAAAATTTTCGTCCAGAACACCAAGGAAGCTCATGCCCTGTGGGCCACAGTGCGTTCTTGGAGGCTGGGGCAAGGAGATGAGGAGAGTGGGGTGGGATGCAGATTGGGTAGGGCTACAGGGATAGAGTGGCCATGAAATACATAGACCACTCCGGCTCAATTCTGAGCCAAAGGAACACTATTAACATTTACACTAAGGCAATGGGCATACACTTTGTAGTGGGACTATAGTTGATGAATCATGAGTTAAGTATGTTATCCTAATTATTAAAGCTTTTGTCTTTTACAATGGCAAAAATAGGAAACTATTGGAGAATTATTTTTTATTTTTATTATTATTATTTTTTAGTTTATGTTGAGAGAGAGAATCTCAAGCAGGCTTTGAGCCATCAGAGCAGAGCCCCATGTAGGGCTTGAACTCACAAATCTTAAGATCACGACCTGAGCCCAAACTAGGAGTGGAAGCCTTAACCGACTGAGCCACCCAGGTGTCACTATTGGAGAGTTTTTTGGTTTTTTGGTTTTTTTTTCCCAACGTTTATTTATTTTTGGGACAGAGAGAGACAGAGCATGAACGGGGAAGGGGCAGAGAGAGAGGGAGACACAGAATCGGAAGCAGGCTCCAGGCTCTGAGCTGTCAGCAAAAAACCCGACGCAGGGCTCGAACTCACGGACCGCGAGATCGTGACCTGGCTGAAGTCGGACGCTCAACCGACTGCGCCACCCAGGCGCCCCTATTGGAGAGTTTTGAAAACAGAAGCATCACGAACTGATTCTTGCTTTAATAGCATCCTTAAAAAAAAAAAAAAAAAAAAAAAAAAAAAAAAAGATTTTATTTTTTATTTTTTATTTTTTTAATTTTTTTTTCAACGTTTATTTATTTTGGGGACAGAGAGAGACAGAGCATGAACGGGGGAGGGGCAGAGAGAGAGGGAGACACAGAATCGGAAACAGGCTCCAGGCTCTGAGCCGTCAGCCCAGAGCCTGACGCGGGGCTCGAACTCCCCGACCGCGAGATCGTGACCTGGCTGAAGTCGGACGCTTAACCGAGCGCCCCAAAGATTTTATTTTTAAGTAATTTCCACACCCAACGTGGGACTCAAACTTACAACCCGGAGATTGAGTCGTGCATTCTACTGACTGAGCTTCCCAGGTGCCCCCTTAACAGCATCCTTCTAACTGCTCTTTTGAGAATAGACTGCAGGAACAAGGGCAGAAACAGGAAACCAGTTAGGGGGGGGTGTTGCCATAATGCAGGTTAAGAGATGATGGTGGCTTGGAGTAGAGTGATAACATGTGGTTGGACACTGGTAGTATTTTAAAAGTAGGGGCAAAAGGAATTGCTGATGGGTTGGATGTGGGATGTGAGAGAAGGCATAACCCCAAGGTTTCTTACCTAAGCAAATGGAAAGGTGGGAAGACCATAACAGGAGTAGGTTGTGGGAGGAAGTTTAGGCGTTTGATTTTGGAATATACAGAGTTTGAGCTGCCTGTTTGAAGTCCAAGTGGAGATGTCAGTGTGTTGTTGGACATACAGTGTGGAGCTCAGATCTGGGCTGGAGATACACCCTTGCTACACCATCATAGAGATGGTATTTAAGACATTGAGACTAGGGGAGCCTGGGTGGCGCAGTCAGTTAAGCGTCCGACTTCAGCCAGGTCACCATCTCGCGGTCCGTGAGTTCGAGCCCCGCGTCGGGCTCTGGGCTGATGGCTCAGAGCCTGGAGCCTGTTTCCGATTCTGTGTCTCCCTCTCTCTCTGCCCCTCCCCTGTTCATGCTCTGTCTCTCTCTGTCCCAAAAATAAATAAATATTGAAAAAAAAATTAAAAAAAAAAAAAAAAGACATTGAGACTAGAAGTGGTCACTGAGGGAGTGAGTGTAAATGGTGAAAAGAAGTCTGAGGACCGAGCTTCTGGTCTTTGGTGGAGCCTCCAGTCCACAGTGCCTTGTGGCTGTGCCTCCAACATCTAGGAATGCTCCAGAGTTAAGATAAGAGAGGAGGAAGCCAAAGAGACCGAGCAGGAGGAAATGCGTGAGTGTGGTCTCCTAGAAGAAGAGGAAAGTGGTGGAGGAGAAGATGGTAATCAAATGCAGACATACCTCAGAGATAGTACAGGTTTGGTTCTGGACCACTGCAATTAAAGTGAATATCACAAGAAAGCCTGTCAAATGAATTGTTTGGTCCCCAGTGCTCATAAAAGCCACGGGTACACTGCACTGTAATCTATTAAGTGTGAAACACCATTATGTCTAAAATCCATGTACACACCCCAATTAAAAAAGACTTCATTGTTTAAAACTGCTGACCATCTGAGCTTTCAGTGAGTTGCAACCACTGACCACAGATCACCCTAACAAATATAAAAATAATGAAGAAGTTTGAAATACTGCGAGAATTACCGAAATGTGACAGGCATGAAGTGAGCAAATACTATTGGAAAAATGGTGCCAAAAGACTGGCTCCATGTAGGGCTGCCACAAACCTTCAATGTACAAAAAAAATGCAGTATCTGTGAGGTGCAATAAAGCGAGGGGCAATAAAACGAGGTATGCCTGCATGTCAACTGATGATGGTTTAGTAAAACGAGGACTAAGCAGCAACCCTTGGATTGACAGAGTGGAAGTCACAGGTGACTTGATGGGCAGTTTTGTTTTTGCTGAGGGGCAAAAGCCTAAATTTAGTGGGTTTGTTGTTATTATTTTATTACTTTTATTATCTATTTATTTATATTTAATGTTTATTTTTGAGAGAGAGAGAGACAGAGCACGAGCAGGGGAGGGGCAGAGAGAGAGGGAAACACAGAATCCGAAGCAGGCTCTAGGCTCTGAGCTGGCAGCACAGAGCTGGACGCAGGGCTCAACCCCACAAACTGAGAGATCCTGACCTGAGCCAAAGTCGCATGTCCAACCTACCCAGCCACCCAGGCATCCCATCTTCACATTTCTTTTTAAATCCACTAGGGGCGCCTGGGTGGCTGGGTAGGTTGGGCTTCCCACTTTGGCTGAGGTCAGGATCTCTCAGTTTGTGGGTTGGAGCCCATGTCAAGCTCTGTGCTGACAGCTCAGAGCCTGGAGCTGCTTCGGATTCTGTGTCTCCCTCTCTCTCTGCCCCTCCCCTGCTCTCTCTCTCTCTCTCAAAAATAAATAAATATTAAAAAAACATTAAAAGAAAAAAATGTGAGGAGGGAGCCTGGGTGGCTTAGGGCTAAGTGTCCGACTTTGGCTCAGGTCATGATCTCATGGCTCGGCTCGTGAGTTCAAGCCCCACATCAGGCTCTGCTGTCAGTGCAGAGCTCACTTTGGATCCTCTGCCCCTCTCTCTCTGCCCCTCCCCTGCTCTCTCTCTCTCTCAACAATAAAAAAAAATTAAAAAAATAATAAATGTGAGGAGGGATTGGAAACAGCTAGTATAGACAACTTGTTTAAGGAGTTTTGCTATATAGAACAACAAAGAAATGGAGCGATAATGGGGGAGTACAGTGTATTCAAAAAAGATTTTTTTTTCCTTTTAAGACAAGACGGGGAAAAAAAGCATATTTGTATATCTGTGGGAATGAGATAGGGGAGTCAGTGACTCCCTCGTTCTGCTTGTTGGCTAGAAATGCCCAGCTGCCTTTGCTGTAGAGCCCCAACTCTCTCCCCTATTGTGACAGTTCTGACACCTACTGGAATGGTCCTGAATAAAGTCTTCCTTACCATTTTAACAAGTGTCAGATTAATTCCCCCCCCCCCCTTAGGAGGCATACCAGAAAAGGTGAATGGAAAGAAGGAGGGCCTGCAGTTATTTACTGGCAAGGACAACATCTGGGCACAGCCACGTGGAGCGTGAGATCTATGCAGATCTGTGTTCAAGCAACTGCCACGCCCGGATATTGGAAGTCTCATCAGTACGGATATTGAAATCATCAAAAATTGCAACAGGATGGTGCTGGAGAGACCCACGAGCCAAACTCTGTTATGGTTAGCAGCGATGACCACTGAAGATGCCACAGTTCAGTTGCTCATGAGACCTCTCCCTGGCAAAGCCAACCTTTGGGCTGCTTTAAGCCCGTTCCTCTCCTAGGAACATGTTGCAGAGAATCTATAGCCAAAAGCCAGTGACCCTAAAAGCACTGTTCATTTCCTGAGCCACAAAGGACTATGTCAAAGTTTAGCAAGTGATTACGAAAGCTCTCCCAGCTTCAGCTTCCCTAAGAAGTACTTACCTCACAGAGTGCTTATGCATATATAACGTAGCACGACGTGCAAATAACTTACTGAACATTTCGGCATTGTTTTCGAGTGTCGGTCAGTTCATCCAACCCTCTCGCAGCAACCTCGTGCAGGCAGGGCTCTATTTAATCCCTGTTTTATAGATGAGGAAACGTTACCAGGTGGTGCTACTGTTGATGGTAACTGTAAAGAGTGAGGAGGGGAGGAGGTCCCATCTCCCGGAGGTTCACAAGTCCTGTCATGTCTGTTAGAGGGGACGACACCTTGCAGGGAGGCTGGAAGGCGGCAGGAGGACCTTGCGGACCGACGGTGGCCGGCGCAGCCAGGGCTCTCCCGGACCAGCGGCCGATGGCTCCCTCCGATGGCGGACGCGGAGAGCGCAGCAGGTTGGGATGGACCAGGCGTGAGGGGCGGGTCTCCGCGGGGGTGAGGGCTGAGGCCCGTATCCAGAGACATTCCAGGGATTCGAGAGGCCGGAGGAATAGGACTCCGGAAGGCGCCGAGCGACGCGGCCCCGCATTCCCGGCGACGCACCTGGGCCAGGTGTCACATCCCCGCCCACCTGCAGCTGTCTTCCGCCGTCGCCGCACGCCCCTTTCCGTGGTGGAGCCTCCGGGCGTTTCCGCGAGCTCGGAGTGGGCTCCCGCCCGCATAAAGGGTGCCTGTTTGCACGGGGGTGATGGGCAGCTTTAGGGGCCGTGGCCTACACCTTGCCGGAGACGCATCCCTGAGGGGCGACCCAGGGCAGTATCCCAGGCGCGCGTGGAGCGGGAGCAGCGCCGGCCCCCGGAGCCCGAGGGGGGAGGGCTTCCCCGGGGGCGCGCCCACGGGGCGGGGCTGGGCGCCGGGACCAATGGGGCGCGCGGGCTGGGGGGGGGGGGCGGGCTCCGGGCCTGGCATCCCGGTAGCTGCAGCTGGCTTTTCCGGCACCCGCGCCCCCTCGGCCCGTAGCCGACCCCTCCGGCTCTCGGGGATCCCCCCTCCCCCGGGCGGCTGCGTCCTCCGGGCGGGTGAGTGAGCGCCCCGCCACACTCGGGCTGTGGGGATGCGCCTGGCCCGGGAGCCGCGGATCTCGGCCCCCTCCAACCGGCCCCGGGAGAAAGTGGGCAGGAACCGGTGTCGGGGCGGGGAGGAAGACCCACCTTGTGTTGCTGGCCTGTGTCTTTGTTTTGGTAGTCGAGGGGTGTGTTTGGGTTGGTCGAGTTTGGAGGGCGCCTTGTGTGGGTGGGAGGAATCTGGTGAGGCTGGGGGGAGAGGAGCTCGTTTGAAATGGGAAGGAGAGGATTGATGGAGGGCGGGGCAATGGGAGATTTGGAGATTTCTCTTTGCCTTAGGTGAGGTGATTGCTTGGGGGAGTTAGGATGGGGACAGCTCAGGACTTCGGAGGAGGGGGTGAGGAGGGCTTCCTGCCGGTAACTCACTTCCCTTTTGGGGGATTTGTTTCCTCTTATAGTGCTAGTTAGTTGAAAAGGGAGAGTATCTTTGCCTCTTCCCAGAACAATTGCCATCCCTAGTCTTCCGGATTTGGGGGAAGGGTGGCCCCCAGGAGCTGGGAGGGGACTTGGTACCCAAATGCTGAGGGTGTGGAGTCTGCCATTGCCCAGGGAAGTGGCAAGGACCAGTCTGCTCCCCAGGAACTCTGAGTTGCTGGTGAGTGAGTGAGTGTGTGTGTGTGTGTGTGTGTGTGTTTCTTGAAGCTCTTCCTTTTGGGGAGGTTTCCAGGTGTTCGGTTAGAGGTGTTTTTGAGGGGCTCCATGGAGCTGCTTTCCATTAAGTAACACTGTCTTTTGCAGGCCTCATAACCCATTGGTGGCATCTTCTGTCTGCTCTCCACCATGGCCAGCGAGAATTCTCCTCTGCTGGCCTACCGGCTCCTGGGAGATGAGGGGGTTGCCTTCTCTGCCAATGGGGCCGGGGGTCCTGGAGGGGCATCTGCCCGGAAGCTCTCCACCTTCCTGGGTGTGGTGGTGCCCACGGTCCTGTCCATGTTCAGTATAGTTGTCTTTTTGAGAATTGGTAAGTGGGGTGGTGGGGCTTGCTCTGGGGTGCAGGGGGGGTGGGGGAGGGGTAGGACTGGGAAGAGTTTGGGGAAGGGTCCCGGGAGAAGTAGATGGATGGGAGGCTTGGGGAGAGGGCTCCCCATGGCCCTGTGTTGAGCTCTGCCCTGGAGGTAACTGATGACCAGTGTGGTGTGGGGACGCATGAGCCACCTTCTGACCTGCTTTGCCACTCCTGTCCCAGGGTTCGTGGTGGGCCATGCTGGGCTGCTGCAGGCTTTGGCCATGCTCCTGGTTGCCTACTTCATCCTGGCGCTCACCGTCCTCTCTGTCTGTGCCATCGCCACCAACGGAGCTGTGCGGGGGGGTGGAGCCTACTGTATCCTCCAATGTTGATGGACTGGGGTCTGGGCTCTTCTGTCTTGTAGGGAGGAGGAGGGGCAAGGGCAGGGCGAGAGGGAGGCAGGTTCTAATGAATGTTCAGCAGGTGGGCTGATATGGGGAAGGTGACCAACATGGCCTTTCCACGTATCTTACTGCTACTCTCCAGTCTATCAGGTGTCTTCCCAGCCGTCCTTTTGGTTCCCCCAACAGTCTTGTCAATTAGATAGTTCATTTTCCAGATGAGGAAACCGGAGTTCAAGAGTATTAGTGGCGCACTGCAAAGCCACGTGGCTTGGGTGTGACCGCTCTGGACAGATTAACGCTGGGGACAATCCCAGTGTGTGCCGGGAGACAGGGCTGCAGTGTGCTTTGTGCCCGGACCCTTCCTCCTGCTCCATTTCACTTTCTTTTCCCTTAACACTCACCCCCTGCTTCCACTTTTAGTCATGATCAGCCGTACCCTGGGGCCTGAGGTTGGGGGCAGCATCGGCCTCATGTTCTACCTGGCTAACGTCTGTGGCTGTGCTGTCTCCCTGCTGGGGCTGGTGGAGGCCGTGCTAGATGTCTTCGGGGCTGGTCTGTGTGCCAGGGAGCTCTGTGGGTTTGCGGGGTCTGGGATTCGGGGATCACGAGGGTGAGAGGCCTCTCTAGAAGAGGGGCAAAGTGGTCTATTAGTTTGGCTTTCTTGAGCTCCTACTATGTTCCCAGCCTTAGACATCTGAGAGATTGTCCTGGCCCACAGGCAGCTTACCATCTAGTTGGAGAGGCCAGGCTAATACCCCTAAATTCAACAGAGCAAGATTGGTGGTATCTACCAGGGAGGGGTAAGATGCTGGGGTACAGTTGAGTAGGGAGGTGGGAAAGATAGTGTCTGGGGTACAGTTGAGTAGGGAGGTGGGCCAAAGAGGGGGTCTGTTCCTGCTTTGATTCATGGGTGGGATCTCTCCTGGGGAGTCTTGTCTTCTAACCCTGTTCCTTCCTCTTTGTAGACTCCGCAAGGTCCAGTGGGCTTCAGGTCCTGCCCCAGGGCTACGGCTGGAACCTGCTCTATGGCTCCCTGCTGCTGGGCCTTGTGGGTGGGGTCTGCACACTGGGGGCTGGCCTCTATGCCCGAGCCTCCTTCCTCACATTCCTGCTGGTCTCTGGATCCCTGGCCTCTGTGCTGGTCAGCTTTGTGGCTGTGGGACCCAGGAGCATCCCCTTGACCCCTCGGCCTGGCCCCAATGGCTCCTCCCTGCCGCCCCAGGTTGGCCACTTCACTGGCTTCAACAGCAGCACCCTGAAGGCCAACTTGGGTGGTGAGCTGGGTACAGGGGTGACGGTTCTCAGGACAAGGAGCAAGCATGTGGGGGGAGGCAGGCCCTTGGAAGCCCTGGATGAGAACAGATGCCAGAGAGAATCAGGGGCAGGAGGGCAGATCTCAGAACAGCGCAGATTATTCAGGATCTGTCTAGTATGCTTGGCCCAGTGGGGCGTGAGAGTGACCACGAGACAGTTCCTGCCTTAGAGGAACTTTTTTTAGTTGGAAAGATAAAATGTGCATTCAGGAAACAATTAAACAGCACAATAAAACCAAAGTGGTTCAAATAGATGGGAATCAGGAGAGGAGTTGGGAGGAGGTCTGGGGGCGAGCAGGGAGAGCTGGGAGGTGGCCCGAGGTGTATTGGGGAATTCAGGTAGGAGCGAGAGGGACGGTGTCTCAGGAAGGGGCAACGACAAAGGTGTAGAGGGAGGAGTGAGGAGAGTGGGGGGGAGTGATGAGGCCAGCTGAGCCAGGAGCTGTGATGGGTCAGGGCTGGGGTCTTGGGGTGGGCTGTTTGTGACATGTGAGGAGAAGGTGGCGGGGCCAACATGCCTGGGTCCCTATGAGGGGTACTGACGCCTTCCCCTCCCTGGGAACCATCTCTCAGCTGGCTACTCCAAGGACTATACCACGGGGGCCATGATGAACTTCGCCAGTGTCTTTGCTGTCCTTTTTAATGGCTGCACGGGCATCATGGCGGGGGCCAACATGTCAGGTGAGGGTCCCTGCCTGCTGCCCCCTGGGGGTGTAGGGCTGCCACCCCGTGCCCTGGTGGGAGCGCTGAGGGCTCAGGAATGTAAGGGATGGTAGATGGCTGATGTCTCCCCTTCTGCCCCTCTCCCTCCAGGGGAGCTGAAGGACCCCAGCCGGGCCATTCCCCTGGGCACCATTGTCGCTGTCGCCTACACCTTCTTCATCTACACCCTGCTTTTCTTCCTCTCCAGCTTCACCTGTGACAGGTGCCTGGGGAGGGGGCTGGCCTGGCCCTTGAGGGGGGTGGAATGGGGCCGCAGAACAAGGTTGCCACCCTTGGATCACCAAGGGAAGCACAGGCCGAGGGGGGGCAGGTACCCCCATTGTTGGGGTGCAGGGAAAACGGAGACTGTTTCTCCCTCTGGGAGAGAGAAGGAGCGGCCGCCGCTGATGGGGACAGCCGGGTAATTGGTGGTAGCCAGCCTGTAGCCAGAGTTTGCTGTGTCCCTGGGACTGTTGTAAGCACTTGGTTTTGGGGGATGGGGGATAGCTGCTTCTCAATGCGTATTTCCATAAATATTTGGTTTCTTGTGCATACACCGTTGGGAATGTCCACCATGTGATTAAATCCAAAGCAGCCCAAAGATCAACCAGTGAATACCATGTCTTTCCCCTCCGGGCACACATGATGTATTACAATGGCCTTTGAGCCTGGGTCAGTTGAGAATCCCCAGGAATACCCAGTTCTTGACCTCACGAAGAGTCAGAGCACTTTGCTCACGGAGGCCCTAGATGCACCTGTGTTATCTGCATCCTCCTTTCCCTCCCGCCAGGACCTTGCTGCAGGAGGACTATGGGTTCTTTCGCGCCATCAGCCTGTGGCCCCCACTGGTGCTGATTGGTATCTACGCCACATCGCTCTCGGCCTCCATGAGCTCCCTCATCGGGGCCTCCCGCATCCTCCACGCTCTGGCTCAAGATGACCTCTTTGGTGCGCCGCCCCCTGCTCCTCGCCCGGCTCTGAGCACACCCTCCCGTGTCTGTCTCTCTCTCCGCTTGGCCCTGGGCTGATGTGTCCGCCACGGTGTTTCTGTTTGCACAGGAGTGATCTTGGCGCCGGCCAAGGTCGTGTCCCGAACAGGGAACCCCTGGGGGGCTGTGCTCTATTCTTGGGGCCTAGTGCAGGTAAGCCTTCTTTCCGGCTGTCCTTCCCCTTCCCCTGGGCTCCTTCTGGTTCTGTTCCCAGGACCAGGAGGGGCTTGGGCTTGGGCTGGGAGAGTGAACGAAAAGGCAGGATGCATTGGCATTTGGTGGGGGGGTGCGTGCATGCCCAGCCTCTCGGTCCTTGTGTAGCTGGTGCTCTTGGCTGGGAAGCTGAACACGCTGGCCGCTGTGGTCACCGTCTTCTACTTGGTGGCCTATGCTGCGGTGGACCTGTCCTGTCTGAGCCTGGAGTGGGCCTCGGCCCCTAACTTCCGGTGAGTGGAGCAGTGGCCTGTGTCCTCAGAGACCAGGGGGGAGGCGTGGGAAGGGCTCAGTCCAGGGGACCCAGGTTGGAGATGGAGGCCATGGCAGGCCCTGAGTGCCCTTCCTTCTCTCCCCCACCCCAGCCCCACCTTCAGCCTGTTCTCCTGGCACACCTGCTTGCTGGGGGTGGCCTCCTGTCTGCTCATGATGTTCCTCATCAGCCCCGGGGCCGCCGGCGGCTCACTGCTTCTCATGGGCCTTCTTTCCGCCCTGCTCACTGCTCGAGGAGGCCCCAGTAGCTGGGGCTACGTCAGCCAGGCCTTGCTTTTCCACCAGGTTGGGGGGCTTGGAGGAGGGTAGGGAGGGGGGAGGCACTCTGGGATCCCCATCCCGCTCCAAGTAGGCCTCCTTCTGCCGTGGCCGGAATCGGGGTTCTGTCCGAGAGGTGGTGAGTGGGGGCTGCCCTCTTGAGCCCTTCCTCTCCGCACCTCACCCCTGGTCCCAGGTACGTAAATACCTGCTCCGGCTGGATGTCCGGAAGGACCACGTGAAGTTCTGGCGGCCCCAGCTGCTGCTACTGGTGGGGAACCCCCGGGGCGCCCTGCCTCTGCTGCGGTTGGCCAACCAGCTCAAGAAGGGGGGCCTCTATGTCCTGGGCCACGTCACCCTGGGAGACCTTGGTGAGTGGCCCTCTATTCCCTTCCCAGCCTCTTCCTCCCTCACGTTTCAGACATTCTTCATGGTCTTTGGGTTCAGAGGCCTCATGCTTCTTCCCTGACGACCCTTCCAACCAGCCCGAGCCCTGCCCAGACTGTTTTCTTTGGCCCATTTGGGATTTGGATTTGAGGAGAAGGTACATGGGTTTGGCCCACATCTACTACCTCCCTTCTCTGCAGACTGCCTGCCCTCGGACCCTGTGCAGCCCCAGTACGGGGCATGGCTCAGCCTGGTGGACAGAGCCCAAGTGAAGGCCTTCGTGGACCTCACCCTCTCGCCCTCTGTGCGCCAGGGAGCTCAGCATCTGTTGCGGATCTCCGGCCTTGGTGAGCTACTTCTCCCCGGGTCCCCTCGGCCCCCTCTGTGGCCCCTTTTAATCTCTGCTACCATCCCCCAGAGTAAACCACAGACTGCAGACTCACAGTCTAGTGCAGATAAGACGTGGGGCTCAACTCAAAGATACCGGATGGTGTGTGAGAAGGTCCTGGAGGAGATGCTTAAGGGCTGGTGATGGGTGCCACTGACATTTCTTTTTTTCTGACCCAAAAGTTGGGGTACAAGCTCTGAAGAGCATGCTGTGTTCCTGGGGACAATGGGAGAATTACTTGAGGCAAGGGGGCTGCTCCATCAAATCTAGGGCAGATGGTTTCTAATCATCCCACTTCAAGACCGCTATGCGCTGATGCGGCTAGTGACAAGATGGTATACTCAGCTGGGCCTTAGAAGGGGTGGAGAAGGAAGGGCTGGTGTGACATGGCCTCCGGAGACCACAGAGGATGCAGAGGGTGAGTGGGGCTGAAGCTTCCCGAGCCAGTGGAAGAGTCTCTGCCTTGTTACTCTGCCTTAGTGCGAAGGCCTTCAGCCTTACGCCCCGGCTTCCTCCAAATCTGGGCTGAACTGCCTCCTTCTTTCTCAATCCTAGGGGGTGTCAGCCCCCTCTCTGGGCACACGCTCCATTCTCCGTTTAGATCTGGCTAAAGTTCAAGCGTTTGGGGGCTGTTGGCAAGCATTATGAGACAGTCCCTGGAGCATCTGAGAGTCTGGTCTCTCCTCAGCCCCACATTTTGTGGGGGAACCTGTGCCAGGAGACCACTACTTTTACGAAATTTATCCTGAGGAGAGCGATTGCAATGAAGGAGAAGGATTTCCTCGAAATAGTTAAGTCCTCCTGACATGCAGAACTTGATTTACTGGTGGATTTTGAGCCACCCATTTGTTTCATGAGAAAAAGCCTTAGACAAGATCTCAGAAGTTTTCTGTAAACTCAGCCCTGTTGAAGGGCGGGGGTGGGGGGGATGGGGGGAGATTATCCAGTTTCACATTGGTTCAAAAATGGAAAAATCAGGAGCTGTCAGCAGGAACCTGGGGCACTGTATTCACTTCACACACGGGTTCAGAGACTTAGAGGGTGGCCTCTGCTGCTGGGTGCCTTGTGTTTGCCTGTGGACCCGGTATCCACCTGCTGTGAGCCTTGGGGCAAGTGACTTCACCGCTCTGTGCCTCAGGTTGCTTACCTGTGAGAGGGGTGAGTAAATGGCCCCTACCTCCTGGTGTTGCTTCACGAGTTAAAACACAAAGTGCTTTCAGCGGGCCCTGGCCCTTCGTTAGTGCGCAGATGGTAGCTGTTTTTTGTCCAGGGATCTTGCTTTGGACTCACCACCATTAGGGCTTTGCAGTAGTAGTAGAAACAGATCGGGCCAGTTCTCATCACCCCCCAGCAGAGTCTGAGGTGCTGTTTCCCTGGGGATGGAGCCCACGAACTTGACTACTGACTACTCAGGGCGGTGTGGTCTGCCCAGTAGACTCAGACTGTCATCTCCCATCATGAAAAAGGTGTGCTGCTAGCTAGAAGCTTGCAGTGGAGGCCTCCTACTGCCGAGTACCGGAAGTGCTCGTTAGTTAGAAGAATCCTAAGGCGAACTTTGCCCACTTAAGTGGGGAGATTAGTCACGGAGGTGCAACAAATAAACGCATGCAAGAGCGTTTGGGAAAAGGAAAAGTCGTTATGCAAACGTGCATAGTGTTGCCTGGAGAGCCCAAGCACGAGGCGAATGCCATGCCTGATGGCTGACGTGTGGTGCTGCCGGCGTGTACGAGTGGGCGCGCATTAGCGTGGTGTAAACTCAGCCCGTGAATCTGATTCCTGTTGGTTCCTTCCCACCTCCTCCTCTCTGCCCCCAGGTGGCATGAAGCCCAACACGTTGGTCCTGGGTTTCTACGATGATGCTGCACCCCAGGACCACTTCCTGACAGACCCTGCTTTCTCCGAGGCTGCTGATGGCACCCAGGAGGGTGGGTCCCCAGCCCTGAGCACCCTGTTCCCTCCACCCCGGGCTCCCGGAAGCCCCCGGGCTCTCAGTCCCCAGGACTATGTGGCCACGGTGGCAGACGCCCTCAAGATGAACAAGAATGTGGTTCTGGCCCGGGCCTGTGGGGCCCTGCCCCCTGAGCGGCTGAGCCGGGGGTCTGGGGGCACCTCCCAGCCGCATCACGTGGATGTGTGGCCCCTCAACCTGCTGCGGCCCCGGGGGGGGCCCGGCTATGTGGACGTGTGCGGCCTTTTCCTACTGCAGATGGCAACCATCTTGGGCATGGTGCCTGCTTGGCACAGTGCCCGGCTCCGGATCTTCTTGTGCCTGGGGCCTCGAGAGGCCCCCGGGGCGGCCGAGGGGCGGCTGCGGGCACTGCTGAGCCAGCTGAGAATCAGGGCTGAAGTACAGGAGGTGGTGTGGGGCGAGGGGGCTGGGTCTGGGGAGCCTGGGGAGGAGGAGGAAGGGGACTTTGTGAATGGCAGGCGGGGAGATGCCGAGGCAGAGGCCCTGGCAGGCAGCGCCAACGCCCTGGTTCGGGCCCAGCAGGGGCGCAGCAGAGGAGAAGGGCCCGGTGGGCCTGAGGGTGGGGATGGCGAGGGCGGGCCTGCCACGGCCCTCACTTTCCTGTACCTGCCTCGGCCGCCAGCTGATCCTGCCCGGTACACTCGCTACCTGGCGCTGCTGGAGATTCTGACCCGTGACCTGGGCCCCACACTGCTCATTCATGGCGTCACCCCGGTCACTTGCACTGATCTCTGATGCCCGGGTCCTGAAGCAGAGTGCGCAGGTCCAGCGACCCGCCTTGGTTAGTGGATGTGAAGGGGAAGGGCAGCCTTCCGGCCTGCTCCACACATGGGAGCTTCCCAGGGGAAGTATTAGGGGATCCTGGGCTGGGGCGTCCCGTCCCTGCCACGCTGGGGGAGGAAGCCAGCAGTCTTCCCCACTGGCCTCCTTCCTTCACCGGTGCCTTGATGGAGGCTGGGTCTCTGCTTGGACTCTAGGCTACCTCAGTTTCCCTTTGCCCAACAGATTCACAGACCGCTGAGGTTGTGATGTTTTTGTTGTTTTATTTTTCTAACCGCTGAACGTGAATAAAAGACCAAAACACTATGGGCTGGCCGAATACTGCTGCGGGGGGTGGGGTGGGGGAGGGGGCGGGGGGGGGGTTCGTAGGTGGGACGGAAGAGGGAGAGATCTGTATGGGGGAGTGTGGGAAAGAGCAGCGCTGGAGCGTCCCAGCAGCGAGGTGGCCACGTGCAAGACTTGGGGCGCCAGCCTGGGGGCACTGGTAGAACCGGAGACTGCCATGGAAAGTCCTCCCTGCTCGGCAGGAGGGGGCTGACTGGGGGAGGGACGGCGGTTTAGGGCCTAGGGGGCCACGTGACCCTCCCCCAGGAATGCGGTGACGTCACCGGGGGCGTGGCTGTCCCCAAAATTGGGGAGGAAGGGGAAAAAAAAAAGCCAGAAAAAGTTTCTTTCCTGGAGTCCCAAACGAGGTGTGGGACGGAAGAAGGGGTCAAGACCAGAGGCTTGGGACTACACGGGGGCCGATCGCTGTCTGGAGTCCCCTGTTCCAGGCCATGTCGGGGCCCACCTGGCTCCCCCCAAAGCAGCTGGAGCCTGCCAGAGCCCCTCTGGGAAGAGCACTCTCCCGAGGTGTCCCGGGGCCGCCGCCAGCCCACGGAGCAGGTAAAGCAGCTCCAGCGCCGCTGAGGAGGCCACTGGCCGTTCCTCGCTCACCTCTGCCTTCTGCCTCCTGCCTGTCCCTGCCACCCCTTCCCTGAAGCTCTTCCGGCTTCCTGCCGTTCCTGCTCCTCCCGCTCCCTTCTTGGACCCCAGGTGTGGGGGGGAGGGGAGATGAGGGACCCTAAAGCGCGGCCTCCAGAAGTGTCACCCTCCTCTCTTTCCCCATCCCCACCTTGGCTCTCTCTTCCCTCACCCCAGCACTTCAGCCCCACCCCAGGGTCAATTTTTGCCCCCTCCCATCTGAGCAGTGTTACCAGGCCCCGGGGGGACCGGATGATCGGGGGCTAGCCTGGGTGGGGTGCCATGGAGCACCCCAGCGCTCACAGGTGAGAAACCGGAATTGGGGGGTGGGGGGCGGGAGGTGTGGGCACCCGGGACAGGTGATTTGAATTCTCCCGGCTTTTGCTTCATCCCCAGGGGCTCCCCCAAGACAGGGGGGCCTTGCGCCCAGGAAGTCTGGATGCTGAAATAGATTCGCTGACCAGCATGCTGGCTGAACTGGATGGAGGTCGTGGTCATGCCCCACGGCGGTCAGACCGGCAGGTGACCCACTGGCCTGCCCTGTCCCTCCCCTGCTCCTTGTCTCCTGCCCTCCTCCCCACTCCCTAGTTTGATCCCTTCTCTAGATTCTCAGTCTAGCCCAGCCCTCTCTGTGTGAGTGATACACACAGGAGCGTGGAAGAAGCTGGCCCACCAGAGCCCACCAGGTTGTCTACCTCTTGAGGATGAGCCCTTGTCAAAGACCAGTGGTTATCTTGGGGCCACACAAACGGGGGCTTCCACAGGTGTGCGTCCTGGAATGGGTCTGCTCACTCCCGGTCTGTGTTTCTCCCCAGGCTTATGAGCCCCCTCAGCCCCATGCCTACCGCACGGGCTCAGGTTCCCTGAAGCCGAATGGAGGGGGTGTTCCGATTCCTCCCCAACAGCTCTCTGCGTCCTCCTATGGGGGTCCCACTCCGGCCTCCTATGCTACAGCCAGCACCCCCGCCGGTCCTGCCTTCCCCGTGCAAGTGAAGGTGGCACAACCGGTGAGAGGCTGTGGCCCCCCAAGGCGGGGGGCCTCTCAGGCCTCCGGGGCCCTCCCGGGCCCCCACTTTCCTCTCCCAGGCCGAGGTGAAGTGTGGGGGGCTGGCTATAGGAGCCACCGTGAGCCAGGTCCAGGGGGTAAAGAGGAGGCCGGAGGAGGAGGACGAGGTGGCAGGTACGGACCCCAGGTAAGTCCCGGGTAACTGGGATTTGGGGTCCTCACAGACAACTGGATACTGATTGGGTGGGCGGGGGTGGTGTCTAATGCCCTTGTTGTCAGAGGCCTGTTGGGTTGGTGCGCTGTGCTGGTCAGAAAATATAAGCGGGCAGGGCTAGCGCTGTTCACTGGCTCCTGGAGGGGTGCCCCTGGGCCCGGCGCTGAGACCTTCTCAGATGAGACTTCTGGGTGGAATTGCCTGGTCACCTTCAGGAAGTTTGACAGCACAGAGAGCTAGAGGTAGGGCTGAACCCCTGATTCCCTCCTCTCAGGTCCCCCTGAGCCAGCCTCCTGAAGAGGAGCTTGAGAGGCTGACCAAGAAGCTGGTGCACGACATGAACCACCCTCCCACAGGGGAGTACTTTGGTGAGCTGACCCGAGGTGGGAAGGGGGCTGGAGAGTCAGAGGGCCAGAGAATCTACCTTTCTCTTCTGTACTGACTCACCTTGTCCTTCCTTGTCCCCAGGGCGGTGTGGCGGCTGTGGAGAAGATGTGGTTGGGGATGGGGCTGGGGTTGTGGCCCTGGACCGTGTCTTTCACGTCGGCTGCTTTGTGTGTTCTACGTGCCGGGCCCAGCTTCGGGGCCAGCATTTCTATGCTGTGGAGAGGAGGGCGTACTGTGAGAGCTGCTACGTGGTGAGTAGGTGGGCTGGGGGTGTCAACAGCAGGAGGCAGGAGGCTTCCATCTAAGGTGGGGACCATATGCCCGAGCCCCATAAAAGGTACAGAGCTCAAAGGGGGGGGCGCTAAACTGACACATAAGAAGGGAGGAATTATAAAAGTCGCTAAATACTGGCTGCTGGAGGGAAAGGACAATGGTCCCTTACAAATGCCAGACATTTATTTTAGAGTTAAGGGAATGTGTTAAATTCCCACACCGCCACCCCTGTGGAGCACCTATGACTACCGAAGGAAACTGAAGCTGAGACTAAGTCACTTATCTGGGAGGCTGCTGTGCTAGGACTTCTACGCAGATCTGTTCAAGGCCACTTTTCAATGAATCCCTTGCAAGGGGCTACATAAACAGATGGGTGGGCCAGCGGGCCTCCCCAGCCCCAAACTTCCTACCCTCCTTCCTGTTAGGCCACCCTGGAGAAGTGCTCCACATGCTCCCAACCCATCCTGGACCGGATCCTACGGGCGATGGGGAAGGCCTACCACCCTAGCTGCTTTACCTGTGTGGTGTGCCACCGTGGCCTCGATGGCATCCCTTTCACAGTGGATGCCACCAGCCAGATCCACTGCATTGAGGACTTCCACAGGTCAGGCTGGGTCTCCCACCTTTGTCTCAGATGTCTGACCTTCCCCATCTTCCCCATTTGTCCTTCATGCCCCAGCACTGGTCTCCCACCCCTGGCCTGGTCTCTTTCTTGTTAACATCACCCTCTTTTCTAAGATCTAAGACCATACCCCTGGTCTCTCCCGTTCCCTCGTGTATCCTACCTTCTCTGGGCTCCAACCCCGGGGCTTGACAGCCTCCTTGGTTCCCTCCTGACCCAGGAAGTTTGCCCCACGATGCTCAGTATGTGGTGGGGCCATCATGCCTGAGCCAGGTCAGGAGGAGACCGTACGAATCGTTGCTCTGGATCGCAGTTTTCACGTTGGCTGTTATAAGTGCGAGGTCAGGGGGCCTGGGCAAGGGGAAGCGGGGGTTCTTGGAGTCTGGGGTGCTGGATATGGTAGAACCCAGGGATCCAGGCCTGATAGAAAGCTGTTGCTTCTGTCTCAACAGGAGTGTGGGCTGCTGCTCTCTTCCGAGGGTGAGTGTCAGGGCTGTTACCCGCTGGATGGGCACATCTTGTGCAAGGCTTGCAGTGCCTGGCGCATCCAGGAGCTCTCAGCCACCGTCACCACTGACTGCTGAGTCTCCCCAGTAGCACCTGCTGCATTCTCCCACCCTCCCTGACATCTACCCTTACAACTTTGTCACCAAATGCTGTCTCCTCTTCCTCCAATCATGAAATAATAATCCCTCAAGAGTTTACAAAACCCACTGAAGCGTGTCGTCTCATCTGATTCTCACAGCAGCCTAACACATGCACAACTGTTGCACCTCCCTGCGTTTTTATAGAAGTGATCTCAGATGACATGATTCCCAAATGGCAGTACCGAGGTCAGAGCCTGGGTCTTCTTGGTCCTAGTCCTGGTTTTTGGCAACTACACTGTACACCCTCTCCCCGTGCTGGGAGCGTGCTGGGAGTGAGCTGCGGCATGCTCCAGGGAGGCAGCATCTCCTACTCCTAAGCCTCACACTCCACTCCCTGAACAAGGACTTGGGTGTTATCTCCCGAGTGGTGATGCATTTAATCTGGGGCAAGCCAGACTCCCCCTGTTGATCAAGACTTCAACCTATAGCCTATCCCAACCAAGCATTGTTTGGGGATAAGACAGATTTGCCGGTTTCGCTTACAAGACGGGGCGCCTCTGTTGAGATACAGCAGTCACAGGGCTTTGCATATGGTGCATACTGAGGCAGCAAAAAGCCTGGTTCTCTGCTGCAGCACAAAATGGTGGGAGATGCTTTAAAATGGTTGCTCCACCCCGCTAAACGCCTGCATTCCCCAACTCCCTGCCCTGCGCCAGGAGGAGAAAACCGCCCCGATGAGGTCAGGAGGCGCCCAAGCAGGGTGGCTGGGGGGACAACAACTGGACACGAACTCGTTCAGACCCCGGACACATCCGGGTGACAACGACCTTCGACCTCAACGGGAGGACGCGCTCCTTCACGCCCATAAGGCTCTACAACCCGGCCGAGGTTTCGCTTGGTCCACCTCGGCTCCCGTAATTTCTCTCGTCCGCGCGCAGTTCTCGTTCCAGAGAGCACGCGAGACTTCCGGTCCCCGCCCCTTCCCATCATCCCGCGGTGCTCCCAGCCTTTCGCTGTGTGCTTTAAGTTCCAGTTCAGGCCGCGGGGGACTACTTTGTGGTTGGGGCCCCGTCCCGACGGTGACGCAGGCGCAGCGCGAGCGGCGCGCGCCGACCGCCCATCCCCGGCTGTCCCACTTTTCTTCTCGTCTCCTCGGCCTCCTCGCTGAGAGCCTCGCGTCTCCCTCTCACCGTCCGCGCCGCCCTCGTCGCGCGCCCGAGGCGAGAGGCGGGCCCAGGTCTCCCGGAAAACTAGCCCGCGGGAGCGCGAGACTAACGGCCGCGAAGCTCCCAGGTGGGGGAGGGGCGGGGCCTGGAGAGTCGGGGCTGCGGCGGGCGGGAGGGAGGGGGTTCGGGCGGGCGTGGGCAGGGAGTTCCTGCGGGCGAGTGTCGGAGCCGTCCACCTGCGCGGGAAGAGGGCTTGGGATGGCGGGGACAGTGGAAGGCTGGCCTTTGCGGAGGGAGGCGGGCGTGCTGCCCCGGAGCAGCTCTGGGTCCTTTCCTGCCCTGGTCATTGTTCTGCACCCTGACCATCTCTGTCCCGGCTCCAGGCCCCCTCACACCGCACCATGGGGGACAGTGACGACGAGTACGACCGAAGGCGCAGGGACAAGTTTAGAAGAGAGCGCAGCGACTATGACCGTTCTCGCGAAAGAGATGAGAGACGTCGAGGAGACGATTGGAATGACCGGTAAGACTTCCTTTTCTTAGTTTTCTCACCCTATCTCATTCTTTTGCACTCCTCCCTCGTTGCATTGCCTTTATTCGTTATATAGGGCGAACCACATGAAGTCGCTTATGCTTGACCGTTTCCGGTCGGTCAACCTATTCGCTGTTTGCCAAAGAGCTAGCTAGCTACGGCTTGATTTTGAAACGTATATGAGGTCAAAGCAGTAGACTTAAGAGTTGGAGTATGAAGAAGTAATGTTTTTAAAATGCATGCATTTTCTTGTTTGTAAATTACTCCTCAAAGGTGTGGATTCAAAGGAAGTGACGCTTTCTAATTGACTTGACTCGGAGAGGTTGTCAGATCAGACCTGTTCCCTGGCAAAATATGGTTAAATATCTTGTAGTTGTCTTCCCTAAAATCAGAGTTCTTTGGACAGTGATGGTTAGGTTAGTTGGTTAGGTTTGACTTAGCTAGTCATTAGTTTTCTGGGATGTTCTGGAGTTAATTATCATTAAGGTGTTTCCACAGAGAGAAGTGATTTCATTTTATTTATTTATTTATTTATTTATTTTTAATATGTGAAATTTATTGTCAAATTGGTTTCCATACAACACCCCGTGCTCATCCCAAAAGGTGCCCTCCTCAATACCCATCACCCACCCTCCCCTCCCTCCCACCCCCCATCAACCCTCAGTTTGTTCTCAGTTTTTAAGAGTCTCTTATGCTCTGGCTCTCTCCCACTCTAACCTCTTTTTTTTCTTCCCCTCCCCCATGGGTTTCTGTTAAGTTTCTCAGGATCCACATAAGAGTGAAACCATATGGTATCTGTCTTTTTCTGTATGGCTTATTTCACTTAGCATCACACTCTCCAGTTCCATCCACGTTGCTACAAAAGGCCATATTTCATTTTTTCTCATTGCCACGTAGTATTCCATTGTGTATATAAACCACAATTTCTTTATCCATTCATTAGTTGATGGACATTTAGGCTCTTTCCATAATTTGGCTACTGTTGAGAGTGCTGCTATAAACATTGGGGTACAGGTGCCCCTATGCATCAGTACTCCTGTATCCCTTGGGTAAATTCCTAGCAGTGCTATTGCTGGGTCATAGGGTAGGTCTATTTTTAATTTTCTGAGGAACCCCTCCACACTGTTTTCCAGAGCGGCTGCACCAGTTTGCATTCCCACCAACAGTGCAAGAGGGTTCCCGTTTCTCCACATCCTCTCCAGCATCTATAGTCTCCTGATTTGTTCATTTTGGCCACTCTGACTGGCGTGAGGTGATACCTGAGTGTGGTTTTGATTTGTATTTCCCTGATAAGGAGCGACGTTGAACATCTTTTCATGTGCCTGTTGGCCATCCGGATGTCTTCTTTAGAGAAGTGTGTATTCATGTTTTCTGCCCATTTCTTCACTGGGTTATTTGTTTTTCAGGTGTGGAGTTTGGTGAGCTCTTTATAGATTTTGGATACTAGCCCTTTGTCTGATATGTCATTTGCAAATATCTTTTCCCATTCTATTGGTTGCCTTTTAGTTTTGTTGGTTGTTTCCTTTGCTGTGCAGAAGCTTTTTATCTTCATAAGGTCCCAGGAATTCACTTTTGCTTTTAATTCCCTTGCCTTTGGGGATGTGTCGAGTAAGAGATTGCTACGGCTGAGGTCAGAGAGGTCTTTTCCTGCTTTCTCCTCTAAGGTTTTGATGGTTTCCTGTCTCACATTCAGGTCCTTTATCCATTTTGAGTTTATTTTTGTGAATGGTGTGAGAAAGTGGTCTAGTTTCAACCTTCTGCATGTTGCTGTCCAGTTCTCCCAGCACCATTTGTTAAAGAGACTGTCTTTTTTTCATTGGATGTTCTTTCCTGCTTTGTCAAAGATGAGTTGGCCATACGTTTGTGGGTCTAGTTCTGGGGTTTCTATTCTATTCCATTGGTCTATGTGTCTGTTTTTGTGCCAGAGAGAGGTGATTTCAAACAAACTAATGAAGTTAAGGGCAACTGCGCAAAATTTTGTAAATACAAAGGACACCACGAATCTAATCAGCAATATCAGTGTTGATGACGCTTGATTTGGAAACATTACCAGAAAAAAAGAAAAAACAAAAGCTTGAGGTGACTTACTGTAATAGTATTTAGTCATTCAGTGTCATTTTGAAAAAACAGTTCGGGAAATCATTCAATTTGTATCTCTTCACTGGGGGGACTGTGGCTCTTTGTTTTCCCTGGTTTCTCTAAGAAAGAAGAAAATCAAAATTGTTCTGAATTCTGAAGATAGGTAGGAAGTGTTTGTTGTAATTAAAGAGTTTATCGTCTGGAGCTTGGAGTGGGGGGCAAAATGGCCTTGGGTGTGCCCTGCAATTGAGTGTATATAAGAGATCATCCTAAAGATGGTTAAGTGTTGAAAGAACAGATCTTAGAACGGAGGGGAGAGTAGAGGTGGAGGTTATATGTCAGAGAGAGCTGCAGGAAAGTGGCCCTTAGCAAGACTTGGAAAGATGATTGAGAATTCCCCAGACACAGATTGAGTGAATAGTTTGGAGTTGGGGACATAACACTGTGTGCAGAAAAGAACCCATAGTCTAGTTTTTTTAGGGTAGTGGTTCTTAAAATGTGGTCCACAGACCCTCGAGATCTGTGGTGTTATAACTATATTTTTCATAGTAACTTGAAGGAGTATGGTCATTTTCTCTGTTGGTTCATAGTATTGGGGGGAAAACCATTGGTATCTTAGTGCAAATAAAGGCAGTGGCACCAAACAGTTAAAAAAAAACACACAAACAAAACAGGTTCACTTAATGTCCTTGATGAAGCAGTAAAAATTTTAAATTCTGTTAAGTTGAATTCTTGTCTATGTGTCTCCGTAACACACACGATGAATGAGAAATCTGCATGAAGCATTTATGCAGCGTATAGGAGTACAGTGGTTATCTCAAAGAAGAGCTGAGTTTGGAGTTGAACTAACAGGTGTGTGGTTGCTTTGGTGAGATGTCATTTTTACCTGAATGAAAGATTATTGGACAGTGGTTATTCCTGTTTGGGTATTTGAGAGACATTTTTTTGAAAAAAGACTAAGGATCTATGTTACTTCAAGGAAAATTGTTAGCTTTGTTGCCAGTGAGGAAGTGGAACTTGGCAGTGAAAATTGAAATTTTAGAAAACTTTTATCTACCAGTGTGAGTTTGACAGCCTCCCGTTACTTTAAGACTTTTCTGATGAGCTAGGTGGTAATACTAACAAATATAATGTTTTGATATCATATAATTAAATGTGCCAAGATCCATTCACAGAGCAAGATAGAACAATGGATTTAAATGTAGCAGAGTAGAAAATGTTCCTTGTGGGACACCTGGGTGGCTCAGTAGTTAAATGTCCAAGTCTTTTTATTTTTTTTATTTTTTTTATTTTAACATTTGTTTTTGAGAGGGGGCGGGGGTAGAGAGTATGTGAGTGGAAGAGGGGCAGAGAGGGAGACAGAAGATCCAAAGTCAGCTCTGTGCTGACAGCAGAGAGCCTGATGTGGGGCTCGAGCTCACAAACCACTCAAGAGAGATCATGACCTTGAGCCTAAGTGGGCTGCTTAACCGACTGGCTGTCCAAGTGCCTTAAACGTCCAACTCTTGTTTTCGGCTCAGGTCATGATCTCACAGTTTGTGATATTGAGCCCCTCCTCTGCCTCTGTGCTGACAGCATGGAGCCTGCTTGGGATTCTCTTTTCCCTTTCTCTCCCTCCCCTGCTCTTGCATGCACCTGCTCTCTTTCTCTCTCAAAATAAGTAAATAAACATTTTTTAAAAAGGTGAGGGGGGGCTGCCTAGGTGGCTCATTCACTTGAGCGTCCAACTTTGGCTCAGGTCATGATCTCATGATTCGTGAGTTTGAGTCCTGCGTCGGGCTCTGTGGTGACAGCTCAGAGCCTGGAGCCTGCTTTGGATTCTGTGCCTCCCTCTTTCTCTGCCTCTCCCCTGCTCATGCTCTGTCTCTCTTTGTGTCAAAAATAAATATAGCCATTAAAAATAATAATAAATAAAAGAAACTATCTCTTGTCAAGTTTTGGGTAGTATCAAAGAATATCCCTAGTTTCTTGAGAAGACTATTAAAAGGATTGATTCCCTTTTCCATCTGCCTATCTGTGAGGCTGGATTTTCTTCATATTTTCAACCAAACAATGCATTACAGTAGATTGAATGTAGAAGCAAATGTGAGAATCCAGCTGTCTGTATTAAGCCAGGCCTTGAAAAGATTTGTTAAATGTAAAAACAATGTCACTTTTCTCATTAAATGTTGTTTTGGAAAATAGCTGTATTTTCATAAAAAGATGTAATTTATGTTGATATGTAACTTCACAATTAATAGGTGTTAATTTTTTGTTTTAGTTTCTTTATTAATGTTTTTGGTTTTTTTTGAGAGAGAGCGAGTGTGAGCGAGCAGAGGAGGGGCAGAGGGAGAGGGAGGCACAGAACCCGAAGCAGGCTCCAGGCTCTGAGCTGTCAGCATAGAGCCTGAAGTGGGGCTCGAACCCACGAACCGTGAGATCATGACCTGAGCCAAAGTCGGACGCTCAACCGACTGAGCCACCCAGGTGTCCCTTTGTTTTAATTTTGAGTATAGTGTTGATGCCATCCACATAAGCAAAAACTCTTCGATGTGCACAGTAGCGTTATTTATTTTTTAAATGTTTGTTTACTTTTGAGGGAGAGAGTGTGTGAGCAGGGAAGGGGCAAAGAGAAGGAGACAGAGAATTCCAGTGAGGCTGTGCTGTCAGCGCAGAGCCTGATGCAGGGCTCAGACTCAGGAACTGTGAGATCATGACCTGAGCCGAAACCAAGAGTTGGATGCTTAACTGACTGAGCCACCCAGGTGCCCCTGCACAGTAATTTTAAAGAGTGTAAGGTGGGGATGGGGGACTCAAGACCAAAAGTTGGAAAACTGCTGGGTTAGAACAAAGGATTTTCTTTTTAAGGTTGGGATGGAGATGGCGGGTGACTAGTGGAGAGGCTGGAATGACAGACAGCAGGAGCCAAGGTTATGAAGAGTGTTGTATACTGGCATTTAGCAAGGAAGGGCATGGCTTGATCACCTCTGTGTTTGAGACAGATCGCTTTGACAGTAGAGGAGTGGGAGGGACCAGAGGTAGATACACTGATGTTGTGGTTACAGGAGAGAGGACCAGGGTCCGGGCACAGGGACTAGGGAAGTTGGCGGGCAGGGCAAGGAAGAGGAAAGCCTTGATAGGCACTGAGGCAGAGGATTAAGAAACCAGTAACAAATGAGGGGTGAGGGTGACACTTGATAAGTCGGATACCTGGTGATGTGCTGATACACCCGAGAGTGGGAAACGGGACGAGGGAGGCAAGTTTGGGCTTGAAGTGGTAGAAATGACAGGCTCAGTTCTGACCTGAATTTGAGGTGGCAGTGGCCATAGTGGTGGGTGTTTGGTGCTGGTCTGGAGGAACAGTTGGACAGCCATCAGTGTGCGGGTGACGGCTGAAGCGATGGCAGTAGGCAAGTTTGTTTCTGTTTAGAGAATGGTTTTGTAATTGTAGGCTTTTAGTCTGGTGTCTCAGGATAGGAAGGGCATGTCTAGGAGTGTAAGCCGGCTGTGTCCTCTGACTGTTACTTGTTCTTAATTGCCAGAGAGTGGGACCGTGGCCGGGAGCGCCGCAGTCGGGGTGAATATCGGGACTATGACCGGAATCGGCGAGAGCGCTTCTCTCCTCCCCGCCATGAACTCAGCCCCCCACAAAAGCGCATGAGGCGAGACTGGTGAGGTGGCAACGGTTTCTCTGCCTTCTCTCCTTAGCCTCAGTTCCACCGGGCCTTGGCTGTCTGTTGGCACTTTGGCTGAGGACTGTGTCATTTCCTTTCCTATAGGAAGTTGGAGGACTTCCTATAAACCCCCGTTTTTTTGTCCCTTTAAACCCTTGGGCGAGAGCCCACATTCCATATGCCCCTTCCTCTGTCCCGTCTTCCTTCGTGCTCTGGAGACATGATGCCCTTCTCTGTCTGACTTTTGTGTCCCCTACCCTCAGGGATGAGCACAGTTCTGACCCATACCACAGTGGCTATGAGATGCCCTATGCTGGGGGGGGTGGGGGCCCAACTTATGGCCCCCCTCAGCCCTGGGGCCACCCCGACGTCCACATCATGCAGCACCATGTTCTGCCTATCCAGGCCAGGTAAAGACCTGGGGTTCTGGGGTTCCTGGGAAAAGGGAGTTGTTAGGTTCGGGGGATGGATTGGGGTTGCCAGAGACCGCAGCTGGAGCCAGGAAGTGGGTTAGGTACAGAGGGGTGCCTGTGGGGGCGGGAAGCAGTTGGTGCCTATGGTGTGTGTCCGTGGTGGGCAAAGGAAGGGGGCAGCTGGCTACCTCGGCCCCCCCATCCCCCCCACCCTCTTCCCCCACAACCAAGACTTCCTGACCGGGCCCCCCCCAGGCTGGGCAGCATCGCAGAGATTGACTTGGGTGTGCCACCACCGGTGATGAAGACTTTCAAGGAGTTTCTCCTGTCATTGGATGACTCTGTGGACGAGACTGAGGCTGTAAAGCGTTACAATGACTATAAGCTGGATTTTCGAAGGCAGCAGATGCAAGATTTCTTTTTGGCTCATAAAGATGAGGAGTGGTGAGTGCCCCCGTTTTCCTCCTGTCTGTTCCCTAGCATGTGTCCCCTGGCCCCGCCAGTGGAGCCTGCAGCCCTGTCCTCTCCCATTTTCCCCGATCCAGAACTTCCTGGGGGCGGGGGATGGGAAGGACAACAGCATTGGCTGATGGGTTCTCCTCCTCACTTCACCGTCTGCCACGGCCTCCCGCCCCACCTCGCTTCCCCTCTGTCCTCAGTGAGTGGGACACCTCCAGGCAGCTGGCCAGAGCCACCTGTTCCCTTGGGGCAGCAGACAGACTGCTTCCCACTTGCTGGTATTGGGTCATTGTCATCCCTGATCGCCGGGACCCTGTGTGGCTGTGGTGTTCTCCCAAAAGCAACGAGTGAATCCAGACAAGAAAAAGCAAAGATCTCAGGGTCGTTTGACAGAAAAGAATTTTGAATTTTTTTTCCTTTTGTGGATGTTTTGATTTTAATCAACCATCTTTTCCCCCCTTCCTGCTCCTCCTCCTCCTCATCCTCTTTCTGCTCCTCCTCCTTGAAAAGAGCCAGAACTGGGAACTACACCCGCTCATCGACGGAGCTCGGAGCAAACCCACCTCCACCCCCACCATACCCAGCCCATACATGAGCCCCCTGGGCTGAGCCGCGCTGCCCCGGCCAGGCAGACAGGCAGGGCACCGCTGTGCACAATGCAGCGGTTTAGCTGAATGTGATTGCTCAGGCAGCTAGTCAGTCAGGGCCCCCACCGCGGAGCCCCGCGGGGGTGGGGCATCTGGGCCGGGACGCCCCAGCCAGGAGCCAGCCGGTGGCCCACCTGCCAGCATGGGCCCTGGGCGCGGCTAGTTAAATCTTGAGCTCTGTTTGACCAAGCGGCCAAGGTAAAGATCCTGGAGGTGACGCCTGCGGCTTTCCTTTCCTCTCACGCTCAACTTGTGGTTCTGTTTTGTCTGTCGCTGTTTCCTCTTTCTTCTTTCTCTGTGTCCTGGTCTCATTCTCTCATGTACCTTTTGTTCTTTCTTTGTCCCTGTCCTTGCACCTCACCTAACATTTCTTTCCTCTGGTTTTTTCAGTTTCTCTGACCTTTAGTTGTTTTTCCCTTTGTTTTCGATTTCTGGGACTTTCTCACACTTTCCTTTTCTGTTTTTTCTCATACTCCTTTCTTCTGCGCCCCCCCCCCCACTCCCCCCCTATTATAAATGTTTCCTTTTCATGCTCCACCCTGATCCTCCGCCTGCCTCTCTCTCCCCCTGTGGGCAGTACCTGAGGTTACAAGGGCACTTCAGTTTCTCCCTTTGGTCTTTTCCTGTCCCTCCACCATCTCCTTTTCTTCCCAAGGGGGGAGAAAGCTTTTCTGCCTTTTTTGGCTTTTCCTGTCTGGTGCATTTCAGGTTTCCCTCTGTCTTCCACCTAGGGATGGAGGGAGTTGGTGGGAGCAGTCCTTTTAATTACTCTAGTTTGGGTTTTACAAGGAGAGGGAGGTTCTTTGGGGCCTACTATTTCCTTAGCCTTCCTCTTGGAAGCTTTGGGAAACTACACTTTTTCAAGTTAGTGTTTCCCAGAGACTCAGGGCGATCATTCTGCCTCTCTAACCCTGGCCTCTCCCTGTAGTCGTTGCTCTTCCCAAATCCAGAGCTCTTAGTTCCTGGCTCTCCCCCAAATCTTCTCCGAGCAGAACTTCTGGTTCCTTTTGGGGGTATTGGGTGGTTCTAGTGCACCCCTCTCCCCAGTCTTTCTGCTTTCATGGTTTTATGTGGGTGTGAGAGGATGGGGGCTAAGCCCTGACTTTCCTGGGCCCCTCCCCATGTCCTGGCCCTGGCATCCAGTGACTTATTTTGTCTCTTCCCCTCCCCACTTCCTTTCCCAGGTTTCGGTCTAAGTACCACCCAGATGAGGTGGGGAAGCGTCGGCAAGAGGCCCGGGGGGCCCTGCAAAACAGACTGAGGGTATTCCTGTCCCTCATGGAGAGTGGCTGGTTTGATAATCTTCTCCTGGACATAGACAAAGCTGATGCCATCGTCAAGATGCTGGATGCAGGTGTGTAGATTGGGAGGGGAAGAGGGTGTCTGGTAACCAAGATCTTGGCTGGGAAATAGAAGTCCATTGACAAACCAGAGGCAGAAGGTCACAGCCCTGGGATTGTGACCTCTGCTCCCTTTGTTGGCAGCTGTGATTAAGATGGAAGGAGGGACAGAGAACGATCTGCGCATCCTGGAGCAGGAGGAGGAGGAGGAGCAGGCGGGAAAGCCTGGGGAGCCCAGCAAGAAAGAGGAAGGCCGGGCTGGACCAGGCCTGGGGGATGGAGAGCGCAAGGCCAATGATAAGGACGACAAGAAAGAAGACGGCAAACAGGTCTGCGGGCTGGGCTTGCTGGGTGCTGCCCGTGAGCACCTGGGGAGGAGAATAGAGCAGCTTCTGTGGCGGGGGTGGGGGGGACCGGAAGGTTGTATCCTGGTCCAGGGAGAGGTGGAGGCAGACTTCTGGGCTCAGCTGTAGGGGAGGGGCGGGGCTCTGATACAGATTGAAGGGAAGATTGACATGCCTGTGATTGTCTTTTTACCTGCAGGCTGAAAATGACATTTCTAATGATGACAAAACTAAGAAATCTGAGGGTGATGGGGACAAGGAAGAGAAGAAAGACGACTCTGAGAAAGATGCCAAAAAGGTAGGGTAGGGGCACCTGGTGACTCAGTCTGTTGAATGTCCAGTTTTGGCTCAGGCCATGATCCTGTGGTTTGTGGGTTCGAGCTCGCATCAGGCTCGCTGGTGTCAGCACAGCCTGCTTTGGATCCTCTGTTCCCCTCTCTCTGGCCCTCCCCGCTTGCACTTTCTCTCTCTCAAAAATAAATCTTAAGGGCGCCTTGGTGGCTGAGTCAGTTAAGCGTCCAACTTCGGTTCAGGTCATGATCTCACGGTTCACGAGTTCAAGCTCCACGTTGGGCTGTGTGCTGACAGCTGAGTCTGGAACCTGCTTCAGATTCTGTGTCTGTCTCTCGCTGCCCCTCCCCTGCTCGTGCTCCGTTTCTAAAAAAATAAAACATTAAAAAAAATAAATTTTAAAAAGTCTTAAAAAAAAAACAAAAGTAGGGTGTTTCTTGCTCGGGGGTCAGTGTCAGGACTGGGGTCCTGGCTGTCTGACTCCCCTTGTCTTGCTGTGCCTCTCACAGAGTAGCAAGAAGCGGAATAGGAAGCACAGCGGTGACGATAGCTTTGACGAAGGCAGCGTGTCCGAGTCGGAGTCCGAGTCCGAGAGTGGCCAAGCTGAGGAAGAGAAGGAAGAGGCTGGTAGGTTTTATTTTGTTTCTGTTCCATTCTCTTCCTACTGAATAGGGGTAGGGGAGGTGACGGTGGGTGAAATTGATAAAGGAGGTGGGGGGCCTTTGGGGAGATGACGTAGCAGGAGTTTGACAGCTTCTCTATCTTCCCTTTCAACATTGACAATAAAAATTCACCAACTACCACCGCTTCCTGCATAGAAGAAGCACTCAAGGAAAAGGAGAAGCCCAAAGAAGAAGAAAGGGAGAAGCCTAAGGACACTCCGGGGCTGGAATGTAAACCCCGTCCCCTCCATAAGACTTGCTCCCTGTTCATGCGCAACATCGCACCCAACATCTCGAGGGCAGAGATCATTTCTGTGAGTGGGGAGAGCGCTACTGGGGGCAGGAATGGCATCCGGGCTCCATCTTTGGTGGTGGGAAGAAGATAATCTGGCTCTGCTTCTAGCATATCCCTATTTCTCTAATAGGGAAGCCCCCTTCTCCTGGACCCGTGTCTTTTGTGGGCAGGCCCCGGTTACATCATTGCTCTTAACGTCCTTTGTTGGTTTTTCCTTGCTTGAGTAAAGATTCAAAGACAATTCTAGGGTTCTGAGAACATGGGGATTAGAGGAAGAAGTGTAACGTTGACTCTCTCAGTGGGGTTTCTGTTGCTCTGCTTTTCCAGCTTTGTAAAAGATACCCCGGCTTCATGCGTGTGGCACTGTCAGAACCCCAGCCTGAGAGGAGGTGAGGAATGTAGAGAAGAGTGACCCTGGATACCCTGGAGATAAGGTGCAGGGGAAGGCTAATGGCCAGCATCTCCTCCACCAGCCAGGATTATGCTGACCCTTTCTTTGTAGGTTTTTCCGCCGCGGCTGGGTGACCTTTGACCGCAGTGTTAACATCAAAGAGATCTGTTGGAACCTGCAGAATATCCGAGTAAGTGCGGAATGGGCTCTCAGTTGCACACAACCTCGGATTCCTTTGTTCTTTGATTCACCCGTCGAGCCCCCTATTTCATCCACTCAGTCTGCTCACATTAAGAATATGCTGTTGTCTCTGGGCTGGGCTCTGGGGCTGTTACTGCGAGTAAGACCTCTCTGGTCCCTTTTCTCCGTGAGCTCAGTCTAATCACTGATCTAATTAGTAGGCCAGTCTTTGAGTTGCTGCTTTTTGGGGCAAGTGTTGGTAAGTTTTTTGTTCCCTCCAGCTCCGAGAATGTGAGCTGAGCCCTGGTGTGAACAGAGACCTGACCCGTCGAGTCCGCAACATCAATGGCATTACCCAGCACAAGCAGATCGTGCGCAACGACATCAAGTTGGCAGCCAAACTGATCCATACGCTGGATGACAGGACCCAGCTCTGGGCCTCTGAGCCTGGGACACCTCCTCTGCCAACAGTCAGTGACTCCCCGTGGAACTTTTTCAAAAGCAGTCATGTCGTCTGCTTGGGCACCTCTGGTCTTGTCTCACTTGATCTGTAGTGTTGACCCCTTGTACTTGGGCTCTCTATCTGGGCAGCACCTCCAGCTTCCAGCAGGACAGGTTGGCATTAGTGATGATTTGCTAGGGATAGAATGAATAAAGACAAACAATGAAACAGTGGTAATAGGCCCCAGTGAACCCTGGATTCCTTTCTGCTTCACGTGAAGAGGTTCCTGGGCTTCTCTGCCTCACCTGTTCTTTTTCCTCCCCACCAGAGTCTGCCCTCCCAGAACCCAATCTTGAAGAATATCACGGACTATCTGATTGAGGAAGTGAGCGCGGAGGAGGAGGAGCTGCTCGGGAGCAGTGGGGGGGCCCCCCCTGAGGAGCCCCCTAAGGAGGGGAACCCGGCAGAGATCAACGTGGAGCGGGATGAGAAACTGATCAAGGTGCCCGCAAGAGCAGAGTGTGGCAAGAGCAGGCGGGCAGGATCCTCCTGGTTTAGAGCATCGGAGGGGCAAGAGTGTGGTGAACTCACAGCTGCTCATTTCTCTTAGGTTTTGGACAAACTCCTCCTCTATTTGCGCATCGTGCATTCCCTGGATTATTATAACACGTGCGAGTACCCCAATGAGGATGAAATGCCCAACCGCTGTGGCATCATCCACGTTCGTGGGCCCATGCCACCCAACCGCATTAGTCATGGAGAAGGTGGGCTCCCAGCTTCCCCAGTCCTGATTCCCCTTTGGTTTCCTTTCTCTTCAGCTGCCTCTGGCCTTAGATGTGTTTGGATAGCAGTGCCCTACCCCCCCTCTCCTTTTATCCCCTCCTTTTTGATTGTTGATGCCAGCGTGGGGCTCAAACTCCCAACCCTGAGATCAGCAGTCACGTGCTGTAGTGACTGAGCCAGCCAGGTGCCCCTTATCTCTTATTCCTTGCTTCTGGCTTCCCTCCCCAACCTGTCGTCTGTTCCAAATCGCAGTGCTAGAGTGGCAGAAGACATTCGAGGAGAAGCTGGCTCCACTGCTGAGTGTACGGGAATCTCTTTCAGAGGAAGAGGCTCAGAAGATGGGTCGCAAAGACCCCGAGCAGGAAGTGGAAAAGTTTGTCACCTCTAACACTCAGGAACTGGGCAAGGATAAGTGGCTATGCCCTCTCAGTGGCAAGAAATTCAAGGTCTGGGATGTTAGGGAGTTGTGCGCTAGACCTGTGGGAGGAGGGGGTAGAGCCAGAAGCCTCCTCAGGCCTGGGGAGGAATGGGCTCCGTGGAATGGGGGGGGGGGGGGGGGTGTGATCATCCTTCCACGTTGCTTGCCGTGTTCTGACCCTTTTCCTCTTTACTCAGGGCCCTGAGTTTGTACGCAAACATATCTTCAACAAGCATGCAGAGAAAATTGAGGAAGTGAAGAAGGAGGTGGCGTTTTTTAACAACTTTCTCACTGATGCCAAGCGCCCAGCTCTGCCCGAGATCAAGCCAGCCCAGCCACCTGGCCCTGCCCAGAGTAAGATACGATCCATGAGGGTCTTGCCACATTCCCTCTCCCTTGACTATCCAAGGACTCTGGTTCTCATACCTTGTGATCCTCTGAAAACTTGTATCCCACTCTCAGGCCATATTCCTAAAAGCCAATTGTCATTCCCCATTGCCTGTGTCCCCCCCCCCCCCCCCCCCCCCCCGCAGTAATTCATGTTCCTGTCCATGTTGTACTCCCCCCAGGCCTGACCCCGGGACTCCCCTACCCACACCAGACTCCACAGGGCCTGATGCCCTATGGTCAGCCCCGGCCCCCCATCTTGGGCTATGGAGGTAAGTATAGGAGGGACATGAAAAGGCTTGGTGGATTATGAGGGGCTGGGAGAAAGGGAACTTAACCGAGGTGTAGTTGAGGTCACAGGTTTTTGACTCAACGCTGATCTCTCTCATAGCTGGTGCTGTCCGCCCTGCAGTCCCCACGGGAGGGCCTCCATACCCTCATGCCCCCTATGGTGCTGGTCGAGGGAACTATGATGCCTTTCGAGGCCAAGGAGGTTATCCTGGGAAGCCTCGAAACAGGTGAGAATGAGCTAAGATGTGATGTGCAAGCTTTCTTGCCCTCTTTAAGCTCTCTTTTAGGGACCTTCAACTCTCCTTCCATCTTACCTCTTTTTTTATCTCCCAGGATGGTCCGAGGAGACCCACGGGCTATTGTGGAGTACCGTGACCTGGATGCTCCAGATGATGTGGATTTCTTTTGAGCTTTTCCTCATTCCTGGTATCGTCTATACTTGTGACTGCCTCCTCCCATCCAGTTGAGAATTTTTTGTACGTTCAACCCTACTGCCAATAAAAGCACTTCCATAGTGACTGACTGTTTATTACATACCACCCCAAATCCCCCCCCCCCCCCAAGATGGGCTCGGGCCATCCATTTTATGGACTTCAAAGGCCCAGAGTAGCTTTTACGTTTAAGAAAGGGGGTAGGTGACTGTGTTTGGGGCCAGAGACCTCTCAGTTCTGGGACCTTAGCCTCAGTCCAGTGCGTGCTGCTGCTTTTGGGAGTTGCGGCTGGTCAAACACAGGTTGTAGAAGGAGTTGTGGTCAAAGGCTGTGCCCACCTCTCTCCATCCCACCCACCCAGCAGCCTGTAGTTCACTAGGGTTTTTCGCGGCACCCCAGAAGTGAGGGTCCAGTATCAGAACATAGGCTTCCGTGCCTGATCCCAGGCAAACCCCCAGCAAGGCCTTGGACTGGGCGTCCGCATCCCCCCCAACCATTACAGGCCCCCCGCCCCCTGCGAAGTGGGAGTAAAGCCTCTCCAGTTCCCCCTGAAGCCCTGCTCCACGGGGTATGTGACATAGGCGCCCCTGGGGCCCTCCGAAGTGGTCGAGACAGAGACTGGCTTCTACACAACCGATCCAGCTCTGGGAGCCCCGGAACCCGGGGGGCTTGTCGCCCATGTCCTCCAGGGCCGCCTGCACTTCGGCCAGCCCGGGCACGCCCGCGGGCCGGCCCTCTGGCCATGAGCACAGCGTCTGCAGGGTGCGGTAGCCGCAGCCCCAGCCCCGGTCGTCCAAGCCGTCGCAGCCGTAGTGATAGTAAAGGTAGTGGCCCGAGAGGAGGGCCAGGCGAGCGGGGCCGCGGCCGGGCGGGGCCAGGCCCAGGTGGACGTCCTTCAGCGGCTCCAGGGCGGTCGGCGGGCGCGGCGGTGGCCGAGACCAGGCTGATGTGTCCTGGCGGCGCGGAGGGAACTCGGGCTCCAACTCTCCCTCTCTACCCTGGGTGTTGGGCTAGTCGCAGGCAGGACCGGCGCGCGGGCTCTGCGGACGCTCTCGCCCGGTGTCCGGTGGCGGCAGCAGAGGCGCGACCCGCGTGGGCTGAGAAGACAGCGATCCCCGAGGCTCCCACAATGCACCGCCGCGCCGCCGTCGTGGTTACTGCGCGGGCGCGAGCCCCGCCTCCTAGGGCGGGGCGGGGCGGGCGCGCTCCGCCCCACTACAGAGATCCGCAAGTTCACCTAGCTCTGCACCCGCCCCTCCGTCTACTCAGTCCTGGTGTTTGAGGCCCTCTCCCCGCTCCCTAGTCGCGCACACTCCTGTGGCTGTAACAGTTTATTGGCAGCCCAGAGGGGCCAAGGCACCGCGGGGGGGGGGGGGGGGTGGAGGGGGGCTCGGCCCGAAACATGCAGAGGACGGGGAGCCTCCAGGGAAAGTCGGGGAGGTGGGCTTCTCTGTGTTATATCCCAGCCCTTAAATAAATAGTATATACAGCTAGGGGGCCGGGCGGGGCGGGCAGGGCGGGGAGACGTGGGGGTCCAGTCTGGGTCACAGGTCTGAGCAGCGATCCTGCTTGCTGTAATGGTCAAACTGGTTCTTCCAGTGCACCATGTAGGAGCTCCAGCGGTGGAACTCTGCCTTCCACTGGCGCTCCGCCTCGTCCAGCGTGTCTGCGGCCAGGGCGCCCGGCAAATGGGTTGGAGGAGGACAAGGGGAAGGTCGGGGAACGTACAAGGTGGGGGGCGTGAGTGCAGGAGGATACAAGGAGAACGCAGGATGGCACGTAGGACGGTGGAAAGAAGACCAGAAGAATACGCGAAAGACGAAGACCAGAGGAAGGATGAAGGTGGAGGCGGAGCCAGAGAAGGATGGCGGGAAGGAAGGCGGAGGGAGGAGAAAATGACCGGAAGATAGGGGGGCAGAAAGGATCAGAAGAGGGAGGATCCGTGGGTCGGTGGGGAAAAGAGAAGAGACAGAAATGGTTGACCGTTATAGCCCCTCAAGGGGGTGCTATCTAGCTCCTGGCCCTCCCTCTCCGCCCCCCCCCCCCCCCCCCCCCCCCGGCTCAGGCTCCAAATAATTCCACTTAAACAACAAAGTCGTGTGGGTCCCTGAGACGGGTCGTAAGTCACCACCCCCTCGCAGCACTGGCCAGTTTGAGTCTCTCTGTTTGAGGAAGGAGGGTGCGCTGGGTCGGAGATCCCTGAGTGGGGCCCTTCCCCACTGTCCGACCACTCATTAGAGGAGGGGCCCCCTGAGGCCGGAGGGGTAAGTGGCCTTGGTCACAGCCGCAGGAGTCGGGAGAGGAGGAGGAAGAGGAGGAGAAGGAGGGGCAGGGAAAGGCCGGGCCTGGGCCTCGGGGCAGCCTCCCCGTGGGCGGGGCCTGAGCAGGTGCTGGGAGCCTTCGAGGCTGGGGGGGGGAGAAGAGAGGGGTTACACCCGGCCCGCTCCCACTCCCCTCTCTCTCTTCACTCCCCCTTTCTGCCCTCTCCCGCCAGCCCCTGCCCGCTGGCCCCTGCCTACCGGTTGCGCTGAGCAATTTGGGTAGGAAGCGGTTCCAGAAAGCGCAGGCCTGGGCGCGCAGCCCTCGCCGAACCTCCAGCGGCCGCAGGTCCAGGCTCACATACTGCTGCGCGCCCGCCGTGTATGGTGGCCACTGCGGGACTTTGGGGTCTCGGGGGTCATTGGGGTCCCTTCGGAAGGAAAGGGCAGGCTCAGCCTGGGGCAAGCCTGCCTCCCCCTCCCCTGCCCTTGGGACTGTGGCCTGGAGACCCAGAGCAGGAGGAGGCCGGCTGCTTCCTGACCTCCCCCCCCCCCCCCCCCCCCCCCCCCCCCCGCCGTGCCCTTTTTTGCTCCGTGGAGAGCCCATCCCCTCCTTCCCACCGCCTTCGGCCCTCCTTCTGGTCTCCCGAATCCCCCATCATCTGGAGCCAACCCTTTCCTCTGCCCTCCCTCTTTCTGCCTTTCCTTGTTTTACCCCTCCATCTTTGTCTTTGTTTCTCCACTTAAAAAACTGAGCCCTTACCATGTAACCAGGCCCAGTCCTCTTTCTTACAAACATCTTGTTTGCTTTTGCCAACACCCATGTGCTGTCCGATTTCCGGTCCCCTTTTTGGGACAGGTAAACTGGTGTGTGAGTATCCATGCATATGTGCATGCCACACAGCTGCCACAATCACCACTGGGCCGATTGAATCCAGTTCTGTACAGTTCAAGCTCCTCAGTACTATGGTAACTCCTTTGTCTCCTTGTCTCTCTTTTCTTTGCTTCCCTCCCCCTCTGTCCTTGTCTCTTCAGGAGCTGCCTCCCTGCTGTCCTCTCCAGTCTCCTTTTTTTTGTGAACTTTCCCCCCCTCTCTGGCCCTGTCTCTGCTTGTCTGCCTCTCCCCATGTCCCCTGCTCTTGCTTCTCTGGCTCCCGGAGGCCCTCCTCCCCTCAGTACTACTGACCCTGTGCGGGCGAAGTTGGCCCAGTATCTCATCAGTCGCTGAGCAAAGGTTCTCTCCTCGGCGGTATAGTTTAGCGAGGGTTCCAGAGGGAGCCCAAAGATGAACTCGATCTCATAGCCATGGGGCACCCCCATCCAGAGGGGCCAGGAGAGCGTAGACGCACGGTGTTCAAAGATGTAGGCATAGACCCGAGCACCTTGGGCAGCCAGTCGCCCAGCCAGCTGGGCCACGGGGCACACGACGTTGTGATCGCCCACCACATCACTCATGGCCTCTCTCAGGCGTGCGGGGTCCTCAGGGTTCAGCCAGTCTGTGTAATGCAGGACCACAGCCTCGGCAGCTAGGTCACTCGCCTGGGGGACCCCGACCCGCACCCCGGCCAGGAACTGGGCCCGGCTGATGAGAGATTCGTTGTCTTTGCTGAAGCCTGGGGCCCCGTAAACCAGAAAATAGGAGCCCTCATCCTTCACCACACCCACCAGCACCTGGGGGGACAGGATGGAGGAAGGGGGCGGGGTGGGGGGGGCACAGACAGACAGGCAGACAGAAACAGATGGACAAAGAGCCAAAGAGAGCAATAGTTATAGACCCAGAACCACGGAGGAAGAGACTATAAGGTTGGGGAAGGGACAGAGAGAAAGAGAAAATGTACCCACGTTTCCTTTTCTCTCTGTCCCACTGACCACCCTGGGATCTGAGGTCTCAGGGAGGAGGGTTTGGCCAGGGGCCAGAAGCCCAGGCCTTTGGGAGTTGGGTCTTGAGGTGCCTTCATGCCTGGGTCCCTGGGGGTGTGGGGTATGGGAGAACAGGCCTAGAGGAGTCAGCTCCACCCCGTCCAGCCACTAGTCACCTGCAGGCCGTGGAAGTCTCCAGCATTGATGAGGGCCTCGGGTGTGTCACTGAGGAAGTCTCCATCCACCACGGGCACGAAGGAGAAGCGGAAGACACTTTCCTGAGGCAGCACGTGCCACTCGTGGTCCACCAGATCCTGAGCTGGCCGTGTCCTCAGGCAGGCGACCAGCTCTGTGTCATTGCCACCGGCACCGCCTGGGGGACAGCCTACGAGGCGTGCCAGCAGTGTGGCCCTGCGACGGGCCTCTCCCACACCCACTGTGGCCCAGGGGCCATTGGGTGCACCGCTCTGCAGCACAGCCCTGTGGAACAGGCCCCGGCTGGGAGGCGACAGCAGGTGCATGCCCACTGAGGCGGCACCGGCGCTTTCCCCAAACAGAGTCACTGACATTGGGTCTCCTCCGAAGGTTGCCACGTTGTCCTGTACCCACTGCAGTGCCAGCCTCTGGTCCAGTAGACCCACGTTGCCTGGGGCCTCCCGGCTCCCTGGTAGGGCCAAGAAGCCAAAGGCTCCTACCCGGTAGTTCATGGACACCAGCACGGTCCCCTCAGCCTGGGCCAGGAAGCGGCCATCATACACGTCCAGGGAGGAGGCCCCACTGTAGAAGCCACCCCCGTAGATCCAGACGAGGACAGGGGTGGGGGACGCAGGCCGGGGGTATGGTGTCCATACGTTGAGGTAGAGACAGTCCTCACTCAGCTCGCGGTTGGGGTTCCACATCTCGGTGCCCTCGAAGCCAGGGTACAAGGTGTCCACATATTGGTAGCAGACACTTTGGAAAGCTGTGGCGTCCAGCACCCCTGGCCAGGGCCGCTTGGGCTCCGGTGGCAGAAAGCGACGGGGGCCCACAGGTGGCTCTGCGAAGGGGATGCCCAGAAAAGCAGAGACAGGGCCTCCAGGGGCCATTAGGCGGATGCCCCGCAGCTGGCCCCCACGGACCGTCACCAGCAGCTCTGGGTCCTCAGCCTCTGCCCCTCCTCCCAGGAGGAAGAGGAGGAGGAGAAGGATTGGGGCAGCCAGGGAGGGCGTGTACAGGGGACACCAGGGGGGCCTCATGGCTGCCAGGGCAGGCAGGCTCTGCTGGGAGAAAGAAAGGCAGAGGGTGAAGGCCGGAGGCTGCCAGGAGCAAGGAGATTAGGTAACACTCTTGCCCAGGGGTTATCACTGAGCTGCAGAGGAGGTGGGGCAGGTTGGGAGAGAAATGGAGAGAGACAGGCAGAGACAAGGACACAGACAGGGAGAAGCAAGAGGGAACAGAGACAGGCACACAGACACAACACCCAGACAGATGAACGCAGGGAACCCAGATGAGGCCAGAGATGGGGGCAATACCTTCCCGAAGCTGCCCCACAGAGGGCCCACCACCCTCACCTCCTTCCCCCAACGGGGTGGACTGCGTTGGGCCCGGCGTGAGCAGTGTGGGCACCCACACCAGAGATCGCAGTCCACACACAGGCCACCCGACAGGGGCGGGGCCCTCACTGACGGGAGGCGCTGATGGGGAAGCTTGCGGTGGCGTGAAGGCGCAGGCTCTCTGGCGTTGGCCAGGGTCGGGGACCCTGGGGGGTGGGTTGGGCATTCAAGGGTGTGGGAGCTGCAGGTCCCGGGGCACCCCAAATCCCGCTTACTCCACACCCTGCCCCACCCTGCCCTTCCTCATCCACTGTCCGGCACGGGGTACCCGTGGGTGCCGGTCAGCTGCGCACTCGCCTCGCCCAGCCTCAGGGAACAGGCTCGTCAGCCCCGTCCCCCCCAGGACTCGAGTCCCCCATCCATCCGATGCGGAGGGGCACGCTGCCGCCAGTGGGGGGCAGTAGAGACCGAGAAAAGGACGGCGCTCCCCGCCCCGAGTCCGGGAGCCGGGAACTTGGGGCGGGGGTCTGGAGGCTCGCGGGCCTTGCGGAGGGGTCTGAAGGGCGAACCCGGACGCCTGTCTTCTCGGAGCTCCGGAGATCCCCGGCTGCAGGGGCGAGGGGGCTATTTTGGGGCAGCAGCTGCTGCGGTTCCGGCATCTCCAGCCAAGGGATCAAAATTCCCCGGGTCGGAACTCCCCCCCTCTCCCGGCGGTCACCTCTCACCCAGCCAACACCCGCCGCCCTGCGGCTGGGGGGTGGTGGTGGTGGTGCTGGAGATTAACTAGGAAACCCGAGTGAGGCTAATTATAACTCGGGGCTTCCGCTGAGCCTCCCCTTTCCCCAAAATAGAGACGGAGTCCCCGTGGGAGGGGGACGCCTGGGCCTGGAAGGGGGCTTCGGCTGGGCGCTGCGCAGGGGCGCTGCGGTTGCGGGATCTGGAGGGGGGGGCAGCCAGCCCGGCGCCAGGAACCTGCGCAGCTCGGGTTCCGCCCCAAGCAGGGGGCGTCGGCCAGTGGTCTCAGACTTGGGCGGGCGGGGGAAGGGACGCTCGGGGGTCCCCACAGGAATTCCAGAGCAGAGGCGGCGGCCGGCCCCGCGGGGTGCAGGCTCCCGCGCGGGCGACCGTAAGTATTCGGCGGAGAGGCAAGAGTTAAGGATGAGTGTGGGGCGGCGGGGGGCGTCGCTGGGCAGGCCCGGGGGCGCGGGGGGCGTCCCGTTTGGGGGCCTGGATCCCTCCGAGAGCGCACATTTTCCCCGGACGCGGAATGGGCCGCGGGCCGGGGGAGGGTCCCGGCCGAGGCGGGAGACTCACCTGAGGCGGCCGAGCCGGGCCGGGCCGGGCCGCGCCGGGAGCTGGAGGCGGCCGATGTTCCCCGGCGCAGGCTGAGCCGACTCTGACAGCCGCCGCCTCCGGCCCCCCGCACACACCCCCTCCGGGCCGCACGGCGCCCCCGCCCGCCCCCGCCCCCGCCCACTGTCTCCGCCCCCGCCCCTCCCCGCCTCCGCGGGCTGCCACCTGCCCTCCCTCTCCCTCCCTCGGAGCCGAGACCCGGAGACCCCGGGGCCCAGACGGGTTCCAGTGACAGACGCCGACAGACGGACAGACACACGGTGACACGACCGAAAGACCCGCCGCGGCGGAGCAGACACGCACAGTGTCAGACGGACAGAAGCTGCGGAGACACACGCAGACGGACACTCGCATGCAGTGACAGCTCCAGACAGAGACCGACATTCACAGACGGACGGACACACGCTCGGACACACTGACAACCTCAGTCGGGGCTGGGGCTGAATAAGTGAACATCCTTGGCCACGACACGGGAGGTGGGGGTGGCATGGGAGGACTGGCACGTTGAAAGTGTGGCTGAGGACCCCCTTAGGGGAGAAAAGGTGACGTGCGACACTCCTGGGGGATGAGGGCACACCTGTGGGAATGAAGATGAGACCATGAGATCACGAGTGGAAATGAAGGGGGGGCCCACGGAAGAAGACCCTCGGGGGGCGGGGAGGGAGGGGTGACTCGGGGACACCCCAGAAGGCCAAACGTGGTGGCACGCGCAAGGCTGCGGGGCGAGGCCGCACTCCGCTGCCGCAGTGGAAACTTCCGGAACCCCCGCGGGTGGGTTTGCACTGGTTCCCTGACGGGTGACCTGGGACTTTCGTCACCAGGGTCCGGTCGGGGCATGACATCACCAGACCAGGCTCTCATTGGCCGCCGCGGCCAGCAGGTGGGAGCGGCCTGGACCCGGAGCCCCCAGCCTGATCGGTAGGGCCTGAGCCGCCAGGACCCCCACGACCCACCCTCCAGAGGGTCACCCATGGGAACAGTGCGGCCGCGGCGGCGTCCCCACGCCCGAGGTGAGGGTGGCAAAGGCGCGCCGCGGTGTGCCCGCAGGAGAGCGCCGCGCGGAGAGGCCTTCCACTCCCGGAGCGTTGGGCTCAGGCGCCCACCGCCCACTGCGTGGGAGACCGGCCGGCGCGGGCGAGCGTCGGGGCGTGCGTGCGCGCGGCGGTGCGGGGTGCTGCGCGGGGCGTGCGGGCGCGCGCACGTTGACTCGGGCGCCCAGCGCCCCGCAGCGTCCCGGCCCGCGGCCGCCGGTCCGCTGCAGCTAGGGGTCGGCGTCCCCGGGTCTCCGGGGTGGGGGTGGGGGTGGGGGTGGGGTCCCCCCCCCCGAATCCAGAGACGTTCCCTGCCCCGGGCCGCGCAGTCCTGGCTCTGCAAGCTGGATGCCCCCTCCTGCCTCCCTCCCCCGGCGCCTGCCAGTCCCGCGGGAAGCGACCGCCCCAGGCCCGCGACCCGCGCTGGGTCCCCTCTCCGCTCTCGCACGACGGCCGCCAGGTGGCGCCAAAAGGAGCCTCTTCGGGCCTCGGAGACCGGGATGGGGCGCGGGGTGCGGCGATTAACCTCACCACGGCCTGTTCCCACCGTTTTCACTTTCCGCCCTTCGCTCTTTACGCACCCCAAATACCCCGCGTGGACACCGAGGTTCCCTACATCCGGCTTTCAACGTCCTGGCCCCACTGGTGGAGAGCTCCCCATGGTTCCAAACCACGTCCCCAGTTCCACTCCCTAAAGAGCAGGCATAGGGCTGTGGGTTTGGGTAAGGGGCAGAACTCCGAGGCAGGTTTCTGAGCGCAGGCGTCTCACCTGACTTTTCAAATCATGAGGCCCTGAGGAGGTCAGGGACCACGTTAGTTGTGAGCTAGTGATACCTTACGTGACTCGGAAGGTTAAAGGACAAGGCACGGTTCGTGGGGTCGAGCCTCGCGATGGGCTCTGAGCTGGCAGCGTGGAGCCTGCTTGGGAGTCTCTCTCCCCCTCTCTCCCTGTTCCTCCCCTGCTCGTGCTCGCTCGCTCTCTCCCTCTCTGTCTCTCAAAATAAATAACAAATAAACATTAAAGAAGGAGAGAATGTCTAATCAGAGGAATCTGCGAGTCTGCATGGAGTCCTAGTGCATGCAGTTCCTGGGCCTGCATAGTCCGTGCGGCTAGGGTTCTATGGCCGCAAGAGGATCTGAGAGATGTTCTGAGGGGCCACAGGTGTGTCCTCAGCCTGAGGTTTGTCCCAGGATTGCGAGGATGGAGGAGGCCGTGCAGATTGTGTCCCATCTCAGACAGTCTTTAAATTAGCAAGGAGCCACCTGAGAGAGCCAGGATAGAGGATCCACATGGCAGTGGAGTCAACCTTGGCCTGCAGGTCTTGATTCCTGGGTTCTCGCCCAGTGCTCTGCTGTCAGGGAGACTTCCGGGAAGTCCCACTCCTCGTCTGGGCCTCAGTCTCCCCATGTGTAAAATGGTGGATTGGACTTGAGTGTCCATCGGAATCACGAGGACCACCAGAGGGACTGATCCATCTGGGGTTGGGTGGCGTCCTTAACGTGTGCGGTTTTAGTCAGTCGTTAGGACAGTCCCGTGAGGGTGGTCTGAGGCTCACATGAGGAGCATTCTGGACCAGGTGTCCCCGCAGTCAGTCCAAACTGACCTTTTGAGGACCAGCAGCCTGTGTGGGTCCGAAGAAGGTGCTGCTGGACAGTCAACAGGTACATGGGCTAACAGGGACGCCCTTGGCCACAAAGGGAGACGGTCACAGATTTGAGCCTGTTCTTAAAAATGGATAGAAATTTCAGGAACGTTCCTCTTTTACCTTGAGCTTCTCCCTAACCTTTAACACAGGGACCTCACCTATCCAGCCACGACACCTTTCCCTATATGGTTCGACATAGTAACCTCCCCCGCATCCTCTCTGACCCCACCCTCCACAGCTGTCACCACAAGGGTGTCCTTGATTCTCCCATGGAAGAATCTGTTCATCCAGGAATCAGCCTTGCATCGACCACCAGTCACACACACTGCACTTTGGTTTATCGTGCATTGGCCAGAACTTAATGCTAAGGTCATAACTGGCTACGCCAGATGGTCAGAGATGTAGTTTTTGTTCTACGTATTCACCTAAAACTTGTCGGTTCTAATACTAAGGGAGGAAAGGGAGCGGGCACTGGGGGATAGCCATCCTCTGCCAAACCCCACGATACCTGCCTTTGCCTCCTTTAGTGTAGGACTGAAACACACTTCTACTTTTTATCTTTTTTTTTTTTAAATTTTTTTTTTCAACGTTTATTTATTTTTGGGACAGAGAGAGACAGAGCATGAACGGGCGAGGGGCAGAGAGAGAGGGAGACACAGAATCGGAAACAGGCTCCAGGCTCTGAGCCGTCAGCCCAGAGCCTGACGCGGGGCTCGAACTCCCGGACCGCGAGATCGTGACCTGGCTGAAGTCGGACGCTTAACCGACTGCGCCACCCAGGCGCCCCCACACTTCTACTTTTTAAAAAATGTTTATTTATTTGTGAGAGGGGGAGGGGCAGAGAGGGAGGCGGACAGAGGATTGGAAGTAGACTCTGCTGACGGCCAAGAGCCCGACTCGGGGCTCGAACCCACAAACCACGAGGTAGTGACCTGAGCCGAAGTCGACGCTTAACCGACTGAGCCACCCAGGCATCCCTGAAACACACTTCTAAAATGCAATTTGCAACAACGTGGATGGAACTAGAATGTATTATGCTAAGCGAAATAAGTCAGAGAAAGATAGCATATGATTTCACTCGTGGAATTTAAGAAACACAAGAGGAACATAGGGGTAGGGAAGGAAAAATAAGGTAAAACAGAGAGGGGGCAAACCATTAAGAGACTCTGAAATACAGAGAAGGAACTGAGGGTTGCTGGAGGGGAGGTGGGGGGGGCATGGGCTAAATGGGTGATGAGTATTAAGGAAGGCACTTGTCGGGATGAACACTGTGTGTTGTTATACGCAAGTGATAAATCACTAAATTCTACTCCTGAAAGCATTATTACACTATGTATTAATTAACTTGGATTTAAATAAAAATTTTAAAAAAGGAAAACAAAAAAGGGCTCAACTCTGGCATGACCCCCAACATCTTCTGTCATTCCACCGCACATCTTCCCACCGCACTCTGATTTTGTGGGCCGTGACCCCCTGCTCCAGCTGCTTTCCCACGGAAACGACTGTTTCCCACGCCATCCGCTGGAGGGCGCTGGTCGGGAGGCTGAGGCCCTGCTGCTGCTGCTGCTGCTGCTGCTGCTGCTGCTGCTGCTGCTGGTGGCGTTGAGCGTCTTCGTCGCGAGCTTCCAGAGAAGGGGCGGCCAAGGCGAGAGCGCGCGGGAGGGGGGGGGGAGCGGCAAAGGGGTCCCAGACAGGCGGCGGCCCGGCTCTGGCGACGCAGCGCCCAGACCCGGGTCCTCCCACCCTCCCCGCCTGCAGAGCAAGGCCGGGGTTGTTGGTCCCGGATGTCCTCAGGGGCTGCCCCCTCTTAAGGCTGGGGGGCGCCAGATGAGGCCACTGCCCCATCCCCATTCAGCGGGGTCCTTGACCTGAAGAGTGGGGGCATGAGCCTCGCAAGATACTTTCCTCCCCTCGCTCCACCCCATCATGTGACCCCTTCTGAAAACTGGCCTAAAATGCATACTTGATCCAAGTTACACGAGTTCACATGATTCCTGCTCAGAATCGCCCATCCACCTTATTTGTACCTTTTTCCTCTTTTGCCAGTTTTGAGCATTTCACACAACGTAGAGCCTGTCTCTGGATAGACTCGTTTTATTGTCACAGCTCTGTGAAATATTTAACCGCTTTTTAGTATTCCTCTATGCAGTTAACCAAACATCCTTTGGCTTATTCTCACCCCCTTTCTGGCTGGGGGGAGGGTGGAGTGGGGGTGGCATATCCTTGTGCCGCCGGATTGGGTAATTACAGACATCAGTCCGCTTCTCGGGGTTGATCTCTCTGCTCGTGAGCTGTAATGGTTCCCAAAGGAGTCAAATGTGTTATTTCACCGAGAGTGCATTTAGCCCCACGTTTACCATTTATCTGCCCTGGTGTCAGAACCTCAGAGCAACTCAGGATCCTCAAAGGAGCTCAGCATCCACCTGACGGGGTCTCTGGTGTCCTGATCCGCTCCCTGCTCAGATCCTGGTTCCACACAGGCACCAGCCATCACGGATGCTGGTTTTGGTTTAAATGTTAGCAAGGCATGTTGGATGACTTCTGGGAAACAGCTGGTGAGGTCGCACTGGGTACTGTCTGCATTTGGCACCCAGGGGGCTCCTGAAAACATTCCCAGCTGCTCCCGGCTGCCCTGCAGATATCAGCCAGCCAGTGAGAACCATCCCAGGGCAGAGGTTCCTTGGATGAACCTGGCTGTGGTTCCAGCGACAGGAAGCATCAGACACACAAGTTGGGGGGGGGGCTTTCTGGGATCCCTCATCTTGTCTGGGGACAGTGCAGGCTGGCTGCAAGGTCGGCTGTATGGCCAGCGGTCCTGTGGACAGCTGGAGCCCCGGGGTGAATATCCACAATACTGGGGACACCAGAGTGGGGTCGGTGAGTGGCCCAGACCCAGCGTTATGTCCACATGAGTGTTTACTGGGGGCTTGTAGTTTAGCAGCCGCTGGCCCCGATGCTTTGCTAAACGTTTAATTCTGGCCGATGACGTTTGCAGTGGCCGGGTGTACCTGTTCTTTATCCTTGGAATGGAACAGTCGGGAAATCGAAACTGATGCACACGGAGGTTACATTTTTGCTTACGTCCTCAGCTGATAAGTGGAGGCCCTGGATTCAGATTGAGAACTCTGTCCTGTGATAGGGTTGGCTTGCTTTGGAGTCACTCGTCTTTTCTGTGACTTCCAGGTAATTAACTCCCGGCGTCCAAGACAAGAAAAAGCGTGGGGCAGGTCTCTGCACAAGTCTCCTGTGCTTCCTGGACACTTCCTCCCTGCCTCCCACTCTCCAGAGACCACCTCCCTTCTGTCCCTCCTCCCTCACCCTCCATTTCTCTCCCTCCCTCTCAGGCCTCACTCGGGTCTGGGTGAGAGGCCCCAGCAAGTGGGGATGGGGCAGAGAGTGAGGGAGAGAGAGAATCCCAAGCAGGCTCTGCTCCATCAGTGCAGAGCCCGATGTGGGGCTTGAATCCGTGAAACTGTGAGATCATGACCTGAGCCAAAACCAAGAGTCAGGCGCTTAACCAACTGAGCCACCCAGGTACCCCTTTAATGTTTATTTTTGAGTGAGAGAGAGAGGAGGGGGGGAAAGAGAGAAAGAGGGAGAGAACAGAGCACAAACGGGAGGGGCAGAGAGAGAGAGAGAGACAAAGAATCCAAAGCAGGCTCCAGGCTCTGAGCTGTCAGCACAGAGCCCGATGTGGGGCTCCAGCTCACGAACTGCGAGGCCATGACCTGAGCCAAAGTTGGACGCTTAACACACCTAGGTGCCCCTCAACTTCTTTTTTATTTATTTATTTATCAAAAAAATTTTTTTTTCAACGTTTTTATTTATTTATGGGACAGACAGAGACAGAGCATGAACGGGGGAGGGGCAGAGAGAGAGGGAGACACAGAATCGGAAACAGGCTCCAGGCTCCGAGCCATCAGCCCAGAGCCTGACGCGGGGCTCGAACTCACGGACCGTGAGATCGTGACCTGGCTGAAGTCGGACGCTTAACCGACTGCGCCACCCAGGCGCCCCTCAACTTCTTTTTTAAAAAGTAAGGTCTACACCCGATGTGGGGCTCGAACCCAGGACCCTGAGCTCAAGGGTCGCATGCTCTACCAACTGACCCAGCCGGGAGCCCCCATAAATTCTTAAATGAACAAACAAAGCTAGGAGAAAATGTGTGCTTTACAGAAGTAACTTTTCCAACCCGAAAACAAACCAACCCAAACCAAAGCAGACTTTGGAAACAACAAGATTGTAAGTAACAGGAAGTAAAAACTGAGTGGCTGCTTATAGCCTTTGCTACTCAGCAAATGGTTCATCAGTTTGGTTCAAAGCTTCAATCGTATTTTAAGTGACTGTTTACTGTTCAGTATTCTGTTGATACTCATGGCACCCCCAGTATTTATAGGAAAGCAGTGGCTGTTCCTGGACTGACTGGGGGGTAGGCGTGTGTTAACAGAACTTTCTGAGACACCAGGCTCTGGAAGAAAACTAGACAAGAGGGAAGAAATAAATGTCAGCGAGAGGTAAGACTCAATTTCCCTGATTTGATAATCACTTTGTTGAACCATCAGAAAAGTCCTCAACCTAACCTGGACTGCCTCGCACACCATTGTCAGAAGTCAATGATCATATGAGAAATGTTTGCATAAACTTTTTGTGAGGTTTTTTTTTAAAAAAACTCTATAAATGGTGCCATTCATTTCTCTAACTTAACATAAGCATTTTCTCTTAAGGGGATAAAGCCTATGCTTAAGTTTACTAGGACCTTTGTTCTCTTTGGAATCAGAAACAATAGCATATGAAGTCATAGTATCTTCGGGAAACTGGCAAGCTGTTGCCCTCTCATTCCCTCCCTGGACTTACCTTTCTCAAGCCAGAGTGTTTATATTAAGTCATAAAGCCTGGGATGAATTTATAGAAACTATATTAAAGCAGGAGTGATAAAGTGAAATTACCAATAAGAAAGTTAAAAACAGAACTGGCTGGTACTTGGAAATGTTACTTTATGGTCTTAGGTTCCTGAGTAGCGTGAGCAGAGCACTTGATTTTATTCTAGGAATCACTCTGCATGCATAAAACAAACAAGGAAGGAGAGAGGGGGAGACACGCAGAGAGAGAGATTAATGGGAAAAGTTACACACGGAATAAACTTCCCCTGGAAACAGAAGTTTCAAAAACCATTTTGAAAACCATTTTACCCATGACAATCCTGAGTCATAGACATACCACAGACATACAGATGACCGCCAGGCACAGGAAAAGCTGCTCAATATCACTCGTCAGGAAAATGCAAATCAAAACCACAATGAGATCTCCTCTCACACCTGTTAGAACAGCTGTCCTCAAAAACACAGGAAATAACAAGTGCTGGTGAGGATGCAGGGAAAAGGAAACCCATGTGCACTGTGGGTGGGGGCGTAAATTAAATTGGTGGAGTTGCTATGGAAACAGGATGGAGGTCCCTCAAAAAATGAAAAATAGAACTAACATAGAGTCCAGCAATCCCACTTCTGAGTATTTATTAAAGGAAACAAAAACACTAACTTGAAAAGATATCTGCACCCCTCCCTTCACCCGTTACTTGCAATGTTACTCACAATGACCAAGACATGGGAACAACATGGGCTCCTGGGTGGCTCAGTCGGTTGAGCTTCTGACTCCTGGTTTTTGCTCAGGTCATGATCCCAGGGTCATGGGATTGAACCCTGCATCAGGCTCCACACTGAGCACTGATCCTGCTCAAGTCTCTCTCTCTCTGCCCCTCTCCCTGGCTCGTGCTCTCTCTCAAATAAAAAAAATAATAAAAAATAAAAGTTGCTAAAAGTATACATAAAAAAAAAAAAAAAGACAAGGGGCACCTGGGCGGTTAAGCGTCCAACTTTGGCTCAGGTCATGATCTAACGGCTTGTGAGTTCGAGCCCTGCATCGGGCTCTGTGCTGACAGCTCGGAGCCTGGAGTGTGCTTCTGATTCTGTGTCTCCCTCTCTTTCTCTGCCCCTCCTCCACTCATGCTCTGTCTCTGTCTCTCTCAAAAATAAATAAACATTAAAAAAATTAAAAAAAAATAAAAACAACCTAAGTGTCCATTGATGGATGAATGGATAAAGAAAATGTCTCACACACACACACACACACACACACACACACACACACATTATTCAGCCATAGGAAGGAAATCCTGCCATTTGCAACAACACGAATGAACCTTCTGACCATTATGTTAAGTGAAACATAACTCAGAGAAAGACAGGTAGCATATGATCTCACTTATATGTAGAATCTGAAAAAACCAACAAAACAAAACTGATCTCATAATGCAGAGAACAAACTGGTGGTTGCCAAAGGTGGGGGGTGGAGCGGAAGGAGGGTGAAATGAGTAAAGGTCAAAAGGTACAAACTTCCAGTTACAAATAAGGAAGTCCTGGGGCACCTGGGTGACTCAGTTGGTTGAGCGTCCAACTTTGGCTCAGGTCATGATCTTGCGGTTCGTGAGTTCGAGCCCCACATCAGACTCACTGCTGTCAGGCTGTCAGTGCAGAGCCCGCTTCAGATCCTCTGTTCCCCTCTCTCTGCCACTCCTCACTTGCACTCTCCCAAAAATAAATAGATGTTAAAAAAATAGAAATATTAAAAAAAAAGTAAGTCCTGGGGATGGGACCATGTGACATGGTTAGCAATACTGAACTGCGTATTTGACAGTTGCTAAGAGCGTGGGTCTCAGAAGTTCTCATCACAAGAAAAAGATGTGTATGTAGCAATGGATGTTAACTACACTTGTGTGGTAATCATTTTTATATATATATATGTGTGTATGTGTATATATATATATTCTCCCATCTCCCACCATTACTGATGCGGGGCTTGAACTCACAAACTGTGAGATTATGACCTGAGCTAAAGTCGGAGGCTCAACTGACTGAGCCACCCAGGGGCCCCTCTTCTTGTTTTAAAAGTTTATTTACTTATTTTGAGAGAGAGAGAGAGTGTGAGCTCAACTGGGGGAGGGGCAGAGAGCCATGGGGAAGAGAGAGAATTCCACAGAGCCTGACGCGGAGCTTGAACCTACACACTGCGAGATCATGATCTGAGCCAAAACCAAGAGTTGGATGCTTAACCGACTGAGCACCCCACCCCCCGGCGCCCTTGTCTTAATCTCTTCTACAAAGTGTCCAGAAATGACACCAGATGTTACCGTCTCTGCTCCTCACACCATGCCACATATTCACACAGGACCCCGTGTTGAAGGTACCTCCTTCCCACTTCCAGGGCTTCTGTGAGCACATTGCCAAATCTCCTCGGTTCTGGGGGAGGGGCCTCCCCCCACTTTTCTGACATAGCTGCAGCGTCCAGTTTCTCCATTATAGGAGTTTCCTCTCCTTCACTATGGGTAGTTCTCCCATAACCTTGACTACTGGGTTGAGCCCATCGGCACCTCAGATTCTATCATCTCCATTAACACAGCTCTGAGAAGCACCCAAAGACCAGCCGGGGACTTGGTCCTATCTGCCAGGGTCGCCGATAAACCACAGCTACCACCAGGATCCCAGCTGTGATAGGTTGTCATTGTTCAGTATATTTGTTTTCCCTCCCTGGAGTGGATTATATCTCCCCACCCCACTGATAGCAGGCTTGGCATCAGAAGCGTGGTGCCTCTCCCCGAGGAGACATTCCTGTCCTTCAAACTCAGGGCAACTCGCTTTGTGACTTGCTTTGGCCAACAGAGTGTGCATGGAAGGTATGAGGGTCATGTCTGCAAAGAAGCCTTAGGAGCCAGCCCATGGCTTTGTCATCTGTCATTTCGCACTGCTGTGAGACTGCAGTGTCCCAGATAGGGGCTGCTCCGTCAGCCTGGGTCCCTGAGTGAAGAGCACAGATGTTAGGGTGGACGAGGAGAATGAGTGAGAAAGAAACCTTTGCTGCGTAAGCCACTGGGTCTTTAGGATTGTTTATCTCAGCATCACCTGGTGTCTCCTGACTAATCACTGGTTCCACTCGTCTCAAAGCCGAGTATCAGCTTTTCACCTGCCATCATCCAAATCGGCGCCCCCTTCCCCACTCATCATGACTTCAGAGACAACTGTGGTCAGCACCTGACTCCTACTACCTGACGCCATCCGTGATAATTGCTACCACAATTCAGATTATGACACAGTGCAGGGGACGGTGAGCACTTTGACCTAACCTCTCCAGCAAGCCTGACTCACTCGCGGGGAGAGAGGGAGTGACCTGCCCTTGGTCTTATTTTTACACTTTGTCCCTAAACATTGGCTTTTGGGGGGTGGTTCCAGCCTCTACTTTCCCGGATTCGTGTCTTCCCCCAGGTACCTGTGACAATGGTGGGACCTTGGAGAGAGGCCAGTGCCCCTCACTGTTTTCCCATGAACTGCACTTTAATGTCACCTGGCCTGTGGGGTGAGGTGCTGGTGCTGGAAAGGGGTCACTTGGTAGGTGTCACCAATGATGGGGCTAACCTCACTAGCCTCAGCCCCAGTCTGCCCACCTCTGCCTCTTCTCCCCAGAAGGCTTCTTGTCTGTCTCAAACCCTGCCCGGGGCCATTTTCATTTCTGGAGCCCCCTCTGGGTCTCGGTTGTACATGCGCGGCCTCCAGAAAGGCTAAATCTGACGCAGTGGCGCCTCCCAGCCCCAGGGTAGCACGGTGGCACAAGTGGCTGAGGCGGTTGCTGCCGTGTTGCTTCCTTTCCAGGTTTCTCACGAAGGCTGGGGCCCAGCATGGGGAGGCGGCATTCTCCAACGGCAGCAAGGGGACTGCCTCCAGCAGTTTTCGAGGGACTGTCCCTTCCCCTGGTCAGGTGGGGCTCCGCGAGCTCGGGAGGCAAAGTGGCCACTGCCCCAGCTCAGAATGCACAGGTGTCACCTTCCCCTCCCGGGGAGGCGTTCAGATGACTAATACCTGCCACTAAATGATTATTAAGTGCCACGGGAGAGATGTCGGTAGCAAGCACCATTGCATTTCGGGAATGAGAGAGGTCACTTCCTGATCACACGTGGCTTCCTGGTGGAGGAGGGAAAGAAGCAGAGCCGTAAGGGTTTTCCTAGGCTGAGAGGAAGAGAAAGGGAGGTGGACGGGGTGTTACTAGCGTAGGAAACAGCTCAGGCAAAGGCCTGAGGGTAGGAAGGCCTGAGACGAAGAAGCTCGTTGGCTGGAGTAGAAGCAAGTCGGGTAGCAGAGGGAGGTAAAATGAAAGGGTGGATGGGGAGGAATCAGGGGCCTGATGCTGGGTTGGGACCCATCTCCCCGGGAGCCCGGTGACCCCCTGCAGCAGGGTCCGTTCGCCTCTGTGTCCTCAGCACAGTGACTGGCATATTGTGCTTTGTTCCCAACACTGGTGCTTGACCATAAATCCCATCCCGCGGAGACTCTTCTGAAAAACAACGAATACCTTTCCGAAAACAAACGTTTTCGTATTGTGCCAACTGGTCAAAGATGTTAAGAAATCCAAGTGGAGGGGCGCCTGGGTGGCGCAGTCGGTTAAGCGTCCAAATTCAGCCAGGTCACGATCTCGCGGTCCGGGAGTTCGAGCCCCGCGTCAGACTCTGGGCTGATGGCTCAGAGCCTGGACCCTGTTTCCGATTCTGTGTCTCCCTCTCTCTCTGCCCCTCCCCCGTTCATGCTCTGTCTCTCCCAAAAATAAATAAACGTTGAAAAAAAAATTAAAAAAAAAAAAAAGAAATCGAAGTGGAGGATCCCAAGAAGGGCTCAGCTCCCTGTGGGCTCCTTACCCCGAGCCTCCTCTGCTGGGTTGCTGTCCAGCCCTGGGCACGCCCTCCTCTGGCTGATTTATCTTTTTATTCCTTTGCTCACTTCCCCAACTTGACCGCACACACGCACACATGCACACACGCACACACACACACGCACTCAGAGGCCAGAGAAAGATGCAGCGCGACCCAAAGAGGCCAGGTGCGTGTCTGGTGCTTAGCCAGCCCTGCTTGGTGAGTACCCACAGTGCCCCATGTTTGCAATTCCTTCAGCGACTCTGGGTCGTGACGCGCTCGCCCGTGAGATGTGACAGGCACACACCTTCAAGCAGCTCCCAGTGAGCCTGGCATAGGTGAGCTTGCCAGCCATCCCCCGGCCCAGTCCCTGCCCCGCAAGTCTCGGGTCTCAAAAAAAGAGAAGGATTCACAGGGTTCCCCTCGGCGAAGACTCCAAGGCCTGAGGGATTACTGTATGGAATTTTATATTCTTTTCTTTGTAGAGAAACCCCCAATTGTGGCGAATGGCACTTTGATCTCTGCCTTCAAATATTTGCCCCTGGACTCAAGTCCTTTCCTACACCCACCTCTACCTCCTCCGAGCTTTCTGGACCCCCTTCACTCTTCAGGTCACCGGAACAGAGGCACCATCTAACTGTGTCACCTTGTGCTGGAGCTGACGTCACCTCCTGGTCTGAATTCACATGGGAAAGCCATTTCTTGACTGAATGGGACTTCCATGGAAGAATCCACTTTCCTGGGAAGCAGCCTGCATTACCTTATGTTTGAAATTATTATTGTTACTGGCTTTTTTTACTGATAGTAAGCATTCATTTTTAAAAACTGTGGTAAGATATGCATAACATAAAATTTACCATCTCACCCATTTTTAACTGTATGGTTCAGTGGTATTAAGTACATTCACATTATTGGGCAACCGTCACCACCACCCATCTGTGTAGCTCCTCTCATCTTGTAAAACTGAAATTCTATGCTCATTCAATAACAATTTCCCGTTTTCTCCCCCCACCCCCTTCTCACCAGCCTCTGGAACCACTATTCACTTTCAACAGTGATCTCAGTAGAGATCGTTTGTCTCTTGGATCGCGAGTCTCTTGTAGACACAGTTGGAGCGTGAGTTTTTACCCATTCTGCTCATTTCTGTGTCTTGACTTTAATTTCACCTTGGAGGACTCCTTGAAACATTTCTTGAAGGACAAGTCAGTGGTCATGAACTCTCTCAGCTTTTGTTTATCTGGAAATGTCTCTTTTTTTAAATGTTTGTTTGTTTTTGAGACAGAGAGAGAGAGAGGGAGAGAGGAGGGAATGGGCAGAGAAAGAGGGAGACACAGAATCCAAAGCAGGCTCCAGGCTCTGAGCTGTCATCACAGAGCCTGATGTGGGGCTCGAACTCATGAGCTTTGGTTGTAGGCTTTCAGTCCAAGTCGTGGTAAGAGCAGGATGGAGACAGGGAAGAGAAAGGGGCAGAGGGAGTGAGGGGAACAAGTTTTCACCTCTCTCTCCTGCAGCTGGGACTGAAAATAAGGAAAGGCTGTGAGAGTCAGCCCCAGACTCCAGAGTCCAAGGTCTTGACCAAGTGTATTCCCCATCCAGTTTTGCTGCTTCTTGGGAGGGGGGTGGTGCTGGGGAGGGGAAAGGTAGGGTCCAAGGAACTGCTCTGAGTGGCCCAGGTAGGCTGGGGGTTGGGCTCCCAGCAGCTCTCCCCATCTGACACCTCCTGGGCTAGTCTTGTCTCCTTGATGTCTTCCCTTCCCACAGCAGTGAGGTCAGATACCTGGAGGAGGGGGAGAGAGGAGTGAGGTGGGTGGTGCAGAGGTGAACCTGTGCTTGGCCCCCATGTCCAGCAGGGTAGCTAACCGTGCCTTTCAGTTCCTGCTGGGTGCTGCTCTGTGCGAAGGGCTGCTTCCCGTAGCTGCCCCCGGTTCTGGCTCCTGCTCTGTCGCTGCACCAGACCCATAAAGCTGCTCAGGCTCCTCGACTTCCTCAGGGTGCTCAGGGCCTCCACGGGGGCCAGAGGTGAGGGGGGCGGGCGGGAAAAGGGCTGCAGCGACCCTCTGGATATTCCAGGGCAGAGGCGTGTGTGGGGGGAAGTGACTCTGAAGCCTAAGGGGAGGCTCAGGAGGGATTCCTCAGAGCTTTGTGTGCAGGGGGCACTGAGAAGGGGGAGGAGGAAGGAAGCCGGGTCCAGCTGGTGCCGCTCTCCATCCAGGACCAGGCAGGTGGCAGGTGCATGCATCTGGAGGGTGGGCATAACCTCTTTCCGGAAGAGTGCTCTTCCCACTTTGATTTGGTTTCCTGAGCCCCACATCTCTTCTGTCCTTCCCCCCACCAGCCCCAGTGCTCCCTCCTCTCTGGACTCTTCCTTTACTTCTGGTGGTGCTTTCTCCATGATAGCCTTGACTCTGCCCCTGGAGACGTCTCCTCTCTCTGGAGACGTCTCTGCCTTTGATCTCTGTCCCCTCCTCCAGCTCTGTCCCTATCTCTCCCATCCCCCACCCAGCCCATGTTTCTGGGCACAGCTGTCATTGGCAGGGCTGGGTTGGGGAGGGATACTGATTGCTTCCAAAAGGTTGGGTGTGTACCATCCAGTGTGAGGTCCAGGGCCTTCTCTCTTCTATTCCTTAGAAACCCCACAATTCCTCTGTATTTCCCTTTCCTCTGTCTCCTGGGGTCTGCTCCTGGACCCCAATCCTAGACCTTCCTAACCTAGGAGCCCACAGGCCATCCTCTCACTTACCTCTAAGGCTACCTCCTGGCTCTAGAAGCTCCAACCCAGGGATCTTCATAATCCTCACCCCCATCTCCCTGACACACCCAGCTAGGCTGAGAAATGAAACCCCAGCTCTCAGAACAAAGATGTATTGAGTCCAAGGTGAAGAGGAGGCTGATGCTGAGGAGGTCTGGGCACTTCCTGCTTGCAACCACTGTGGCTGCAGGAGTCTCCCCGCCACTCTGCCCCAGCATTATGAGATCTCTGACCCTCACTCTTACCCCCTGTAAAATGGGGTTGATGATTATCTATGGAGTGAGGAGTTTATGTTTGTAAACTAATTAACCCAGTGGTCAAAATAAAGTGGGTGATAGAAAATATGTCTGTTTTCGTTAACACTTACTGCAAAACCTTCAGATTTTTGGGACCCATGCCTATCTGTTCAGTCATCATTTTCTGGAAGCTTCCTTCTCTGTCCAGTCTCTTGGCCTACTAGTGTGGTCCTCTCTCCCTGTCCTTCAATCTCAATAAAGTCTGAGCCTCAGTCTCTGGTTTTCCCTTTGCAGCTCTCCGTGCAGATTTCCCCTCTCTGACCCAATGGCCCCTGTGTCTATGATGTGTTCCCACCCCCAGCCTGGGCTTGGCTGGGCTCCCTTGGAAGAGGAAAGTTAGCCCAGACAGCAGTGTGTCATAGGGAGAAGGACAGCGGAGAGCCAGAGGGTGGGACTATGGGCAGCAGGTGGTGGAAGAGGAAGGAACAGAGTAAGGGAAACATGCATGTGTGGAGAAAGGGGTGGGGTGGAAGGACCCTCAGCTGAACCTGCATGTTCAGCACAGCCATCCCAGGGCTAGAAAGTTCCCACTCAGAAGAGGAGGGCAAGAGGCCGAGGGCACCCTCTTCAGAACCTCAAAGGCCCTAGCCCCAAGCTGCCTCTGATGGAGGGACAAGCAATGGAACTTCCTACCTTCTGCGAAACATATCTGGAAAATGGCATGGTAGTAAAAAGCTTACATGGTGTTTAGAGTAATGAAACAACCTGCAAATGAATCCCTCTGTTCTCTCGTCAATACAGGCACTTTCCCCACGGCCGCATGCACTTCCGCTGAGCTTCTCCCCGGAGCAGGAGTGGCTCACACCGCTCTCAGCAACTCCCCACGCTCCAAAGGCACAGCAAGGTGGCCACTCACCGTCCCCAGCAGGGCCTCTCCAGCTGCCAACAGTAGGGAACGCACACTTAAAATTTCCACCACTTCCCCTACTTTAAACCTATTTCTGAAGCAGTGCTCAAAACTACAGTCAAGACCAACACCTCAACCATCCCAATGTCCAAGTTTGTCATCAAGGCTGAAACCACTCCACCCACCCTCATTGTCTACACGAGCACCATAAAGTGTATCAATCCCACGAGCCTTATAATCACTGCTGCTTACCCTGCCACCACCTGCATGACCCCAACTACCACCAAGAGACTCACCTCTGCCGTGATCTCTCCTCCCATGACCATTACCACTCTGGGGAAGACTCTCACAGCCATGGCCCTACTCTCTTCCTCTGTCCCAACCACGCACACAACCTTCCATATGCCCACATCCTCTACAACGGGTAACACAAACAGGATTAGCCTGACCACAGCAAGCATTCATACAACCAGGTCTCTTACCCCAATAATCGCTTCTACCTCTATTGCCCCTTCTCTAACTGCCACGAACATCTCGGCAACAGTAACTGATCACAGCTCTTCACCCATCGCCAGTACCGTCTTGATTATGACCACCACTTCACTTCCTAACACCACCGTTACATTTAAAACAGCGACTGCCACCACTCATGATCCCACATCAACAAGTGTATCAACAACACCTACAACACAAAGTGTATCTGCTTCCACTGAAGTGACTGCCACGCTAAGTACACCAACAACAATCGCTTTGAAAACAATGAGCTCCACGGAAATGAAGCTTACATGACAGAAACTCCTTCAACTTCTCCAGGCATGTCATCAATCACCCCAACAAATACAACTGTTTCTGCCACATCTACCACCTCTGAAACCGCCCTGGAACCCACTACCACCCACATGACATTCACAACCACAGAACCACACTTCTCCACTGCAGCCACTACACACACGGGGAAGACAACCATCACACCTCATGCCACACCCCCTGGAAAACCACACTTATTCCTACACAGGACATTTCCACAGTGTCTTTCATGACAGAAATTACTTCTCCTCCCACAATCGCATCATTAATTACTCCCAGGAATACAGTCAATTCTCTGACATCAACCTCTTCTACCCCAGTGACCGCCAATCCCTTGACATCAGCCACGAGTATGTGTCTGTCTTCTCCACCTGCCCCATCCACAAAACCAGTCTCCAGTTGGATCACAAACATTACCCCTATATCTACCTTGATTATTACTCCCTATAACCCACACCATGTCCACCCCTACATCTCCCACTAGTACTGACACCATAGCTGCAACTGAAATCACCACTCCTATCAACACTTCCACCATTGCCACCTTGAACACAGCCTCTTTGCCCACTTCCTCCACTCTAGAAACTGCTTCCGCTGCTACTACAATCTTGGTAACAACAACCACCCCTAAAATACCACACAGTCCTCCAGGAGTCACTTCTTCAAATATCCACTCTACAGGAAGCACGACCACATCAGCAATAACCCCATCTCCCACCACTGGTACCCCGAGGTTAGCCGTCACCATAAACTCATCCTCTGTTAGTACAGGCATGCCTGCCTCAACACTGACAACCATCACCCCCACGTCCAGGGGTACCAATGGTTCATTCATTACCATTCCTGACCTCACCTCTACAAGCACTATTTTCAAAATGTCCACAATCCCCACATGTATCATCCCATCTCCCCCAGCCGCCCAAAATACAGACACAACATGCAGTGTCATCACAACCTCTTCCACAAGGCTTACTATGGCGCCCATGCTCACAAGTACCCACAGCACTCCCCCTCCCACCCTTGCTACACACACTCCAGTTACATATGCAGGCTCATCTTCCACGTCTACCAGCAGCAATGGGACCATTCGGACAGAGAGTACTACCTCAACCGCAACGAGCACAAATACATCACACACAGATGCTAAATCCACCCTGGCACCCACTACCACTGACACACACACAGCATCCCCGACCACAGGACGACCCTCTTCTACTAGATTTACTACATACACAGGCAAGGTGACTGTCACACCCTCTCATGCCACATCCACCTGGAAAACCACACTTACTCATACTGGGGATGTTTGGACACAGTCTCTCACCATGGAGATTACTTCTCCTCTTGCAACTGCATCATCAATCACTCCCATGAATATGGTCAATTCTCTGACATTTATCACCTCTACTCCAGTCACCACCAATACTGTGACATCAGCCATGAGTACGAGTCTATCTTCTCCACCTGCCCCAACCGCAGTCAGTCTCCTCTTTGACAACAAACACTACCCCTTTATCCACCTTGATTACTACCTTCCCTAGTACCCATGCTGCATTCACCCCTACAGTCACCATGGCCACAACTGAAATCACCACTCCCACAAACACTTCTATCTCTGCTACCTCGAGCACAGCCACTTCACCCACTTTCTCTGCCCCAGAAACAGCCATGACTGTTACTAGAATGTTGGTAACACCCACCCCCACAATATCACACAGTACATCTTGTGTTTCTCCTACACTTTCTTTCCCTACTCTGACTACATCTACAAACGCGCTAAATACTTCTTTCGGTACTATTATTCCCTTTTCAATATCCACAACAATAATGTCCTCTTCCTTATCCTCCGCCAGTGTAAATTCAATGCTCACGACCACCCCTAACTCTCTTCCTACATTCTCACCTCTCTCTGGTATGGAAAATACAGGGACTTCTGTCACTGCTTTCACTACTCTTTTTTCATCCGAAACTACAAGAACTTCTCCAACCATGTCTTCTCTAAAAGACCTTTGCGACTGAAACAACCACCACTTGTTTTATTTCTTCTACTACCCCATGTCCAGAATCTATATCAGTTACGATAGTGCCTGCCTCTCTCACTACTTCATGTATGGAAATGCGTCCAAGTAGTGAAGTTACTTCGATGCCTAACATCCCAATGTCAGTGTTCGCCTCTACTACTGAGATGGCTACCTCCCCTAGTTCCACCAGTATGACAACTGTGTTTCCTAGGCATACGGACACTTCTGCTTCCGTTCTGGAAACTCATCCTACCGACAGCATAATGGATGTTCCTAGTTCTATCAGCACTGGGACTGTCCCCAGTTACACGGTTTTGATAAGCACTCAAAGACCCACCAGTGGAAGCTGGATGAGCACCAATTCTGTAACCGTCCCACATATGCCTGGCTTCATGAGCCTCCCACTGACCATGAAACCAAGCAGCAGGTTTCCAACTGCCATGGTGACTTCAATCAAGTTGACTCACTCCACCCCACCCACCATCAAGATTCCAGAAACACCGGTAGTCATCTCTCAGACTGCCACCACCCTTATGTCACCCAGGGCAACTTCAACCACTACTCAGATGACCACACAGTCTAGACTGACTACACCTCAGGTTGGACCTACTGCTTCCCTGTTCCATCTCCTTTCTCCCCTAATAAATTTCTGTGTCACCAAGGGCAAACCCTATCCTGAACTTCCCTTTCTTACTGTGTTGCCCAGGCACCTGTGACCATGGTGGCACCTGGATGCTAGGCCTATGCCACTGCCCTTTGGGGTTCTCTGGGGACCACTGTGAGCTCCAGGAGATCAGGTGCCAGAATGGAGGTAAATGGGATGGCCTCAAGTGCCACTTCCCTAGCATCTTCCATGGCTACTGTTGGAGTTTGTGGTGGAAGAGGTGGATCTGGGTGAGTTGTCAGAGCCCTGCCTTTTGCACTTTCTCCTGGGAGGTGCCACTGGCTCTCTCTGGGCCCAGCCCTGCGGTTACCTGTTAGTATTCATGCCATTTTGTCTAATTCTGCCATTCTTGCCTTCTCTCTCATGCTTCCCTCTACCTCATCTCATGCCTCTTTTTCACCCTCACCTCCAGGAGGTGGTTGGACCACACTCCTTCCTGTGGTCTCCTCCCAGTCTGGGCTGCTTGGAGCTGTATTAACTTCTAATTGCCACTGTAACAAATTATTACAAACTTAGCGGCTGAGATAATGCAAATTTATTATCTTACAATTCTGTAGAGTAGGAGTCTAACGTGAGTCTTACTGGGCTAACATCAAGGTGTCAGCAGGGCTGTGTTCTTCTCTGAAGGCTTTAGGGGAGAATCCATTTCTTTGCCCTTTTCAGGTTCTGAAGCCTCTCACATTCCTGGTCTCAAGGCTCCCTCTCTCCATCTTCAAAGCCAGCAACATTTCATCTCTGTGTCTTTCTTTTTTTTTTTTTTTCAAAAAAATTTTTTAAAGTTTATTTATTTTTGACAGAGAGAGAGGCAGAGAATGAGCAGGGGAGAGGCAGAGAGAGATGGAGACACAGACTCGGAAGCAGTCTCCAGGCTCTGAGTTGTCAGCACAGAGCCTGACGTGGGGCTCGAACTCACAAACTGCGAGATCATGACCTGAGCTGAAGTCAGATGTTCAACCAACTGAGCCACCCAGGCGCCCCATCTGTGTCTTTCTTCTGTAGTCACATTTTCTTGTGACTGATTCTGACCTCCTGTCTTTCTCTTCCACTGTTAAGGACTCTTGTGATTATGTTGAGCCCACCCAATAATCCACGTTAATTTTCCCATTTTAGTCAGACGATTAGCAATTTTAATCTACATACGATCTTGATTCCTCCTTGCCATGCAGCATAACATATCCAGAGGTTCTGGGGACTAAGACATAGGCATCTTTGGGAGCCATCATTCTGCCTCCCACTGAGGCAGACAAGGGAGAGACCACAGGTCTGACTGCTGTGCCTCCTTACCTCTAACCTTTCCCTCACCTTGGCACAACTTATCCTAGAAGTCCTATCTCCTTTCCTCTTACCATTCATTCAGTCTTCAGGGAACATGGAGAGGAGTGATGGGATGAACCTCTGGATTGTGGTGTTGGCAATGGTGGTGAAGTGACCAGAACAGGGCATATTGTGCGCAGACACTGTGGGTGCTGAAGGGGATATGGAGGTGTCTGTTGACCAGGAGATCTCCCCTGACCTCAATGACAACACTTCCAAGGCCTACGAGGATTTCAGCGACACCTTCTGGGATCAGGTGACGGGGAAGGGGAGGGAACTCAAGGGTCTTTCCTTGAAGTTGAGCTTGGGCATCTGGGTGCACTCAGGTCACGAGGTTCAGGTGCAAGTGGAAGTGCAAGGATCCTGGCATTTCGGATGCAGAAGATTTACCAAAATGTGCAAGGATTCAAGGATGTGGAGATCCTGTCCCTGAGGCAGGAGACCCTTTTGGGGCTATGGAGGTAGTGTTGGGTGGGGGAAGGAGAATGAAGGGTGGGGGAATGGAGAAGCCATCCTTTCCTTTTGGAATCAATCAGATTTCAAAAAGAGAGAGGTGGAGGTAAGACATAGGGGAACTAATAACTCCATGGGGAATTTTTTGGATCATTTTCTGTAGTCATTTCTCTGTAGGAGAGATGCCACCTTCCTTTTGAAGCATGGTTGGAAAGAGAGAGATTACATGGGACATGCAGGGAGGTGGTGCATAAAGGCTTATGGGAAGCCTGGTGTCTGGACAGTAGCTGGTTTCTCTCTGGCTGGCACCCGGCCTGCTGAGTGGTCAGCCCGAGTGAGGCAAAGTGCCCAGGAGGGCCTGGTTTGATAATGGCTTGATGCAAGGCAGGAGAATGTCAATCATTCCTTGTCCTGCCTTCCAGGCTGACCAAGTCAGGGATGCTGGTGGGTCCTGAAAATAATGTGTCTGGAATCCCAACTCATTGCCTCTGCCTTCCTCTCACACCAGTGCACTTGTGGTTGGTCCTGGAGGTGACCTTCTAAAGACCTGTGTGCCCCAGGCCTGGGCACCCTGTAAGACACCCAACCTTCTCGATCCCCTCAGGAATGGCAGCATTGTGGTGCCCTTTAGCCTCCAGCTGGAGAGCGAGTATGAGAAGGTGAAGACAGTCTTGAAGGAGGAGCTCCAGAATGTCAGCCACAATGGGGACAGCTGCCAGAGTGACTAGAGTAAGCCAAGACCGGAGGGAAGGGTTGGGGCAGAGCCACCAGCTTGGAGAGGAGCCTCTGGGCTCCGGTGCCAGCCCTGGGGTAGGCCTACAGCCAACTGGGCCAAGGATGGGGTTAAGGAGGGGCTAGTCTGAACCTGGGTGCTGGGGAAGACTCCTTGAAAGTTCTGCTCCAAATTTTCAGGATGGCTGAGGATGCTTGCTTATTCGGGGGAGATGAGAGAGGCAAGAGTCACCTTCCCTTGCAGCCCCTCCACATGTCCCCCACAGTGGCAGAGCCCTCTCTGCCCCTCCCCAGGCTTCCCTGCTCTGCTTCCCTGTCCCTGACCCTCTATTTATTTTTTAAAGGTGTGTGTGTGTGTGTGAGAGAGAGAGAAAGAGAGAGAGAGAGAGAGAATGAGCAAGCAGGGGAGGCGCAGAAAGAGGGAGACCGGGAATCCCAAGCAGGCTCTGCACTGACAGTGCAGCTCAATGTCATGAACTATGAGATCATGACCTGAGCCCAGTTCAAGAGTCCAAGGCTTAACTGACTGAGCCACCCAGTCGCCCCTGTCCCTGACCCTTTAACCTCCCTCAATTCCACCTGTGCCTGTGTCCTCCCCAGCCCTGTGTTTTAGGCCTGACTCCATCAAGGTGACCAACGACACCAGGAAGGAGCTGACCCTGGAAGGTAAGGGTGGGCAAAGGGCTGAGTGGCCCCCGGAGGTCGTGACTCTCCCACCGTGGACATCTGCCCATTGACATTCTTGGGGAGGAGGGAAGACCTTTCAGGAGGCAAGTGGTGTGGCCCCGGCAGGGCTGTCCTTCCTGGAGCTTATTAGCTTCTCACCTGAGGACCAGCAGGGAAGGTGAGGGTCTTAGGGGCCGACCCTCCCCTCATCTAATCTCAGGGTCCACTCCACGACGCCCCACCCTCGGAAACGTAGTTTCTCCCATCTGTTTTCAGCGTGATTATAACCAGGCCCCTGAATAGAGTGGATGAGGTCCTTGTCTCTCTGCACCCCCCTCCCACCTCCAGCCATCTGTCGCCGCGCCACTGCCAAAGGCTATGAGGATTTCTTCTTCCCCTCGGTGGGGGAGAAGGGGGAGAACCGGCTCCACCGCGTCACCAAATGCACGTCGGGCGTGGATGGCGCCATCGACTGTCACGAAGGCCAGTGCCTTGTGGAGAGGAGCGGTCCCGCTCGCCGGTGAGACCCTGAGCACCCGCGGGAGCCCCGCCCCCCCCCCCCCCCCCCCCCCCCCCCCCCCGTCCACCTGCCGGCGCCCGCGGAGTCCAAGTATGTTAGCCTAGCCGACCCACCCAGATGGTGGTGAGGGTCTGTGACATGTGACCCCCTGCTCCAGCTGCTTCTCCACGGACACGCGCTGGTTTTCGGGCCCGCGCTGCGAGGTGGCTGTCGCCTGGAGGGCACTGGTCGGGGGCCTGACGGGGGCCGCGGCTCTGCGGCTGCTGGCGCTGAGCATCTTCGTTGCCCGCTACCGCACAGCCGGCCGAGGCGGAGGCAGGGGAGCGCGTTGGGGGTGGGCGTGAGGGCGGCAAAGGGGTCCCTGCTGGGGCGGTCCTGCTCTGCCAGCGCGTCGCCCCAACTCAGGTCCTGGGCTGCCTCCCGGGGAGGGGGGCAGAGGCTTCCCTGGGCGCCACTGCGGGCCTGGGGAGGACCCAACTACCTCCCTTGCCCGAGGCAGACACGGACCTCCTGCCGGGAAGCTTGAGTAGCCACTTCCCTGGGCACCCCCCGAAGGAGGCGCGGGTCCTGCACGCGCCATCCCTACAGGGCAGGCACTGGGCACAGGAGCCCCCCTCCCAGGCCTTGCTTTCCCCACCCTTCCTTCCCTTCTCTTTTCCTGCCCCTTTCTCCTCTCTGTTCTCCCCCCCACCCCCCGCCCGCCCTTTTCTCTCTCTCTAGTCAAGGATGAAAACTTCCAGGTGGCCTTGGAGGACGTGGACATCAATGTGAGCGTGAGGGTGCCAAGGGGGGATGGTGAGGAGCTCTCCCAGATCCAGGTCCAGAAGCCCTCCCGCCAGCCACCAGGGCAGGGGCCGGGCTAGGGCCAGGAGGCAGTGGCTTTCCAGCCAGTCTGAGCAGGGTGGCTCCCTGTTCCCACTCCCTCTTTCACACATATTCTGTGGCGGGTGCACATCCAGAGACCTGAGGTGGCCTCGTCCTTGCTGTGGGCCCTGCGCCTCCCCCTCCCCCCCCCCCCCCCCCCGCCCCCTGCCCCCAACGGTAGGAAGGAACCATACGCACCGCATCCGTTTTGAGAGATGGCCCGAGGACTCGTGCAGCGCCGTCTCCCGGTTACCTTGGGCAAGATCCGACCAGCCCCCGATCCTCATCCTTCTCCCAGCTTGGGTGAAACCCACCTGGAGACCCGGTTCAAACCCAGGCTCCTCCACTGTGGGACCTCGGGCAAGTCAGTAACTTCTCTGAACCTGTAGAATGAGTTTGGCATACTCGTGCTGATACCTTGAACGACTGTTGTGAAAACTAGATGTGCTCCGGCAGATCTCTGTCCCAGTGCACCTTCCTGTGTCCCCACATGCTTCAGGGGTCTCGGACCTCAGTCTCTATTCTCCTATGCGGCTCCCTATGCCTGTTCCCCACCCGCAGCTGGAACCACCCTCCCTCCTGCTCCCTATGGGACTCCTTGCCGCTGTGAACCCACTGCTGGACTCTCTCCATGCCCCAGCCCCCAGCCCCAAGTCTCCCCCAGTTTGTCCCTTCCCCTGTCTTTATGACTTCAGCCCTAAATTCTTACCCCTATCCCAGTGCCCGCATCCTAAATCCTCCCTCCTCCCCTGACACCCGGTTTCCAGTTATGTACAGATGTCCCTTGCCTCTCAGGTCCCCCGCTGCTGCTTCCCAGGCCCTGGTCTCCTGTTCTGAGGCTCCATTCCTTCTCCCTCCCAAGGACACTGGACCCCAGTTTTCCGGGGCCTCGAGAATGAGCAGAAGTGGAGCCCTGAGATGGAGAAGCCCTCTCAGCTCCTTGGCCTCATTCCTCTGTCTCCCCTGTCCCCTCCCACGCTTCCTCACCGCTCCCCTCTCCCTAGCCTCGCCCCCATCCCTGCAGTAACCTCAGGGGCCAGAAGTCCCCAGCCTTCTCTGCAGGAACATCTCATGTGCAGACAGGAAGCCTGCCAGCCTCCAGTTCTCCCGTGGGAACACAATGTGGCATTTCTTGTAAAAGAAGTTGCTCTGTGTCTTTCTGCTTCTTATCTCATGGCACCTCCACTTGGAGAACAGGGACTTCCAGAGGATATGTGGGAGGGCCTGGGAACACCAGTTTCTCCCAGCAAGCAAGGAAGGCATCTGTGGGCTGTCCTCAGGGCCATGACTTTCCTCCTAGAGCTCGGGGCCTGTTTTCTTAGAGAGTAGGTGGCTGGGGGAGCCACCAGTTCAGCAGCAGGTGGGGGCCTGTTGGGTTTAGCCTCTGTGCCCTTCCTCCCTTGACATAGGAAGGTCAGGGCTGGGTCGGGGGGTGGGGGGTGGGAGGCCCAGGCTACGTCAGCTGCCATTTGCACGGGTGGGTAAATCTGGTCTCCCCAAAGATCTTGGGCCTCCCCAAGCTTGGGTGGCACATACACTCACGCCAGAGTCTGCCATGCTTTGGCGTGGGCCCTCCCATTCCCACGACTGTGGGTAGGTGGACTGGAGCTGAGGGTGCTTGGGGCTGACAGAATGAGGTTCTTTGGGTAGGGGTTTGGAAAAAGCCCCTGAGATCTTTGCCCTGGACAGGAGAGGGATTGGCGTGGCTGGGGGTGGAGACCAGGACCATAAAGCCTCAGGTGTGAATGGGAGCCCCACCCAGGAGAAGGGTTGGTGGTTGCGAGCCTGGGGGGGGGGGGGGGGAGGCACTGGAAGTTTGGAAGGGGCCAGCTTGAGGTGGATGATGGAGAAGGAAGGCTGGAAGAAAGAGGGGTTTCTCAGGGGTGGGGTGCAGGGTCCTTCACTCAGCCTGGCCTGTGGCTGGCCGATCCTGGAAGGGCCGTCACTCCTCCCTCCATAGTTACCCTCTCCCAGCCATTTCTTCGCCCCCGCCCCTTGGTAACCGTCAGACACTCTTCGCGCCTCTGGTCTCCGGTCCCTCCCTCTCACTCTGCCCCACCCATGACTCTGGCTTCCGCTGGAGAGACCCTGGCTGTGGGCGGTCAGCTTTCCTGGAGTTAGACGCGAAGGTTGATAGGCTGCCCTTTGGCCAACTCCCTGTGGTCACCACACACCATCCACCCAGCCCCATCACCGCGCCCCTACTCTGGGCCAGGCGCTGACCTTCCCCAAGGCAAAGATCTCCGGGGTCCTTTAAATAGCTGGATCCCTCCCTGGGAGCTCTCATTTCTCGGTCCCTCCTCACGAGGGAAGACCTTGCGTCCAGGGCCCCATCGGGAGATGCTGGTGATCTGGATCCTGACACTGGGTCTCTGGCTCTGGGCACCTGCCCCAGTGACACGGGGTGAGTGAGACCGGGGCTGGCATTCCCTGGGGGGCCAACGCATGCTGGCCTCAGGCAGGGTTCAGGTGGCTGGCTTCCTCCTTTTCCCTCACTCCCTTTGCAGGGGACGGGGCTGCCAAAGAGCTGGACCTGGGCTGTGACCTCATCTTACCTTTGGGGGTGCTAAAGGGGTCACTCTGGAGACGTGTGGGTCCAGAGCAAGGGGCATGGCCTGCGTTGTGCAGTTGATGACCTATGCCAAGCCGTGACCCAGGGGCTGAAAGGGGGCTGGCCTCCCCCCGTCTCCCCTCTCCAGCCTTCCCCCTGCGGGGAACGGGGACTTTTTCTTCACTTGGATGGTGGACTCTGCCTGCCTTCGTCCTGTGGCCTGCATCTGCCCAGGAGGCCGGGTCTTTCCAAAGAGGCACTGAACGGGCTGCCAGCCCTGGGGGAAGGAAGGATCCAGCATTTAGCAGCTTCTCCCTTGCATGGGGAGAGCTCAGGAGACCCTGGGAAAGCCCCTCTAGTTACAAATGGTTGGAGGGCTGGGGGGGAGACACAGGCTCTGGGTCCTTGTTGAGCCTGTCATGGCCATTTCTCTGGGAAGCAACTGGTTTCAAGCTGATTTCCCGTGGGGTCCCTCACCAGAGCAGACTTTCTGAGCCCCCACCCCAGAGACCAGGAAGAACCGGAGGGAAGGGGTGGGCAGGACAGATGCTGGGGTGAGGAGTGTTGGGGGGAGTGAGCCCAAGGCCCCAGGTAGAAGAGGGGGCTTTTGAGTTGAAGGTCCTGTAGGGTTGTGGGAAGGGGTGGCGAGTGGGCAGGGGGAGATGGGGAAGGGAGTCTTTGGTGCCCTGCAGGGCAATAGTGAGATAACCCACGCAGGGAGTCCTGAGACGTCCCCCACACGAACACGGGCCCTTAGGCACCACCATACCCTCAAGTACCTGCTTCTCCCCTGCCCGGACACCTTTGAGGCCCAGAAGCCCAGCCCTTGGGAGTTGCCAATGGGCAAGGATGAGAGGCTGCGAGTGTGAACTTTGTGAATTTCAGGACACCAAGAAAGTACATTAATGATAGCTATATTAGCTTTTAAAAAAAATGTTTATTTAGTTTTGAGAGACACAGAGAGAAAGATAGAGTGTGAGCAGAGGAGGGGCAGAGAGGGGGACACAGAATCCGAAGCAGGCTCCAGGCTCGGAGGTGTCAGCACAGAGCCCTATGCGGGGCTCAAACCCATGAACTGTGAGATCATGACAGGAGCTGAAGTCAGATGCCTAACTGAGCCACCCAGGTGCCCCTATATTAGCTTTTTTAAAAGAAAGTTTATTTATTTTGAGAGAGCGTGTGCATGCGTGTGCACACGCGTGCGCGCGCGCGCGCGCACACACACACACACACACACACACACACACACACAAAGAGCAGGGCACAGAGAGAGGGAGAGAGAGAATCCCAAAGCAGGCTCCGTGTTGTCAGTGTGGAGGCTGATGCCGGGCTTAATCCCATGAGCCATGAGATCATGACCTGAGCTGAAATCAAGAGTCAGATGCTCAACCGATCGAGCCACCCAGGCGCCCCATAGAGATATTAGCTTTAAGGCAAAATCCAGAGAATGGGAAGCTATGAGTGGGGTCACCGTCAGGAGGGGTCCTCCCTGTCCCTGCTCCCCAGGCAGCCCCCAGGTCTCTCTCTGGTCAGGCTGTTGGGGGAGAGGGGTGGCGGTGGTGATGATGACAGTGATGTTTAAGGGTCCAACAATCAGCAGGTGCATTGCCTCTGTGTACCTTACGGTGAGTTAGAGGTAATCCGCACCAGCGGAGACCCTCTGTTCCTAAGGTGCTCAGTGTTGTGTCGACTCGAGTGAGCCCATTGGCATGCAAGAGTCAGAAAGCATCTCTCTCTAAGTGCAGAGAGCTGTCAGGAGTGGAGAGGTCAGGCAAGTAGAGCCATTCCAGAAGACTCCAGAAGGTCTGATGATACCCAGAGCACCCCCCCCTTGCCTCCCACCCACAGAGGGCTGTTCACAATGTCATTTCACAGCATATAGCACATATGACTCTCACAAGGAAGATTGTGTAAGGAAGTGGAGGCAGACAGGTGACTGAGGCTCAGAGAGTGATCTATCTGGGGCCGCACAGCAAATAATTAACAAGGTGCCACCCATTTGACAGAAGGTTTGTACTGCCCCATCCCTGAACTGGAGGACCTCAGCCCTCTGCACCCCCCACCCCCACCCCACCCCCTGCTTGTATTCTGGGAGGGGTTCAGATGTCAGGTCAGAGACTCTGGCTGGCACCTATAGTTTTCTTTCTTTTTCCTTTTATTTATTTTGGGGAGAGCGCAAGCTGGGGAGGGGCAGACAGAGGGGGACAGATGATTGGAAGAGGGTTCTGCACCGACAGGCTGACAGCAGCAAGCTTGATGTGAGGCTTGAACTCACGAATCGTGACCTGAGCTGAAGTCAAACGCTCAACCGACTGAGCCACTCAGGGGCCCCTATAGTTTTCTTTCTAATTTGTGCCCTCCTCTGGGTACTCCAGTTCACTGTGAGGACTGATGAGGTTTTGGACAAGCAAACAGTAGGGAGAAGGAATGCCAACCTGAGAAGGTAGGAAAAACACCGGGACAGGGCTGTGCAGGGGACATGTGCGTAGGAATGCCCCAAAAGTAGGGACGCCTATGCGGGATGGCGCGTTGGGAAAGTGAGGGAGCGCCCCTGGGCGACTAAGGCATTAAAGCCTGATGGAGGCTTTTGGACACCAGAAGACCTCTGTGGCCTGAGCAGGGGTGGATTGCCCTGCCAGGGAACACTCTTGTCTTGCCCTGAGAGCCATCCTGGCGTGGCTCCAGCCGGGAGCCCCCCTTCGCCGGATGATGGGCTGTGGGGGCCCCGGGAGAGGCTGCCCTAGAGCCTGTGTGAGTGAGAGGGCAGGAGCCTCTTTCTGGTGCTTGACGGAGGTGACCATGGAGATTCTGGGGGTGGCTGTCCTCCAGACCCGGGGCTCGGGGGCGGATGTGAATAGGGCACAGTCTAGAATTCTCCATTCTCTATGAGCTACAGGGACCACAAAGACCACACAATGCTGTGGATCGACATGAGGATTGGAAGCCCGTGTCCTGTTTCGTGTACACGAAGTTCTAAAGTGTTCACGGGAAGGGTATGGGAGGGAAGCTCCTCGGGCTGGCTGGGGGACAGGGTAGAAGTGTGTGTCGTGGAGGGGCTGGGGCTGGGCCCGAGGGGTCAGAGCTCTGTGGCCTAGAAAGATGAAGGCGGAAGTAGAAACACCCAAGCGCAAAATCGAGAAGAGTGTGGTGAAGCTGACAACAGATTTGTCCACAATAGACAAAGGGACAACCTTTGAAACTTGCCTGAAATAAATTTCGAGCAATTAAAAGGAAGTGTTTTACACGGACGGTAATAAACTTACTGAGCAAACACAAGAGGCCTGCTCTGCCTGGGCAGGTGCTCGGTGCTCGGGATGAGGGAGGATGAATAAGCCAGTTTATAGTCAGGTTTATTAGATGGCACCATGGAAACAGTACAGAAAGGACCGCCACCCAAGCCCGGTGGTGCTGGAGCTCAGAGAGGGGCTCGCCTCCAGGGAGGGATCCTGTCTTGCCTCCTCCAGCTTCTGGTGGCCCCGGCGTTCCTTGGCCGTGGTGGCATAACTCTGATCTCTGCTCTTATCTTTGCGCGACCTCCTTCCCTGTGTGTACAATCTTCTTCTCCCTTCTCTCCTAAGGATATGAGTATTTGGATTTAGGGTCAGCCTTAAGTTCAGGAGGATCCAATCCTGAGATGCTTAACTTGATCACATCTGCCAAGACCTTCTTTCTTTTTATTTTTTATTATTTTTTAAGGTTTACTTATTTTTGAGAGAGAAAGACAGTGCAAGTGGGGGAGGGGCAGAGAGAGAGGGAGCCCCTCCAAAGACCTTCTTTCCAAATTAGGTCACATTCCCAGGGGGCTCTGGGGTTAGGACTGCCACATATCTTTTGGGGGCAGCGGGGGATACAATTCAATCTGTTCCACCAAGCTTCCACGGCAACCAGAGCAGCTGTCCTGTCTTCAGGGAGGCTGTGGGCAGGGGGAGGGGAGAGAGCTGGGGCGGCTTGGCCTGGCCTCAGCCCTACTGCCACTCTGCCAGGTGGGATCGGCCTTAGAGAAAAGGAGACAGGCCCAAGCCACTGAGCTCATGCATGGCAGGGCTGAAAGTGCTCCCGGGGCTGGGTGACCAAAGCACATCCCAGTGGCTCCACACTCTTTCTCTTGTAGAATCTTCTAGAGGGAGCAGTGTGGTCAGGGCAGGCATCATTCATCTCCCTTTTCCAGGGGGAAATGGACGTTTGGAGAGGGTAACTGCACGAGCTCCTACAGCTGTGTAGTGGCTGATCCTGGAGGCACTCATGGGCCCCGCTCGCACCCCAGCCTTCGGGGCTGCTCCTGTGGGCCCCATTGACTGAGTCCACCTCAGGCACCAATGTATTTTGGAGGTGGCAGGAGGAAACAGTCTCACGTCTTGGTGGCGGTCTTCAGACTTGCTTTCTAGGGCTTTTCCCCAAGAAGGCCACCAAGTGAAAGACTTGGCCAGCTACCTGGCTGCCTTATTCCACTGCTTAGCTTTTTAAGAAAATCTAAACACCCGTAATGCAAAGAAGTAAAAACTGTCAACAGGGCAGGAAAGTAGCAAATTTTGCTTGTTTGGTAGGAGAGCTAGTGTCTTTGATGGTGAGTTAATGCAACTGCAACATGGGCAAATACGGTTGACCCCTGAACGACACAGGGGTTGGGGCGCTGACCGCTGTGTAGTCGAAAATCCCCATGTTACTCTCGACTCCCGCAAAACGTAGCTACTCACAGTCTTACTGTTGACCAGAAGCCTAACCGATAACATAAACAGTCAATTGACACATATTTTGGGTGTTCTGTGTATTATATACCGCATTTCTACGATAAAGTGAGCTAGAGAAAAGAAAGTATTAGATTACAAAAATCATAAAGAAGAGAAAATACATTTACAGTGCTGTCCTGGAAAAGATCTGTGGGCAAGTGGACCCGCGCAGTTCAAAGCCGTGCTATTCAAGGGTCAGCTGTAGACCATTTTTGTTAAGCATTTTGATCACGAGAGTGTGAGGAATCCCAGCTTGGGAATCATTAATCATGAGTGATTTTCCTGCATTTTCCAAGGTGTTGGATACATCTAACCTTTTATTTTTATGGCACATATGTTTTAAACATGATACCATGAGTGCATATTTGTTGTATAACATAGGGAAAATATAGGCAAACAAAAGGAAGAAAATTTTGCTTAACCTTACCACTCAGAGAAACATTGTGAACATTTTCGTATATTTCTGAGTATGTGTTTAGATTTATTCTATTGGCAGTATGTGTTTTTTTTTTTTAACGTTTATTTATTTTTGAGACAGAGAGAGACAGAGCATGAACGGGGGAGGGGCAGAGAGAGAGGGAGACACAGAACTGGAAGCAGGCTCCAGGCTCTGAGCCATCAGCCCAGAGCCTGACGCGGGGCTCGAACTCATGGACCGTGAGATCGTGACCTGAGCTGAAGTCGGACGCTTAACCGACTGAGCCACCCAGGCGCCCAGGCAGTACGTGTTTTAATGGCCATCAATATTCCATTCTTTTTTTATACATATAAATTTTTTAATGTTTATTTATTTTTGAAAGAGAGAGCCATCAGCACAGAGCCTGACGCGGGGCTCGAACTCATGAACCGTGAGATCATGACCTGAGCTGAAGTCAGATGCTTAACTGACTGAACCACCCAGGGGCCCCTCAATATTCCATTCTATGGAAGATTATAGTTCTCCAATCAGTCTCTTCTTCCTCTATTCCTGGACAATTTTAGCCTATTCATCATTATAATAAATAATGATGTAATAAACATTCTTGTAAGAAAAAATTTAAAAATCTGCATCAAGTTACTTTATTTTTTAAGGAAGTTATCCTCTTTTTTAAAAAAATTATTTATTTATTTTGAGAGAGAAAGCTTTGGTGGGGAGGGGCAAATGGGGGGGGGATATCAAGCAGGCTCTGCACTGTCAGCACAGAGTCTGATGTGGGGATGGGGAGCTCGAACTCATGAACTGTGAGATCATGACCTGAGCCGAAGTCAGATACTTAACGTACTGAGCCACCCAGACATCCCAGGTGACTTTATTTTAGAATCAACGTCTAAAAGTGGGGTCACTAAGAATGGTACAAGTCTGCCGATGGTCCCTGGTGCATATTTTCAAATTATTCTTTGGGGACACCTGGTTGGCTCAGTCAGTTTAGTGTCCAACTCTTGATTTCAGCTCAGGTCATGGTCCCATGGTTGTGGGATTAAGCCCCTGTCAGGCTCCGTGCTGAGCACAGAGACTGCTTGGGATCCTTTCTCTCTCTCTCTCTCTCTCTCTCTCTCTCTCTTTCTCTCTCATTTCTTCTGCTCCTCCCCACTCTCTAAAATAAAAAAAAAAATTCTCCTTTGGAAATATAATACCAAGTGAAGTCCATGGACACCCAACACCTGCTGTCATTATCATTTAATATCACAATTAAATGGGGGTGCAATTTGATAGGTAAAAATAAGTAGCATCTTGCTTTGTTTTGAATTTCTTTGCTCACCGGTGAAGTTTATTTACTTTTTTCTTCTTGTAGGCTGGTTGACCATTTGAAATTCTTTCCTTGGAGAATGGCTGTGCTTCTCCTTTGTCCAGCTTCCTAGGGGAGCATCCCTGACCCTGGAGGTTGCCTTTGGGAAGGACAACTTCACCTGCTCTGCCGCATCCTTTGGGGGCACCATTGCCACCAGAATCCTGGGCTGGGAGGGATCTGATGCTCTTCAGCCAGGGCACCGTGTCCTTGTCCCTCCCAGGAGTGAGTGAAAGCCTTGAGCACTGAAGGAGTTGCCCGCCAGGAGGTGGGAGGTGCAGCAGAGCCTATACCTTGGGGGTCCCTCTTAGACAGTGAACAGGAAGAGGAGGAGCGAGGAGAAGGATAATAAGGGTGTGGTGATGTCTCGGAACCTGAAGGATATGAGAGATTCCAGAAGGTGGGAGGGCAGCTAGGTGAGATGGACAGGGATTCAGGCACTCAGAGCTCATCAGTGTGCCCTGAGAGGCAGCTGTAGTAGAGATGTGGCTATTTTAAGGACAGATTGAATGGCAACTAAATAGAGTAAACGGTATGAATCCAGGAATAAAAATGAAAGACAGCAGGATGTCCGAAGTCCATTTCGATGAGTGTCCTGGCCATAGTTGGGGTCCCTGGTGGCCCTCCATGTCCCTGCCATGGCCTCACCAATCTCTGTGCCTCTACCCTTGTTGCCCCTTCACTCCAGGGCTCTCTTCTTCTAAGGTACAGTTGGGACCATGGCCTTTTCGCTGGGCGTTCTTCACTCACCGTTGCTCCGCCAAGTCCAGAGCTGGCCTCACCCCTGCTTTACTAGCCTTTGCCCTGCCCCACTTCTCTCTCTTGGATGCTATCCTGCCAGCTGGGTGAGCTTGGAGAGAATTTAACCTTTGGAACTCTAGTTAATATTTGAGATCGAAATAGTAATGCCTGCCTCACAGAATAGTATTATGTAACATTAAAACATTAGGAAGAAGGGTCCAGTGGACTTTCCAGTAATCATTTACTCATTTACTTCAGAAATGCTCATTGAACACCCGCTGTGGGTCAGGCTGAACAGGACAGAAGTGCTCTCTGTGACTGGGGAGATTCTGCTCTGGGGAGGGATGAGGGTCAGTGGATTGTGCAGGCAGTTCCCTACACAACCCCTGAGTTCCAGTTGTGATAAGGCTAGTATGGGACTCTGATAGGCGGCCAATATATGCCAGCCCTCCCCACCTCTATTCATTCTTTGTGATTCAGTTAGAGACACCACCATAAACTGCTTTTATGTGTCTTTTCATTGTTTGACTTGTCACAACAAACACAGTCTACTTTTATAACTTAAAGAGTCCAATAAAATTTATAATGCCTAAATCCATGAAACTCTTTTAAAGAATGGGAAAATAGCAGCCCAGATATTACTTTCTTTTTGAAGTCTTTCTTGATAAGAAAGGCATAGGGGCTGTTCCCTCCCTCCTCACACCCCCCGCCATGGTCGCTCCCACCTCCCTTACATGTGGACCTCCACTACCCCCACATTGCCCTGGGGGGCCAGGAGCCCCAGCGAGGACTGGTTTGGGGGGGCTGAGTGGCTGGCTATCCCCAGCGTCCAGCATGGTTCTGGCAGTCACAAGGAACTTCTCTTTGGATGAGAGCCTGGACAAGGGTGGGGCAGAGCTGAGAAGCGGAAGCGGCTTTCCCAGGGGCACACAAGGTAGAGAGATTGAGGACTGCAGTAGCCTCTAGGTCAGATACAAAGAGGGCTTCAGAGGGGCAAGTGGATGAGGTGCCCTCAGAGGCAGGAGGACAGAGTGGCCAAGGCTCAAGGGAAGGGTGAGAGGAAAGAGAAAGCGGCTCTGAGGTCCTATAGCCATGCCTGGGTTTACTCTGAGCCTTGCCACACTCTGCTGTGTGTTGACCAGAGCCCCTGTGTGCTGCCTCTCTCTCTGATCCTCCTTATACCCATGACTCAAGGATGCCCCCCACCTTGGCAGCCTCCCCAGCTCAGGCCCTCTGCTCCCATCATGCTGAATTAGGCAAAGTCTAACTTGGAGGCAAGAGGATTGGGCAAAACAAACATATCTATTGTCTTAAAAATAGCCAAGCAATCTTTTCAATCTTTCTCATTAATGTCAAATTCTAAAAGTCTTAGCCATTATTACACCTTTGACCTGAACTCATCCACCAGTGATTTGGTAGTGCTCTTCCCGAGATGATGGTCTGCAAAACCAAGGATCCAGAACTGTTGATGTGAATGACCCAACCTGACTAATTGTCCACTCCCCACTTACCCTGGATTCCAGTCCTTGTTCAGTTCCTGGCCCCTCCCTATAACAGGGAGTGAAAATGTGGTATCTGGAATGGCAGAGGGTGGCCCTGCCCTGAAGGTTTCCATGGTCATTTCTGCCAGTGGCAAAGGTCCATCCTCACGAGAGGTGAGAAAGGCACAGTTCCAAGGCATCTTTGGGGAGGGAGGAGGAACTGACAGGAGGGACAAGAGGCTGCTTCTCCTGCCCTTTTGAGGAAGTCCCCTTATACCATCTTGTAGAATTCCTAAGACTCCCTAGCTTTATGGCACTATTGTCACAAAGATTCCTTCCATATTTGATCCTACTCATTTCATAGGCAGGACAAAGAGGAGACAGGATTATAGTCCCCCTTTATGTAGGAGAATAGAGTCTTACACGTGTAATCACATGTTCTAAGTGGCGAAGAGATGTCAGAATGAGACCTCCAGTCCCAGGAGGCATTCCCAGCACTCTTACTATTAGACAACTATAGTTTATTGCATGGGCTGTGGGGCCAGGGAGGAGGAATGGCTCACCTGGGCTACAGGGTGGCCAGGTAAAAGTGATAGAGTGGCTAGCCCTTGAGTAAGTGTGTCTGGAGAGAAAGGACAGGCAGTGGGTGAATTATCCATGGCAATGTGCTTTAGCTCTCCTATTCTTCTTGGGTCTGTGAGAATTGTTAGGATAGAGTAGGGGGAGTCTCACATGTAAGAGATGGGGAAGAGATTTGTCAGACTAAGTATCAGCCAGATGACTTAAGGTGACTATGTGGTTTGCAAATCACAGAATGCGAGGAGCAAAAGAATGTGCATGGGGCATTTGTGTGCCTACAACTGTCCTTTCAAATTGATGCCAGAGTGCCCAACTAAATAAACATGTCCCAGAGTGCTTAGGGGAGAATATGTAGGCAATTTTGGGCAGAATATACATATTTTTGGAGGGCAAACAGATTTGTCAAAATCCACACCCATACAACTACTACTCCAAGTCATAAATCACAATCAACATCCAGATCTTTATCTAGTGATACCTTTCCCTCTAGACAAACTAGTATATTCCAGAAAAGACAAAAGTTCTAGATCACCTTTGGTAAGGTGTCCAAATATATAGGTTCCCTGATACTTCTTACAAGTTGTCCTTCAGTATCATAGGTTGACCAGCTATCTGGAACAGATTGTCACTAAGATTGATTAGTGACAATTGTGAACAGATTGTCACACTCCTGCTGCCTCAGCATAGACAGATTTAGGCCTCACAGAAGGATCTACTCTGCACACAGGTACCCCTGATTTGTCCAAGAGTGCAGTTAGCTCAGACAGAACCGTTACTAAAGAGGATGGACTTTCTGCTTCCACATCAAAAACCACTGAATCCTTTACTACAAAGGATGATCATGTACAAACAACCACATCCTTTGCGGGGGGGTCCACTTCCTACACCTCCCCATCAGAGCTATCCACGTCAACATTTTTCACTAACACATCCTACAGCACAGATAATGCAAGTCCTGCCTCCGAATCCTGCATCAGTGAGCTCTCTACCCCTACTATGGTCACTGAACGAACAGACTCAACTCTCACAGGTGACACAACCGTCCACACCTCTGTGTCAGATTCATCTGAGACCACAGTATCACCTGAGGTTTCTCATGCCACAGGCGCTGGGAGTTCTGTAGCTCCATGGAGTCCTGGAGAGGCATCCATCAGCCCAGCTGTCTCAGGACCAACCGCCACTGGTGTCACCCAGATATCCACAGACCACAGCACCATCTCTGATTCCTCTAAACCCACGGACTCATCTGTAACCACCTTTACCAGAGAATATGGAAGTCCTGAGCCCACCTCAAGTCCCAGTGATGCCTTTTCTACTTCCAGTAGTTTTGGCCAAACCACCATGTTCTTTCCAGTGGCTTCCACAGTCTCCTCGACCCTCTCTGATTCATCAAATCCTACATTTTCACCAGACACCCCCCATACCACTGACAAGGAAAGTCCTTCATCCTCTCTGGGTCCAGGTCCATCACCCACCAGCACTCAGGTCTCTGGACAAACAGCCACGCCTTTCACTAAAGAGACAACTGCCTACACACACATTTCAGATTTGTCAACAACACCGACTTCTGGTGAAACGTCCTACACCCAGGATGATGAAGGGACCACGTCCCCTTCGAGTCCTGGCCTGCTGTCTTCCAACCCTGGGATTTCAGGACAGACAAACACAGGCCTGACCGAGGGGCCTTCTGTCTATACAGACACACCTAATGGGTCCAAACCTACCAGTACCTCGGACAGCACAGTTACCAAGGAGGATGGAAGTTCTGCTTCCACATCTGGGCCTGCTGAATCATTTACCACTTCTGGTGTTGATCCACACACAGGCACAACTTTACCTCCAAGATCCCCTCCTTACACCACCACCTCAGAGGTGTCTGCACCCACAGTTTCAACTCACTCTTCCTATAGCACAGATGAGGAAAGTGCTACTTCTCAGTCAAGCTCTAGTGATTTATTTTCCACCAGTGTGCTCTCTGAACAATCAGCCAGGACTCTCACAGAGAAGCCAACTGTCCACACCATTTCTGATTCATCTGAATCAACAGCTTCTTCCTACAGCCTCAGAACCCCAGGCCTTGGCAGTTCTGCAGCACCCTCGAGTCCTGGAGAATTCTCTTCCAGCCCAGTTGGCTCACGACTGACTGCATCTACAGTCACCCAGCCATCCACAGAGCACAGCACCGTGTCTGATTCTTCTCAACCTCCAGACTCATCAGCAACCACTTATACCAAGGATGATGAAAGTCGTGTGCCTACGTCAGGTCCCACTGAATCTTTAACCACCTCTCCTGGTTCTGGACCACCAGCCTCACCCACAGCTATGGAGTCTACTTTCTCCACAAGCATCTCAGAGTCGTCAGAATACACAGTGTCTTCCTATAGTACAGATTCTTCAACTCCATCAGACCATGAAGGATTTCCCACCGCTTCCCTGACCACTGGACACGGCGCTACAACTTTTACTGGATTGCCCTCTGTCTTTACAACTATGCCTGATTTGTCTGAAACGGCCGTTTCATCTGAAACCTTCTATACCAGGGATGATGGAAGTGCAATGTCCCCTTCCAATTCTGGCCATCTGTCTAGCACCCTCTCTGCCTCAGCACACACAACCACAGGCCTCGTGAAAGGATCCAGCATGGTTACAGGTACCACTCATTCATCAGAACCTACAGTTATCTCAGAAAGCACTGTTACCAAAGAGGATGGGCTTTCTGCTTCCACATCAAAAACCACTGAATCCTTTACTACAAAGGATGATCACCAACAAACAACCACATCCATTGCTGGGGGGTCCACTTTCTACCCCCCCTCAGAGCTGTCCACACCAACATTTTCAACAACTCACACCTCCTACAGCACAGATAATGCAAGTCCTGCCTCCGAATCCAGCATCAGTGAGCTCTCTACCCTCACTGTGGTCACTGAACGAACAGACCCAACTCTCACAGGTGACACAACCGTCCACACCTCTGTGTCAGATTCATCTGAGACCACAGTATCACCTGAGGTTTCTCATGTCACAGACGCTGGGAGTTCTGTAGCTCCATGGAGTCCTGGAGAGGCATCCATCAGCCCAGCTGTCTCAGGACCAACCGCCACTGGTGTCACCCAGATATCCACAGACCACAGCACCATCTCTGATTCCTCTAAACCCACGGACTCATCTGTAACCACCTTTACCAGAGAATATGGAAGTCCTGAGCCCACCTCAAGTCCCAGTGATGCCTTTTCTACTTCCAGTAGTTTTGGCCAAACCACCATGTTCTTTCCAGTGGCTTCCACAGTCTCCTCGACCCTCTCTGATTCATCAAATCCTACATTTTCACCAGACACCCCCCATACCACTGACAAGGAAAGTCCTTCATCCTCTCTGGGTCCAGGTCCATCACCCACCAGCACTCAGGTCTCTGGACAAACAGCCACGCCTTTCACTAAAGAGACAACTGCCTACACACACATTTCAGATTTGTCAACAACACCGACTTCTGGTGAAACGCCCTACACCCAGGATGATGAAGGGACCACGTCCCCTTCGAGTCCTGGCCTGCTGTCTTCCAACCCTGGGATTTCAGGACAGACAAACACAGGCCTGACCGAGGGGCCTTCTGTCTATACAGACACACCTAATGGGTCCAAACCTACCAGTACCTCGGACAGCACAGTTACCAAGGAGGATGGAAGTTCTGTTTCCACATCTGGGCCTGCTGAATCATTTACCACTTCTGGTGTTGATCCACACACAGGCACAACTTTACCTCCAAGATCCCCTCCTTACACCACCACCTCAGAGGTGTCTGCACCCACAGTTTCAACTCACTCTTCCTACAGCACGGACGAGGCAAGTGCTACTTCTCAGTCAAGTCCTAGTGATTTATTTACCACCAGTGTGCTCTCTGAACAATCAGCCAAGACTCTCACAGAGAAGCCAACTGTCCACACCATTTCTGATTCATCTGAATCAACAGCTTCTTCCTACAGCCTCAGAACCCCAGGCCTTGGCAGTTCTGCAGCACCCTCGAGTCCTGGAGAATTCTCTTCCAGCCCAGTTGGCTCACGACTGACTGCATCTACAGTCACCCAGCCATCCACAGAGCACAGCACCGTGTCTGATTCTTCTCAACCTCCAGACTCATCAGCAACCACTTATACCAAGGATGATGAAAGTCGTGTGCCTACATCAGGTCCCACTGAATCTTTAACCACCTCTCCTGGTTCTGGACCACCAGCCTCACCCACAGCTATGGAGTCTACTTTCTCCACAAGCATCTCAGAGTCGTCAGAATACACAGTGTCTTCCTATAGTACAGATTCTTCAACTCCATCAGACCATGAAGGATTTCCCACCGCTTCCCTGACCACTGGACACAGCGCTACAACTTTTACTGGATTACCCTCTGTCTTTACAACTATGCCTGATTTGTCTGAAACGGCCGTTTCATCTGAAACCTTCTATACCAGTGGTGATGGAAGTGCTGTGTCCCCTTCCAGTCCTGCCCAGCCTTCTAGCATACTCTCTGCCTCAGTACAGACAACCACAGGCCTCATGGAGGGATCCAGCATGTATACAGGCACCCCTCATTCATCAAAATCTACAGTTATCTCAGACAGCACTGTTAGCAAGGAGGATGGACTTTCTGCTTCCACATCAAGAACTGCTGAATCCTTTACTACAAATGCTGATCACGGACAAATAACAACATCCTTTGTTATGGGGTCCGCTTTCTCCACCTCCTCCTCAGAGCTATCCACAACAACAGTTTCCACCCACTCTTCCTATCTCACAGATTCCGTTATACCCACAGATCCATTAACAACCATATTTACCAAGGATGATGGAAGTACTAGATCAACACTGAGCTCTAGTGAATCGTTTACCAGTTCTCAAAGTGATGTACAAACAACAGAGTCTTTTACTATGGAATCTGCCGTCTCCACAACTGTCTCCAATATGTCACACCCTACCGTTTCCCTCAGTACCTTCTTGACTACTGGCAAGGGAAGTTCTTCATCTCCTTTTGGTCCTAGTGTATCCTCTACATCCAGTCAGTCATCTGGACCAACAAGCACAACAGTCTCCTTTACAGAAGAGAGAACTCTCTACACAAACATTTCTGATATGTCCACATCAACCATTTCCTCCGAGACTACCTCTGTCCACGATGAAGGAAGTTCTACATCCTCCTCAAGTTCTAACATATCGTCTACCACCCCCACTGTCTCAGCAGAGACAACCACAGGCATCAAAGTGAAATCCACTCTCTCTACAGGCACCCCCAATTTATCCAAATCTACAGATACTTTGGCGACTGTTGTTACCAAAGACAATGGTATTTCTTTTTCCTCATTAAATGTCATTGAATCCTCTACGACTTCTGGTGGTGATGCACACTCAAGCACATCTTTTCCTCAAGGATCCACCTTGTATACAATCACCTCAGAGCTGCCCACACCATTATTTTCTACCTATCATTCTTACAGCACAGACAATGCAAGTCCTGCTTCTCCATCAATCCCCAGTGAACTCTCTACTCCCACTTGGATCTCTGAACAAACTACTACAACTCTCACAGAGGAGCCAACAATCCATGCCACCATTTCAGAATCATCTGAATCAACAGTTTCTTTCTACAGCCCCCATCCCACAGGCACTAGGAGTTCTGCTACCCCATGGAGCCTTGGAGAGGCATCTACTAATCTAGCTGTCTCAGGAACAACTGCCAGTATGGTCCCCTTGAAATCCACAGGGCATAGCACAATCTTTGATTTTTCTCAACCCACAGACTCATCTGCAACCACTTTCACCAAAGAGGATAGAAGTTCTATGTCCACATCTATCCCCGGCAAATCTTTTACCACCTCTGGTGGTGATGGACAAACAACTTTTCCTCCAGGATCCACATTCTATACAATAACCTCAAAGGTGTTAACACCAACATTTTCTTCCCACTCTTCCTATAGCACAGACAAAGCAAGTTCTGCTTCCCCATCAAGCCCCAGTGACCTCTCTAACCAGACTGTACTCTCTGAACAAACCACCATGACTCTTACAGAGGAGTCAACTGTCTACACCAGTGTTTCTGATTTGTCCCAATCTACTGTTTCCTCTGAAACCTCTTTTACCATATTTGAAGGAAGTTCCTCTTCAGGTCCTGGCCAACTCTCTACCACCTCTGGTGTCTCACAAGAGACATCCTCAAGCCTAAGTGATGGGTCTACTGTCTATACAGACACCCCTGATTTGTCCAAAACTACAGTAACCTCAGACACCACCCTTTCTAACGAGAACATAAGTTCTGCTGCTACTTCAAATTCAGGTGAAACTTTTCTCACTACAGGTGGATATCAAGAAACACCCACATCCTTTACTATGGAATCAACTGTCTCCACAATCCTCTCAGATTTATCAAATCCAACAGTTCCACATGGTACCGTCTATACTACTGAGAATGCAAGTTCTTCTTCCCCATCTGGTCCTGGTGAATTAATTTCCAGTACTCTAGTCTCTGGGCAAACACCCACATCCCTTCCTGAAGCACCCACTGTCCACACAACCATAACTGATTTGTCTTACTCCACTGGTTCAGTGGTTACTTCCTCCACCAATGTCAATGGAATTTTTACTTCCACACCAAGCCCCGGTGAATTATCCACTACCACCTTGGTCTCTGGACAAACAACCACACTTTTCACAGAAAAGCCAACCATCTACACCATTTCTGATTTGTTCAGTTCTACAGTTTCTGTTGACACCTCCTCTACCACTCCTAGTGGGGGTCCTGCACCCTCATCAGGTTCTGGCTTGTTGTCCTCCACTACCATCACAACCATCACTGAGGAATCGAGTGTCTTCACCACTACCACTTATTCCTCTAATACAATGGATTCATCTGATGCCCCCAATACCACTGAAGATCTTAGTGCATTATCTTCATCAAGGCCCATCCATTCCTTTTCACCCCCAGTCTCTGGACAAATGCCCACCACCTTGGGTGAGAATTTCACTCTTTTCATCACCAGCAGTGATTCTGCCAAACCAACGATTTCTACTTCAATCCCCTCTTCCACAGACAGCTCTAGTCCTGCATCCCCATCAGCTCTCACTTTCTCTTCTACAACTAGAGACATCTCCAGACCAACAGCCACCACCCTCAGAGGAGGATCTACTATTTTCCAAAGCAGCACAGGGTCACCAAACACAACAATATCATCTGACAGCTCCCAAACCACTACCTCTCATACTTCTTCTTTAGCCTCAGCTCTTCCTAGCTTGTCCTCAAGGCCAGTCTCTGACTCTTCCTCAGCCGTTACAGATTCCTCTGGTTTTTCTCCTCCTCTGTCCTCCACTTCACATGGCTCTACCCATGCTCCAGTCCTTGGGTTCAGTACGTCTTCAACTCTCCATCCTCTGTTCACTAGCACCCATACAACTGTGATGACGACCCAGTCTTCAGCTATGACACCAAGTAAGTCTTTTTGTACGTCACTCTGTGAACCTCTCCTGTCCATCTTCTCTCATCAACTAATCAGTTTTGACCTCGTTGTGGTCTTGTTTCATATTTCCTGGGCCTTCTTGTTGTCAAAGCATGTCATCCACATGGGTGGATGTTGTCTTTTCTTTTTTCTTTTCTTTTCTTTTCTTTTCTTTTCTTTTCTTTTCTTTCCTTTCCTTTCCTTTCCTTTCCTTTCCTTTCCCTTTTCTTTTCTTTTCTTTTCTTTTTTTTCCTTGTAGGGCTCTTGCTTTCTTTGCTCATCTTCTTTCATTTCTTGTTTCCATCTTCCCCATTGTCCCTCCTCATTTCCCTCCCCCCCCCCCCACCTCCCCCGGAGCTTAAGATGGTGGCAGTGGTTCTCATCCTCCTCTTTCAGTACAATGCCTAAATGATGGGACCTGGAATGGGAGATAGTATTTTTTGTCCCTTGGGCTTCCATGGTGACCGCTGTGAATTCTACCCCTTCACAGGCCAGTGCCAGAATGGGACCATCTGGAATGGAAAAGAGTGTGTCTGTGCCCAAGGCTTCTTTGGTTACCAATGCAAGTCCCTTGTGGACTCCTTCTTCCTAGGTAATAAACTTTTCTGAGACCTTCAGATTGTCCCCATATTCCTTAACCACTTAAACAGGAGGGTAACATTGAAAGGACTATCTGCTACCACTGCCTCATTGTGCAGATAGAGGAGAAAAATTAACCTTTGCCTGGGTCTAAATGCAGGTAGAGCATGGGCCTTCTGACTCCTCCTCCCGGGCTCTTTTCACTGGCCCATCTGCCCCTCTCATCGGGATGTTTCTATTCCAACCCTTTCTGGAGACTTCCACTTAGCTCTCTCTCTCTGGGTCATGATCCTGGCCACTAGTTCCTTGTAGTGTTCAGAGATAAGGGGCAAAAGTTTCAGTGACTCCTACTTGTCTCTTGAATTTCCATCCACCTGCCTACCCACTTTCTTTGCCTCCATGAGACCAGCAGGAGGAGATTAATCCCAGAAGACATTACTGAGAGGTTGCTGTCTCATGTATAATCTGATCTGTTCCCACAGAAATCCCAGAAATAATCAATGCCACTTTAGGTGTGACAGTGAAAGTGACTAACAAGAATTTCACAAAAGATCTGAATAACATATCCTCCCCAGAATACTGGAATTTCACTCAACTATTCAAGAGTCAGGTAAGAGTAGGGAAATCTCAGATCCCCTAAAGTGGATGTCCAATGTTATTGGGGATACAGGGGCTCCTTCTGACTGACTTTGGAGTTTCTCAGCTCATAGATCCCTTCAGTCTTCCCAAGTCCTGAGAGGGACTCTGAGAGCCCCTTCCTTGAACACCACCTCACCCACATCCTGGAGGAGGTAGCATCCTTATGCCTTCCTTTCCTTCTTTCCTATGGGTTAATCCATGGGTTCCCTGTGGGAAGGGGGCCCTGGAGCTGCCTCTGAGACAGGGAACAGGGGCTGCTGCATCCCCCATTCGTGTATGAACTTGGCTGCCTCATTTCTTTCAGATGGATAAAGCTTACATGGGCAAAGACTTTCCCCAGTACAGAGGCGTGATCATTAGGAGACTGTTGTGAGTATGTGAGGGGTGCAGGAAGCCCCTTCTCTCTGCTCTCTTGTCTTCTCCTGTCTTGAATGAGTATCAGTACCTGGCTGGACCAGAGGGGCCCCCAGCCCACGGGCAACACCAGAAGGCTCTGAGCCATTCATTTATACATTCATTCAGCCTTCATCAATTCTGCAAACTTGTATTGAAAGCCTACGCTGTGTTAGGTGCAGGGAATACAGTGGTCCTGGTCTTCATGGAGTAAAGAGTGGCAGAACACAGCAAAATGGCTGTGCGATCTGGTTAGAGTTAATGGTAAGAGACACACAGGGTACAATGGGAGAGGTCTCAAATGCAAGCTGGGTGAGGTGGAGGGAAATCTTTCTGGAAGAAGTGACAGCTTTAAGCTGAGGCTTAAAGCATGAAGAGGAATGAGCCAGGGAAAGGCAATTGATGAAGGATGGCTCAGTCTCACCCAGAAGTGAGAAAGAGGAGGGCAGATTCCAGGAACATAAAGAATAGTTACTGCTTGAGGGCAAAAGGGTCATGGTGGGAGAGGAGGTGGAAAGATGACCCATACCAAGTTACTTAGTCTTTAAGTATCAGCAGTTTGGGCCCACGTGGGAAAATATCTGATCGGCACTGCAGACAGCTCAGTTTGACTGTAGGACTGAGAATGGGTGGACAGGGGATGGAGATTAGAGTGGCCTGGATCAGAGAGGTGACAGTGCAGAAGAAAAATTGTCTAGTGTGAAAGATCTTTAAGAAGCAGGACCAGCAGATCATGAGGATTTGATGGGTGTTTGGAGAGGAGGAATGACACCAGATTTCTTGGCTGCTGGCAATGTAGAGTGCCCTTTGATGAGATGAGGAAGGTCAGGAGGAGGAGGATGGGGAAGAAGATGAAGAGTGGGCTATGTGGAGTCTCAAGTGCCTGGGACCCAGCCACATTGAGTGGTTGAGTAATGGAACAGTGTGTGGTGGATAGAAAGTGTCTGCAGCGGAGACACTGGTGTTGGTTTTCCTGGATAGAAGTTGCTGGAAGCCCTGGGAGTAGACCAGATGGTCTGGGAATCATTATAGCATAGGAGTGAACATTTCCCAGGAAAGAATCTTGAGAAGCACCAGCATCTAAGGGATAGACAGGAGAAGCAGAGCCCCCAAAGGAAAGTGGAAAGAAGGAGACAGAAGGGAAGGTGGGAAGGGAGCCTGGAAGGTGTCTTCTCCCAGCAAGGAAAGAGGGAGATCTATACTGTCAAATGCCCATGGGGTTCCATGCCTCAGCATCCTCTACTCCATCTTGACCTCCTGCCCAGTACCAGTGTTTGTTTCAGTCTCCATTTTGGCACAAGTTTTTGTTGTTTTAAGTACTCCTGGCTCCTGCTCCTGACTTCTCTGTCACAATGTCTGTGACTGGTGACAGACCTTGTCTCAAGATCTCTCAGTGCCCCGTTGGCCTTCTAACAAGGAGCTTCTGGGTTGGAATCTTATATTTCTAAAGTGACCTCATGTTTCTTCATTTTAAAAGCATGCTTGTTTGGTTTTCAAAATAAAATCCAACAGCCTCCATTTAAAAAATTTTTAATTTTAAGTAGTTTTTACTGTGGTGAAATGCGCATAACAAAAGGTGGCCATTAATCATTAAATTAATCATTTTAAGTGTATGGTTTAGTGTCATTAAGTACATTCACATTGTTGTGCAACCAGCATCATGGTCCATCTCCAGAACTTTTCCGTCTTTCCAAACTGAAACTCTGTACCCTTTATTTTATTTTTCTTAAGTTTGTTTGTTTTGAAGGGGGGTAGAGAGAGAGAGAGAGAGAGAAAGAGAGAGAATCCCAAGCTGGCTCTACGCTATCAGCGCAGAGCCTGACTTGGGGCTGCATCCCAAAACCAAACCATGAGATCATGACCTGAGCCAAAATCAAGAGCCAGATGTCCAACTGACTGAGCCACACAGACACCCAGCTCTGTACCTTTTAAACAATAACTCTCAATTCTCCCTCATCCCACCTCGGGCAACCCCCATTCTACTTTCTGTCTCTATGAATTGGATTACTCTAGGGACTTCATATTAGTACTCATGTAAATACTCATACACTATTTGTCCTTTTGTGACTGGCTATTTCATTTAGCACAATGTACTCAAGGTTCATCCATGTTGCAGCAGGTGTCAAAAATTTCTTCTTTTGTAAGATTGAAAAACATTTCATAGTACTGTGTGCCACATCTTATCCATTCACCCATCAATGGACACTTCTTAGTTTGCTTCTTTTTAGCTATTGTGAATAATGCTGCTACAAACACGGGTGTATGAATATATCTTCAAATCCCTGCTTTCAATTTTTCAGGATAAATACCCAGAAGTGGAATTGCTGGGTCATATGGTAATTCCATTTTTAATTTTTTGAGGAGCTGCCATACTATTTTCCACAATGGCTGCACCATTTGATCCTCCCTCCAACAGTCACAATGGTTCAATTCCACCATGTCTTCACCCAAGAGCTTCCAGTTTTAAGAATGGATTTCACCCAATGGCATTTATTGTGATCACTGATATTTTGGAATCTTAGGTCATTTTACTCTGCAGCTTCCCTCTGGAATGCTAACTGTTGGAGGGAACAGTCTCTAGTCTGTCCTGCCTCTGGGTCACATAGTTAATTGTGTTTCATCACCCTTCTGGCTTTGTGGGCCCCACTTTCTGGGAGGGTGGGCGACATAGGGTGACTGATGAATCACCAATTCCTGGTTTTAGCAATGGCAGTGTTGTGGTGGAACATGACGTCATCATGGAGGCAAACTACACTTCAGAGTTTGATGAACTATTTGCAAACCTCTCTAAACTCATAAAGGTCAAGATTATGAATGAGACCAAAAGGCTATCTGGTGATTCTGAAGAGTGCAGAGGTAGGCTCTCCTAAAACCCCTTGACGTTGGTGGGGAAAGGGTAGGAATGCCTCAGCCTCCCCTCACCCCATATCTCTCCTCCTTTCTGGAACTCCAGAGACCTCCCTATAGGGATCCAGAAGCCAGGCCCCATTTCCCCAGACTCCAAAGTGCCCCCAACATCTCCCTGTCGCGGGCTCAGATTGTCATCAGCCCTAATGTTCCCATCTGAGCCTGCTTACAGGCCCAGCTGCATCTAGGGATGGGCCATGACCCTAGTAGGGCAGAGGGAAGTGTTTTTGTTTTGTTCTTTCCCACCATGCTTGGCAGCCTCCTCACATCTGTGCTTCAGTGAGGAAGCCACCATCGTGAGCGAGAACGTGATGCTGGGGTTTGACTTGAAGGGTAAGCATCTCTGCAGAGTGGTAGGTGTTGGGGGGACAGGGTGTGGGCAGTAAACATGAGGGCTGGTGGCGCTTTAACCAGGCTGTCTACCCTTCCCCACCCCCCACCCCCCAGAGCAATGCACTCAGAAGGCTGCGAAGGACTATGCCCAGTTCTACTTTGTGGATGAGCTGGATGGGAAGCTGGCCTGTGTGACCAAATGCACCTCGGGGACGAAGTTGCAACTGAACTGTAATGAGGGAGAATGCCAGCTGCAACGCAGTGGCCCCCGCTGCCTGTGAGTGTCCAGCCCCTCTAAGGCCAGTGCCCACTCTCTCTAGTGGTAGGACCACACCCTCCACCATAGTTATGGGGCAGGGGTCAGGGTAGGGGGGGATGCAGAAGGAGTTGGGCACAGCTGACAAGACACGTCCTTCCCCACCCATCCCTCTTTCTTCTACCCAGGTGTCCCTTCACCCCCCCCACCCCCACCAGAGGTGGGGGAGGTGCAGGTTATAGATGTGGGCATTCTAGGAGTGAGCAAGCCCCCTCCTGAGAAAGTTCTAGTCACCAATTCCCAAATCTATATCCATAGATCTCTATCTTTCACTTTCCTTTCAATATCCCAGCTACAGTGCCATTATATCACTCCTAGCTATATATAGCTGGGGCATTAAGCTCAGGAGAGCATACATTAAAGCATAAAATATAAAAATGGTAACAGGTCAGTCAAGGTGCCAGCTAGAGATTAGATGAGTGGGCACCATGTGTCTGGGACAAGGCATCTGACACTCAGATTCTGAATCCTGTTCTGCAATACTGAATCCCCACCTCCTCTCTGCCCCTTAGTCTTGGGGAGCCTCCTAACCTGGGTCCCTCCTAACCAGTGCCTACCCTTCCTTGGAGGGAGAGCCGGCTTCCTGTGCTTTGGCATTGATTTTTTTCTTTTGCAAGATTGGGTGTGAGGGATGTTGGTGGACTGGCCTGAGCTTGTGTGTGTCTCCAGATGCCCAACCTCGGACACACACTGGTACTGGGGAGAGACGTGTGCATTGAGCACCAGCAAGAGCCTGGTGTACGGGAGTGTGGGGGCCGTGGGAGCACTGCTGGTGGTCATGGTGGTGATCCTGACTGTCTTCCTTGGCCGATCCCAGAGAAAACTGCACAGGTGAGCTTATGGATTCGGGCCCAGGGAAAGGGGGCCACAAGACCCCAAGGCTCTCCTCCTTCCCTTCAGCGTTTGGAAGTCTGCTGGGGACCCAGCCCAACTCAGTTCTGGTTAACAGCACAGGGCAGCCCGCTGATCTGATCTGTTTGGCAGAGAGATGCGACCAAACACTTGTGTCCTGAAATTGGATTATGTGATGACATTACCTGGTGTTATCACTTTGGCTGCCACAGGCACCCCTGGGGATGAGCTCTCCAGCATTGCTTTCCCAGCAGTAAAATGGGGGGGGGGAATCAACCCTGAGATGGTTGAGAAGCACAGGGCAGAGCACCTCCAGCAGCCAGAGGGGGGTTCCTCTGATTCTGGTCCATTGCTCCCATCTCACCGATAATGGAACTCCTGTGGAAGGGAGGAAGGGGAAGGGCAGGCCTTGGAGATGTTTTGTTTTCTGCCACCACCCTGGGGGCAGGCCCCTCCCTGACCCAGGGCTTGGCAGTGACAGCCCTTTCCAGAAGCCAAAGGTCAGGGCCCTCTAAGCTCCCTCCACCTCCCTGCTGCCAGCTGCTCAGGGTGTTTCTGTTGGCAGGCAAGAATACAATTTGTGGCAAGGAGAAGATCTTCCTGGCGGCTTCCAGAACACAGGCATCTGGGAAGGTACTTCTCACCAGAGGCAAGGGTGGGGGCAAAGCTGGTGGGTGGAGATAGGCCGAGAAGGCATCACAGCCAGACACGATGTGGCTGTGGGGGCTGCGTGGGTCTTGCCAGCTGGTTTTACAGGTGCTGCGCCCCTGGGCTAGGCCAGTTTCTCTGCAGCCTCCTGACCCCTGAGCCCCCACGTGGTCCTTGCCGACCCTCGTCTTTTCTCTGCTCCTCCCCATGCCCACCCTTTCCCTCCCCCATGCCTTTGCAAGTACTGCACCTCTGTCTGGAAGGTTCCCCTTGCTGGGGGCTCTGCAAGTCCCAATCCCACTCTGTCTCCCACTCTGGTTCAAACACTGCCTCTCCATGGAGCATCCCGTGTGTTCGGGCTCTTCTGATTCCCAGTTGCCGTGGAAAGCCACCATGTCCCACAAGCCACCATGTCCCGTGGTGCAGGGAGATGAAGAATCTCTAGCCACCACCATCCCTGCCCCTGGGCAAGTCCTGCCCTCCCAGTTTCTCCAGACAAACAATGGGAAGGGGCTACAGGTGGCGGAGAGCAGCCGGATCCTGCCCCCAGAGACCACCCCCTGTGAGAGTCTCAGATGTACTCACAGTTGGTGGGAGGACAGGGCCATGCCGAGGGCTCCATGGGCACAGAAATCTGCCCAGTCCGGCCAGGGCAGGGCGGGATCAGAAGACTGCAGAAGCACCCTCACCTGAGCCAGTCTGCAGGCCAGGCAGTGCTGTGGGCTGGTGCATAAGCCGTGTGCTTCCTGCTTCCAGGAACACAGATACCAGTGAGGTCGTGGAGATCTCTGTGGGCCGTGATGGAGGGACCCACTGGAGAGGCTTTAAGGGCAGGGAGCCAGACATGCATTTCGAGCAGCTCACTCAGGGTGAATTGAGGGGGGCAGCCCTAAAGTGGGGAGACCAAGGGGATGGCTCTGCTGTAATGTAGGTGAAGGATGATGAGGCTGGGTGGGGACAGGGGGATGGGAGGAGTGGATAGCAGAAGTAATTTAGATGCCAGTGAGCTGGGCCAGGCTTGTTGCTCACAGGCTGGGGAAGGGAGAAGGCCTGGATGGGGGGAGGGACACTGCCTTGTCGGGGCAGAGGCAGCAGGTGGGGGCACACTGAGTACAGGGGCTGGTGAATAGGGGTACAGAGGCATCACCAGCTCTGGCCTATCTGAAGCCTGGGGAGAAGTCTTGGCCAGTGGGCGGCTGGGAGGCGGCAGGAAGAATACAGGTGCGGAAAAGAGCGGAGTGAAGGGCAGGGTCCCTGGGATGACCTTGAAGGAGGCAGAAAGAAGAAATGGTCGTGGAGAGCCTGGAGCCTGCGGCTTGGAGGCCGAGGAGTGGGGGATGTGCAGGACTGGGAAAATGGCGGCTGAAAGCCCACTCCAAGAGAAGATTCTGGGCACTGCTGGTTTCTGCTTGCTGTGGTTCCCGTGGCCGTGAGGCAGTGTGTGCCGGTGACCCTCGAGCAGGGCCTTCCTCCTGTTCCACCCTCGCCCAGGTCACCCCTGAGCCTGCCCGTGGCCATGACTTTTGACCCTAGGCGTGTCAGGGGGCTGTGTTTCTCTCTTGTCTTCCTGTCACATGGGGCCAGCCCCCCAGGCTCACTCTCAGCCCGGCCCCTTTTTCTGCAGATGAGAATCTGAAGGAAGACAGATTCGCCCTTGAAAACATCTACAGCCATTTCCAGCCCTCTCTGGAGAACGTTGACCCTACTACAGAGGTGACTCAGGGGTCTGTCCCCAGCTAGTAGCTGTTCCATTCCCCCCAGCCCTGCCATCCACCACCCTGGGCTGCCTGGGGGGTGGTGGGCACCCTTGGTCTAGAGGCAGGTAACTTCCATTGGAGCCTCCTGGGCCTCACCTCCTCTCTCCCGCCCCCAGCTCCACATCCAGAGGCCCAGGGTCCTGACAACTGCTCAGTGAGTGAGACAAGAGGCTCCCACCGCTCATCCAGATTTGGACAAGACAGCAGATAGAGCCCACGACAGCACTACTCCCCACCTCCCCTGTTGGTCCAAAGGAAACTGACATCGGGGCCTGAGGTGGCCCGACTCAGAGCTGGTGGGCTTGGTCTGGGCCCTGCTGTGAGCCCCCCTCTGCTTTCTCACACTCTGTCCAGGAGCCCAAGGGCTGCCCAGACATCCTGACATCATTGTTTGCTCCAGAGACGCCCCACTCTGGAATTCCCCCTCCCCCCAATAAAAGAGCTAGGCTTAAAGTAGAGAGCTGTGAGTGGTTTCTTTCCCTCCCCTGCAGGGGCCTGAAGCTCAGGAAGCCCTTCTTGGGGACAGCACTCCTCCCAAGATTAGATGCCAAATCTGGACATGGGACACCCAGCACTCTCAGCCCCTTCTTGTGACCACATGTAGAACCTGGAGCACAGAGCTCCTCGCCTGTCTAGGCCAGGGCAGAATCGGGCCCACCTCTGCCTGAGGTCACTGTGGCAGACGAGCCTGGGGTCAGACCTTGGGGGCCTCAGGCCCAGGGAGTGATGGGTGGGAGCCCACAAAAGGCAAGGAAAGGAGTGAGGACTTGGCTCTGTTGACCTTGGGGTAGGGCAAGGTCACTCTGCACGGCCGTGGAAACTTGTGCTCACCTGGGAGCTCACAGATAGATCTCAGGGCCCACAGATCCAAGAATGCAGCCATCCTGGAGCTGGGCACTGGCCTAGGTGTGGCCATGACTTGCACCCCATGTCCTGGTGGGGTCATCAGGGTCAGTAATGAGAGCTCGAGAAGAAGAGGGGGGGGTCACCTTACCAGGGGGCTGGAGGGGAATGACGGGCACCCTTCTCCTTTCAGGTTCAGGCCCAGCCTCTTCTCCAAGGGTGGGAACCTCCCTCCAAGGGTCTTCTCAGTTCTCCCAGGCTGCTTCAGGGCCCTGTGCCTGCCCCTCTACCTGGTGGCCTGTGTACCTGCGTGCTGCCTGGCAAGGGAGGGGCTCCCCTCCCTCTGCCCTTTGGCCTGAGATAAAATCCGCACCCCCAGTCAGGATAGAAGCTCACACACTGACTCAGGTGGGCTGGCCTCAGCTTTCCAGTGTCTCAGGGATCAAAGGGCTCTGGGGCCCATTTATTACTGGGGTTCTTTGGCTGACACTCATTTTGCGCATTCCTGAGAGGGTGAATGGCAGGTGCGCTGCCCTCCGAGCTCCAATGTCAAGACTGGTGACCATGATGCTCTGCCTGCTGCCCCTTGTCCTTCAGCTCCTGTCTTGCCATGTTGCTGCTGGGCAGGGTGAGTGAACCCCCACCTCGCCTTTTCTCCCCGGTTTGCCCAGGCTCGAGGGAAGGCTGCTTCCGGGGGCGGGCACAGGTTGGGGTATCTTCTGCCTGGAGCTCAGCTCATGTCCCTCACCCTCTCTTCTCCCCAGCTACATTCGGGAGAAGAGCCAGGGCTTTGGGGTGCGTCCAAGTTAACCTTTCTGAGCTTGCTTCCTTTCCAGAAAGAGAATAAGAACTCGGACTTGTCAGGGCTGGAGGGTTAGACTGAAACCGCCCCCCCTGCCCTGCGGTCCCTGGCATATAGCAGATGCTCAACACCCCCTCCCCCCCCCCCCCCCCGCCACAGTCCCTGACATATAGCAGATGCTCAACCGATATTAGGGTCTGTCCTTACCCTGTGGATGTGCCCCTCCACCCCCCTGGCCACCTCCCCCCAAACATCCAGGCCTTCCTTTCATAAGAGACAAAAGCCTGAAGTCTCTGCTCTGACTCTTGTTCTGGCCATTTCTGTATCACCCCACCCCTGCCTTGTGCCCCGAGCATGTCCCAGGGCTGTCGGGCATCCCAGAACCAGGAAAGGGGCCACTGCTCTAGCCAAATGGGCACAAGCTGGGGTTTTGGGAGCCCCAGATTCTAAAAATGCAGTGAAACAGCTGTGTGCTGTGGGGCAGCTCAGTTCATCTCTGGCTTCAGTGTCTTCCCCTAAAGGACAAGGGTTGGGCCCACTAAGGATTCCATGGCCATGGGGACTGGGCTCAGGTTGGCAGAGAATGACAGGGGTTCCTGGTCACACCTTTCAGGGGTTCCCTCTGCTACTCGCCTGTCCCCAGAGAAAGAGGGAGGGGAAAAGGCAGAAACGAAACTGCAGGCCTCAGATTTGCACTCCCTTGAGACGTGCAAATCAGGAATGGCCTGGGTGGGGTGGGAAGGGGTCTTAGACGCAAAAGTGGGGGCTCATGCTGGGCCCTGTGGATGTCATTCAGACTGCCATGTCCTGGACTGTGTTTTGCCCTGAGCTCAAAACACCAGGAGGAGCGGGGGCTCCTGGTTCCCTGGACCCAGACCTTGGGCAACTCTTCTCCAAAGAGGAAATGGAGTGGGGGCTGGGAAGAAAGTACCTGTAAATGTAATCCTGGGGCTGGGGCCTCCTTGGCCCAAACCCACCCAAAGGAGACAGGGTCTTCTCTGGAGGTCTACCTGAGGGCTGACTGGCAAATGAAAAGAATGGAGGGAGGCAGGGGGGCCGAAGTCTGGGACAGGGTGGGGCAGTGGCTTGGCATGGTCTAAAGGGCTGGTTCACTGACCTGAACCCTGCCATCACTTGGCATGGACTCCCAATGTGATGACACCCAGAGCTGCCACCTTATTAGTACTGAGAATGACACCCTCTTCCCAGGCACTGTGTGTGCTGTTCAGATTCTTAGTGACTTATCTCTAATAGTGGCATTTTAGGCACTAAAATGGGCCTTAGTTGGGGAAGATGTTTCCAGCTCCTTCTCATTCCTCCACTCCCCTGCTCTCCCCTTTCTGCTCTCTGTTCCTTCTTTCTGGCCCCTCCCTCCACTCCCTCTCCCTCTCTCCCCCTTCTTCTTTTTCTCCTCCTCCCACCCCTTGGTCTCTCCCACATTCTGCACCCTGTGGCTCATCGCATCTCCACTCCCAGTCTCCCCCCTCAGTGAAATGGAGCCTTGGAGACTCTCTGGGATTCTGTGGTCCCCTCTCTGGGCCTGGCATCAGCTGGTCTGTAGAGCCCTGGCCAGCCTTGAATGGCACCTGACTCTCCCATGTGTCCTTTTGGGGACCCAGAGCCACATCCCTTCTCAGGCTACTGGGCTGGGGATGCCTGAGTGGGGCGTGGGCCTTGAGGAAGAATCTGGTGGCCTTTACCTGGCTCTTCCCGGCAGGCACACCCTCTTCTGGCCGTCTGGCCCCTCCTTCCAGCACACCCTGGTTATATTGCTTGTCAACGAAACACAACATTCTGGGCCCAGTCGAGCCCTGTCCAGCCCTGGCAAGTGCCTCTTACCTCCCATATCCAGCACAGATGTGTCCAAGGCCTGGATGCTCAGTCATCTCCTTCTGCTCGCTTCCCCCCCTTCCCTTCCCCAACCTGAGTGCTTTTGCCCACCCATGTCCTCACCACCCTCCTACTGTCATCCTCCTCTTCAGGGAGTCACTCCAGTGGCTATACCCCCAACCTCACCTCCATCAACAAGGTCCTTCTCCTCTGAGGAGCCTTCCTAGGGGTCACCACTGACCTCTCTCTCCTTGAATCCACTGCTGCAACCACAGGTGACCAGAAAGAATTTCCCTTCCAGGGCCACCATAACAAATTAGCACAACCTGAGTGGCTTAGAACAATGGAATTTCTTGTCTCACAATTCTGGAGGTCAGAAGTCCAAGACTAAAGTGTCAGCAGGCCATGCTCCCTCTGAAGGCAGTAGGGAAGGAAAGATCTATGCCAGGCCTCTCCCCTGGCATCTGGTAGATGCTGGCAATAGACATTCCTTGGCTTGCAGGCACGTCACGCCGATCTCTGCCTTCATCTTTCCCTGAGGGGTTCTCCCTGTGTGCACGTCTCTGTGTCCAAACTTGTCTTCTTTTTTTTTAAGTTAAGTTTATTTTTTTATTTTGAGAAAGAGAGAGAGAGCAGGGGACAGGTAGAAAGAGAGGGAGAGAGAGATTCCTAAACAGGCTCTGCGCGGTCAGTGTAGAGCCTGATGTGGGACTCGAACCTATGAACTGTGAGATCATGACCTGAAACCAAGAGTGTGGCATTTAACCGACTGAGCCACCCAGGGGCCCCCAAACTTCCCTTCTTGTGTTTTTGATTTTGGCTATTCTGACAGTGTGAGGTGATACCTCATTGTAGTTTTGATTTGCATTTCCCTTTTGATGAGTGATGTTGAGCATCTTTTCATATGTCTGTTGACCATCTGGATGTATTCTTTGGAGAAATGTCTGTTCACATCTGTCCATTTTTAAATTGGATTATTTGATTTTTGAGTGTTGAGTTGTGTAAGTTCTTTTTTTTAAATGTTTATTTATTTGGAGAGATAGAGCTCGCAGGGGAGGGGCAGAGAGAGAGAGGGAGAAAGAGAATCCCAATCCTAGTCTGACAGTGCAGAGCCCAACACAGGGCTTGATTTCATGAACCATGAGATCATGACCTGAGCCAAAATCAAGACGTTTAACCCACCTAGACACCCAGGCGCCCCTGTATAAGTTCTTTATATATTTAAGATACTAACCCCTTATAGGATATGTTGTTGCAAATATCTTCTCCCATTTAGCAGGTTGTCTTTTAGTTTTGTTGATTTTTTCCTTTGCTGTGCAGAAGCTTTTTATTTTGATATACTCTCTGAATTTCCCTTCTTTTAAAAAATGTATTTAAATTCATGTCAGAATTTCCCCTTTTTATAAGGACACCAGTCATAATGGTCATAAGCCCACCCTAATGGCCTCATTTTCACTTGATTTCCTCTGTAAAGACCTATATCCCAATAAAGACATGTTCTGAGGTCCTGAGGGTTAGGAATTCAGTATAATTTTTTGAGGGATGGAAAAATTCAACCCATGAAAATTGCCAAGAATCAAAAAAGCTAGATAGCATACTGGTTGTTGAGAATGTGGGAAAGAGACACTGCCAGCCACAGAAAGGGAGTGTGATTGGTACAGTTCTATAGAAGGTCTTTTTTTTTTTTTTTTTTTTTTAAGAAGGTCTTTGAGAAAAAAGGAACACAATATCCAGGGCACATGCTCTTTTGCCTGGCAATTTCCATGTGTAGGAATTTGCCCAATGGATACACTCATATACCAATGCAAAGTCGCAAATACAGGGATATCCATATTCACCTTAGCAAATGACGTGGCGTCTCTCTGTTGCTCTTCTCTGAGTTCTCTTCTGTTCTTTTCCCTGCTTTTAAGGGCTCATGTGATAACATCGGTCCTGCCTTGAAAATCCAGGATAGGGGCGCCTGGGTGGCTCCGTCGGTTGAGCGCCGACTTCGGCTCAGGTCACGATCTCGCGGTCCGTGAGTTCGAGCCCCGCATCGGGCCCCTGTGCTGACAGCTCAGAGCCCGGAGCCTGTTTCAGAGTCTGTGTCTCCCTCTCTCTGACCCTCCCCCGTTCATGCTCAGTCTCTCTCTGTCTCAAAAATAAATAAATGTAAAAAAAAAAAAAAAAAGAAAAGAAAATCCAGGATAATCTACCTATTTGACCTGATCAGTCAATTGATTAGCAATGTCATACTTGCCAAGTTCCTTCTGCCACGTAACATAACATACTCTTGGAATTAACACCAGGGGGCAGAGACCATGAGGACCAAAATTCTGCCTACCACACAGCCCAAACACCCATCTCTAAGAGGTAAATTAAATAAATCTATACATCTATATCATGGAGCACTATGTAGTCATTACAAAGAAGGAGGTAGCTTAATATGCTTGAGACAATGAAAAAAAGCGAGACACAGAACCATGTATACAGTATGCAACCATACCTCTTTTAAGCACTTGTTGATGTATATAATATCTGAAAGGTCTCACAAGAAACCAGTAATAGTTGAGTCTGAAAAGGACAATTTGGATATAAGGTGGGAGAAAGGCTTATTTTGTAAGTTTTGTATCATATGTATACATTAATTATTCCAAAACCAAACCCTGTTTCCTTTTTCTTCCTCCTTTTCTTCTTCCGCCTCCTCTTGCTTTTTTTTTTTCTTTTACAGCACAGGAAGATAATCTTTACTATATTTTAAATAAAAACAGAGCAGATATCAAGTCCCTAGGTATTTTGATTATTATTCTTTTAAAATAAGGTTTCAGTAACAATAATCAGGAGCAAGACTTAACTGCACAGATATTTTGGTCATTATAATCATCCAGGACACAAAAGCCAGCAACACGAAGTAAAATAAAGGTCATGGCTGTGAGAATTTTTGACTTGCCAAAAATATAGACCGCTATATGAAACTCTATCTTTGTATTATCTCAACATTCTTCTTTATCTAAAAAAATTTTTTAAACATTTATTCATTTTTTAAGAGACAGAAAGAGACAGTGCCAGTAGGGGAGGGACAGAGAGAGGAAGACACAGAATCCAAAGCAGGCTCCAGGCTCTGAGCTGTCAGCGCAGAGCCTGATGTGGGGCTCGAACTCACAAACTGTGAGATCATGACCTGACCTAAGCCAAAGTCCAGTGCTTAACCAACTGAGCCAGCCAGGCACCCCTTTTTTTAATTTTTCAAATGCTTATTTATTTATTTTTGAGAGAGAGAGAAAGACAGCAGGGAAGGGGCAGACAGAGAGGGAGATAGAGAATCCCAAGCAGGCTCCAGGCTATCAACACAGAGCCTGATGCGGGGCTCTAACTCACAAACTGTGAGATCATGACCTGAGCCGAAACCAAGAGTTGGACGCTTAACCGACTGAGCCACCAGGTGCCCCTAAAATCTTTTCCTACATAAATGATGCTGCACACAATAAGAGATAATCTGCCAATTTACCATGAGATTGTTCAGAAGCAAGCTCTGATCAGCCTAGAGCTGATTGAAGACTCTTTGAAGAGTCTTTCACATTTGTCATCCAGCACATTAATAAGTAACAATTACTTTTTTAAGGAAGGACACACTGGAAGGGCGCTTGGGTGGCTCAGTCGGCTGAGCATCCGACTTCGGCTCAGATCATGATCTCATGGTTCGTGGGTTCGAGCCTCGCGTCCAGCTCCATGACGACAGCTCAGAGCCTGGAGCCTGCTGAGGATTCTGTGTCTCCCTCTCTCCATGCTCCTCCCCTGCTCACACCCTGTCTCTCTCTCAAGAACAAATAAAGATAAAAAAAAATTTTTTTTTAATAAAAAGAAAGGACACACTGGCAAACTGTTAAGTTAACGGCTTTGGCTGAACACTTTTAGTCTGTCACAGGTCAATAGCAATGGTAGAAACATTGACTACACAGTTCATGGTTCGGTCCTCCCATCTTACACTACAGGTTCCATCAGAGGTGGCAACCCCCCAAAATAGCAACTGGCTGTGTGAAAGCCATATGCGCTCCTCTGGACCACTGCACAGGTCACAACATATTTATAAGCATTTCCCAACATAACCAAATGTGTTAAGGTTTGCTCTACTATGCTTGCAGTCTGTTGGTTGATGTTCTTCTGGTTATAATCTTCACCACTGAAGGTCCTATTCATATGCTCTTTAAGGATATTGTTGGCTTCATCAGCATTGAAGCCAGCCTTGTGGCAGTGGCAGTGTACTCCTCCATGGTGGCACTAACCCCCACAGAATGGAGTCTTCTCTTGTTTTTTGTTTTAAGTATAATTCCTTACATGAATCCTGAGAATCTCAGTGTAGGGCTGTATTTCCTAGGACTGACGCAAGATCTTCCTGAGTTCTCTCTCTGCCCAATGCCCTGTGAATTATAGGCTTTTCCAGTTTGCCTGGTGGAAAGAGCATTGTTCCCATGCCTACGTGAGAGCCAGGTCTCTTTCCTTCTAATCTTTTCCAGTGGCATTTCCTGGATCTTGGGTAGTTTCTTGAGAAGCAAGCTCTGATCAGCCTAGAGCTGATCAGGGACCCCTCTGTGCTAGTCTCCCTCCCAGTAATTCTGTCCTGTGAACTCTAGCTGCCTCGTTCTTTCAAGACACTGGTCTACATCTCCTCAACCCAAGAGATCTTGCTGGAAACCCTCTCAAGTCAGTCAGCTAGGGTGATCACAGGCACATCCAGTGTATTGAAAATCATTGCTTCCTGTCTTTGCTATGGTTATCAGGTTATTTGGGGGTGGGTGTTGTTTCCGGTAGGAGGTCGAATCCAGTCTCTGATGCTCCATCTTGGCCAGAAGCAGAGCATAATGTTTTTATAAGGGCCTTTGATGAGTGTTTAATCTATTTTACATACTTGGCCAATTAAATTACTTTAAACATTTTAAGTTACATTTATAAAATTAATACATTACATTTCCTATTTAAAGACTTCAATTGTTTGATTCATAAACAAAATCTTTTCAAGTACTCAAGAAACTCCATAAACCTAATACATTAAAATGTTTATTTTTAAAACTTCCTTCAAACCTTCAAGCCTAATACATTATATATATGGTGGATCTTAAGTACTCTTAAATGTTCTAATACTGTTTATAATCTTGGCAAGATTTTCATGTAAAATGACAAGTCTAAATTGATCACTCAATTATATACTTTATTTTTTAATGTTTATTTATTTATTTTTAGAGAGAGAGGGAGAGAGCAAGGGAGGAGCAGAGAGAGAGGGAGACAGAGAATCCCAAGCAGGCTCCACACTGTCAGTGCAGAACCCAACACGGGGCTCGAACTCACAAACTGTGAGATCATGACCTAAGCAGAAACCAAGAGTTGGACACTTAACCAACAGAGACACCCAGGCATCCCTCAATTACGTATTTTAAATTGAAACTACAAGGTTGCCACATTAAGCCAAATTCTCTTGAATATTACAAATATATTAAATCTCAAGTGGGAAAAGGTTATTTGATACAAAAGGTTTGAGTTTCTTGAAGATGATTAGAGTAAGTGTATCTGTTCCTAGGGTTAAATGAAGCTCTTTACTGTATTAGGATATTTTTGTATATGCTATAACAAATATGCCCCAAATGTGTCATCGCTCAACCGCGGTAGAAGGTTTTTTCCCTGCTCATGTAACGATAGGAGAGCAGATGTTCCCGGTCGGCAGGTAGGTTTTCTTCATGTCGTGATCCAGGGACCTGGCCTCCTTCTTCCTAGGCTTCACTATCTTCTTGGGCCTCCGTGCTATCTGACTCCAACTGGCAGAGAGATCAGGACCACCAATCAGGACCACCGGGGAAGTTTCTGGGCTGGCCTGGAAATGGCATGCTCAGTTGTGCTCACATTCCATTGGAAAGGACTTAGTCACATGTAAATGCTTCCTCGAAATCTGACTCCCGAACTGAGCAAGAGCTCCCTTTCCCACAGCTGCAAAACCTGAGGTTTGCCCCAATCTCTCAAGATTTTCAAGACCTTATCCCTCAAACCCTGGTCTTCTCGCTTCACCTCTGTGTGAATGAGGTCCTGATGCTTGATTTCTAGACCGTGAAACAAACACTGTGGCCCTTTCCAGGGGAGGCAAGGGGTGGGGGTGGGGAGATGAGGTTGGGCAATCACAGAGACTTGGGGAGAATAAAGGACTCGCAAATGAGAAGAAATGTTATAGCTCCAGGAGACTAACCTCCGTTTCTCTTTTTCAGACATCCCAGAGGACAGGGCTGTATGGGATGGAGGAGGGTGTGTGTCTCAGGGGAACCCCCGGAACCCTCAGTGCAAGGAGATGAAAGAGATCCATGACACAGGTGAGGCCCAGCAGCCCTGGAGATGCTGGGAAGGGCACCTCTGAGCAAAAGGACTGGAAAACTCATAAACCCCAATCCCCCCCAACATTTTACAGTCCATGACTACATGGTTTTTAGGGCCTTAAGATTATTAAAAGTGGATGGGAACCAGCCAGGATATATGGAAAGGGGTTCAGGCTCTGCTCAACTCAAAGAGCCTAGAGGAGGGAAAGAGAGACATGGATATACCTGCAACAAATATTTCTGGTTCATTCAGACAATGGAATTTGAAACCAGATTTTTTTTTCTAAAAAAGCTACAATAAACACCCCACTTAGTACCCATTACTCACACAGACCTCTGTGGACTCTAGAGGGCTTAAAATATTTTCAAAAGCATTGACAAAAGTGACACAATCTGACAACGTTTACAGGAACTGCAAAGGAAGAATCATATCTGACTGACAGTAACAAAATGCTGATAAATTTTAAAAGGAGTAGAAAATCTGGAAGAAATCCCACCATAAGCACCTCCACGTTGTCTGAAGAGGAAACTGTGGTTGTAGCTACCAAAAACAATACCAGCAAATTACCTTCTTCTGAAGACGCCGCTTCCACTTCAACATCCACTGGAGGTGCCACCACAACGTCTTCTTCTTCAGAGGCCAGTTCGTCTACACCTTCCACTGAGAGCACGACCACAGTGATCTCTTCTGCAACAGCCACTTCCTCTCCAACCCCCACTGAGAGTCCCACCACAGTGCCTACATCTACAGATCTCAGTTCCTCTCCTACTCCTACTGACATTGCCACACCAGTGCCTTCTTCTACAGAGCCCACTTCCTCTCCAACATCCACTGAGAGTGCCACCACAACGTCTTCTTCTTCAGAGGCCAGTTCGTCTCCATCTTCCGCTGACATCACGACCACAGTGATCTCTTCTACAACAGCCACTTCCTCTCCAACCCCCAATGAGAGTGCCACCACAGTGCCTACATCTACAGATCTCAGTTCCTCTCCTACTCCTACTAACAATGCCACACCAGTGCCTTCTTCTACAGAGGCCACTTCTTCTCCAACATCCACAGAAGGTGCCACCACAACGTCTTCCTCTTCAGAGGCCAGTTCGTCTACACCTTCCACTGAGAGCACGACCACAGTGATTTCTTCTGCAACAGCCACTTCCTCTCCAACCCCCACTGAGAGTCCCACCACAGTGCCTACATCTACAGATCTCAGTTCCTCTCCTACTCCTACTGACATTGCCACACCAGTGCCTTCTTCTACAGAGCCCACTTCCTCTCCAACATCCACTGAGAGTGCCACCACAACGTCTTCTTCTTCAGAGGCCAGTTCGTCTCCATCTTCCGCTGACATCACGACCACAGTGATCTCTTCTACAACAGCCACTTCCTCTCCAACCCCCAATGAGAGTGCCACCACAGTGCCTACATCTACAGATCTCAGTTCCTCTCCTACTCCCACTGACAATGACACACCAGTGCCTTCTTCTACAGAGGCCACTTCTTCTCCAACATCCACAGAAGGTGCCACCACAACGTCTTCCTCTTCAGAGGCCAGTTCGTCTACACCTTCCACTGAGAGCACGACCACAGTGATTTCTTCTGCAACAGCCACTTCCTCTCCAACCCCCACTGAGAGTCCCACCACAGTGCCTACATCTACAGATCTCAGTTCCTCTCCTACTCCTACTAACAATGCCACACCAGTGCCTTCTTCTACAGAGGCCACTACCTCTCCAACCTCCACTGAGAGTGCCACCACAACGTCTTCGTCTTCAGAGGCCAGTTCGTCTCCATCTTCTGCTGACAGCACGACCACAGTGATCTCTTCTACAACAGCCACTTCCCCTCCAACCCCCAATGAGAGTGCCACCACAGTGCCTACATCTACAGATCTCAGTTCCTCTCCTACTCCCAATGACAAGGACACACCAGTGCCTTCTTCTACAGAGGCCACTTCCTCTCCAACATCCACAGAAGGTGCCACCACAACGTCTTCCTCTTCAGAGGCCAGTACGTCTGCACCTTCCACTGAGAGCACGACCACAGTGATCTCTTCTGCAACAGCCACTTCCTCTCCAACCCCCACTGAGAGTCCCACCACAGTGCCTACATCTACAGATCTCAGTTCCTCTCCTACTCCTACTGACAATGCCACACCAGTGACTTCTTCTACAGAGGCCACTACCTCTCCAACATCCACTGAGAGTGCCACCACAACGTCTTCTTCTTCAGAGGCCAGTTCATCTCCATCTTCCGCTGACATCACGACCACAGTGATCTCTTCCACAACAGCCACTTCCCCTCCAACCCCCAATGAGAGTGCCACCACAGTGCCTACATCTACAGATCTCAGTTCCTCTCCTACTCCCACTGACATTGCCACAACAGTGCCTTCTTCTACAGAGGCCACTTCCTCTCCAACATCCACAGAAGGTGCCACCACAACGTCTTCCTCTTCAGAGGCCAGTACGTCTGCACCTTCCACTGAGAGCACGACCACAGTGATCTCTTCTGCAACAGCCACTTCCTCTCCAACCCCCACTGAGAGTCCCACCACAGTGCCTACATCTACAGATCTCAGTTCCTCTCCTACTCCTACTGACAATGCCACACCAGTGACTTCTTCTACAGAGGCCACTACCTCTCCAACATCCACTGAGAGTGCCACCACAACGTCTTCTTCTTCAGAGGCCAGTTCATCTCCATCTTCCGCTGACATCACGACCACAGTGATCTCTTCCACAACAGCCACTTCCCCTCCAACCCCCAATGAGAGTGCCACCACAGTGCCTACATCTACAGATCTCAGTTCCTCTCCTACTCCCACTGACATTGCCACAACAGTTCCTTCTTCTACAGAGGCCACTTCCTCTCCAACATCCACTGAAGGTGCCACCACAACGTCTTCCTCTTCAGTGGCCAGTTCGTCTGCACCTTCCACTGAGAGCATGACCACAGTGATCTCTTCTGCAACAGCCACTTCCTCTCCAACCCCCACTGAGAGTCCCACCACAGTGCCTACATCTACAGATCTCAGTTCCTCTCCTACTCCTACTGACATTGCCACACCAGTGCCTTCTTCTACAGAGCCCACTTCCTCTCCAACATCTACTGGAGGTGCGACCACGTCTTCTTCTTCAGAGGCCACTTCGTCTCCACCTTCCACAGACAGCAGTACCACAGAGTCTTCCTCTACAGAAGCCAGTTCATTACCAACCCCCACTGAGAGTGCCACCACAGTGATTTCTTCTCCAGCAGCCACTTCATCTCCAACCCCCACTGAGAGTGTCACCACAGTGCCTACATCTACAGATCTCAGTTCCTCTCCTACTCCTACTGACATTGCCACAACAGTGCCTTCTTCTACAGAGCCCACTTCCTCTCCAACATCTACTGAAGGTGCGACCACAACGTCTTCTTCTTCAGAGGCCACTTCGTCTCCACCTTCCACCGACAGCACTACCACATTTTCTTCCTCTACAGAAGCCAGTTCATCTCCAACACCCACTGAGAGTGCCACCACAATGATTTCTTCCACAGCAGCCACTTCCTCTCCAACCCACACTGAGAGTGCCACCACAGTGCCTACATCTACAGATTTCAGTTCCTCTCCTACTCCCACTGACATTGCCACAACAGTGCCTTCTTCTACAGAGCCCACTTCCTCTCCAACATCCACTGAAGGTGCGACCACAATGTCTTCTTCTTCAGAGGCCACTTCGTCTCCACCTTCCACCGACAGCACTACCACAGAGTTTTCCTCTACAGAAGCCAGTTCATTACCAACCCCCACTGAGAGTGCCACCACAGTGATTTCTTCTGCAGCAGCCACTTCGTCTCCAACCCCCACTGAGAGTGTCACCACAGTGCCTACATCTACAGATTTCAGTTCCTCTCCTACTCCCACTGACGTTGCCACAACAGTGCCTTCTTCTACAGAGCCCACTTCCTCTCCAACATCCCCTGAAGGTGCCACCACAACGTCTTCTTCTTCAGAGGCCAGTACGTCTCCACCTTCCACTGACAGCACTACCACAGTGATTACTTCTAGAGCAGCCACTTCCTCTCCAACCCACACTGAGAGTGCCACCACAGTGCCTACATCTACAGATCTCAGTTCCTCTCCTACTCCTACTGACATTGCCACAAAAGTGCCTTCTTCTACAGAGACCAGTTCCTCTCCAACATCCACAGAAGGTGCCACCACAACGTCTTCTTCTTCAGAGGCCAGCTCGTCTCCACCTTCCACCGACAGCACTACCACACAGTCTTCCTCTACAGAAGCCAGTTCATCAGCCACACCCACTGAGAGTGCCACCACAGTGATTTCTTCTACAGCAGCCACTACCTCCCCAATCCCCACTGAGAGTGCCACCACAGTGCCTACATCTACAGATCTCAGTTTCTCTCCTACTCCCACTGACATTCCCACAACAGTGCCTTATTCTACAGAGGCCACTTCCTCTCCAACATCCGATGAAGGTACCACCACAACGTCTTCTTCTTCAGAGGCCAGTTCGTCTCCACCTTCCACTGACAGTGCTACCACGGTGTCTTCCTCTACAGAAGCCAGTTCATCTCTAACACCCACTGAGACTGTCACCATAGTGATTTCTTCTACAGCAGCAACATCCTCTCCAACCCCCACTGAGAGTGCCACCACAGTGCCTACCTCTACAGATCTCAGTTCCTCTCCTACTCCCACTGACATTGCCACAACAGTGCCCTCTTCTACAGAGGCCACTTCCTCTCCAACATCCACTGAAGGTGCCACCACAACGTCTTCTTCTTCAGAGGCCAGTTCGTCTCCACCTTCCACTGACAGCACTACCACAGTGATTTCTTCTACAGCACCCACTTCCTCCCCAACCCCCACTGAGAGTGCCACCACAGTGCCTACATCTACAGATCTCAGTTCCTCTCCTACTCCCACTGACATTGCCACAACAGTGCCTTCTTCTACAGAGCCCACTTCCTCTCCAACATCTACTGGAGGTGCGACCACGTCTTCTTCTTCAGAGGCCACTTCGTCTCCACCTTCCACAGACAGCAGTACCACAGAGTCTTCCTCTACAGAAGCCAGTTCATTACCAACCCCCACTGAGAGTGCCACCACAGTGATTTCTTCTCCAGCAGCCACTTCATCTCCAACCCCCACTGAGAGTGTCACCACAGTGCCTACATCTACAGATCTCAGTTCCTCTCCTACTCCTACTGACATTGCCACAACAGTGCCTTCTTCTACAGAGCCCACTTCCTCTCCAACATCTACTGAAGGTGCGACCACAACGTCTTCTTCTTCAGAGGCCACTTCGTCTCCACCTTCCACCGACAGCACTACCACATTTTCTTCCTCTACAGAAGCCAGTTCATCTCCAACACCCACTGAGAGTGCCACCACAATGATTTCTTCCACAGCAGCCACTTCCTCTCCAACCCACACTGAGAGTGCCACCACAGTGCCTACATCTACAGATTTCAGTTCCTCTCCTACTCCCACTGACATTGCCACAACAGTGCCTTCTTCTACAGAGCCCACTTCCTCTCCAACATCCACTGAAGGTGCGACCACAATGTCTTCTTCTTCAGAGGCCACTTCGTCTCCACCTTCCACCGACAGCACTACCACAGAGTTTTCCTCTACAGAAGCCAGTTCATTACCAACCCCCACTGAGAGTGCCACCACAGTGATTTCTTCTGCAGCAGCCACTTCGTCTCCAACCCCCACTGAGAGTGTCACCACAGTGCCTACATCTACAGATTTCAGTTCCTCTCCTACTCCCACTGACATTGCCACAACAGTGCCTTCTTCTACAGAGCCCACTTCCTCTCCAACATCCCCTGAAGGTGCCACCACAACGTCTTCTTCTTCAGAGGCCAGTACGTCTCCACCTTCCACTGACAGCACTACCACAGTGATTACTTCTAGAGCAGCCACTTCCTCTCCAACCCACACTGAGAGTGCCACCACAGTGCCTACATCTACAGATCTCAGTTCCTCTCCTACTCCTACTGACATTGCCACAAAAGTGCCTTCTTCTACAGAGACCAGTTCCTCTCCAACATCCACAGAAGGTGCCACCACAACGTCTTCTTCTTCAGAGGCCAGCTCGTCTCCACCTTCCACCGACAGCACTACCACACAGTCTTCCTCTACAGAAGCCAGTTCATCAGCCACACCCACTGAGAGTGCCACCACAGTGATTTCTTCTACAGCAGCCACTACCTCCCCAATCCCCACTGAGAGTGCCACCACAGTGCCTACATCTACAGATCTCAGTTTCTCTCCTACTCCCACTGACATTCCCACAACAGTGCCTTATTCTACAGAGGCCACTTCCTCTCCAACATCCGATGAAGGTACCACCACAACGTCTTCTTCTTCAGAGGCCAGTTCGTCTCCACCTTCCACTGACAGTGCTACCACGGTGTCTTCCTCTACAGAAGCCAGTTCATCTCTAACACCCACTGAGACTGTCACCATAGTGATTTCTTCTACAGCAGCAACATCCTCTCCAACCCCCACTGAGAGTGCCACCACAGTGCCTACCTCTACAGATCTCAGTTCCTCTCCTACTCCCACTGACATTGCCACAACAGTGCCCTCTTCTACAGAGGCCACTTCCTCTCCAACATCCACTGAAGGTGCCACCACAACGTCTTCTTCTTCAGAGGCCAGTTCGTCTCCACCTTCCACTGACAGCACTACCACAGTGATTTCTTCTACAGCACCCACTTCCTCCCCAACCCCCACTGAGAGTGCCACCACAGTGCCTACATCTACAGATCTCAGTTCCTCTCCTACTCCCACTGACATTGCCACAACAGTGCCTTCTTCTACAGAGCCCACTTCCTCTCCAACATCTACTGGAGGTGCGACCACGTCTTCTTCTTCAGAGGCCACTTCGTCTCCACCTTCCACAGACAGCAGTACCACAGAGTCTTCCTCTACAGAAGCCAGTTCATTACCAACCCCCACTGAGAGTGCCACCACAGTGATTTCTTCTCCAGCAGCCACTTCATCTCCAACCCCCACTGAGAGTGTCACCACAGTGCCTACATCTACAGATCTCAGTTCCTCTCCTACTCCTACTGACATTGCCACAACAGTGCCTTCTTCTACAGAGCCCACTTCCTCTCCAACATCTACTGAAGGTGCGACCACAACGTCTTCTTCTTCAGAGGCCACTTCGTCTCCACCTTCCACCGACAGCACTACCACATTTTCTTCCTCTACAGAAGCCAGTTCATCTCCAACACCCACTGAGAGTGCCACCACAATGATTTCTTCCACAGCAGCCACTTCCTCTCCAACCCACACTGAGAGTGCCACCACAGTGCCTACATCTACAGATTTCAGTTCCTCTCCTACTCCCACTGACATTGCCACAACAGTGCCTTCTTCTACAGAGCCCACTTCCTCTCCAACATCCACTGAAGGTGCGACCACAATGTCTTCTTCTTCAGAGGCCACTTCGTCTCCACCTTCCACCGACAGCACTACCACAGAGTTTTCCTCTACAGAAGCCAGTTCATTACCAACCCCCACTGAGAGTGCCACCACAGTGATTTCTTCTGCAGCAGCCACTTCGTCTCCAACCCCCACTGAGAGTGTCACCACAGTGCCTACATCTACAGATTTCAGTTCCTCTCCTACTCCCACTGACATTGCCACAACAGTGCCTTCTTCTACAGAGCCCACTTCCTCTCCAACATCTACTGAAGGTGCGACCACAACGTCTTCTTCTTCAGAGGCCACTTCGTCTCCACCTTCCACCGACAGCACTACCACATTTTCTTCCTCTACAGAAGCCAGTTCATCTCCAACACCCACTGAGAGTGCCACCACAATGATTTCTTCCACAGCAGCCACTTCCTCTCCAACCCACACTGAGAGTGCCACCACAGTGCCTACATCTACAGATTTCAGTTCCTCTCCTACTCCCACTGACATTGCCACAACAGTGCCTTCTTCTACAGAGCCCACTTCCTCTCCAACATCCACTGAAGGTGCGACCACAATGTCTTCTTCTTCAGAGGCCACTTCGTCTCCACCTTCCACCGACAGCACTACCACAGAGTTTTCCTCTACAGAAGCCAGTTCATTACCAACCCCCACTGAGAGTGCCACCACAGTGATTTCTTCTGCAGCAGCCACTTCGTCTCCAACCCCCACTGAGAGTGTCACCACAGTGCCTACATCTACAGATTTCAGTTCCTCTCCTACTCCCACTGACATTGCCACAACAGTGCCTTCTTCTACAGAGCCCACTTCCTCTCCAACATCCCCTGAAGGTGCCACCACAACGTCTTCTTCTTCAGAGGCCAGTACGTCTCCACCTTCCACTGACAGCACTACCACAGTGATTACTTCTAGAGCAGCCACTTCCTCTCCAACCCACACTGAGAGTGCCACCACAGTGCCTACATCTACAGATCTCAGTTCCTCTCCTACTCCTACTGACATTGCCACAAAAGTGCCTTCTTCTACAGAGACCAGTTCCTCTCCAACATCCACAGAAGGTGCCACCACAACGTCTTCTTCTTCAGAGGCCAGCTCGTCTCCACCTTCCACCGACAGCACTACCACACAGTCTTCCTCTACAGAAGCCAGTTCATCAGCCACACCCACTGAGAGTGCCACCACAGTGATTTCTTCTACAGCAGCCACTACCTCCCCAATCCCCACTGAGAGTGCCACCACAGTGCCTACATCTACAGATCTCAGTTTCTCTCCTACTCCCACTGACATTCCCACAACAGTGCCTTATTCTACAGAGGCCACTTCCTCTCCAACATCCGATGAAGGTACCACCACAACGTCTTCTTCTTCAGAGGCCAGTTCGTCTCCACCTTCCACTGACAGTGCTACCACGGTGTCTTCCTCTACAGAAGCCAGTTCATCTCTAACACCCACTGAGACTGTCACCATAGTGATTTCTTCTACAGCAGCAACATCCTCTCCAACCCCCACTGAGAGTGCCACCACAGTGCCTACCTCTACAGATCTCAGTTCCTCTCCTACTCCCACTGACATTGCCACAACAGTGCCCTCTTCTACAGAGGCCACTTCCTCTCCAACATCCGATGAAGGTACCACCACAACGTCTTCTTCTTCAGAGGCCAGTTCGTCTCCACCTTCCACTGACAGCACTACCACAGTGATTTCTTCTACAGCACCCACTTCCTCCCCAACCCCCACTGAGAGTGCCACCACAGTGCCTACATCTACAGATCTCAGTTCCTCTCCTACTCCCACTGACATTGCCACAACAGTGCCTTCTTCTACAGAGCCCACTTCCTCTCCAACATCTACTGGAGGTGCGACCACGTCTTCTTCTTCAGAGGCCACTTCGTCTCCACCTTCCACAGACAGCAGTACCACAGAGTCTTCCTCTACAGAAACCAGTTCATTACCATCCCCCACTGAGAGTGCCACCATAGTGATTTCTTCCACAGCAGCCACTTCCTCTCCAACCCACACTGAGAGTGCCACAACAGTGCTTACATCTACAGATCTCAGTTCCTCTCGTACTCCCACTGACACTGTCACAACAGTGCCTTCTTCTACAGAGTCCACTTCCTCTCCAACATCCACTGAAGGTGCCACCACAACGTCTTCTTCTTCAGAGGCCAGTACGTCTCCACCATCCACTGACAGCACTGCCACAGTGATTTCTTCCACAGCAGCCACTTCCTCTCCAACCCCCACTGAAAGTGCCACCACAGTGCCTACATCTACAGATCTCAGTTCCTCTCCTACCCCCACTGACATTGCCACAACAGTGCCCTCTTCTGCAGAGGCCACTTCCTCTCCAACATCCACTGAAGGTGCCACCACAACGTCTTCTTCTTCAGAGGCCAGTACGTCTCCACCTTCCGCTGACAGCACTACCACAGTGATTTCTTCTACAGCACCCACTTCCTCCCCAACCCCCACTGAGCGTGCCACCACAGTGCCTACATCTACAGATCTCAGTTCCTCTCCTACTTCCACTGACATTGCCACAACAGTGCCTTCTTCTACAGAGCCCACTTCCTCTCCAACATCTACTGAAGGTGCGACCACAACGTCTTCTTCTTCAGAGGCCACTTCGTCTCCACCTTCCACCGACAGCAGTACCACAGAGTCTTCCTCTACAGAAACCAGTTCATTACCAACCCCCACTGAGAGTGCCACCACAGTGATTTCTTCTACAGCAGCCACTTCCTCCCCAACCCCCACTGAGAGTGCCACCACAGTGCCTACATCTACAGATCTCAGTTCCTCTCCTACTCCCACTGACATATCCACAACAGTGCCTTCTTCTACAGAGGCCAGTTCCTCTCCAACATCCACAGAAGGTGCCACCACAACGTCTTCTTCTTCAGAGGCCAGCTCCTCTCCACCTTCCACCGACAGCACTACCACACAGTCTTCCTCTACAGAAGCCAGTTCATCAGCAACCCCCACTGAGAGTGCCACCACAGTGATTTCTTCTACAGCAGCCACTTCCTCCCCAATCCCCACTGAGAGTGCCACCACAGTGTCTACATCTACAGATCTCAGTTCCTCTCCTACTCCTACTGACATTGCCACAACAGTGCCTCCTTCTACAGAGCCCACTTCGTCTCCAACATCTACTGAAAGTGCGACCACAACGTCTTCTTCTTCAGAGGCCAGCTCGTCTCCACCTTCCACCGACAGCAGTACCACAGAGTCTTCCTCTACAGAAGCCAGTTCATCACCAACCACCACTGAGAGTGTCACCACAGTGATTTCTTCTACAGCAGCCACTTCCTCTCCAACCCACACTGAGAGTGCCACAACAGTGCTTACATCTACAGATCTCAGTTCCTCTCCTACTCCCACTGACATTGCCACAACAGTGCCTTCTTCTACAGAGACCAGTTCCTCTCCAACATCCACTGAAGGTGCCACCACAACATCTTCTTCTTCAGAGGCCACTTCGTCTCCACCTTCCGCTGACAGCACTACCACACTGATTTCTTCTACAGCAGCGACATCCTCTCCAACCCCCACTGAGAGTGCCACCACAGTGCCTACATCTACAGATCTCAGTTCCTCTCCTACTCCCACTGACATTGCCACAACAGTGCCTTATTCTACAGAGGCCACTTCCTCTCCAACATCCACTGAAGGTGCCAGCACAACGTCTTCTTCTTCAGAGGCCAGTGCGTCTCCACCTTCCGCTGACAGCACTCCCACAGTGATTTCTTCTACAGCACCCACTTCCTCCCCAACCCCCACTGTGAGTGCCACCACAGTGCCTACATCTACAGATCTCAGTTCCTCTCCTACTTCCACTGACATTGCCACAACAGTGCCTTCTTCTACAGAGGCCACTTCCTCTCCAACATCCAGTGATGGTGCCACCACAATGTCTTCTTCGTCAGAGGCCAGTTCATCTCCACCTTCCACTGACAGTGCTACCACCGTGCCTTCCTCTACAGAAGTCAGTTCATCTCCATCATCCACTGAGAGTGCTACCACAGTTGTTTCTTCTACAGAGACCAGTTCCTCTCCAACTCCCACTGACAGTGCCAGCACAGTGACTTCTTCAACAGAGTCCAGTTCTTCTCCAACCCCCACTGAGACTGCCTCCCTTGTGCCGACATCTACAGAGCCCAGTTCCTCTTCAACTTCGACTGATAGTGCCACAACCGTGTCTTCTTCTACAGAGGCCACTTCCTCTCCAACCTCCACTGACGGTGCCACCACAACGTCTTCTTCTTCAGAGGCCAGTTCGTCTCCATCTTCCACTGACAGCGCTACCACAGTGCCTTCCTCTACAGAAGCCAGTTTGTCTCCAACATCCACGGAGAGTTCGACCACAGTGATATCTTCTACAGAGGCCACTTACTCTCCAACCCCCACTGGCAGTGCTACCACAGTGACTTCTTTGACAGAGTCCAGTTCTCCAACCCTTACTGAGAGTGCCACCCCTGTGCCTACATCTACAGAGCCCAGTTCCTCCTCAACTCCCACTGACAGTGCCACCACAAGGTCTTTGTTGACAGGAACCAGTCCCTCTCCATCTTCTCCTGAGCCCAGTTCCTCTCCTACTCCTACCCCAGTTCCTGAGCCCAGCTCTTCTCCAGAGCCCAGTTCCTCTCCTACTCCCACTGACAGTGCCATCACAGGATCTTCATCAACAGGGGCCAGTTCCTCTCCAACTTCCACCAACGGTGCCACCACAGTTCCTACATTTTCACAGCCCAGTTCCTTTCCCACTTCCACTGACAGTGTCACCGCAGTGCCTTCCTCTACAGAAGCCAGTTCGTCTCCAACATCCACTGAGAGTACCACCACAGTGATTTCTTCTACAGAAGATACTTCCTCCACAATCCCCACTGGCAGTGCCACCACAGTGACTTCTTTGACAGAGTCCAGTTCTTCTCCAACTTCCACTGAGAGTGCCACCATGGTGCCTACATCTACAGAGCCCAGTTCCTCTCTTACTCCCAGTGACAGTGCCACTACTGTCCCAATTTCTACAGAGGCCAGTTCCTCTCCAGCTTCCACTGATGGTGCCACCACAACGTCTTCCTCTTCAGAGGCCAGTTCGTCTCCACCTTCCACTGACAGCGCTACCTTAGTGCCTTCCTCTACAGAAGCCAGTTCGTCTCCAACACCCACTGATAGTGCCACCACAGTCATTTCTTCTACAGCAGCCACTTCCTCTCCAATCCACACTGAGAGTGCCACCACAGTGCCTACATCTACAGAGCCCAGTTCCTCTCCAACTACCACTGGCAGTGCCACCACAGTGACTTCTTTGACAGAATCCAGTTCTTCTCCAACCCCCACTGAGAGTGCCACACCAGTGCCTACTTCTACAGATCCCAGTTCCTCTCCAACTACCACTGAAACTGCCACTGCAACAGCTCCTTCATCAGAGGCCAGTTCCTCTCCAACATCTAGTGACAGAACCACCACAGTGTCCTCTTCAACAGAGGCCACTTCCTCTCCAACATCCACTGACAGTGTCACCACATTGCCTTCCTCAACGGAGGCCAGTTTCTCTCCAACTGCCACTGACAGTGACACCAGTGTGCCTATATCTACAGCAGCCACTTCATCTCCAACTTCCACCGACAGTGCCACCACAGTGACTTCTGTGACAGAGTCCAGTTCCTCTCCAACTCCAACAGAGAGTGCCACCACACTGCCTTCCTCAACACAGCTAAGTTCCTCTCTAACTCCCACTCACAGTGCCACCACAATGCCTACATCTACAGAGGCCACTTCATCTCCAGCTTCCACTGATAGTGCCACCACAGTGTCTTCTTCGACAGAGAGCAGTTCCTCTCCAACTTCCACTAACAGTGACACCCCAGTGCCTCCTTCTACACAGGCCACTTCCTCTCCAACTCCCACTCACAGTGCCACCCCAGTGCCTTCTTCTACAGAGGTAACTTCCTCTCCAGCTCCCACTGAGAATGCCACCACACTGCCTTCCTCAACAGAGCCAAGTTCTTCTCCAACTCCCACTGACGGTGCCACCACAGTGCCTTCTTCTCCAGAAGCCAGCATGTCACCAACTTCTGTTGACAGTGCTATCACATTACCTTCTTCTACAGAAGCCAGTGTGTCACCAACTTTTGCTGAAAGTGCCACCACTCTTCCCTCTTCCACAGTGGCTACACCGTCTCCAACTCCTCCTGACAGTGCCTCCACAGTGCCAGCTTCCACAGGGGCTCATACATCCCCAACACCCTCCCCTGGCAATATCACTATATCAGCAACTTCCATCGGGGGCCACACTTCCCCAACATCTTCTGTAGGCAGCACACTTTCAACAAGTGCTTCTCACACCACCTTACCTGTATCCATTCCTGGTCACTCCAGTTCTGCAACAACTTCTGCCTCCTTTACATCTGTGACTCCTGAGGTTGTTACTACCACTGCTCTGTCCACCTCGACCTCTGGGACAACACCCAGCACACAGAGGAGTACCTACACCACAGTCACGGTTGTCTCCACTAGCTCGACCACTGTTACAAGCAGCACCCCTACCCCAACATCTACTGCTCCAGCAACCACACCAAGTAAGCAATTTCTTGAGTTTGCCTTTTGAAGTTTACATTTCTTTTCAATCTGCCCGCATGGGTGGTTTTCTTCTTAAAGTTTTACCCCTCATACTCTTCTTTTGTTCTTACTGGTTTCCCATGAGATCAAACATCCTCAGTGTTGTCACCCTGTCTCTGACCTCTCTGTCCTGCCCGCTGTTTCTTGAGCTAGGTCTGCTCTTTCGTACAACACACTTTACCTCTCTGCCTGGACACCTTCAATCCCCAACAAAGTGTCTGTACACCCCATTCCTTCCTTTTGTACTCTGCAAGCCTCTGTCCCCCTGTATTTTATATTCTATAATCTCATGAACTTCATATTTTTCATTTGGATTTCATATCTTTTTAGTGTTTTTTTTTCCTCATTGATTTTGCTTATGCTTAAGTGCAAAGGTTTTTTGTTTCTGTGTTGGAGGAAGGTGTGGCCAAAAGTATTCACATAAGCCTTTGGCAACTATCTCTGCTACCATTCACTTATTTGGTTTTCTCTTATTCTCTGAGCATCCACCATAGAAGCCAAAGAGGGTTCACTTTTATCAGCTCTGAACTCTGCCTCTATCCCCTCAAATGTTTTCATATCCTTATGCCTCCCTGTCTGTTCTCTGTCTCTAGCTTCCACTCAGTTCTCTTCATTCTGGGTAGTATGAGACCTGCCCCACTCCACACCTACTGTTATAATAAGCTGTCATTATATGATATGTAACATATAATATATATTATACAATATACTGTTATACTTGTGAGATTTATTATCACAGTGAGAGAGGATATTTGGCATACATTAAGAAAAATATACAAGTTAAAATACTTGAAGACATTTCATGGTTTAGATGAACTATAGATAAGCCCAGAGACATATGGTCTGTGTCTGCCTGGAGCACTGCCCAATCCTGTCCTGAATTCAGGAAAATGAAGGGCAGCTGTTCAGCGTTTGGCTACTGCATTTTCTCAGTGCTTTGTGAATTCTTCCTCTGGTGAGTTCTTTGCCTGGCTTTGATTTTATGTGGCTTTGTTCTTTGGTTTCCCTCCAATGTGGCATTGTCTTGTTGAGCTCTCTGGTTCTCCAAGAGAGGTGCTGAGCATCTTCAGAGAGAAGGTCTGGACCTTGCATCTCCAGGAAGTCCCACAGGTGTCTCACGGTGAATGCACAATCAACAGGCCCATAGCTGGTGCTGATCACCTTTCTGAAGGCAGATGGTCTCCCTTCATCTTCCTCCTATTCCCTGGAGGTTGGCTTCCCTGTTGACTCTTGGGCAACAGGTGACAGACCCCAGTAACTGTTTTCGCTGCTACACACAAGCTTGTGCTCAGCACTTGGATTAGGTCTAGACATCTTCAGTAACACACAAGAGAGACAGACAGACAGACAGACAGACTTAGGATTTATGGATCTTTATTGTGCCCAGGACACCACTCTTGACTCAACTCTTCCATTCTTCCTGAATTTCTTGGACCAAACACCTGTAACCAGAAGCTGTGTGCTATCATGGCCATGGTGTGGCCCATGCACTCTGAGTCTGGTGGGGGAGGTGAGGAGTAGACCAGGAGGTAGAGGTGGGGCAGGTCTTCATAAAGTATGTGCATACCTTATGTGCCTCCCTTCACATAACACACCTGGAATACTAGTCTGTGCAGGTACAGCTTTTTTCAAGAAAAGCCAAAGAGAACAGAGCTGTCACTTTTCCAGGTTGGTAGATATTGAGAGTTGTCTGTAACCACCTCTTTTCTATTTAAATGAAGTCTACAGTCCTCCCTCAAACTATACATCCCAGAAAAATAAAAAGGAACCATGAATAGTCATAATGGTCACAATTTCCAGTATGAGCTCTTTTGAAGCAGGTATTGAAGAGACAATGACATACTCGTTCCCAGGCTTGCTGGAATCCTAGATGGGTCAAGTTCCTCTGGGTTCTCTCAGTTTCTAGTTCCTCTTTTCTTTTCCTCAGCCTTGACTGTCCTGTCCCTCATTCCATGACAACACCAGGTTTCCTGTTCCTTGCTTTTTGGTGCTAAAGTAATTCATACTGAAATACTCCAAGACCAGGTCAAGTCTGGCCTCCACATGGACCCTTGAGCAGGTCTCTTATTCTCTCTCCAGCTCACTTGCCCCATCTGTAAAGTGGGCATGACACTAACTGTTCTGCCCACCTCAGGGTCTCATAAGAATATCAAATTAGATGGTGTCTGTGAAAATGTGCTGCAAGCTGTAAAATGTTCTGCAAGTATGTGTGGGTAAACAGGGTCTTGTCCCTTTCAGTGATCTGCTTAAATGGAGGGACATGGAATGGGAAGACCTGTATTTGCCCCATCGGTTTCCAAGGAGACCAGTGCCAGCAAGAGATCATGCTCTGCCAGAATGGAGGCTACTGGGATGGAATCAAGTGCGTGTGCCCTGACCTCTTCCAGGGGCCAAAGTGCGAGGACGTAGTCCTGAGCATTGAGATGGGTGAGTAAGACAGCAGGGCCCTGTTGTCCCCAACCCTGGGCCCAGCCTCCACACTGGGCCCCTATTCCTGCCCCTCTGCATGCCCAGGAATGTGGTCTCTTTGGGGGCAACCATTTTACTCAGTAGTAAGAAAGTTGAAACATTAAAAAATGAATAAAGCAAGAAGGTACAGTTTGGAACAAAACACAAATTTGGTGCGGAATTTTACCCTAAAGTACACTTCAAATAAGTGAGTGTGTGATTAAGCAGAATAGAAAAAAAAAAATGTGTGGAATTCTCTAAAAGAATCTAAGACTTGAGAGCCCCTCAGCTCCATCCCAAAGCCATGAGAAGTGCAGTGTACTCCCCACCCTACAGGGGCACTCTAGTGAGACCTGAGTGGGGGTCAGGGTGATGGTCCAGGGAGGAATTGCTGGAGGTGTGGGTCTCTTTGGGAAGGAGACCCTCAGGGGGGCTCTGTCCTCAGTAAATGGTGCTACTGTCTGACTCCTTCAGAGTCTCCGCCGGAGACCGTCTCTGCCCAGGTAGACATGACCGTGACAGTGACCAGTATGGAGTTTACCAAAGACCTAGAAGACCGGACTTCTGAAGCATTCAAAAACTTCAGTGACATATTCGAAGAAGAGGTGAGTCTGGGAGAGCAAGTCCCTGTGCGCCACTCAGCTCTCCCCAGGGAGGAGTTTTTAGAGATGAAGAAAGCAGTTGAGGGCTTTTCTCATGTTAGGGGTCTGTGTTTCTCTGCTCACCCTTTTCCTCAGGGCTTGCCAGAGAGAGGGGAAAGACAAAGCAAGATTCCATGTAAGGGCTACCAGGGGCCCCAGGGGTGGGGATGGTGTCTGAGAAAGGACTGCTCCATCTGGACAGTGTGCTACTGCCAGCTTCTGGTGGGGGATGCGGGATGCAGCCAGTCCATCCTCTGCCCTCCTGAGATTCTATGGAAAGACCTGGCAGGCTCCAAGTTGGGGCCTCTGGGATGACACAGTGACCTCCTTGCCTTTCAGATGAAAACTGTTTATAAAGGAATCCCTGAGTATGACGGAGTCAACATCACAAAGCTGTCGTGAGTATCTGTGACTCCTGGGAAAAAAGTCTTGGGGTGGAAACAATAGTCATAATTATTACAAAGACAATTGTAACTGTGCCTCCTGTATTAGTTTGCTAGGGCTGTCATAACAAAATACCCTGGAAATTTATTTCTCACAGTTCTGGAGGCTGGTAGTCCAAGATCAAGTGTCCAGTAGGTTTGGTTTCTTCTGAGTCTCTCTTTGGCTCGCAGACAACCATCTTCTTGCTGGGCCCTCACACAATTTTCCTCTGTTCATGCACATCCCTGTTATGTTTTTGTGTGACCAGACTTCCTCTTCTTTTTGTTTTCTTTTTAAGTTTTTATTTACTTATTTATTTAGCAATCTCTACACTTAACATGAGGCTCAAACTCATGACCCCGAGAACAAGAGTCACACCCTCTTTCCAACTGAGCCAGCCAGGCACCCCCCAAATTTCCTCTTCTTTTTTTAAAATATATTTTTATTTTATTTTATTTTTTATGTTTTTATTTTATTTTTGAGACAGAGAGAGACAGAGGATGAGCAGGGGAGGGGCAGAGAGAGAGGGAGACACAGAATCCAAAGCAGGTTCCAGGCTCTGAGCTGTCAGCACAGAGCCTGATGCGGGTCTTGAACTCACAGACTGTGAGATCATGACCTGAGCTGAAGTCAGATGCTCAACTGACTGAGCCACGCAGGCACCCCTTTAAAATATATTTTTAATGTTTATTTATTTATTTTGAGAGAGAGAGAGGGAGAGTAAGAATTCCAAGCAGGCTCTGCACTGTCAGTGTAAAGTCTGATGTGGGGCTCAAACTCATGAACTGCGAGATCATGACCTGAGCCGAAGTCAAGAGTTGACCTCATTTTAACTTAATCATATCTGTAAAGGCCCTGTTCTCAAATACAGATATGTTCTGAGGTGCTGGGGGTTAGGGCTTCAACACATGAATTTTGGGGGAACACAATTCAGCCCATAACATCCTCCAACAGTTATAGTTTCACACATATTTTCCAATTTGGAAGGTCATAACCATCCTGCGAGTGAAGCCAGCAGGACTCTTCCCATTGCACAGATGAAGAAACTGAGGCCTAGAGAGAGGCAGTGAGTTGCCTGAGGGATTGTTTTTGGAGTGGTAGAGCCAAGACTCAAACAGAAGTCCTCTTATGCTGGAGACACTGACACACAAGAACACCTGGAGGTTACTCGTGGGATGGACACCCCATTTGCCTTCAGGGATGAGGCCAAATAACTTAGCTTGAGAGGGAACCACAGGGACATGGTATCCATGTCCACAGTTGTCCAGTATTCACTTCCACTCACCTTGCACAGGATTCCAGCCCTGTTATTGACCTCAACTCCTTGAAACCCTGCAGGTATCTTGGGTTTTCTACTCTACTTCCTTGGGCCAGATATGAGGAGACAGCTGGGCTCTGAAGGCTCCAGAGAGGTCTGGGAGTGGGTGTTAAAAGTGAGAAAAATTCACCTCAGAATCTTGGAAAGAAGAATCTCTCTTTCCATCTCTGGTGTGGGAACCATCTCTCTGGTGTGACCCTCATGTTACAGATGAGGGAACAAAGGTCCCATGGTGCCAACTAGCTGGTCAAAGATTACCCTGATACTCAGGGCCAGTGCCAGGATTTCATCCTGCACCTCCTCACTCCACTACACCTGCAAGGCCTTGATAAAGCCATGTTTCTCCACGGGAACTTCCAGAACAGGGACTGAGGACAGTGATGGAGCCTGGGAGATGCCTGAGGCCATCACCACATCATGTCCTTATTGAGAAAGATGCCATTGAGCTAGAAGATCCCCTGCTCCCCTCTAACTTGTTATTCTATGGGTTATTCTAATTCTACTATTCTATATATTATAAGTTTAATTATTATATCATATAACTCTATTATTCTATATTATATTATTCTTTATGTTGTTCAGGAGTATCACCACTCCTCATCTTTTTTTGTGTGTTTAAGTCTCTGAATATAGCGGTAAGGAAAAAACAATGGAAAAAGAGTGCTTTTGGCTTCTAGTATTTAAGAATCCTGAATTGTGAGCATGGGAAGGCTGGACTTGTTGCTGTATTTTTAAACCCAGAAAGCACTCAGTCCTGGAGTGCAAATAATCCCTAATCTATGTGAGACAGAAGTAATGCATGTTCTAGAATAAGAGCTTGTTGACCTCCAAGCATTTCTGATTCTGTTTTGCACACACACAAGATGGAAAGCTTTGGGGATTCGGAATTAGGGAAGAGGAATGGACTCAAATGGAAGCTGTGAGTGTGTCTGAAACCAGTCTCTTGGTGGCTTTGCCCCTGGTTTCTCCTAGCTCCTAAGCAAAGAGTAGGGAGAGATTTTTGGCTAGAATTTTAACCTTTTAGGTGTCAGAGATTCACTTTAGAATTGACAGAAGTGTATGTGAGTAGAAAATATGTACATATGCACTTTCAAATCTTTGCATTCTCTTAAGAGACTCACAGACCTGCAGCCTGCCACCCAGCAACTCATGAATCCCTTAAGAGTCCCTGTGTGACCTCTTACCTCTTAAGGACACCTTGCCAGCAGCTGCCCAGTCTCTTGCTAGAATGTATCTAATGATACCTTGATCTTCCACAGTCCCATCTCTGTATCCATCTTTGCCTTCAAGCTTTCCCACAGGGCTGCCCAGAACCTAACCTTTGAGACAGTCCTCTTAGGTACAGGTTGTGGTATGAGCCCTAGGGGGAGGTGCTTAGCACAATGCCTGGAATGAGCCTTCACCCAGTGAACACTGTGTCATCATTTCAACCATCCTCCTCCAGCTCTGCCTTCCCATGGGGGCAAAGAGGGCATGGGAAAGGGGGTGGAGAAGTAAGCACCTATTATGACCTAGGAGGATGCTCATAGACATCTTTTTCTCTCCTCAGTGCTGGCAGTGTGGTGGTGGAACATGAAGTCCGCCTGAAGGCCAAGTTCACCCCAGAATACAAGGAAGTTTTGGATAAGGTCACCCAGGAGGTGACAGAAAAAATCCAGAATGTAACCAAAGAACAAATAAGCATAAATAATATCTGCAAAAGTAAATTCCTAGGCTTCTGGGAGGGGCATGAGGGGGTCCTCAAGGAATCCTTAAGCTTTGTCATCCCTGGGGTGGTGGAGGGGGAAAAGGCAGGTGTACATGCAGGCTAAATTCTGTGGGCACCAGCTTGTGGGAAAATGAGAACAAGCATGGCTTGTTATGTACAGCAGATTTTTCTGAATGTAATGAGTCATGTGGGAATCTTAGCAAAGGTGTGTGTGGGAGAAGAAGGACATGGGGAAGGCACGGGGCACTTGGAGGGTCATTGTTCTGGAGAGCTGGGAGTGAGGCTGGCATTCCCAATTGTCAGGGATGGGTTTCCCACCGCTCCCTATAGCACCCCCACTCCCCCACCCCCTACTAAGCAAGTTTGTTGTAAGGGGCTCTATGTGTCTCCTTTCACAGGCAAACTGTGTTTCAACACGACTGCCACTAAGGTGCAAAACATCACAGTTACCCAATACGACCCTGAAAGTAAGTGACTGGGGGGGCTCCAGGGAGGGCGGGGGAGGTGGGCAGTGTGCCTGGCTTCCTGGTCACGGCAACTCCTCCGTGCCCCACAGAGGAATGCCAGAAGAAGGCTGGGAAAGAATATGCTGCCTACTTCTTCGTGGAGTACAAGAATCAGAAACCAAACTGCATCAACCGCTGCATGCCAGGCTTCAACAACTCCATGGACTGCCACTCTGGGAAGTGCCAGCTAGAGACGAATGGTCCTCGGTGTTAGTGAGTGTCCCACCACCCCACTCTAGCTTGGTTTTCCTCCTTCCCCCCTGGGGACCCCACCCTTCAAGACTCTGCCTAAAGGCCAAGGTCATGTAGTGGGTCCTGGCCTCTCTTGAATGCAGCCAGCCACAAAGGACATGCATAGGCAGAGCCCCAAGGCCAGGTCTCAGTAATCTCAGTAGCACCCCTCCCCTTGGGTTTATGCAAGGATTGTGTCAAGCTCTGAAGAAGCAGAAGGAAAGCTCCAGCCTTGGGAAATCCCCAGTCAGTTGGGGAAGACAGGGTCTGGCTTCCAGGGGGAGACCAGCATACCCTGCTGATGAAATAAGGGGACGCACCCACATGGGGAAGGCGGAAAGCCCGTAAACGCTGAGTCACAGGAGTATGCGAGCAAAGAAAGGCATTGCCTACTGAAACTAAAGCAAAAAGAGACCAGGGGGAAGGAGTCACAAATATGCAAAGGCCTGAGAATATGTCCTGGGAAGGTTTCCTGAAAGAAGATTTTGCAAGCTGGTGTGGGGAGGAGAGGAAAAAGTGTATCTCCAGGGAAGAGAGGGAGCTACAGAGGCAGAGTGCATGCTGGGGATCCAGGAGGGGGAGTTGCTTTTCCTGATGGAAAGGGTGGCTGATAACATGATGGTTAGTGTGTGGATAAAAGGGTTGATGTTGGGGTCTCAAGTTCCTGGGTACAGCCCAGGGCAGTGCCAGACTCAGGCCAACTGTTCTAGATCCTGGGCTGCAAAACCTGAAAGTATTGGACTGAGTATCGGGCTTCCATGGTGTGGGAAGCTGGACTTTGCTTCTGTCCATCCCCTCGGGGCTCCTTGTTCACCCGTGGGGTTGGCCAGCTCTGAGGCAGGGAGGCTGCAGGTGTTAGCTGGCCCTGACTCAGGATGCTCCCTCTCCCTACTTTCCTCCTCTGTCCATCTCAGCTGCCTGAACACAGACACTCACTGGTACAGTGGAGAAACCTGTGAGTTCAGTACCAAGAAGAACCTGGTGTTTGGGTTGGTGGGGGCAGCCTTCGCCGTGGTGCTAGTCGCCCTTGCTGTTCTCTTGCTGTTCATGTTCCGTTCCAAGAAAGAGGTGAACAGGTGAGTCACTGCTGCCACCTTTTCCACTTGCCTCCAACTCTTCCTTTTTTAGTCCCTCTGCCTTCAATCGTTCATCCTCAGGGTGGACAGTGGGGGAGCTGAAAGCAGGAACATAGCCAGTCCCCAAATCTGCATGCTTGTCCTCTGCTCATAATGGAATCTCTCTGGGGCTATTTCTATCAATAGGCAAAAGTATAAAGTGACTCAGTTGTACAAGTGGCATGAAGAAGATGGAGGACCGGAACCTGGGACCTTCCAAAACACTGGCTTTGACATCTATGAAGGTATCGGAGATCCTCAGTGGACTCAAAATGTCTCCATGTGTGGACACACACATGAGAGGCACGTGGGAGGACTTAAAAGAGCAAAGGGAAGAGTATTTCCATTTCTAAAACATTTGGTTACACATCTGTACCCCTATTTCCACCACTGGCTCCTGCAAGGCCCTGAATGAGGTGTAAGCATTTGCACAGCATAACTAGACCATTGGGGGAAGCACAGGTTACTTGATGATTATAGATTTCTCCAGAACCTAAAACTGCCTATATGGACACCAATAGACACCTAGGAGTAGGTGAGCTCACCGATAGGTGAGTTCTAGCTCAGCCACGTGAATAATTGTGGATTTTGTCAGGTTAAATGTACTTGTTCAAATTTTGAGAAATCAAGTCTTTACATTCTAGAGAAGAGAAAAATAGAGTGGGGAAAGCATTTTTGCCAAGCCACAAATAGATAAGAAAAGAGGAACAGATGATAAGGAAAGGGATGACAAATAGGAACACAAAACAAGATGGCAGGAAATAATCTACCATATCAACAACAACAAATATAAGTGGATTAAACACTCCAGCTAAAAGAGGGAATTTTTTTTTAAATCTAGCTATTTCCGGTGAGTGAAAGGCAAAGAAAGGACAAAGGCAAAAGTATAGAAAAGGACAAAAAGGAGAAATACTAATACTATACTAATACTAATATTATAGCTATATTTGCTGCAGGCAAATAAACTCTAAAACAAAAAGAATTATTAGGGATCAAAATGATCAATATCTACTAGGAAATAGTCTTACTCTGTTAAGAAGATATAACAAGTCCAACTCATGTGCCCTATAAAGGTCAAAAATTGACAAAACTATAAGGAAAAGTTGATGAATCTAACAACATAATGGGAGGGTTTTTATTTTTTTTTTAATGTTTATTTTTGAGAGAAAGAGGGAGAAAGAGGATGAATGGGGGAGGGGCAGAGAGAGAGATAGAGGAGACACAGAATCTGAAGCAGGCTCCAGGCTCTGAGCTGTCAGCACAGAGCCCAGTGAGAGGTTCAAACTCTCGAACCATGACAGCACAACCTGCCAAAGTCGGAAGCTTAACCAACTGAGCCACCCAGCTGCTCCACATGATGGAGGATTTTTAAACATCTCTGTTAGCAGTTAATTAATCAAACAGATGAAAAATCATCACGGATATAGGACTTTCATACAAAATAATGAATAGCCTTAACATAATTACCATAGATTGAATTCAATGACTGGAACGTATGTATTCATTACAAGAACATACAGAAAATTTGTAAGACTCACCGCACACAAAGCCATAAAAAGTCTCAAGAAATTTCAAAAAAAGCTATTTAAATCAGACTATATTATCCAACCAGAATGCATATAATTAGAAATTAATAACAGAAATATTTCTGGAAAACAAAACTAAAAATCCTGTACCTTTGGAAATTAAATTATTTTTTCATTTTATTTATTTTAGCGAGAGAGAGAGCACAATCAGGGCAAAGGGACAGTGGGGGGAAAGAGAGAGAGAGAGGAGAGGGGGGTGAAAGAGAGACAATCTTTAAAAAAAATTTTTCTAACATTTATTCAGTTTTTGAGAGACAGAAAGAGAGCATGAATGGGGAAGGGGCAGAGAGAGAGGGAGACACATAATCAGAAGCAGGCTCCAGGCTCTGAGCTGTCAGCACAGAGCCCGACGTGGGGCTTGAACTCATGAACCATGAGATCATGACCTGAGCTGAAGTCGGATGCTTAACCAACTGAGCCACCCAAGTGCCCCAAGATAGAGAGAGAATCTTCAGCAGGCTCCACAATCGGTGCAGAGCCTGACACAGGGCTCGATCTTATGACCTTGGGATCATGACCCGAGCCAAAATAAAGAGTCTGGATGTTCAACCAACTGAGCCTCTGCTCATCATAAAACAATTTCCATTTCCTGGTAAAGGTATCCAGGCAAACACACGGAAATCATTTTCACTGATAAAACATTAGAAGTCATTCCATTTGAGGAACCTGGCTGGCTCAGTGGGTGTAACATGTGACTCTTGATTCCAGGGTAGTAAGTTCGAGCCCCACGTTGGGTGTAGAGATTACTTAAAAAAGTAAAATCTTTAAAAATAAATAAATAAATAAATAAATATCATTCCATTTAACCAGGGGTTCGTAAACTTTTTCTACAAAGGGCCAGATAGCATATTTTGGGCTTTGTGGACAATATGATCTCCATCACAACTATTCAAACATGCTGATATAGCATGAAAACAGCCATAGACAATATATAAATGAATGATAAGTGTGATTGTACCCAATAAAACTTTTTGACCCTTCAAAACTGTAAAAAAAAAAAGTTCTTAGTTTGTGAGTCATATAAAAATAGGTGTCAGACTCACAGGCCATAGTTTGCCAACATCTGCATTGAACCAGAAGCAAGTCACAGATGCCCTCTATTACCAGTTCTATTAATTATTGTCTTGAGTGTCCTAATCAGTATAATAAAAAAGAAAAAGAGATAAAGGTTTAAAGATTGGAAAGAAAAATGTCTGTCATTTGCTGACATATTTCTATGTCGTCTAACATAAAAATCCAAGAGAGTGTTATCTCACTAGAAGTAATAGAATTTATCAATTTGCAAGACATAAGATCAATTGCATGTCTATGCATCAGCAACAGATCATTTAATTTAAAAAAATACTCCTTATACAGCAACAAATATATATAATACCTAGGAATATATCCAACAAAAGATATTGAAGACTTTCCAGTGGAAACTGATAAAACTTTATTTAAAAACATTGTAGAAATCCTAAACAAAGGATGTCCATGAACTGGGGTATCAATATTCTAAAGCTATCAAATGGCGCCCCCAATCCAAGGCCAAAACTTAATGGGCTTTTCACAAACTTAAGAAGCTGCTTGCCAAGTGCTTGTGGTTTTCCTTTGTGAATTTTTAATGTGATTTTCCACAACTTCCGAGAACCAATCAACCCATTTGCTGAGGTCTGGTAATTTAGGTAGGCTGTCATGTTTGCAATGGTTTTCGGTTTCCTGGGAAGAGGGGATACACCTCTCACCCTGCAGTGGGTGGGATTAGAGGTAAAGACAGGAGCTTGTCTTCCTAACTATCTGCTTCTGTGGGGCTTTCCTCCTGTCCAGATCAAGAGGACTCCATCCACTTGGACACCATTTATAATAACTTCCAACCCTCCTTGGACCACATAGACTCTGAAACAAAGGTAAGAAAGGCATGGGTGAAGTGCTAACCTCCCCTACCCTGAGTCCCTAGATCCTCTCCTACCATGGGGAGATCTTTAGGAAAGCAAAGTCATGTTTATGACTTGTTAGCCCAGGTGACCATCTAGGTCTACATTGCTGGGAAATAAACATAACTCAGAGTGCCAACAGGTGGGAGAAGGAGCTAAGCAGCAGGGTGGAATCTAGCTTCTCTAGATCCTTGAGTCTCCAGGCTCAGAGATTTCTTTCCTTGATGGCCAGCTTATTTAGTTTATTTAGTTCTTTTAATTTTGAAACCCACCTAAAAGTAAAAATAGTCATGCACTAAGTACCTCACCTAGACCAACAATGTTTGACATGTGGCCACATTTTCATTGCATGGCATTGTGTGTGTGTGTGTGTGTGTGTGTGTGTGTGTGTGTGTATAACATACATTATCACCAAGTTTTGCTGAACCATTTGAAAGTCAGTTGCAAACATGAAGACATTTGATCCCTAAAAACTTCAGTACACACCCCCAAATACCATTAGCATTCCCAGTAAGTTGATGATAATTTCACATATAATCCAATATCCATTTTCCCAATGAACCCAAGAGCATCTCATATTACTAGTTTTTTGAATGTGAAAAAATTTCACTCCCTGACTTTTGTTGAGTCTTCTTGGTCTCTTAAAACCAGAATTGGGGCGCCTGGGTGGCTCAATCAGTTGAGCATCTGACCTCGGCTCAGGTCATGATCTCACGGTCTGTGAGTTCGAGCCCCGCATCGGGCTCTGTGCTGACAGCTCAGAGCCTGGAGCCTGCTTCAGATTCTGTGTCTACCTCTCTCTCTGACTCTCTCCCATTCATGCTCTGTCTCTCTCTGTCTCAAAAATAAATAAACACTAAAAAAAAAAAACCAGAATTGATTCCTACCTTTAAAATATATTGACTTTTTTTTTTTTTAACAGTCTAGGATGATTGTCTTAAGGAATGTCCCACATTTTGGATGTATCTAATTATTTCCTTGTGGTGCCATTTAACTTGCCCCTCAATCCTCTCTATTTCCTATAAACTGACACTTAAGCCTAGAGGCTTGATTAGACCCAGCTTAGACATTTTTGTTAAGCAGATATCATGGATAATGCTACTGCATCACCTCATGAGGTACCTAATGTCAGGATGTCCTACTATGATTGAGGCCAAGATTGGTCACTTGGCAAGGGGTGACCACTCATTGATTGCCATCTTAATTTTATTTCAACTGAATGGATGTTCAAGGGCAGACAAAATGCCCTCTAAGTATTCATACTTCAGAAGAAGTGTGATTAGCTTCAGGCACTGTACTCCTTAAAGAAAGCCTTGGGGCGAAGATAAACTTCCTAGTCAGGATACCTTTAAAACTACATAAGTCGGGGGTGAGTGGGGGAGACAATTGGTTTGTACTAGAATCTAGGTTATAGGGTAAGTTCTAAGCTGAGCACTTCCCCAATCCCAAGACTCTTATGTTTCCAAATCTCAGGTTCCTTATAAACCTAGCCTTCACCCGGTTCTATCTCTCTTTCCAGATCAAAATTCAGAGGCCCCATGTGATGATGACATCGATTTAAGGCAAAGGCAGTTTCACGTGGAGCTGGGAGTGAGGAAATCTCACTTTGGCTAAGCCTGGTGGAACATTTCCCCATTGAGAGCATTCCATGGAACCTGATGAAAACAAAACCCGCACCGAGGAGGAACAGGAGAGAGACCACAATGCTGGCAAACTCTCAGAACGCCATGGAGAAACTCCTGTGGGCTTGTCATGATCTCAGGCGAGGCCCTCCTGTTCACACAGGGAAGTTCTTCCTCCCTCCTGCCTTGCTTCAGCACCAAGGACAGCACCCAAAACCAACAGCTTGTAGTGGTGCTCACTTAAACACGGAACTGAACTTTACGTTATACAAAACGCTCTTGCAAGATTTATTGCCCCTCATCTTCATGAAAAACATTGAGAATTTTCTTTGAATATGTAGGATTATTAGTATTTCTAAAGTTCTAATATTTATCTATAGGTTCTGATTTTTGTTAGTATAATAATATATATTTCTAATAACTAAAAATAACAAATGAAGCAAATTTGTTACATTTTTCATGGTTCCAAGTTCTTTATCCAGCTGATACCCTATACTAGTTCCTGTTTCTCACCTGCCAGGCTCTCTCTCCTCCCTTCCTCCAGGATGTGGGGTCTGATGAGTTTGGCCTTAAGCCAAAAAGAAGAAAATCTGCAGTCAGGAAGAGTGCCATTCTTGACCTTCCCCAGCATCATTTGCTGGCCACTGAGGATGCCATGAGGCAGGACTCACACACATTCACATGATACAGGGACTTCCATCTGGGAGGGAACTGAGTTCCCCTTCTGGAGACAGGCTTATGTTTCTTTCCATAGATCTGCAGAGATAGTCTTGGGTTTTTTTTTTTTTTTTCTTCCTGATTTCTACTCAACTCCCTATGTTAAATTTGGGAAAAGTCATATTTGACAATTTGGACTCAGTCTTGCCTTCTGGTGAGGACTAGGTTGTTTCTTTCTTTTCTTTTTAAAATATATATTTATTTATTTTGAGGGAGAGTGTGAGCAGGGGGGAGCAGAGAAAGAGAGAGAGAGAGAGAATCCCAAGCAGACTCTGTGCTGTCAGTGCAGAGCCCAACACAGCTCGATCTTACAACCTTGAGATCATGACCTGAGCTGAAATCAGGAGTCTGATGCCCAACTGACGGAGCCACTCAGGTGCCCCAAATAGGTTGTTTCTTTTTTCTTTTTTCTTTTTTTAAATTTTTAATGTTTATTTATTTTTTGAGAGACAGAGAGAGAGACAGAGTGTGAGCCAGGGAGGGGCAGAGAGGGAGACAGAATCCAAAGTAGGCTCTAGGCTCCAAGCTGGAGAGCTCCAAGCGCTCCAGCAAAGAGTCTGACGCAGGGCCCAAACTCACAAACGGTAGTATCGTGGCCTGAACCAAAGCCAGAGGCTTAACCAACTGAGCCACCCAGGCACCCCTTAAAAAGTTTTTTTAATGTTTATTTTTGAGCCAACTAGGTTGTTTCTCAAGTCCCCCTTATTGCTGTCATTCAAAAAAAATTTTTTTAAATGTTTTTATTTATTTTTGAGACAGAGAGAAGACAGAGCATGAACATGGGATGGGCAGAGAGAGAGGGAGACACAGAATCTGAAGCAGGCTCCAGGCTCTGAGCTGTCAGCACAGAGTGCCACGCGGGGCTTGAACTCACAGACTGTGAGATCGTGACCTGAGCTGAAGTCGGACGCTCAACCGACGGAGCCACCCAGACGCCCCTATTGCTGTCATTTTAAACATTTTTAAGATGCTTTATTACTATTCCTGCCATGCAGCTCAGGATTCATTTTGTTCTGGAAGATGTCTCCTCCCACAGGCTACCCCATTTAAACCTTAACCTAAAACAGAGCCTAGCCTCTCTGCTGCCCCCTCATGATCACTTGGAGCATCTCCAGGCATTGGTCAGGTCACCGCCATCCCCTCCTGGCTTCCGTCATGGGAAAGCCATCAAAATCCCCAGATCTTAAAACTGAACTTAGCCCATTCAGGCTGCTGTAACAGAATATCATAGGCTAGGTGGCTTATAAACAACACACACTTATTTCTTACAGTTGTGGAGGCCAGGAAGACCAATACAAGATGCTGACAGATTTGGTGTTTGATAAGGGCTCACTTTCTGATTTACAAACAGCCATCTCTTTGTGTCCTCACATGGCAGAAAGGGTGAGGGAGCTCTCTGGGTTCTCTTTTATAAGGGCACTAATCCCATTCAGGAGGGCTCCACCCTCATGACCTACTCGTCTCCTAAGAGGCCCTACCCACTAACACCATCACATTGGAGATTAAGTTTCAACATATGAACTTGGGGGGTGGGGAGACAAACATTGAGTTTATAGCCCACGCTGAATCCAAATGTCTGCCTTTTCAAAGCTGGCTCCTACTTCACACAGGCCCAGATATCAGTGGTCATGGGAGGGGCCATTTAAAAGAACTGCAAACCCCACGTCCAGTTCAGAACTACATCATCCACCTCAACTTCTTCCTGCTCTTTCTTCATATCTGTTCAGTGGAAAGGCAGGATTCACTAACTATACATATAGTTGGTTTGGGTCCAAAACTTGGCCATCCATTTACTACCTGGATGAACTTGGGAAAGTAAATTCTCTGTGGACTTCAGTTCTCTTATATTAAAATACTGACTGACCACTCCCTTTGTGCCAATCACCATTGTATATTTTAATTCATTTATTCCTTACAAGCCTATGAAGTGGGAACCATCACCATCCTCATCATATAGATGAAGGAGTCAAGGCAAAGACACATTCAGTCACTTGCCCAAGATCATGCAGCCAGTGGATGTGAAGCTGGAGTTACAAACCAGGGAGTCTGGCAGTCAAGCCTGTGTTCTTGACCAGCAGTTATGTACCCTCCCTGTGGGGCCACTGTTGGGATTAACTGGGTTAATTCATGTAAAGTGCTTGGAACAAAGCCTGGCACATAGAAATTTCTCAGAAGGAAGGAAAAAAGGAAGGGAGGGAGGAAAGAAGGAAACATTAGTTATTAGTGCATCAGCTTCTTCCCTCACAATTCTCTCCCTGGTATCCCTTCTCTCTTAAGGCCCTTTTTCCTCTCCTCCTCCAACCATAGAAGAGCCATGGGCGGACTGGGGGCAAGATGAAAGGAAAGCCCTGTTATTTTGCAGAAACATGGAAATCCAAAGATGCAGAGATGCGCAAAAGAAGATTGGAAACAGAAACACAAAGCATGAAGAGGAGGGTCTGGTGGGAGCTCAAAGAAAGGCAAAGAGGAATTTGGGAACCACCCCTCCAGTCTCACCTTTGGCCACCTGCATCATCCCCACAGTTAGGTGGTTCCACGTACTACCCTTGGGTGCTGCTCTTGCCCTGACCTATGGGACCTTATGGGCATCACCTCTGGCCCCGCCCATTGCCTTGTCAGCCTCATGGCTTCTCTCCTTGTAGCCTGCCCTCCTGCCAATCACTGCTTCCCATGCAGCCACTGGCTCCTTTCCAATAGTGCTGTTCACCTGTTCAAAAACACTGATGCCCCTACCCTCTTATTAAAGCAAGATCCATGCTCCTTAGTGTCTTCAAGGTTCCTAGACTTGGGGCCTGCCTTCCCTCTTAGCTCCATCTCTCCCTTACCTCTCCACCTCAGGCTCTAAGAGCTCTATGACCCCACTGCATAGACTGCTGCAATACCACCCTCTGCCTTTGGCTGCTTCTTCAGCCTGCAATGCCCTTTTCACACCTTCCTCTTTAGAACCTGACTCATCCCGCAACCCCAATTTCATCTCCTCCAAGAAGCCCTCCGTGATAGAACCCTTTACAGTCTCTCTCATCTATGTTTCCATGTCTTAGTCAGCTTAGGCTGCCATAACAAAATACCAACACTGGGTGGCTTAAACAACAGAAGTTTACTTTCTCACAGTTCTAGAGACTGGAAGTCCAAGGCCAGGGTGCCAGCAAGATCACATTCCCGCGAGGGCTCTCTTCTTGGCTTGTAGACCAGCCTATTCTTGCTGTGTGCTCACGACTGCTTTTGTATGCACACACACACAGGGCACAGGGAAGAGGGGGGGCGGGTCACAAAAAAGCTCTCTGTTGTCTCTTCTTATAAGGGCACACATCTCATCAGATCAGGGCCCCATCATTATGACTCCTGCCTCCAAATGCCATCACACTGGGGGGGGGGTAGTCTTCAACATATGAATTTTAGGGGGACACAGACACAGTCCATAGCACTCCTTAACACTGTGGTGTATACTTCTTATGCGACATTACAATTTTCCCTACATATCTGTCCCCACAATTTGAGGATGTGGCTTTGTTCCCCCCCCCCCATACTCCCACAGTGCCTAACACAGTGCCCTGTGCATCAAAGATGCTATTAATGTTTGTTTAATTTAATTGAATCAAGACTCATTTTCACAAAGCCATCCTTCTCTGGTCTCTTTGTGGGCTTGTGTCAACATGACATAATTGAATTCTTACTTGTTCTCTGATTGCTTCACGTATGCTTATGTCTGTTAAAAAAAAAAAAAAAAAGAAAGAAAGAAAGAAACCACAGGCCCCAAATGGAGTCACTCATGCTAACCCCATGTCAGCAAATAACACTTAACCTCCTTGTAGTGTTAGCCTCTCCCAAGACTGTGACCTTTAACCAGCCATTCTGGAATTACCTGGTCAGCACTAGTGACATGATCTACTGGTCTTCCCTCAAGTGGGGTTGACCTTGTCTGAAACAATCCACTCATTGTTAGAAACTTCCTTTTTCTGCCCCTTTCTACCTATAAAAGCTTCCATTTTATAGGAGCACCTTTCTATTTGCTAGATGGAATGCCACCCCATTTATGAATCATTGAATAAAATCAATTGGATCTTCAAATTTACTCAATTGATTTTTTTTTTTAATTTCTGGTCCTATGGAAAGTACCGTCATCATCTTCTTCTTCCTCTTCCTCTTCTTTTTCTTCTTCTTCTTCTTCTTCTTCTTCTTCTTCTTCTTCTTCTCCTCCTCCTCCTCTTCCTCCTCCTCCTCCTCCTTCTTCCTTCTCCTTCTTCTTTTTTTTTTTTTAATTTTTTTTTAATGTTTATTTATTTTTGAGACAGAGACAGAGCATGAGCAGGGAAGGGGCAGAGAGAGAGGGAGACACAGGATGTGAAGCAGGCTCCAGGCTCTGAGCTGTCAGCACAGAGCCCGACGCAGGGCTTGAACTCACGGACTGTGAGATCATGACCTGAGCCGAGGTCGGATGCTTAACCGACTGAGCCACCCAGGCGCCCCTCCTTCTTCTTTTTAAAGAGAATTTGAGGGGCGCCTGGGTGGCGCAGTCGGTTAAGTGTCCGACTTCAGCCAGGTCACGATCTCGCGGTCTGTGAGTTCGAGCCCCGCGTCAGGCTCTGGGCTGATGGCTCAGAGCCTGGAGCCTGTTTCCGATTCTGTGTCTCCCTCTCTCTCTGCCCCTCCCCCGTTCATGCTCTGTCTCTCTCTGTCCCAAAAATAAATAAAAACGTTGAAAAAAAAATAAAAAAAAAAAGAGAGAATTTGATTTTTTAAAATTCTATTCCCAACATGGGGCTCAAACTCACAACCCCGAGATCAAGAGTTGCATACCCTATGGACTGAGCCAGACAGGCGAACCAGAAAAGCACCATGTTTTGGAGCCAAAGAAATTAGCTCAGATCGTGCATTCCAGGGCCTCTCATACATCCTTGATTTCTCCTTTCCTCCCATAGCTAAGCCTTTCCTTCTCTGGGAGAGATGAAGACAGAAGGAATGGCACAAACTTCTTTGTTCATCTTGGGAGCCCTGGGTTTGGGAATAAACACAGCATCCCAGTCTCCCTCCTTGTCCTTCTCTGGGTCTTTCCAGTTCACTTCCAGTCACTCAAAGACACTGGGGGTTGGGCAAGTGTGAAATGAGGCTGAAAGTTGGACACCCATTCCCTGATGATAAATTAAGACTAATGCTACTATCTTGCCCTCAAAATGTGTGGCAATAATTTTCCAAGGCACCCTCTAAAACTCAGCTCTCTTACAGGCAGATTATAGTATAGCTTTTGGAAAAGAGTAAGGGTCTTGGCATTTAGAACCCCAGCGATTTTACTGGATTGGGAGGACGTGACAGTTGTGTTTTGTTGCTCAGGGTGGTGTGACTCTGTAGATAGAGTTTAGATTACACCCCCAGGTTGGGCAGGCCTGATTCATCTGTGATGATACAGCAGGTGGGGGAGCTGGTGCTTTCCTAAGTCAGGCTGCCTGACAAGAGGCAGGGCTCACAAGGGAGCCAGGCAGCTAAGGAAATTTACTGCGTGTTGTAGCCAGGGAAAGTGGAATTGGACCTGGGTGATAATCAGCCTGATTAGCTTGGTTGCCTCCTGGAGAGAGCCAAGGGCAGGAGGTGGTACAGGGCAGGGCGGGGGAGGGGGGGGGGGAGGGCAGGACAGGTCAGCCAGCTTTAAGGTGGAAGCCCAGAGGCTGGGGTTTGTTCAGGTCAAGAACAATAATCGGGGCCCAGAGAAGTCTATAGAGCAGCAAACCCAGAGAAAATGAGCCCAATCATCAGTATTAAATGAAAAAGGCGACAACAGACCCAAAATGGAGTCACTTGTGCTAATTTCACATCAGCAAACTGAGACTTAATATCTAACCTAATTGCAGTTTCAGCTTCTTCCAGGAACACAACCTTTAACCAGTCAATCTGGAAGAGCCTGGTCGGCACCAGTGAGGTCATCTGCCTGATAGACCCCAGCCCTTCCCCCAACAGAGGGTGACCTTGCTGAAACAATACACTCTTTGTTAGAAACTTCCTTTTTTCTGCCCCCTTCTGCCTAGAATAGCCTTCCATTTTGTACAGCTCCTCAGAGCTTCTTTCTGCTTGCTAGATGGGATGATGCCTGGTTCATGAGTTGTTGGATAAAGCCAGTTAGATCTTTAAATCTATTCAGTTGAATTTTGTTATTTATCAGATTTAGTGGGAGAAATGGGATCTGCAGTGAACTTCTGATGGCTCGGGCACGATGAGAAACACAGGCATGGTACCCATGAACCCTCTGAGTTCTCTGTTTTGGTCGTCATTTCTGAGGGCTGGGCTAAGTTCCTCTCAGCTCTGAGCCCCACTCTCTTTGCATTGGGCTCCTGAACTGATCGGCTCTCCAGTAAGCTCCTTGTTGGGAGCTGCTGGTAATTTCGTTGCAATTCCCTACTTTGAGTGGAAAACAGCCCTTTGTTCTGTCCCCAGTTTCCACACTGGGAACTGCTGGTAGCAGCTGCAGTATTGCCTATTTGTTTGGAATCAGTCCTTAGTCCCCATTCTTTGGGGTCTCTTGGTTCAGTCCTTTCCCCAGCTCCAAGTTCCACACTGGGAATTGCTGGTGGTACACATAGGACCTTCTCTTGGCCAGGATGCAGTAGCATGTCTTGGTTACTGGACATATTAAGGTGTACATGTTTGATTATCTTGTTTTGTATAGATAAAGTATTGATAATGGGAATCTTAGAAGCAGCAGCAAAATTGGTGGGCACTGGGCGGCACCTGGGTGGCTTGGTTGGTTGAGCAACTGACTGGCTCTTGACCTCGGCTAGGGTCATGATCTCACGTGGGTTCGGGCCACGTGTCAGGATCTGTGCTGGCAGTGTGAAGCTTGCTTGGGATTCTCCCTCTCTCTCTGGCCCTCCTCTGCTCTTATGCTCTGTCTCTCTCTCCAAATAAATAAATAAATAAATACAATAAAAATTAAAAACCTAAAAAAAATTGGTGGGCACTGGTAGAGCATTTAACAGCTGTTTGCGTGCTCACCACCTAACCCAAAGACTCTGTTAGGATAAGTTGGTCATGGAACAGGTCATAGAACTCAACCAACCTCAAAAAAATTTCTGTGTAATGAGGTACACTGTAAAACACCACACAATCCCCAACCCAGTGACACATCCCTTTTAGGTATTAGTTTGGCTCCAAGAGACCCAAAGGCTTAACCTAAATAAGTAAATAGGGGCACCTGGGTGGCTCAGTCAGTTAAGCATCTGACTTTGGCTCAGGTCATGATCTCACAGCTCATGAGTTTGAGCCCTGCGATGGGCTCTGTGCTGACAGCTCAGGGCCTGGAGCCTGCTTCCGATTCTGTGTCTCCCTCTCTCCCCTACTTGTGCTCTGTCTCTCAAAAATAAATAAATTTAAAAAAATTATAAGTAAATAATTAAGTAAGTAAATAATCCCAAAATTCCAAAGATGAGCACACTACCTTTGGCACATCTGCTTATTTTTTTTGTCTAAGAACTGTGTTCTGGAAGCTATAAATATCTACATAACTGTCAAAATCTAACAAAAGTTAACCTAGAATTATAACGGCCATTATGGGGAACGTTCCAGTTGGACAAGATCATTCATTTAAGAAGTGCACTTGAAAGCAAGGATTCCCAAGTTCAACAAACAGAATGGGATACCTGTTATTATTTTTTATTTTATTATTAAAAAAAATTTTTAATGTTTATTTATTTTTGAGAGAGACACAGAGCACGAGTAGGAGAGGGGCAGACAGAGAGGGAGACACAGAATCTGAATCAGGCTTCAGGCTCTGAGCTGTCTGCAGAGCCGAACGCAAGGCTCAAACCCATCAACCTTGATATCATGACCTGAGCCAAAGTCAGACGCTTAACCAACTGAGCCACCCAGGTGCCCCAAGATACCTATTTTAATTGGCACACAGAAACTTCCAAAAGCTTTCAAGATTCCAAAAATGCTTTATTTAAACAATCCATTGCAAAGGCTAATGAAAAATTAAAGACACAAGGATACCTAAAACAATAGATGATAAAACTAATGTGACTCCTTTATCCTTATTTACCCGGGTACTCACAAATATACTAATCCTCTATTTTGAACCACCTTCCCACTCTGAAAAGACTATTCACCAGTTACCTTATAAAATAAAACCACTGAAGTTGCAGAAGGCCCTCCTTAGATATCTTTCTCTTCCTGGTCAAAGACCAAATTAATGGCCACAATTAAAGAACTTCCTAAACCCAGAGAAGATGCCTAAAAGTTTTCTGAAAAATGTAGTCTTTATCGGGGCCTATGACCCTGGGCTGCCAGATCTTTACCAGCTTGTGCACCTGCTGGTGGGACCTAGGGAGGAATGCAAGGAAGCAGCATTGTATAACCCTGAGGATGGATGGTATCCAAGATCATCAACCTTCACCACAGTCAACCCATGAATCGAAACCTGCCTGCATTGATTGGTGTATTATTCAAACATGCAAACAAAAGAAAGATGAATCTGTGGCAAAAGTGAAAGCCCATGTGGAAACTCTCTTCCTATGGCATCCCAGGTTCCGTGCAATAAATGAGGTCACCCAACCTGCTTTAGTTGCTCTTTTTGTACACTGATTATCTTCTGAGATTAATGGATTGATAAAAAGGCAGAAAATAGAATGGAAAATCACCAGTATGACTAAACCTGTGACCCTAGAGGAGCAATTTGAAAGGACTTTGGAACAAGATTGCAAGCAAATATCTGCCAAGCTATTGGCCTTAGAGCTACAACAGCTCCAAGTCCAAGCACCTAAAATACCTCCTGAGTGCTCCATACCACACCCTCCTCAGGGTCCACCATCAAAACAGTGGCCCAGGGGTCAATATTTCATTTGTAACCAACTGGGACACTGGGGAAAAAAAATGTGTCCTCAAAGACCTTATGCAAATTTTTCAACGATGACTTGACTCTCCTATCTCTGTGGTCAGAAGCTGATAATGAGAACCTGATAGGAAGTTATTTTTAGACCTTCTCACCTAAGCTAAAATAAAACTGTGTACCCAGAAGGAAAGAAAAACCTTCTGAAGACCTTGTAAAAAGATTTATGGGTGGATCAACCCAATTTCTTGAAGAATTAAAATCAATTGTCCTTAACTTACAAATCTTTATAAAACCAAAAGTGGCTCCAGAAAGAATTCAAAGTCCACTTACTCTTTCTCCAATTCCCAAACCTCCTCTATTTACCTCAAAAGTATTTTTGTATTTTGTATTGTGAAAATTTTGCCCTTAGGAAACAAAAAAGTTCTTCTCAGGGAAACTAGCATTCATTCTTTGTGTCTTTGAAATGTAAATGTCCTCCTTGATCCCCACAGGAACACTAACTTTGGCCATTTCTTTAAGATACCAACGCCTTAGGGCTCCTGAGTGGCTCAGTCGGTTTGACTTTGGCTCAGGTCCTGATCTCACAGTTTCTGAGTTCAAGCCCCATGTCGGGTGCTTCTTTCTCTGTCTCTGAAAAAAAAAAAAAAGAAAGAAAGAAAGAAAGAAAGAAAGAAAGAAAGAAAGAAAGAAAGAAAGAAAGCAAAAAGAAAAAGAAAAAAAGAAAAGAAAAGAAAAGAAAAGAAAAGAAAAGAAAAGAAAAGAAAAGAAAAGAAAAGAAAAGCTTCCTGGTGGAAATTCTTATTTGAAAAGGTGGGGGGAGGGGTACTTTAAAATTTAGGCAAATGAAAAATCTTATGTCTTCTCCATAAACATCAATAAAAAGCTTTAGCTATTTGAGAAGCTAACCTTAAATTATTCCATCAGCCAGGAACATAATTTAGATCCAACCCCTTTTATGACTACCCTCATTCGTGGCTACAATTTTAAAATAAAAGCTGGAAGTCCTCTGTATCTGCCTGCGTGTTTATGTGTGACTATATACGTACTATGTGTGGCATTTGTTACCTCTGGATAGTATTACTAAAATTAACTTATAAAAGAGCTTTATTTAATTGTCCTGAAGAGAACTGATCACTTGTATAGATTAAGAATTCCTGTATCTCTCAGAAATATAATAGAAATTAATCCAAATGCTCAAGTTTATGTGATCTGAAATAATCTTTGGTAAATAAAAGGTAGTTCAAGTTTGTTGGATTAATTAAAATAGGTATGTCTTCAGAATTACCAACATTAAACATAATGCAGATGTACAACTTTATTCTTCTTGGGTTTTTCAGTCAAGTAAGTTCACATTATCTCATTTACAAAATTTGTCAGGTAGAAAAATAGCTTGGGATGATCGCTGGCTTTGTCTCATGTCTTGTGAACTTTTTGTGGGTAATCTAAATGTAATTATTGAGAACAAGTGAATTAAATAGATGTGAGATAAAAGGTTTTAGGCAAACATTTTTTTTAATTAAAAATTTTTTCTTTAATTTTTAGAGAGAGAGTGCCAGCGGGGTAGAGGGGGAGAGGGAATCTCAAGCAGGCTCCACACTCGGTGCAGAGCCTGACTCGAGGCTCCATCTCATGATCTGAACAGATATCAAGAGGTTGGATGCTCAACCGACTGAGACACCCAGGCTCCTCTAGGTGAATTTTGTTTTTTAATTAATTAATGTGTTTTTTGAGAAACAGAGCAAGCAAGCTGGGGAGGGGCAGAGAGAGAAGGAGAGAGAGAGAGAATGCCAAGCAGGCTCTGTGATGTCAGCACATGTGGGACTCAATCTCACCAACTGTGAGATCATGACCTGAGCTGAAATCAAGAGCTGGTCACTTAACTGACTGAGCCACCCAGGTGCCTCCCCACCCCCCCACCCAGATGCATTTTTTAAATAGTTTCCCCAAATCTTTTTGGTAACCTAAAACTTTAAAGTTTTGCTAAGTTAAATTAAATGTTAGATAGTCATTAAATATCTAGATCATTTCTAAATAAAATACTGAAACATTAATTACTGGTTTATCCACTTTGGGCTTCTTTTTATAGAAAACTAAAGGTTATTTGTGTTTATTAGCAAACATGTTTTGTGACACACTGGAAACTTTTACTACGAGAAAGCATTGCACTTTTGGAAATTATAAAAAGTATTTATAAGTCTACCAATCCACAGAATGCTAGTGTAAGAGACAGTCCACATTTGTTTACTTCTTAATTTTCACTAGAAATTAAGGTTTTTAGGGGCGCCTGGGTGGCGCAGTTGGTTAAGCGTTCGACTTCAGCCAGGTCACGATCTCGCGGTCCGTGAGTTCGAGCCCCGCGTCAGGCTCTGGGCTGATGGCTCGGAGCCTGGAGCCTGTTTCCGATTCTGTGTCTCCCTCTCTCTCTGCCCCTCCCCCGTTCATGCTCTGTCTCTCTCTGTCCCAAAAATAAATAAACGTTGAAAAAAAATTTTTTTTGAAATTAAGGTTTTTAAGTGTTAAGAATTCTCATATATGTAATTGTAGCTACTAGAAATAATAAGGGAAAAAATCTCCCTATGCAAGGAAAGTAGGCTGTGTGTTTTCAGTAAGAAAAGATATGAGGGATGGAGATGGATTTTTGTTGAGGGAAAAGGAAGTAATCTTGTCCTACAGTGAGGCTCATTGTTTCAGAAGGAGAAAGAGGAAAAACAGGACAAAATCTGAATGTGAAAGAAAACAATCACAGAAAGTTTCTGGAACACAAATCTTGGAAAAGGAATTTTATGCATGGTCAAGATGACTAAGATTGGGATAAATATATTTCAGTAAAAAAATGATGAGTTTTAATATCAAAAGTACACTGGTACAAAATAAGAATTGGCTTCTTGTTGTTAAAAAAACAACAACAAAGTTTTCTTGGACTTTTGGTCTGCTTTTGGCAACAGGTTACGAAGTTTCTTTACCTTTTAAGTAATCTGCACAGAAAGCAAAAATTTTGTGTCTTGCCAAAACAATTTACTGTGCTTCATGGCATCCTTTATCATGGCATCTTTGATTACTTAAGAAAACAGTCTTCTCTATTAAAAGAGCTAAGTTTTTTTTTTTTTTGTTTTTTAAAAACAACTATTTAACTGTATTTGACTATAAGGTCTTCAACGGCCACTATGGTTAAAATAGGTAAGTACTGGTTCACAGTGACCTGTGAACCTATTTGACCAAGTGTTTTTAAATATTTTTGTATTTTTGACAAACTTCTCAAAATCAAATTCTAAATGAAGTATTTTTGACCTCGTGAACTTTGGGATTTTTTTATTTGAGAGAGAGCAAGAGTGCAAGTGGGTGAGGGGGCAGAAGGGAGAGAGAAAGGGAGAGAGAGGGAGGGAGAGAGAGAATCTCAAGCAGGCTCCACATTCAGCATGGAGCCAAACACTCAGGGCTTGATCCCATGATCCTGGGATCATGACCTGAGCAGAAATCAAGAGTCAGATACTCAAATAACTGAGCCACCCAGGCACCCCGACTTTGGGATTTTTAAGAGGCATCCTGGAACGTCTCTAAATATTTGTTTTCTCTCCTTATAGAAAGAGATGTTAAACTAGTAAGATATATGTGGTATGCTAAATTGTATGGGAAGCATTGTCAAATAAGAAGTAAAACTAAGCCTTCCTTATGTTGAAGATATGTACATGAAATTCCTAAAGTCTGATATGTCCTGGTATAATGTTATCACCATAATTCCAGTTATCATTTAAAAATGTTGGGTGCCACAAAAATGATCAAGTTTCCTTGTCAGTTCCACTATAAAGAACTCTCAACAGATCTTTAATAGCGGGCATTTTTTGTCTGTTGTCATTTACACATAGTTATTGCTTTACTCAGGTGCTTTTGCAATAATGTTCCTCCCAAAGTGCGTCATGAATCAAGGAGATTCATAGCGAGGACTTTGGCAAGTACAGGTTTTGATAACTTTAAGATCATAAAAATGAACTGGATAAGAATTTCTTTAACTACTAGAAAAACTGGATTCAAGCAGAACAGGGATTAATCGCATGGAAGTGGATGAACCAAGGAGGATGATTGTAATTCTTTATGACTTTTTGTATGAAACATTGCTGGTTCTTTAATGTTTTATTTTCCAAGATTTAAGAAACCTTTTCTTAAGCTATGTATGACCTACAGCAATCTGGTAAAGTATACCTTTATGACAAAGATGAAACATTTACTTTCTCTCCCTGCCCAATTCCTTCAGAATTTAGAAACTTTTGCATATTCTTTTCACAGCAATATAACTGGTTATTTGCAGAAGTTCAATAAGAATTTGCTCTTCTTGAAACTGGACAAAATTGGAAACAATGGCTATATTACCTAGGCTTTGATTGGAATGTGTTATTGGAGAGAGAGATGTATAGACTCAGATATGACCAGACAGCTTTCAGGAACTGCTTGGAAAGTTAGCCTAGTACCTTGCTTATAGCGTTCCCAGCAGCCTTACCAGGTGGATAAGGAAGGTCACTCCCTGGCAGGCCCACAAATATCTCAGGATATTTAGGGGAACCTCAAGAAGGGAGGAATTCACCCAAATCAAAGTACTGCAGGTAAAATCTAATGGTCCTTGACTTAGCCTCCTGACCTCAGGGCTTTTAAGAGTTCAAGCTGAGATTTCTTATGAAAATTTCCAGTGAAGCAGACTTAAAAAGGGGTTTATATGGTCAATCACTATTCTTACTACACTTATGTAAATAAATAATCAGGCCAAGTTTAATGTGAACAAACTAGCTTTAATGTGATTATCTATGGTTAAAAATAAGAGTGGGGCTAATTGTAGAAAGAAATATTATGCTTGCAGCTTTATAGAGTTTAGATTTTAATCTTGTTAATTGTCTTTGAAGTTTTGTGATATACCTGTAAAGCAGACTTGATCCTGAATTCTTCTAGTTCTCAAACATCTATCTAGCTATGACTCTCCAAACTAATGTTTACAATTTTCTCCCACCCTTCTGATTTGAGATCAGTTAAAACAAAGACTTTCTTTGAATCTTCTTGCAAGAGCCTATACCAGGTCCTCCCCACTGCCCAGATGGCAGCCAGACTTCAGGGACTCAAATGCTGGGTACACATCTTACAGCCGAAGAAGGTTCCACCTGAGTCCTGGTCCTATGCGGACGCTGGCGACTCTCCGCATCAAATGACTAGGAAGAGAAGCAGCTGACATTGATTGGATTCTTTCCATCAAAGATGCCAGATCAAGACTTCTTACTTTAAACATAAAACCCTTTCTTCTTTTCTTTCTTTCCTTTACCCTTCATTGGCCTAGAAAGATAACACTACTATGCAGTAATTATGAAATTATATCTCAGACAAATAAGATTTGTTTGTTAGCCTTTTGCTGTTGATTTTAAAGTTATTCACTATAATCAGAGACCACAGTTTCTAGGGTGCAGAACTGTTGGAATTTATCACGTTTCCTTTGTAATGTAGTGCATGGCTAATGTCTGTGAATGCCCCATGTGTGCTCTCAAAGTATAGCTAGTTTCTGTTTCTTGGGAATAAAGATACTCTCAAATACATTAATATACATAATGAATTGTTATTAGATCATGTTTAGCAATGTTTATTCAAATATTCCGTTTCAGAGTTAGGCTGAAGATAGATATTTCCTTAGGAGAAAGATATGAAAGGGGGTTGAGATCTTGAAAGCCAAAAAGACTTTAAGGCAGGAAACATTATAATATAAAGGCTTGGTTGATGTTAGCATATGATATTAGCATAATGGTAAAAATGGTCAGTTAACTGCAAAAATATAACAATTCTAAATGTGTATTGATTTAATATATCTTAAAATACCTAAGTCACAAACTGGCAGAATTATGAAAAGGAATGGACAAATTCCTAGCCTTGTGAGATATTTACAAAAGCATGTGTTGGTGATTAAGATCTCAGACAGAAAAAAAATTACATTAAAAATATAGAGGAGTTGAGGGGCGCCTGGGTGGCGCAGTCGGTTAAGCGTCTGACTTCAGCCAGGTCACGATCTCGCGGTCTGTGAGTTCGAGCCCCGCGTCAGGCTCTGGGCTGATGGCTCAGAGCCTGGAGCCTGTTTCCGATTCTGTGTCTCCCTCTCTCTCTGCCCCTCCCCCGTTCATGCTCTGTCTCTCTCTGTCCCAAAAATAAATAAATGTTGAAAAAAAATTAAAAAAAAAATAAAAATATAGAGGAGTTGAATAAGACAGTTATAAGCTTGTGGTGGACATAAAAGAAAATTTTGGTCCCAGAAATTTAAAGAACATACATACATACATTTTTCTCAAACACACATGAGGCATTTATAAAAACCTATGACACACTAATCCATAAAGCACATCTCTGTAAATATCAAAGGGAGGCAAGAATGAAAACCAGAGGCCAGTAAGGAGGTATTTCAGTTGTTCAGGAAAAAAGTAAGGAGAAGAGGTTGGATTCAGGGTACATTTTGAAGGTAAAGCTGACAAAAGTTTGCTGATGGACCGGATACACAATGCAACAGAAAAAGAAGAACCAAGATGGTGACTATAGTTAACAATACTGTGCCGTATATTTGAAAGTGGCTAAGGGAGTATATCTGAAAAGTTCTCATCACAGGAAAAAAATTACAGCTATGTAAGTTGATGGACATTAACTAAACTTATTGTGATAATCATTTCATAACATATGCATGTATCAAATCATTATCTTGTGCATTGTCAGAAATAAGACATGGGCCCAAAATGGAGTCACTTATGCTTAGCCCCATGGCACCAAACCAAGACTTAATTATGGTTTTGGCTCTCCCAGAAATAGGATCTTAAACCAGTCAATGAGGAATCACCTGATCAACACCAGTGAGGTCACCTGCATGACAGACCCCAACCATTCCCTAAAGGAAAGTAACCTTGAAATAGCCAACCTACTTTCTTGCCCTAGCATAACTTCCTTGTTCCTCTCTATAAAAATCCTTCATTTTGTACAATTCCTAGGCGCTCCCTTCTAGATTGGATGCTGCCAAATTCATAAATCATTGAACAAAGCCCATAAGATTTTGAAAGTTATTCACTTGAATTTTGTTTTTTAACAACACCTAAAACCAGTACAATGTTATATGTCAATTGTATCTCAATTCAAAAGAAAAGGAAAGCAAAGCAAAGCAAAGCAAAGAAAAGAAAAGAAAAGAAAAAAGAAAGGAATAGGAATCAAGGATGATTGCAAGGTGTGTGTGGCCTCAGCAACTGTAAGATGGAGTTCTATTACAGAGATGGAGATGCCTGGGGTGGAGGGGGCAGGCTAGGATCGGGGGCTCATGTCAGGAGTGGAAGTCTGGGGGCACCTGGGTGGCTCAGGTCATGATCTCACAGTTTGTGAGTTCAAGCCCCAGGTTGGGCTCTGTGCTGTCAATGAAGAGCCTGCTTCAGATCCTCTGTCTCCCTCTCTCTGCCCTTCCCCTGCTTGCACTCTCCCTCTCTCTCAAAATTAAATAAACATAAAAAAAAAAAAAAAGAATGGACATCTGTTTGACTTACACGTGGAAATGTCCAGTGGGGCAGTCAGGCACGAGTCTGGAAGTGAGGGGAAAATTCTGGTCTGGGGATGAGGTTTGGAAATAGCCTTCCTACCACGGATATAACATCAGTTGGCGCTGTAAAAGTGGGAGAGATCACCTCTGGAAGGAGTGTGGACAGATAGGAGGTCTCAATGCGCTCTGATGTTTAGGGTCAGAAAGATAGAGAATCCAGAGAAGGTGGGGACAGAAAGCAGGAAGAGAAACAGGAGGGCTGGGAGACTAAGTCTCCAACAGGAAAGAGATCCGGGGAATGGGGGATCTCCTTTGTCAAATGCTCAGCCAAGAGGAGCACCAATAAGGTGCAGGTCATTGGTGACCTTGGCCAGAACAGCCTGTGGTGGGGAGGGAGGGGGTTGAGAACAAAAGCCTGATTGTAGTGGGTTCAAGAGGAAAAGAAAAACAAAGCAGAGAATGAAGGGCATGTGAAGTCAAGCAGGGGACTGTTTTTCTTTTGTTTTAAGACAGGAAATATATTAAAGAAGAATCCAGGGGAGAGAGGAACAGGTGATGTTGCAGGACAGAGGCAAATACAGAAGAGAAGTCCTTGAGTAAGTAGGTAAGGGGTGAATCCTAGCCGTGCAGGGCTGAACCATATTGAAGTTAGAAGCCAAACGAAAAATCAGTAATACTGATTCAGCCCTTACTTAAAATTTTGATATCTTGCTCACTGTGGATTTTTTACACTGATTTTGCTTTTAAAATATTGCATTAAAATATTATTTACGTTGATTAATGTTTTGGTTTTTATTTTGGTAGTCTTTCATATTTTGCACCTGAAGCCCTGTGGAGGGGAATCTTTGCAGGAGATTTCCTAGTATAAGAGGGCGGTGGAATGGAGGCGAGTGTATCAGAATAGAGGGTACAGGGCTTCTTAAGATTGGCAGGACCCGCCGCGCGGGCGGACTGGCATCCCCCAAAGCCCAGACACCAGGATAGGTAGTTTGTGTGGGCTCCTCCGTAAAGCACCAAGACCAGGATTAGAGAGTCAGCTTCAGCGGAGAGAGAGCTCCCTCTGGTGGGTCTGGGTGGCAAAGACAGCTCAGAGCCGAAGGTGCTGCGGGGTGTGGGGTGTGCAGGGGCGCGGGTGACCAGGGTGCCGGCAGAGGAAGAGAAACCCTGGAACACCCCCTAGTGATCAGGGAAGGAGGAGGTCAGGCAGCCGATAGAGGAGAGCATTTTGAGAAGGGAGTGATCAATGGTTTCAAATGTCCGAGAGTCCTCATTTAATTTTGGCCTGATTATTTGTACAGGTGCAGCAAAGGGTGTACATCAACACATGTAAACCTCTTCAAGTATACAATATTTTTCAAACTAAGATGAAAAACTTATCTTCCGGGGCGCCTGGGTGGCTCAGTTGGTTAAGCACCCGACTTCCGCTCAGGTCATCAATTTGCACAACTGGCGGTTTGTGGGTTAGAGCCCTGTGTTGGGTTCTGTGATAATGGGTCAGAGCCTGGAGCCTGCTGCGGATTCTGTGTCTCCCTCTCTCTCTGCCCCTCCCCCGCTCGTGCTCTGTCTCTGACTCTCTCAAAAATAAATAAACATTAAAAAAATTTTTTTTCATTATCTTCCATGTGGAAATTTTCTAAAGGAATTAAAGCTTGGAATTTTAAAAGCCTCTAGTATTTGTTTTTCTATGCTTGACCAGGCCAAGAAATTCCCTTCATGAAATTTCACCTGCAGTGCCCATAAGTCCAATGAAATCTTATCTCAGGGCTATTCCTAACATTTTTAAGGTTCTGATTCTCAAGAAGTGACCTTCCTTACCACTGTGAGGCTGGAAACTTAGAAAAATAATGAACAAAGTGTTAGAGAGGTTGGGGGATGTAAAAGGTAAAAAGAAGCTACTGTCAACCTGGGCTATTGGTGTAGATTTCCTCTCACTTGGTGTCGGATCATGGGGTCTTTGGCACTGGGCCACGTGAGCTGGCTGGCCAGTGACAGGATGGATTTTTGAGTGATTCAGAGCAACTTTGGTTCCTATAAGACCGACTGAATTCCAGCTCCACACCAACCAAAATATCAGGATTGAGTTCACCAGCTCTGGTATCCAGAAGGTGAGCAGGGAAGTTGGGCACCACCACCCATCTCACCTGGATAGCTGGAGGTAGAAACTATTTCTTTGGAGCAGGAGTTATGTATTCAGTCATGCTTCTCAGCGGAAACTAACACATCCAGTCTGATGGGTTTAGGGTGCACATCAAACCCACATTGTCTGCTCTGCTGGATACCAGAAGCACCATAACCAGGACCGCAGGCTGGGTTTAGCACTATAATTTTGCTTTTAAGTGAATGCTACACAATAATTTCATTTTAAACTATTTTGCCACATAGCTACCTTCAGAATCTAATGGTTCTTTTTAATGATAAAGGTCTGGGATGTAAATATTGCTAAGGATCCCATGATGCCTGCATGTTGGTTTCCACTTGGAAACTGAGGCAGCCCAGCAGAAAATAAAACCTAAGGGAGACTTAAGTACAGCTGAATTCCAGGTGTGCTCCCCAGCCTACACTCTGGTGATCTGGCAGAAGGTGGAAGCCTTTAAGGGGCCCAGGAACTTGAGCACATGCAGACGACAGGAGATCCCAAAGTCAGACTAAAATAAATAAGAACAGAAGAACCAAACAGAGATATCAATGACCACACACAACTGGAGAAACAAGTCCAGTTTAGGTCTAGTTAAGTTGCTAAGCAACAGCAGCATCAGCAACAACCCTCAGCATCGAATGCTCCAAGATGCACAAAGAAATAGGAAAGTGTGGCCCATACTCAGGAGAAAAGAGTAGTCAACAGAAACTGATTTTGAGTGGGCCAGATAAGGTATTTAGCAGACAGATACTTCAAAACAGCTATTATGAATATTTGCAAAGAATTAAAGGGATTGCACTGATGAGAGTGACTCAAAAAATAGAAAATCTCAGCAGGGAAACAGAATTTATTTATTTATTTTTTTAAAGAACTAGATGGAAACTCTATGTCTGTAAAGTAAAATAACTGGAATGAAAATTTCATTAGAAGGGTTCAACAGCAGGGGCACCTGGGTGGCTCAGTTGGTTAAGCATCCAACTCTTGATCTCAGCTCAGGTCTTGGTTTCAGGATTGTGAGTTTAAGACCCATGTTTGGCTCCACTATGAGCATGAAGCCTACTTAAAAAAAAGGGGGGGGGTACAACTGGTGTATTCGTATAGTGACCAGGAAGTATTTACTAACATGGAAACTTGCCCGAATTCTGTTTCCACAGGCCAAGAACACGTTCTCAACTAAAAATCTGCAATTAGGCTACACTACATCTTGAATGGTTTCCCTATTCCTTCATTTGCTCCTTCTCCATTCCTTTATTGTGTATGAAGTGACTGGGGTATATGCACAAGCATCTTGCTTTTTTTTCTTTAAATAAATGGCAATGATGAATATTCATCAACATTACATAGAGATGAATTAGGGAAAAATATTGTTTCTGTGAGAATACCCCCTTTTTCCATTAGGAACATGCTCTTTTAACTCCCATTTTTATATTCCAGTAAGTTATTAGCTCTTACTGTCTAACAAAAACAATAACAAAAATATTCCTGCATTTTTGGGGGCACCTGGCTCAGTCAGGAGAGCATGTGACTCTTGATCTTGGGGTTGTGAGTTCAAGCCCAGCATTGGGTGTAGAGATTACTTAAAAATAAGATATTAAAAAATATTCCTGCATATCTTGTTAGGAGAATTTCAATTGTCTTCATTTGTCATTGTAAAACAAAGACAAATTTATAACTTTTTTCTATGTATGGCAATGTCTTTAAGTAGTGATAAATTGTTTTTCTTTAAATTTTTTCAGTAAATATATATCTATATATGTTTACTTTTGTATTTTTAAAATTCCAGTATAATTAACATATAGTGTTACATTAGTTTCAGGTGTACAATATAGTGATTCATCAATTCTATAGATTACTCAGTACTCATCAGGATAAATGTGTTCTTAATCTCCTTCTCCTATTTCACTCATCCCCCAACCCACCCCACCACCAGTTTTTTCTCTCTAGTTAAGAGTCTGGTTTTTTGTTTATCTCTTTGTTCATTTGTTTTGTTTCTTAAATTCCACATATGACTGAAATCCTATGGTATTTCTCTATGGTAAATCCTATGGTAATCTCTGACTGACTTATTTCACTTAGAATTATACCGTCTAGATCCATTTATGTTGTTGCAAATGGCAAGGTTTCATTCCTTTTTTATAGTTGAGTAATATTCCTGTGTGTGCGTGCGCATGTGCGTGTTTGTACACCACAGTAATAAATTACTTTTAAAGGATTCGAGGTAGTTTTCTCTTCAAGTCAAGCATATTGTTGTTTAAATCAATTTCTTATTAAAAATTTTTAATTAAAGCAAAAATAAAGACAGAAAAGAACAATTCATAATGGGAAGAAGATATAAAAATTCTAAATATATAGGCATCTAATAACAGAGCCCCAAAATTCATAAAGCAAAACTGGCAAAACTGAATAAAGAACTAGACAATTTAACCACTAAAGGTGGAGATTTCAATATTCTCTCAGTAATTAGTAAAACAACTAGGCAGAAAATAAATAAGAATATAGAACACTAGGGGTGCCTGGGTGGTTCAGTGGGTTAAGCGTCCACTTTGGCTCAAGTCACAATCTTGTAGTTTGTGGGCCCCTTGTCAGGCTCTGTGCTGATAGCTCAGAGCATGAAGCCTGCTTTGGATTCTGTGTGTGTGTCTCTCTCTCTGCTCCTCCCCTGCTCATGCTCTGTTTCTCTCTATCTCAAAAGTAAATAAACATTAAAAAAATTTTTTAAAAGGAGCGCCTGGGTGGCTTGGTCAGTTAAGCATCTGAATTCAGCTCAGGTCATGATCTCACAGTTCATGAGTTTGAGCCCTGTGTCGGGATCTGTGCTGACAACTTGGAGCCTGGACCCTGCTTCAGATTCTGTGTGTGTGTCTCTCTCTCTGCCCCTTCCCCACTTGCGCTCTCTCTGTCTGTCTCTCAAAACTAAATAAACATTAAAAAATTTTTTTTAATTAAAAAAAAAGAACATAGAACACTTGAACTGTATTATCAACTAATTTGATCTAACATATATACACAACACTCCACCCAACAATGGCAGAGCATCCATTCTTTTCAAGCACACATGAAATAATTGTCCAAAATAAGCCATATACCAGGCCATAAATCAAGTCAGTAATTTTAAAAGGATTAGAATCATACAAAGCATTTTCTTCAACAACAGAATTTAATTAGTAATCCACAAAAGGAAGAAATCTGGGAATCCCCAAATATTTGGAAATTAAATAATGCATTCCTAAATAACCCACAGGTCAAAGAAGATATCATAAGGGACCTGGAAAATATCTAGAACTGAATGTAAAGGCAAACACAAGTAGCAAAATTGGTAAGAAACAGCAAGCAGTATAATAGAGCGAGCTGGTACTGGCTCATGAGACCCAATTGCGCATGTCCCTCCCCAACTTTGTGTTCAGTGGCCTCACACTGATAGCTTTAAATCAATCATGGTGGGAGTATTTACACCACACAAATTGGCAAATGTTGTAAAGTCCCCAGACCTAGTCATTAAACATTTACTAGAACACCACTTAACAGCAGCTAAAGCAATGTGTAGAGGAAAACGTATAGCTTTAAATGCTGATGTTAAAAAAGAAGACAGGGGGCGCCTGGGTGGCGCAGTCGGTTAAGCGTCCGACTTCAGCCAGGTCACGATCTCGCGGTCCGTGAGTTCGAGCCCCGCGTCAGGCTCTGGGCTGATGGCTCAGAGCCTGGAGCCTGTTTCCAACTCTGTGTCTCCCTCTCTCTCTGCCCCTCCCCCGTTCATGCTCTGTCTCTCTCTGTCCCAAAAATAAATAAATAAACGTTGAAAAAAAAAATTAAAAAAAAAAAAAAAAGAAGACAGATATAAGAGCAATAATGTAAGTTTCCATCTCAAGAAGCTAAAAAAAGAAGAGCATATCAAACCCAAACTAAGTAGAAGCAAATAAATAATAAAAATCAGAGTGGAATAAATGGAATAGAAAACAGAAAAGCAATAGAATTGGTTCTTTGAAAAGATCAACAAAATTGATAAATCTTTAGCAACACCGACAAAGAAAAAAAGACAGAAGACACAGAGTACCAAAATCAGTAATGTCAGATGAGAAATTACTACAGATCCTAAATAATCAAAAGGAGTATAGGGATTATTATAAAGAGTTTTATGTCAACAAATTAAGCAACTTAGATGAAATGGACAAATTCCTATTAACACCACCTAATTAACTCTATTAAGAAAATCTGGGTGGGGGGGTGCCTGAGTGGCTCAGTTGGATAAGCATCCAACTGTTTATTTCGGCTCAGGTCATGATCTCACGGTTCACAGGATCGAGCCCTGAGTCTGACTCTGTGCTGACAGCACAGATCCTGCTTGGGATTCTCTCTCTCCCTCTCTCTCTGCCCCTCCCCTGCTCATACTCTCTCACAAAATAAATAAATAAACTTTAAAAAAAAAGGGGGGGGAATAAAATCTGAATTGACCAATACTGTAAAAAAAATGAATAATTTAAAAACTTTTCCACAGAGAAAAGTTCAGGCCTAGATGGCTTCACCAATGAATTTATCAAACTTTTAGGGAAGAAATAATGTTAATTCTTTAAAAAAAATTTTTTAATGTTTATTTATTTTTGAAAGAAAGAGAGAAAGACAGAGCATGAGTGGGGGAGGGGCAGAGAGAGGGGGAAACACAGAATCCAAAGCAGGCTCCAGGATCTGAGCTGTCAGCACAGAGCCCAACATGGGGCTTGAACTCACGAACCATGAGTTCATGACCTGAGCAGAAGTCGGATGCCCAACTGACAGCCACCCAGGTGCTCCAGTATTAATTCTATATAAACTCTTTCAGGAAACAGAGGAGAAGGGAACACTTGCCAACTTATTTTATAAGTTTCATATTATCCCAATATCAAAGCCAAACAAAGACATGACAAGACAATAAAATAACAGGCCAATATGACCCATGAACATACACATAATTTTTTTTTTAGTTTTTATTTATTTGTTTTTAGTAATCCCGACACCCAGTGTGGGACTTGAACTCACAACCCCGAGGTCAGGAGTCCCATGCTCTTCCAACTGAGCCAGCCAGGTGCCCCTAGACACAAAAATTTTAAACAAAACATTTTCAAACTGTATCCAGTAACATAGAAACAGGATTATACACTATGACTAAATGGAGTTCATTCTAGGAATGTAACATTGCCTTAAGTCTAAAAATAAAATAATGTAATGTATCACACTAATAGAACAAAGGAAAAATGCATGATTATCTCAACTGATGCAAAAAAAGAATTTGAAAAATCCAATTCTCATTTATGATTTTAAAAAAACCTTCAAAAATTCTCAATAAACTAGGAACAAAAAATACACAGCTAATGTCACACCTAATGATGAAAGACTGACTGCTCACCCACATAGCCAAGAGCAAGACAAGAATGTCTGCTTTTACCACTCTTATTCAACATTTTCTGTAGATTCTATCCAGTTCAAAAAGGAAAGAAAAAAATTAAAGGCATACATACCACGCTCAGCACAGAGACTGCTTGGTACACTCTCCCTCTCTTCTCTCTGCCCCTCCCCCACTCACATATGCTTTCTCTCTCTCTCAGAATAAATAAATAAACTTTAAAAAAAAAAGTAATCTAGGGGCAACTGAGCAGCTCAGTCAGTTGAGCATTTGACTTCGGCTCAGGTCATGGTCTCACAGTTCATGAGTTTGAGCCCCGTGTGGGGCTTTGTGCTGACAGCTCAGAGCCTGGAGCCTGCTTCAGATTCTGTGTCTCTCTCTCTCTCTGCCCTTCCCCTGCTTGTGCTCTGTCTCTCTCTGTCTCTCTAAAATAAATAAATGCTTAAACAATTTTTTTAAAATAATCTGTATGCCTTAATTTTTTTTAAGAGAGAGAGGGGCAGTGGGAGAGAGAATCTCAAGGAGGCTCCATGCCTGAAGTATACATATTACTTCTGAAGAAATGGATCCAGGGGTGCCTGTATGGTTCAGGCTCCATGCCTGAAGTATACATATTACTTCTGAAGAAATGGATCCAGGGGTGCCTGTATGGTTCAGTCAGTCTGACTCTTGGTTTTGGCTCAGGTCATGATCTCATGATTCATGGGTTCAAGCCCCACACTGCTATCACTGTGGAGCCTGCTTCGGATTCTTTCTCTCCCTCTCTCTTTGTCCCTTCCCTGTTTGCACTCTCTCTCTAAAAAAAAAAAAAAGAAAGAAAGAAAAAGAGAGAGAGAGAGAAAGAAAAGAAAAGAAAAAATAAACAGAAATGGATCTAAGGAAGAAATAAAATTGTCTTTATTCATAAATGACATGGCTTTTTATGTAGAAAATCCTAAGAAACTTATAAAAAGAAAAAACTATCATAACTAATAAGTGAGTTTAGCAAGGTCATATGATCCTAGATCAAAATATAAAAGCCAGTAATATCTCCATAAACTAGCAATAAACAATCAAAAATAAGATTTAAAAAAACAATTCCACTCCCAAAAGCAACAGAAAGAATAAAATACTTAAGAACAAATTTAGCAAGAGAAGTGCAAGACCTGCACAGTGAAAACTGTAAAAGCTACTGAGCAATTTAAAGGACAAACAAGTGGAGAGATATATACCATGTTCATGGATTAGGAGACTCAAAAGTATTAAGATGGTAATTATTTCCAAATTTATCTATAGACTCAATGGAATCCCTATCAAAATCCCAGAAAGCTTTTTTTTTTTTTTAGTAATTGGCAAGCTGATCCTAAAATTTATATGGAAATGCAAAAGACCCAGAATTGCCAAAATAGTTCTGGAAAAGCAGAACAAAGTTTGGGAACTCACTCTACCTGATTTCATAGCCTCCTATGAAGCTGTGGTAATCAGGATAGCATGGCATTGACATAAGGATAAACATGTGGAATATGGAATAGAATGGAAAGTCCAGAATAAATACTTATATTTATAGTCAATTGATTTTTGACAAACCTCCAAGAAAATTAAAAGGGGAAAGAATGGCTTTTCAACAAAGAGTGGTGGAACAGTGAGAAAACCATACAAACAAACAAGGAATGCTTATCTCATAACATATACAAAAATTAATTAGGGGCACCTGGGTGGCTCGGTTAGTTAAGTGTCTGATTCTAGGTTTCAGCTCAGGTCATAATCTCACGGTTCCCTGCATCAGGCTCTGTGCTGATAGTGCAGAGTCTGCTTGGGATTCTCTCTCTCTCTCTCTCTCTCTGCCCCTCCCCTGCTTGCTCTCTCTCTCTCTCTCTCTCTCAAAATAAATAAACTTTTAAAAAATAAAAAATAATTAAAAACAGATTAAAGACTGAAATGTAAATGTTTTAGCTATAAAACTTCGAGAAGAAAACATAAGAGAAAATCATGCCAAAGCATGACCCATTGGTAAAGTGGACTCATCAAAATTAAATACTTTCTCCTGCAAAAAGTATTGTGAATAGGATGAAAATATAAGCTACTACAGACCGGGCAAAAATATTTGTAAATCACAAATCTGACCGATGACTTGTGCCTAGAATATATAAAGAACCCTTGAAACTCAACAATAATTTAAAAAATTCACTTAAAAAAATGGCAAAAGAACAGACATTTCACCACAGAAGATATACAGATCAGCATGAGAAAAGATGGTCAACATCATTAGCCATGAGGGAACTGCAAGCAAAAATGATGATGATGATGATGATGATGATGATGATGATGATGCTATCACACCTACTAGAAATAAAATAAAGAAATCGGACAATACTAAATGCTGGCGATGATGTGGAGAAACTGAATCTTGTGTACTTTCCTGACGGGAAGGTAAAATGGTACAACCACTCTTGTAAAATAGTTTGGCACTTCTTGTAAAATTAAACATACACCTATCATAAAACTGAGAAATCATACTTCTTTTTTTTAATGTTTATTTATTTTTAAGTCGGGGTGGGGGGAGAGGCTGAGAGAGGGACAGAGAGAATCCCAAGCAGGCTCCATGCTGTCAATACAGAGCCTGACATGGGGCTTGATCTCACAAACCATGAGATTATGACCTAAGCTGAAATCAAGAGTCAGATACTTAACGGACTGAGCCACCCAGGTGCCCCTGAGAAATCATACTTCTAAGCATTTATCCCAGAAACATGAAAACTTAGATTCACACCAAAACCAGTATAGAAATGGTTTTAGTAGCTGTATTTGTAATAACCCAAACTGGAAACCATCTGAATGTCTTCCAACATCAGAATGGATAAACTGTGGAACACCCAAACAATGAACCATTACCCTGCAATAAAAGGAATGAACTACCAACATGTACATAATAACTTGGGTGGATTGTCCCAATCCAGAGGTTTCATACTTTGTGATTTCATTTATGTAACGTTCTTGAAATGGCAAAATTACAGAGAAGGGGGACAATAGCTCACCAGCTGTGGGAGTTAGGGATGGGGGGAGTTTCTTTGTGTTGATGGGACAGTTCTGCATGTTGATTCTACACAGAATTATATACAACACACACACGGTGAGAAGTGAATAAGGTCTATAGTTAATAGTATTGTCCCCGATGTCAACTTCCTTATTGTTATATTGTACTATATGATTGCATTGGTAATTATTAATGATATACATTTGTCGAAACTCACTGAACCATACACTTAAATAGGTGATTTTTACTGTGTGTAAATTATACCTCAGAGTGCTAACTTTAAAATATAAAATAATAAGTAGTACAGTCACTGAAAAAAAGAGGAAGGAAGGGAGGGAGGGAGAGGTGGCACAGGGAGAGGGAGGAAGGGAAGGTGTAGGAGGAAAGGAAAGAAGAAACAATAACTTGGCGGGGGGGGGGGACGGGTAAACAGAAACCACGCAAAGTAAGAACACACACACACACACACACGCACACGCACACGCACACGCACACCCCAACACATTCCTGTCCTAAGAAAGATAGGAGAAGATACCAGATGGATCTGTACAGTAAAAACAGGATACAAAAAAATTAGGATGTTCACAAATTAAAACAGTGACAGCAGATTTGAAAAACACAATAGTTAGAAGGCTTAGGTTGAAGAAATTTCCCCAAAAGAGAGAGAAATGGAAAATGGGAGAAAAGATACAATTGGAGGACCCATCTGGGAGATCCAGCATCTGAATGATGGAAATTCCAGAGGGGGAAATCTTAGAGGAGAGAATCATCAACAACACAGGAGAATTTCCCAGACCTGAAGGAAAACGTGCCTTGAGATTTAAAGAGCCCACTAAATGCTCAGCACGAAACACTCACTGTGAAATTCAGAACACTAGGGACAAAGAGAAGATTCTCAAAGCTTCCCAGGAGGACTGGCTCCTGAAAGCTCATTGTTAAATTTTAGGAATTTTGCAGCCAGTTGTTAAATTATTGGTAGCATGAAATCAGCCATGATGGGAATATTTACATTATTATTTACATCATGGAAACTGGTAAGGGGGGGAAGCTGGCTTATCAGCATATTACTAAATAGTTAAGTAAATTATGGCATACAACTTATGCAGCCATTAACAATCATAGCTATGAAGAATGTGTAGAAACACACAGAATGGCGCCTGGGTAGCTCAGTCAGTTGACCATCTAACTTCAGCTCAGGTCATGATCTCACATTCATGGGTTCGAGCCCTGCGTGGGGGTTTGTGCTGACAGCTCAGAGCCTGGAGCCTGCTTCAGATTCTGTGTCTCCCTCTCTCTCTGACCCTCCCCCGCTTGTACTCTGCCTCTGTCTCTCTCTCAAAAATAAATAAACATTAAAAAAAAAAAAAAGAAACGGGGCGCCTGGGTGGCTCAGTCGGTTAGGCGGCCGACTTCGGCTCAGGTCATGATCTCATCGTCTGTGAGTTCGAGCCCCGCGTCGGGCTCTGTGCTGACAGCTCAGAGCCTGGAGCCTGTTTCGGATTCTGTGTCTCCCTCTCTCTGACCCTCCCCCATTCATGCTCTGTCTCTCTCTGTCTCAAAAATAAATAAACGTTAAAAAAAATTTTTTAAAAAAAAGAAACACATAAAATACCTAGGAATAAATCTAACCAAAGATGTAAAAGATCAATATGCTGAAAACTATAGAAAGCTTATGAAGGAAATTGAAGAAGATACAAAGAAATGAAAAAATAGTCCATGCTCATGGACTGGAAGAACAAATATTGTTAAAATGTCAATACTACCCAAAGCAATCTACACATTCAATGCAATCCCAATCAAAATTGCACCAGCATTCTTCTTGAAGCTAGAACAAGCAATCCTAAAATTTGTATGGAACCGCAAAAGACCCCAAATAGCCAAAGTAATATTGAAGAAGAAAACCAAAGCAGGAGGTATCACGATCCCAGACTTTAGCCTCTACTACAAAGCTGTAATCATCAAGACAGCATGGTATTGGCACAAAAACACATAGACCAATGGAATAGAATAGAGACTCCAGAATTGGACCCAACTAATTAGTATGGCCAACTAATCTTTGACAAAGCAGGAAAGAATATCCAATGGAAAAAAGACAGTCTCTTTAACAAATAGTGCTGGGAGAACTGGACAGCAACATGCAGAAGGATGAATCTAGACCACTTTCTTACACCATTGACAAAAATAAACTCAAAATGGATGAAGGACCAGAATGTGAGACAGGAAACCATTAAAACCCTAGAGGAGAAAGCAGGAAAAAACGTCTCTGACCTCAGCCTCAGCAATTTCTTACTTGACACATCTCCAAAGGCAAGGGAATTAAAAGCAAAAATGAACTATTGGGATTTCATCAAGATAAAAAGCTTCTGCGCTGCAAAGGAAACAATCAACAAAACTAAAAGGCAACCAATAGAATGGGAAAAGATATTTGCAAATCACATATTGGACAAAGGGCTAGTATCCAAAATATATAAAGAACTCACCAAACTCCACACGCAAAAAACAAATAATCCAGTGAAGAAATGGGCAGAAGACATGAATAGACACTTTTCTAAAGAAGACACCCAGATGGCCAACAGGCACATGAAAAGATGGTCAACGTCACTGCTCATCAGGGAAATACAAATCAAAACCACACTGAGATACCACCTCACACCAGTCAGAGTGGCTAAAATGAACAAATCAGGAGACTACAGATGCTGGAGAGGATGTGGAGAAACGAGAACCCTCTTGCACTGTTGGTGGAAATGCAAACTGGTGCAACCGCTCTGGAAAACAGTGTGGAGGTTCCTCAAAAAATTAAAAATAGACCTACCCTATGACCCAGTTGTAGCACTGCTAGGAATTTACCCAAGGGATACAGGAGTGCTGATGCACAGGGGCACTTGTACCACAATGTTTATAGCAGCACTTTCAACAATAGCCAAATTATGGAAAGAGCCTAAATGTCCATCAATTGATGAATGGATAAAGAAGTTGTGGTTTATGGCACAAAAACAGACACATAGACCAATGGAATAGAATAGAAACCCCAGAACTAGACCCACAAACGTATGGCCAACTCATCTTTGACAAAGCAGGAAAGAACATCCAATGGAAAAAAGACAGTCTCTTTAACAAATGGTGCTGGGAGAACTGGACAGCAACATGCAGAAGGTTGAAACTAGACCACTTTCTCACACCATTCACAAAAATAAACTCAAAATGGATAAAGGACCTGAATGTGAGACAGGAAACCATCAAAACCTTAGAGGAGAAAGCAGGAAAAGACCTTTCTGACCTCAGCCATAGCACTCTCTTACTCGACACATCCCCAAAGGCAAGGGAATTAAAAGCAAAAGTGAATTACTGGGACCTTATGAAGATAAAAAGCTTCTGCACAGCAAAGGAAACAACCAACAAAACTAAAAGGCAACCAACGGAATGGGAAAAGATATTTGCAAATGACATATCGGACAAAGGGCTAGTATCCAAAATCTATAAAGAGCTCACCAAACTCCACACCCGAAAAGCAAATAACCCAGTGAAGAAATGGGCAGAAAACATGAATAGACACTTCTCTAAAGAAGACATCCGGATGGCCAACAGGCACATGAAAAGATGTTCAGCGTCGCTCCTTATCAGGGAAATACAAATCAAAACCACACTCAGGTATCACCTCACGCCAGTCAGAGTGGCCAAAATGAACAAATCAGGAGACTATAGATGCTGGAGAGGATGTGGAGAAACGGGAACCCTCTTGCACTGTTGGTGGGAATGCAAATTGGTGCAGCCGCTCTGGAAAGCAGTGTGGAGGTTCCTCAGAAAATTAAAAATAGACCTACCCTATGACCCAGCAATAGCACTGCTAGGAATTTATCCAAGGGACACAGGAGTACTGATGCATAGGGGCACTTGTACCCCAATGTTCATAGCAGCACTCTCAACAATAGCCAAATTATGGAAAGAGCCTAAATGTCCATCAACTGATGAATGGATAAAGAAATTGTGGTTTATATACACAATGGAATACTACGTGGCAATGAGAAAAAATGAAATATGGCCTTTTGTAGCAACGTGGATGGAACTGGAGAGTGTGATGCTAAGTGAAATAAGCCATACAGAGAAAGACAGATACCATATGGTTTCACTCTTATGTGGATCCTGAGAAACTTAACAGAAATCCATGGGGGAGGGGAAGGAAAAAAGAAAAAAAAAAAAAAGAGGTTAAAGTGGGAGAGAGCCAAAGCATAAGAGAATGTTGAGAACTGAGAACAAACTAAGGGTTGATGGGGGGTGGGAGGGAGGAGAGGGTGGGTGATGGGTATTGAGGAGGGCACCTTTTGGGATGAGCACTGGGTGTTGTATGGAAACCAATTTGACAATAAATTTCATATATAAATTAAAAAAAATAAAATAAAATAAAAAAGAAGTTGTGGTTTATATATACAATGGAATACTATTTGGCAATGAGAAAGAATGAAATATGGCCTTTTGTAGCAACGTGGATGGAACTGGAGTGTTATGCTAAGTGAAGTAAGTCATACAGAGAAAGACAGATACCATATGTTTTCACTCTTATGTGGATCCTGAGAAACTTAACAGAAGACCATGGGGGAGGTGAAGGAAAAAAAAAAGTTAGAGAGGGAGAGAGCCAAACCATAAGAGACTCTTAAAAACTGGGAATAAACTGAGGGTTGATGGGGGGTGGGAGGGAGGGGAAAGTGGGTGATGGGCATTGAGGAGGGCACCTGTTGGGATGAGCACTGGGTGTTGTATGGAAACCAATGTGGCAATAAATTTCATATTAAAAAAATAAATAAATAAAAATTTAAAAAAATAAAAAAAGAAACACAGAAAATGCTAATACAATATTAAGTTAGGTAAGTAAACAAAAATATAAGCACACTATAAATACAACTATGTAACATATATTCCTAAAACAGAGACCAAAAGAAATAAACACAGGAAAAGGTTATTTTGTTACAATGATAGGAATGTTTTATTTTGTTACAATGATGATAGGAATGTTTTAAACTTTATTTTTTAAAAAATTTTCATGTTTATTTATTTTGAGACAAAGCAAAAAGGGGAGGGGTTGAGAGACAAGGGGAGACAGAGAATCTCAAGCAGGCTCTGTGCTATCAGTACAGAGCCCGATGTGGGGCTCGATCTTACTGTAAGATCATGACCTGAGCCAAAATCAAGAGTTGGACGCTTAACCCACCGAGCCACCCAGGTGCCCCTAAACTTTACTTTAAATGATTGGGGTGCCTAGGTGGCTCAGTCGGTTAAGTGTCCAACTACAGCTCAAGTTATGATTTCACAGTTGGTGGGTTCAAGTCCTGGATCAGGCTCTGTGCTAACAGCTCAGTTCTGTCTCCCTCTCTCTCTCTGCCCCCTCCCCCACCCACTTGCACTCTGTCTCTCCCTCTCTCTCTCTCAAAAATAAATAAACATTAAAAATAAATAATCCTTATTATTTGTATAAATTAAGATTAAAACCTGTGCTCAGCTCACACTCCCCAAATACCTACAGAACAAAGTTCAAACCTGCTTAATGAAAATCCCATAAATGGCTCCCCGTTACTTTGAGGCCCGGCAGGTAATTTTTAAGTTTGTTCTGCCTGCCCACCCCCATCTCCTGCTACTTCCCTCCAGCCACCTGTGCTTCAGTCCTATAAGAACAACCACCCGTGAGAGGCCTTCCTTGCCTAGGGTTATCTTAAGGGACCCCCAGCATCTGGTAAGAATCCACATGCCCTGCCCCCATACGTGTCTTTGTGGTAACCCTTATCACTTGGCTGTAGGTGAGTTATCCCTTAGCTTAGGAGTCTTCTCGGGGAAAGAAACCGTCTTCCTGGACCCCATAGATATTTTAAGTAATTGTTCAATGTTTGGGAAGACAGTGTAGGACAGCCACTGAAGGCCGCCTCCTGCATGAAGCCTTCCTGATTCCCACACCACCTCCACCATTCCGGGAGAAATGTTGTGTTGGCGTAGCACTTTATGTGCTCCCTCTCTTGTGTTGGCATAGCACTTTATGTGACCTTGGGTGACAGAGTTATTCTCTCTTAACTCAGAGTCCTCATCTGTAAAATGGAGCAGTCACAGTACCTATGTCACCAGGTTATAGTGAGCATTAAACCAGGTTATGTTTTCGATGCCCCATGCCACGCTCAGGGTAAATACCCAATAAAAGAAGCCACTGTGATGATTATTTTGACATTTGCCTTGCTGTCTCATATTGCAGCATGTACACTCTCACCTCCCCTGTTAGATCGAAAACTCATCTTGGGCGGGGAATATATCCTGTCTATCTCTGTATCTTCCATAATGTGTGGCAGGCTCTCTTGCCGCAGTAGACATTGACCAGTCATTCCTGAATGTGCACAAAGAAGCACACACGAAGGCCATACACGTGTGCAGGTGTGTGCCTATACATTTGTGGACACACATGCATCAGTCTGTCCTTCTGTCCTCACTTGGCTGGACTGTCTGGTCTGCAGCATTCAACAGCACTGATCACCCCCACCTTCTGGAAGTGAAGCATTCCCTAGCGTGGCTCCTAGGATCTTTCCTCCCTTGGATTTCCACTCTTAGCTCTCTGGCGACTACTTCTCACCTCCTGCACGCCCAGCCCCTCCCCCACTTGCCCTGAAATGTCTGGTCCCCATAGTGCCATCACAGCCCTCTTAAAGTAATTTTTTTAATTAAACTTTTTTAACTTTTTAAATGTTTATTTATTTTTGAGAGAGAGAGAGAGACAGAGCATAAGTGGGGGAGAGGCAGAGAGAGAGGGAGACACAGAATCCAAAGTAGGCTCCAGGCTCTGAGCTGTCAGCACAGAGCCCGACGCGGGGCTTGAACTCACAAACCCTGAGATCATGACCTGAGCTGAAGTCGGACACTCAACGGACTGAGCCACCCAGGAGCCCCTCAGCCCTGCTCTTCTTGCTTTGGACACTGTTGAGTGACTTCACCAAAAGCACAGATACACTGGAAGAGTGTGGAACGGTCACAAGCCTGGATGTCGCCAGCCTCACTCTTCCCTTCTCACCTCCAGACTCGCAAAGCCTGCCCTCCTTCCTTCACCTCCCTCCCCAGGGTGAGTCATCAGTGCTGTGGTGTCAACAACAGCCACTTGAAGGATTCCATCCTCCTCCACCCTCCGCTAGGTCCTACGGCCACTGGGTCTGCTCCAACCTCTCCACTTTTTACCTGGACCCTGCAGCCAGAGTGAGCACTCCTTGGTTCAGCATCCTGCTGAAAGCCCATCACTGTGGACCAAGGGATGCATACAGGAATAGATACGCAAGAAATCAACTTTCATATCTCAACTGTAGAATCTAAGTGGTAGGTATATGAGTATTTGTGGCAATTCCTTCAACTTTTTTGTGCTTCGAATTTTTCATAAGATATTGGGGAAAATATCCTTCAATGGTTTCTTTTGACTTCTTGGATAAAACTCAGACTCCTTCATGTACACCATAAGGCCCTCTATGATATGGCCTCTGCGTCACTCTATAACATCATCTGCCGCCACACACATCCCTTCCCATAAACCATCCAAATACTTGGAGCTACTGGGGAGAGTTGGGGTATTTCATTCCTCTGTGCCCACCGATTTGCTGTTCCCAATTCCCAAAATGTTCTTCCCTGCGTTCTTCCTCCCAACCTCCTCTGTGCCCTTCAAACTCATCTCAAGTGATGCCTCCTCCAGGAAGCCTTCGCGGACTCATCTGGTTCCTCTGCCTCTCCCCTGGCTCGCAAAGGTTTAAGGCGTGCAGGGCCTCACCTAGGACTAGATTGGCAGCTATGCCGCCTCATGGAGGCCTGGCCCGAGGGCTGGGCTCTAGTTACATGGCTCTGAACCGAGGAGGAGCTCTCATTTCTCCCCTCAGAGGACGCGTCCTCGGGCAGGTCCTCTGCGTGTGCCACAAACACACTTAGCTGGCTGAGCGGATCCTGATGCTGGATCTCACAGGGCGACCTGGGGAGCCCCGCCGAGCCCCGCGGCCTGCAGCAGGGGCCGCTCCGGCCAGGGGTGGAGGCCCCCCCTCCCGAGGAAGAGGTCCGGCCTGGGGTAGGGAAGAAGGCGGGGCCTGAGGCCGTGCGAGTCGGTGTCCCGGGCTGGGGACGGAAGTTGCAGAAGTACCATTACTTTCAGTTTTGTTTCTCTTTCAGGCACCCAGCCCCAGCGGCTTCCAGGCCCCGGGCCCCCCACGCCCCGTCCCGGAGCCCAAGGTCAGCTCAGACCCGGTAAGCAGGGCGGATGACGGAAGAGCTGGAAGGCGTTGGGGGAAGGGAGCGGGAGGAAGAGGAAGGGGGAGGGGAGGGACCCGGAAGGCGGGAGGAGAGGAGAGGGTGGGAGGGAGCACCCCACCTCGCCCCACTCCGGGGCCAGAGGCCTGAGGCTTACCTGGGAAAGGCCTCCTCCCACTCTCTGGCCTGTCCTCCCCGACCCCACGCTCCAGAAGTTTGGGGGAACACCCCCCTCCCGCAGTCTCTTCCTGGAGGATTTCGTCCACTGTGCTGAGATCTGGGGGGGAGTTACAGACGGGTCCACACAACTCCCCTTCAGAGGCTTCTAGGAAAGCTGAGGCCTCTTTCAGCAGGACAGGTAGAAAGAAAGGCCTCTAGGAGATGAGGCACAGGTTGCGGTGACCCCAAGGTCTAAGAGCTAGAAGGAGAGCAAGGCCGCCAGCTCCCCACAGCCTTACTTCCACCTGCTCCAGAACCCTCCCAGGGGTAATTGGGCAGGAAGTGGGGCCCCTTGACCCCTGATGCGGTTCCCAGGGTCTAGAAGACAGGTGTGAGAGACTACAGGAGTTGGGGCCCCTTACCCTGCCCCAGTTGCCACAAGTAGAGGTGACTGCGCAGCCGGACCCTCTCCTATGTCCTCTCTGCCTGCACCCCACCCCTGCACCGGTCCCCAGCAGGGCCTCAGGACTACTCACACAGGGCTAGCGCCACACTTGCCAACAGGCCTGTCAACCCTGGGGTGCTGATCATCACACAGCTCCCTAAGGCTGGGCTTCTTGGTCTGGTTCTTTCTCAGGGCACTAGGCACAAGGTACAAGGCAGGAAGCATTTACTTTTTTGCATTTGCTGAATGTATGCCCGGAGAGGGGTGGCTCCCTAGCTCAAGAGCAAGCGGCCACAGGCCCTGGAAGACCAGAAGGACATTCCTGGCCATTCAGGTGAGACCTCAGCCCTGGTGGGGCTTGGGGATGGGGAGAGAGGCAGGCTGGCAGGCTGGAGGCAACGTGGAGGTACCCTCTGCCCTCTGACCCCGACCTCTCCCTTGCAGCATGGTTTCCCAGGGATCCTCACCCTCCCTACTGGAAGCCCTGAGCAGCGACTTCCTGGCCTGTAAAATATGCCTGGAGCAGCTTCGGGCACCCAAAACGTTGCCCTGCCTGCACACCTACTGCCAGGACTGCCTGGCCCAGCTGGCTGAGGGAGGCCACCTCCGATGCCCTGAGTGCCGAGAGACCGTGCCCGTGCCACCGGCGGGCGTGGCCGCCTTCAAGACCAACTTCTTTGTCAACGGGCTCCTGGATTTGGTGAGGGCCCGGGCTGGCGGAGACCTGCGCGCGGGGAAGCCAGCCTGCGCGCTGTGTCCCCTGATGGGGGGGGCCGGCACGGGGGGGCCGGCCACTGCCCGGTGCCTGGACTGCGCGGACGACCTGTGCCAGGCCTGCGCTGACGGGCACCGCTGCACTCGGCAGACCCACACCCACCGGGTGGTGGACCTGGTGGGCTACCGGGCAGGCTGGTACGACGAGGAGGCCCGGGAGCGCCAGGCGGCCCAGTGCCCTCAGCACCCGGGAGAGGCCCTGCGCTTCCTGTGCCAGCCCTGCTCCCAGCTGCTGTGCCGCGAGTGCCGCCTGGACCCCCACCTGGACCATCCCTGCCTGCCACTGGCCGAGGCTGTGCGCGCCCGCAGGCCAGGCCTGGAGGAGCTGTTGGCAGGTGTGGACAGCAACCTGGCGGAGCTTGAGGCCGCCCGGATGACGGAAAAGGAAGCTTTGGCCCGGCTGCGGGAACAGGCAGCTAGGGTGGGAATGCAGGTGGAGGAAGTGGCCGAGGGGGTCCTCCGGGCCCTACTAGCCCAGAAGCAGGAGGTGCTGGGGCAGCTACGGGCCCACGTAGAGGCTGCTGAGGAGGCTGCTCGGGAGAGACTAGAGGAGCTGGAGGGCCGGGAGCAGGTGGCCAGGGCGGCAGCCGCCTTTGCCCGTCGGGTGCTCAGCTTGGGTCGCGAGGCCGAGATACTTTCTCTGGAAGGGGCGATTGCCCAGAGGCTCCGGCAGCTGCAGGGCTGTCCCTGGATGCCAGGGCCATCCCCCCGCCTGCTGCCCCAGCTGGAGTTCCATCCTGGGCTCCTGGACAAGAACTGCCGCCTGCTAGGGCTCTCCTTTGAGGAACAGCCCCAGAAGGACGGTGGGCAAGAAGGAGCTGGAAGCCAGGGAGGGGATGAAACTTCGAGCCAGAGAGAGGACGGAGCCAAGTCAGAGAGACACGGTGGAATCCAGCCCCAGAGTAGGGCTGGAGCTTGCACCCCAAAGGAGAACAGAGCCCAGACACCCCAGGAGGATGGAGCCCAGACCCCAAAGGAGGACAGAGCCAAGACACCCCAGGAAGACGGAGCCCAGACTCCAAAAGAGGGCAGAGCCCAGACACCCCTAGAAGATGAAGGAGCCCAGACCCCGAGGGGTGGCAGATCCAACAAGAAGAGGAAGTTCAAAGGCAGGCTCAAGTCAGTTTCCCGGGAGCCCAGCCCAGTGCCTGGGCTGAACCTGGAGGGCTCTGGCCTCCTCCCCAGGCCCATTTTCTCCTGCAGCTTCCCCACGCGGATGCCAGGAGACAAGCGGTCTCCCCGCATCACAGGGCTCTGTCCCTTTGGCCCCCGGGAGATCCTGGTGGCGGATGAGCAGAATAGGGCGCTGAAGCGCTTCTCCCTCAATGGCGACTACAAGGGCGCGGTGCCCGTCCCCGAGGGCTGCTCCCCATGTAGCGTGGCTGCCCTGCAGGGAGCAGTGGCCTTCTCGGCCGGCGCGAGGCTCTACCTCATCAGCCCTGATGGTGAGGTGCAGTGGCGCCGGGCCCTGAGCCTCTCCCAGGCCAGCCACGCTGTGGCTGCCATGCCGAGTGGGGACCGCGTGGCCGTCAGTGTGTCAGGCCACGTGGAAGTGTACAACATGGAAGGCAGCCTGGCCACCCGGTTCATCCCTGGGGGCAAGGCCAACAGGGGCCTGCGGGCACTGGTGTTCCTGACGACCAGCCCCCAGGGCAATTTTGTGGGGTCCGACTGGCAGCAGAACAGCGTGGTGGTCTGTGATGGTCTGGGTCAGGTGATTGGTGAATACCGGGGGCCAGGCCTGCATGGCTGCCAGCCAGGCTCTGTGTCCGTGGATAAGAAAGGCTACATCTTCCTGACCCTTCGCGAGGTCAACAAGGTGGTGATCCTGGATCCAAAGGGGTCACTGCTCGGCGACTTCCTGACGGCCTATCATGGCCTGGAAAAGCCTAGGGTGACCACCATGGTGGACGGCAGGCACCTGGTTGTGTCTCTCAGTAACGGGACCATTCATGTCTTTCGGGTCCGCTCTCCTGATAGTTAAAGGGCTAGGACAGGAGAGGGGCCGGGGAGGGACCGGGGGGGGGGTGCTGGGGCTATAGGGGGGACGAGGGAGGCAAGGCCGCCATGGGATGTGGTGGCTGAGGGTGTTTTCTGGAAGGCAGGGGCTGGCAACCTTTCAATGTGAAGTGCCAAACTGCTGACCCCTCTTCAGGGTGTTGTGGGGACGGGACCAAGGGCAGCAGTGTGACCACGGCTCTCAGAAGCAGGGCAGGAAGGGAGGAGTGCGCCGAGAGCGAACGGTGTCTCCTGCTTTTGGGGGGTGACTGCTGCTTCCGTCGCCACCCTTGTAGGTCAAGTTTCTGAAATTCGTAAGCTTGTGCTGATTGGCGTTCTTCAAAACTACTCCCGATGGGATGGCCCAGGGAGAGTCTTGGCGAGGCTGGCAGAAGGAATCCTCCGAGTCGAGAAGGGCTTGGGGTATGTCAGGCATGTGCCTTCTAGAAGAGAGCTGAGAACCCAGGCCCCCTCAGACTGGAAGCAGGGACACACCAGGTCAGAAGAGGTCTGGGATTTTGAACCAGCCACAGTCCTGACGTAGAGATCCCTCTGAGGGTGGGCTTTGTGGGGGACCAAGTACAGACACCAGCTGAGGCCAAGAGGTGTGTACCTCAAAGTCCGTGAGGTGAATGTGCCAACAGAAGGGTTGGAGTCTAAAACACAGGGTTCTGAGTATGAGAGGGGAGACCCCAGGGTCTCCCCTCCCACCACCAGGCTAATCCAAGGCAAGACCTACATAGGATGTATAATCTCTGCTTTGATGTCTTTATACTTCCTAGAGTCTTATTTTTAGTTCCCCTTAGTTTTCTGGTGTGATTCCTTTCGAGAAAATTTGGGTTTGGCAGAACTAAAGGGTGAAGGAGTTTGCCTTCAGGTGGGCCATTACTGTGGGAAAAACAGCCTACCCTAACCCTGGAGGCCAGGTGCTGGACTGTGGGGCCAAACCAGCTGGAAAACTTGAGAAGTCAGTTGTGGGGCTGGGCTGGGTGGAGGGATGAAACCCACAGGGAATTCTGCCAGAGGTGAGCCGCGACCACCGTACTCTTGCATGGGCCATGGCAGCACCAGAACCGAGGTGGACGTGTTGAGCCTGGGGCTGTCGTGAGATGACCAAAGGGAATCTTAATCTAGGGATCATGGACAATGGAATGTTCATGGGGACCAGAGGGATTTTGGACAAGTCCAGAGGGAAAGTGCAAGGGAAAAGAAAACCCTTTTCTGGAGAGGTCGCTGCTTATTCCGTTGAAGTAATGGGGGAAATCATCAAGGTCAAGTGTACAAATTCAATTATATAAAAACTGGAAATGTATACACAGCAAAAAAATAATGAAAAGGAAAGGAAAGCCAGTAAGATGAGGAAATTATGTAGAATTGGTCCAAGTAAGGGCTGAGCCTCCAGTACATGCAGTGACCAAGAGATCTACTTGGTTAAAAGACCAATCAGGCAACGTACGCAGGAGGAAATGCACACAGGCCAGGACTAGGAAACTCTAAAGTAAAGTCAACCACTTGGCATTCACCAAAAATATATTAAAAATACGTCATGGGGAGGTAGACTGCTGGCATTATAAAGTGTGATGCTTTCTGGAGAACAATTTGGCAATAGTTGCCGAAGGTAAAAAGAAATGACCATAGGACTAAGTTATCTCACTTTGGGGAATACGTTCTGGGAAAATAATTCAAGAGGAAGAAAGGAGTTGCACAGAGATATTTGTGGCCGTCATATGTCACAGTCATCGACTGGAAACTGGCTGTGAGGGACAGCCAAGCAGCTTGTGGTCTGTTCGGACCATGAGCTATTGCCTTCACGTATGACAACTATGAAAACTATTTAGAAGAATATGTTATGTGATGCAATCATAGCGAAGAGAGAGAGAGAGAGAGAAAGAATTTGGGATTATGACCACTTAATGATAGCAACAAGGTAAAAGTATGTCTGAATAGTTACCGAGTGGAAATATGTTCAACATTTGTAAATAGTGATTTGGGAGACTGAGTTCTGAGTTCTTTCGTGTACATATATATGCACATTCATATATGCACATTCCTACTTCAGTTCTTATTGACCATTAGGTAACATATATGCTTAATATTTACTTCAAAAACATACACCTCTAGAAATGATGTTTGAGCATAGCTATTGGATTTGCAAATGAATGTGTCAGTTGGTATAAACGAGACTGTCCAGTTGGAGGAGAGGCAGGAGTCTGGAGGAGAATCCCAGCTGGCAAGGGCCTGGCAGGGAGGAAGGGCAGAGCAGAGGAGCAGAGGCTTGTCTGCAGAGGTTGGAGAGTCCTCTCGGGTGATCAGATCATTGTGGAGTGTCCACAAAACAGGGGAAGGTCATATTGAATTCACCAACTAATTCAGAACAACTGGAAACCAAGTGGTATTTCTACAGAACCAACTAGTATAGAGTAAGTTGTACGGGGGTGGGGGTGGGGCAGTGTCTCATCTGCTTTGCAAGCTCTAGTTCCAGAGTGAGCACAGGGATGGCTCGTGGTAGGTGCTCAATAAATGTCTGTGAAATGAACAGACAGTGGTAAGACTCTTGTAGAGGTTTCCCATCTCAGATGTCTAAGCCCCAGCCAACCAAGCTGTCCAAAAGCTTGGCTTGTGAGAAATTTCTGGTAGGGGGCACTATGGACACAGTCCACCATATGCCTCTTGGGGGTGGCCCTCCTCTGAGTCACAAAAGAGGTGAGATTGGGGTGACTTGATTGTGTGTGAAGGGGGACCTGGGAGGTCATAGGCTCTAGGGGGTCATACACCTTCAGGTTAGCAGAGCCGTTCTGAGGGTTGCATTGGAACCACAGGAACGCCATCTGGCTGCAAGAAGAGAATCCCACAGATGCTTCAGAGCTGCGGGAACCACTTGGCTTTCCAGAAAGCTGTAGGAATCCTGGGAAGCCAGGCATTGGAAGATTGACGGAAGTACTAACTTTTCCTCGTTGAGGGGTAGGGGTGGGAAGGCACAGAACACTGGCAAAACGTGAAATGCAAGAGAAGTACAGTATTGAGCGTGCTATGGAGGTAAAATCTCCATCACCTTACCCGTGACCTAGGAATCCCACTCAGCACCAAAAGAAAATTCTTGGTTAAACTAAAGATGTGAAGAAATCAGGAACATCATGAAAGATGCAACACCCCTCCCCTACACACACACACACACACCACATTGGGCTTGTAACAATTTTCATTCCATTTCGTGTTTGGAACTTTCCAGGTTGTGCATATACTGGTGAAAGGAGCATGCCGTCCCGGTAGGGAGAGGGTGGGTAGAAAACCTCTCTCGTAGTCTTTGTGTCTAAAGGGAAGTGAATGAGGTAGCAGAGACCTAGGTTGAGTGCTGGCTCCTCCACAAGACAGCTGTGTGATCTTGGCTAACCTCCTAACCTCTCTGAACCTCCATTTCTATGTCAGTAAAATACACAACATACCCACTTCACAGGGTTGTCATGAGTGCTGGGTGAGAAGCACAGAGAAGTGTTTTGCATACCATGAAGTTCAGATCCGAAGTGTGGGTTAGGAAAAAGCTCAGCCAACTTGTACTGACTTCATATGGACTGTTCTGCCAGTGCAAGCCTGAATGGGGATGTTATAGGAACATGTTGACGAGGTCAAAGCTCAAGAAGGTCTGGGTAGAGTTGTTACCTGTTTCTCTTTTGGAGGAGATGTTTTGCCTTGCCGCATTTATTTGAAGAAGCCATATGTAAGACACAACAGTAATTGTAGGAGCAGAAGGGACCAATGGCCAGCTTGCTAAGACTCAGTGCTGTTCCTAAAAGCCAGCTGAGAACCAGACTGTGCTAAATTAAGGACCGATAACCATAGACATTTAGGAAAAATTCAAAATGGCAAGCGTGGCCTGATCTTTTGATAATTTAGAGAAAATATAACTCGGGAGGGACTAACTTCCCCTTCCACTGTAATCTTATAATTACTATATCTATAAAGCCATGTTACCTAATACATGCATAAGAGGGAGAATTCCAAAGGGGCAGAGGTCTGAGAGAGAAGTCAGAAATCTTCCAAGGAAATCGGTAAAGTCGGTGATCTGAGCTGGGCAGGATTCAATAGGTGGTTGCCAAGGCCAAGGCGTTTGACCATCTCTCCGTGGCAGGTCAGCTGACACTATAGCTATCCTGTAAATTGAGTGGGAGATTGGACACAGGGCATAGAGGTCTGTTTCAGCAGAGGGGAAGGCGATTTTGGACTAGCTGGGGCAGAGAACTGCCAGAGCGGGCACTCAGGAAGATGTTCCTGGCAGGAGAAAGATCAAGTTCAGATGCAAGCTTAGGAAAATAGATAGTTTGACTGAAGACCACAGAACCAGCCTACCCAACTGGTTCATGAATATAGCTTAATTAAACGGATCAGGACAGAAGCAAAAACAGGCTTTCTGGGGGCCATAGACGCCTTTGACAGGAGAGTGGAGTAGTACAGTGGGATCAGGCAAGACCTCACCTGAAGCCCCAGGTGAGGAATCTTTGGGACCATATAAAGAGGCGATTAGGAGGGAGGTTTGGAAGGACAACTTGACTTGTCTCTGGAGAAACTTTGAACCGGTTAGCTCAGCAGCCAAAAGAGACAGGGTTGGAGACAGAACCGAGACCTCAGTACCCATGGGGTCAGCCCAGCAAAGTTTTAGTTGCTATGGGCTGAAGAATCTGTGTTGTAAACCCTTTCATTCCTTCGTGTACTTTGTATTTTTCTTCCGTTTCGTAATAAATTCTTCTGAAAAAATGTGAACCTTTTCTTACATGGATTCATGGCTGTGGGGAACTGTCAACACCAAAGCCCAGAGAGCAAAGGTATCATGGCCACCCCTGCTGTAGCTCCAAAGATGCCAACATCTCGTCCTTGGGGACACTGCAGGAGGTCCCACCTAGTCCCGGCCACTGCCACCTATAGACAGAGGGCCCTCTGGGCAGAGGTGTCTTACAGGCTAGGCCTCGGTGGGAGCCAGCCAGTGACCTGGCTCAGCAGGACTGAATGTGGGCACACTCAGGTGGGGAATGACTGCGTGGAAGTGGGGTGGGGGGCAGGCAAGGGGCCCAGGTCAGGGTGGCTGTGCCCACCACTGGTCTCTGCTTGTTTTCTGGTTTGGAGGAACCAAACAAGCAGCTGTGGGCACCGTCCAGCATGCACGGTGGGCCCTGCAGGGCTGGGCGGAACATGTGCCTGCTCGCCAAACCTACCCGCTCTGACCTAGTCTCCAAAGCCCCTGAGGGAGCTCCTGCCCCCAGCTGTGCTGAACCAGAAGGGGAAAGACCTCAGATGTTCTCTCTCTCTCTTTTTTTAATGTTTGCTTATTTTTGAGAGAGGGAGAGAGAGACAGCGGGCGCGGGGCAGAGGGAGAGGGAGCCAGAGGATCTGTGCTGACAGCAGCAAGCCCGACGCTGGGCTCAAACTCACCAACCGTGAGATCACGACCAGAGCCAAAGTCAGACGCTTAACAGGCTGAGCCACCCGGGCGCCCCAGTTGTTATTTCTAACTCACACAACCTCTGACTTCCCCATCAAATACAGTAGATGGAATAGCAGTTACTGAGTGCCCGCCCACCTGTGCTTCATACCCATCGGCTTCCAGAAGCTTCAATTCCTACAGAGTAGGAATCGTTAGCATTATTTGACAGACAAGGAAACCAAAGGTGGCGAGGCTTGCTCTTGGATCCTGACTCCGAAGCTGCCCTTCCAACCATCTCTGAATCCTAAGCCTATGTTCCTCTTCTCTCCTTCGTCAATGACGGCCGAATGAAATGAGATCTGAGGTTCCTTCCTGAGCTAACAGACCAGGCCCTTGTCCCTATAATAGGACTGGAATCTAACACAGGAAGGGAAACTCAGAGATACTTCTGAGCATCCCAGCGGCTAGTGCTCACTGCGGGGGGGGGGGGGGGGGGGGGGGGGGGAGCAAGACGGAGAAGAGAAGACAGCGGAGGAGACAATGTTTTGAGTGGCCTGGTGGGGAAGCAGGGGGTGGGAGTCAGGGCCCACCACTGCTGCGGTGACAGCCTGAAAAAGAATTCCGCAATTCATCATCGAATGACTCAGCCTGGCTTTGGACCGGAGCCTCTGTGAACCCCGGGGAGCATGACTCAGCAGCTGAGGGGGCCGGGCGCAGGAGAGGCTGCCGCGGTCCATGTGAGCGGTAACTGTGGGGAGAACGGCCTGTTCCAGGCCCCAAACCCCAAGACGGAGCATCTGCCTCTGTGGTCAGACACACACGGTCTGGGGTTCCTAGCCATGTGGCCAAGCCTCCTCCCTCAGACCTGGGTCTCCTCTTCTGCAGGCCTGGCTGCCTCCTTTCCCCACGGCCTTGGGGTCTGCTGCAGGATACTGTGGCCACAGACTCTGGGGGCCTCTTTCCCCTTCACTGCTCTGCCAGGGTCAGGCCTCCCTCTCTAGAAGGGCAGCAGGGGCCCCACTGTAGGGGCGGGGGAAGGCGGGCACATGTCACAGGCGGGGCACGCGACTAGGCAGATGGTCACAGCATCCCTCCTCCTGCTGAGGGCCAGGGAATGGGGCGCCCTGCTCTTGATTTTGCTCAAGGGTTAACTCAGAAAACGTCTCTTCCCCCTCAGAAATTTTTTCTCCCCTTAACACTCAGGTCAGGAGAGTCCATCAACTTACCAGCTGAAAACAGCCAAAGCAACGGGGAGACAGAATGGCCCCCGAGTCCTATGGGGGAGGCCGGGACACAGAGGTTGTAGGTCAGCAGGAGGGCACACAGACCCGCTCCTCCCCGCCAGTGCCTGGGCACTCTTGTCTGGTGACCCCAGTTACTTTCTCACCTCAATTATTCATACAGTTCTTTCCTCCCCTGCCAAACCCTCAGGACAAGAACTTCTGATTCACATGGAGCATTCCATGATCAGGTGTTCTGTAAATATTTGTTGGTTGAAAGAACAAATGAGTGAATCTGTGCTAAAACCCTAGTCACCGTCCCTAAGGTCGGAGGAAGCCCTGGGAGGAGAGGACAGGCCCTGGGGCAAGAGACGACTATCCCTCCTCCTTAGAAGGGAGGCATGAATAGAAGTTATCCAAATTCTGGGGGGAAAAGATAGTAATCCCGCTGTGCTGTCCTTTTTCTTTTTCCCACCACTCCTTTAACCTTCTAAGGTGCTATTTCACTTAATTGTTTATCCTGTTTATTGATTATTGTTTGTGTTTCCCCCCCAGTTGCTACCCTGGAAGGATGCAAGCCCCAGAAGGCATTTTGTCTATTTCATGCACTGATCTAACCTACGTGCCTGGGGTATAGTAGATACTGAATGAATGAATGAATGAATGAATCAATCAATCAATCAATGGTATCTATTGAGCATTTACTCTGAACCAGGCCCCATTTTACATGTATTATCTCATTTTGTGCCCTTAACAGTTCTAGGAAGTAGTATTACTGTCTTCCCTGGTTTAAAGATGAGGAAGGTGAGGGGCGCCTGGGTGGCTCAGTCGACTAAGTTCCCGACTTCAGCTCTGATCATGATCTCATGGCTCATGGGTTTGGGCCCCACGTCGGGCTCTGTGCTGACAGCACAGAGCCTGGAGCCTGCTTCGGATTCTGTGTCTCCCTCTCTCTCTGCCCCTCCCCTGTTCACACTCAGGCACTCTCAAAAATAAATAAACGTTAAAAAAAAAAGAGAGAGAGAGATTAAAAATGAGGAAGGTGAGGTTAGAGATTATGTAACACGAACAAGATCACCAGGAGCTGGGCAAGGGCCTGGGCAGAGGCCAACGCCAGCTGTGGTCTGCCTAGGGACAGCTTTCTATCACTCCCCGGGGAAGCACTGCACACACCAGGCCTTCCAGGAAAGCCACACCCGCTTCATCCCTTCTGGTTGATGTTTTTCTTTATCCTTCTTCCTACCGACTTCCCACATGATCCCGTCCCACCCCCAGAAGATATCTCTGCCCTGAAACACAGCACCCCAGCTTCCAGACTTTTCCTGGCAGAACCGCAGAGGCCTGAGAGCAGAGAAGGGGACTGGGCAACCTAGGCCTGGCTCTCCCCACCCAGGCCCTGCAGAGTTGAGCCAGGAATGTTCCTGTAGCCCACTCCCTAACACCTCCCTTCCTGCTGTCCCTCAGACTGTGTGGGAGGCTCCCCAGCCCCAAGTTCAAGGAAGGCAGAAACCCCCAGATCACTTTTCTGTGGGCTTCCTACCGCTGGGAAGTAGGCTAGAACACAAGAAGGCCTCTGCCTATGCCAGGGGGCCAGTGCTCCCAGACACGTCTCCTAGCAAGGACAGCTTTGCAGGCCCCTCACCTCCTACCTCACTCTCCTGGCCCCTTCCCTGCATCCCCTTAAGCTTCTGTGATTGTCCTGCCAGGAAGAGTCTGGAAGTTGAAGAGATGCTGTGCTTCAGGGCAGAGGTATCTTTTGGGGGTGGGATGGGGTCATGTGGGAAATCAGTAGGAAGAGAGATAAAGAAAAATATCACCAGAAGGCATGAAGCGGGTGTGGCTTCCCCAGAAGGCCTCCTGCAGGGCACCTCCCCAGGGAGTGATGGAGAGCTGGCCTCGGGCAGCCCAGCCCCTTGCTCCTAGTGATCTCTGGGGAAAAGAACGGAGATCCAGGAACAGCAGGAGCAGCGAGAAGCCTACAGACACCTGAGGGCACCCATGTCCATGCTCAGGGAGACACAGCACCTCCACCTCCCTCCAAGGGCTCAGGAGGGCAGTGAGAGAGCGAGGGTAAGGAGGCTGGGATGTCTAAGCAACATCTGGAAACGGGCGGTCGGGGGAGTCAGAAACTAGACTGGGGGTTGTCAGGGAGAAATGAGTCCAGATGTTGGGGAAACAGTACCACGCCTCACACCTGGGATCCTGCCTGTGGCTGGAGCCAAGCATCCTCGCTGGTGTTGATATGAGAGAGGGGGTGTATCTCTGTGGTCTTATAAACACATGGCGGTAGGCATGCCATTAGGATGTTCCCAGGCAGGCATGAGCCCCATCAAAGAAGCAAGACTGGAATTTCCCTAAGGCTATCATTTCCTACCATTTAATCCTCAGTCGAGGACCACAGGGCCTCCCAAGGGCAGGTGCTGGGGGAGTGGGCAAGGTGCAGAGCTCTCCAGGAATGCCCCCATGCCCCGTCCACCTCTCCACCCACAAGCCCCTCTCCTAACACAGAAGGTGATATGCTCTCCCTCTGGGGTCTTTCCCTCCAAGAAAGGGATTCAGGGTGAGGACAGCCTCATTTTATCCCAGCTCTGTCACTCACTAACAGGGGATACCCGCATGGGTTTCTTAACCTCTCTGGACCTCGGTTCCTTGCCTGTGTAATGGAGGCAGTGAGATATCCCATGGGGCTCCCAAATGAATAAATGAGATAAAGAATATGAACACACTCAGCCAGCGTCTGGCACATAGGGGATGTCTAGTCAGAGTTCATGGTTCCTTCCTGCCTTCACCTCTTGGGACCACGTGCCTTCTCCCCACACCTTCTGGGCACAAAACACCTGGGCTGAGCTCTTTTCCTTCCACCCCCATGCACCACCACTCAACCAGCCCACCATACAGAAAGCATTTACTGGGCCCTGCCTCTAAGTTACCAATGCAAACAGCAAGAACAAAGATGTGGAGGGAAGACGTGGCCAGCTGGGGTAAGTAGCTGGTCACCCAAATGAAGTGACTTCTCTGTGGAGTTTCATCACATCACAGCCCAGCACTTGATTCTCCAACTAACATGTGCACACCATGGACAAACCGATCTCGGGGCGTACTGACGTCAAGCGTGCGTACAAGACGCACAAAAGGTAGCGTTAGGAACCAAATGCCAGCTCGTTAGTTTACCGACAGAGCCACTATCCCCAGACACCGGGGCACCTCTCTCCTGGGGGCTTCAGAATGGAACTGCTGAGGATGGAATTAGAACAAGGCCAGGCCATTGGATGATTTTAATGGCTGGATGATAGCCTGAGGTGTCCACACCACCTCAGGATAAGCCAGTCCCGGGGCCCGGCCCCCTGAGGTTTTAGGACAGAGCACCAACTGTCCTGCACAGCCTAGAGACCCGGCCCCAAGCTGGATCTCCTTGGATCCCCCATTTATAATGAGAAGGAACTCTCTCCTCTGTTGGCATTTTCCCTCAGGCAGAAGACAATGCAGTTAGGTCCCTAAAATCAATTGCAATCTTATCTGCTCTTCTGAGGTTTCACCCAGGTCTCCTTAATTGGATTTCGGATATTTACAGACAGACAGTCTCCTAGGTAATTTCTACAGAGGGCTAATATCCTCTCCTAAACCGGGTTTCTTCCTAATTGGATTCTCCAAAGGCAATGTTAACTTCAAGGTACTTGGCTGTCAGGCCCAAGTCCTGCCCACGTGGGGCAGGATTAAGGGGCAGAGGAGGAAAGCACAGACCCAAACATTTCCTACCTCTAAATGGCACACGACCCAGTAGGGAGAACAAAATGAACACATGTGGTATAGATGAAGAACCCTCCAATGCTGAATGGTGTGTCTGATCATAAGAGTGTTCAAGTTCAAAGGAGAAACAACTTAGGGTGGCCTGGAGGATGCTGGAATGGCTTTGGGGAAAAGGTAGGATCCAAGCCCCCTTGGGAGGCTCCGTGAAGAGCTGATTTGCATATGAACAGCAGGGGGTGTGTGGAACATTCTAGAGGCCAGAGATGGGTGGGAAAACCAGAAATCAGGCAGTGTAGATGGAGGGGATAGATATGGCAGATGGAGATCCTGTCCCCGCCGTTATGAATGCCTTCCCACTTTCCCTCTTTCACCCACACTGTTCTTGCTCATCTTCCCCACACATGAACTGGGTTTGTTGAGAAACCCGGGAGGCGTCAGGAGGCCCGGCAATTAACACAGACCTGGCACATATACCAGGACCCCCACACACATAAACACACACTCCTGTCCAGCTGCTGAGTTAATGGTCCACTGGCAGGAAAGCCCTGTCAGAGCAGAAGGGTGGGGAACCTCGGCCCCAGACCAGGAGTGACAGACCCGAGCCTTCCACCTGCTGCGCTGACGATGTGCCTGATTCAGCCCGGAAACCAGGCCGGTGTGCCAGACACAACGAGACGTCCTTCCCCTTAACCTACAGTCCCTTGGGGTTCGCAGAAATCATAACAGGGAGTTCCCGAGTCAGGGGCTTTCCGTCTGGGCTCAGCTCCCACCTTAGCTCCATTTCCCCGGGTAAGCCGCTACCACAGGCAGACAAGAACAAAACAGAGGGGGACCCGCCATTTCCTGAAAGGATAAGCACTTGAGGACACAGGTCCCCTGAGCCCATCCTGGGGGTTTAGGTCTACTTGATACACTCAGAGCAGAACGGGGTCTGTTGGCGCTAGTCTAAAACAGGAGCCCAGGGGGCGCCTGGGTGGCTCAGTTAGTTTAGCGTCCAACTTCAGCTCAGGTCATGATCTCACGGTTCGTGAGTTTGAGGCCCGCATCAGGCTCTGCGCTGAAAGTGGAGAGCCCACTTCGGATCCTCTGTCTCTCTTTCCTTCAAAAATAAATAAACATTTAAAAAAATAAATAAATTCTCAGTATGGGGCGCCTGAGTGGCTTAGTTGGTTGAGTGTCCTACTTCGTGATCTCTCGATCCCACATTGGGCTCTGTGCTGTCAGTGTAGAGCCTGCTTGGGATTCTGTCTCCCCGTCTAGAGAGGGACTTGCTCCCCGCTTGCACTTGCTATTGTGTGCGCGCGCGCTTGCTCTCTCTCTCTCTCAAAAATAAATAAAATATTTTTAAAAAATTAAAACAGGAGCTCAGAATAAGAAGGTTCCCCCCTCCCCCCCCAGCTTTCCTGGACCCTAAAGCTCTCCTGTTGGCCCCGCTGTCATTCCACTGGAAGGGTCTAGACCTTGGAAAAGAGAAGACTGCCCTTTTGCTTCCTCAGACGGCCATATCCTTTGACAGAGCTGGCCGGTGCAGGGCTGAGGGCTCAGGAGGAAGGAGGGAGGGGTGTCCACCCGCATGGCCCTGAGCTCCTGATGACCGTGGCAAGACCGACAGAGGCCGTCTGGGTCTGGGCCAGCCCTATAGGGAGGTGAGCTGGCAGGCTGGGGCTGCACCCTGGGAAAGAGGGAGTGTGCCTGAGGGAGCCAGCTGTCGGTCTGGGCCATGAATAACGGGGGCCTCATCACCACCCCAGAGCTGCAGGGGCAGGAGCACCCAGCACGGGGACTGACTAAGAGAGCAGGTCTGGGCGAGTGGGTGACGAGCAAGGAGCAGAGTGCCGGGCTCCTACACACAGGGCAAATCCCTTGGCTGCTCTTTGGGCTCCTTCCTTCTCGGGCCCTTCTCCCCACATGATTCTGCTTCTCCAGCCTGACATGTCGTCCGCATCCTCTCCACCAAGCCTCTCTGCCTTATCCCAAAGGTCGGGTCCCTGGACTCTTCCTGCCTGCCCCCAGGCCTCAGACATCCCTTGGCTGGATGCCTGATCTCCTGTGTTACTCAAGAGGCATTTGGCACACCCCTCCTTGGAACTCCTTGTCTTTACAGCTGTCTGTCTTTCTACCGGAACAGGGCCCTAAGGCCCTCCAGGGCCAGACCCTTATCCTCGGCCCCAGCACCTTTACACGCCCCGCAGACAGAAAAAGCAATAAAAGCAGTTCTCTGCAAATGCTTGCAGATCATTCTTTCAGGTCTAGCTCACAGGCCCGCTCCCACAGGGGCCTCCCGAGCATTTCACAGGTACCTCTCCTGAGGCATTCGAGGCCAGTTCTGGCTTCTCTGGCTCTGAAGGTGAGGACAGCGCCTCCATGCCCTGACCAGCTTCTCATGTCCTCTCTGCCTTCTCCACCCATCTCAAAGTCGAGCCTGCAGTCCAAGGTCCACAGATAACCAGCCCACAAACGTGAACAGGGCACAGAAACTGCTAACCGAGCCTATGGGTCAAAGGGCAGTGTGCTCTGTCACCAGGCAACCCGGGCTCAGGGCCTCCAGTAGATTCTTTCTGGGGCGATGAGATCCCTGTCTCCAAAAGCCACCTGGGGGGTGGGGGTGGGGGAAAGCACACGGGTCTGAAATTCCCCACCCCTGGCTGGGGTGGTCTAAGGCTGCAATCTCCATCCCAAAGGGGAGCCAGTAAAGACCAAACCAAATCAGCATCCTGGGATTCTGATTCAAGATTCAAATCATCAGCTCTCACGGCTTTTTGAAAGCTCCTGGGTAAGCCTAATGTGAAGCTGGGGCCGAGAGTCACTGGACGAAGCACAGGATGTCACAACTCCCAAGCGAGCGTGGCCTTCGAGGGTATGAAACGGTCAATCATTACGGCTTAAGCCAGAATCAGTTCCTTGCTCAGAGAACAGGAAGGTTCTGAAGGAAGGAGTCAGGGATGGGAAGGGGAGCCGTGGGATATAGTGAGGGCGGAGCCGGGCCCTATCCTGGGTCGGGGGGGTTAGGGGCACAGGCCCACGGGGGACACCACGGGGACAGCTGTGGCGCCGAAAAACAGAACGGAGGCAGGGCGTGCTGGAGCCAGCTCCCTCTCATTAGCTGAGGGACCCGGAGCAAGAGATCCAACCCATCTCTGTGGCGGTTTCCTCATCTGTAGAATGGGACAGCACCATCCCCAATCTCTGAGCCAGATGAGAACGAACGCAGGTAATGAGAGGACAGCAGGGCCTGGCAGACAGCAACTTCTCTGCACACTTTAGCCACTGGGACCGCGGCAGTTCAGGGAAAGGGGACTTTTCCCTGCAACTCTGAAGAAAAGGCATGCAGACCCAGCACTTTAGGAATGAAGAGATGTGCAGATCGGCAGCTGCCTAAATAGGGGCACCTGCGGGGCTTGGTTGGTTGAACGGATGACTTGGGCTCAGGCTGTGACCTCACGGTTTGTGGGTTCTAACCCTGCATCGGGCTCACTGCTCTCAGTGCAGAGCCTGCTTCAGATCCTCTGTCTCCGTCTCTCGCTCTGTCCCTCCCTGACTCGCGCTCTCTTTCCCCCTATCAAAAATAAATAAAACATTTAAAAAAGAAAAGAAACTGCCTAAAGAAATAGACAGGGGCAACCACAAATCCAGACAGCCTGGCACGAGTTTTCGAAGTCTCAGCATCCCCGGCCTTCCCAGCGTGGGAGGCTGGGATGCATCCTGGGGGCATTGCAGCCCCGGTTGGGTGTTTCTTTCTGTCGCTTCCAATGTTAGCTTCTTCTGAGCTCCGAAAGAGGAAGGAACCTCTCACCTCTAGCCCTGCACACAGTGGGGAGCCCTAGGCTGGCCTCCACACTGGGCTGGCCTGACCGCCTTCATCCCAAATGGAGTGCTCAGAGGCTCCAACCTCCGCAAATCCTATCCTAGAACCTAGACTTGCCTTTGACTTGGTTTCTGGCAGCCGACTGGCCATTTGGGGCCGGGGTGATCCCAGCCCCAGCATGACTGGCCTTCTTCGCCAGATGCTCCTTCAGTTCTGCCTTTGGCCTCCCTACGATCCTCCTGACCTTGGCAGGAGACCCTGTTTTTCCCCTGTAGGAGCTCATCTGCCTTAGAAGGCCAGAGAGGGTGCAGAGGACCATTTCTCCCAATTGTCCCGAAGCAGGACCCAGGCCTCCAGCCTTCCACGCCAGCATTCATATCTGGAAGACAGTTCATGACAGGGCTTCCCTAGGCTGGGGGTTGTTTACCTGCTTGGGGCCGGAAGGCCCCGTCCCTTTCCTTGCCCCCATGCTCCCCAGAGGGTGACTGTCTTCAGCGCATTGTTTTCTTTCCGGTGGAATTTCTGCTCTTGAGGACTCAGTGTTCTGTGTTACTCCCGCCGCCACCACCATCGCCAGACCTCACATCCTGGTTTCCTCCTGTCCAGACAGTGCTGGCCACTGGCCAGGACCTCGACCATTCATGGAGAGGACAGGGGCCGAAGACAGCAAAGTGGGAAGCAGGAAGTGGGAAGCTGACACTCCTCCTTGGTCAGGGCCTCAGGCCTCTTCCGTGGGGCCTGCAGAGCGTCCGTGGTGGGCGGTGTGTCCACTGTGGGTGGGCAAGCCCTACCCCGCCTGGTGGTGGGCAGTGTGAGCTCAGTGAGCAAGCCTGGGGCGGACACATGAGGAGGTTTCCCACAGATGGGGACAAACCTTACAAGCTGGAACTTCATGATCCCTGATCAGTTTCTCCTTAGATTTGGTGCAGGACCCGCTCTGGCTCTAAGGAAGCCAAGGAGCCCAGATAGGCCAAGACTGAGGCCAGTCTCCACTGTGGTCACAGGGCAGGGGGTGGATAGTGGACGTGACAGGCAAGACTGCCCCACTTGTGCCAACCGCCCTGCCCATGGCACTTCCCATGCAGCTGCACAAGGTCGGGAGAAGGGGCAGGTGCGGGTGGGGGTGGCTCATGCCTCCCCTTTCCTGCCCTAGACCCCAGCCCGCATGGCAGCTCCAGGAAAGAGCCTAAGTCTGATTCCTGGGGTGTTAAATATCCCCCAGGTTAGCCTGCCCTGCCCCCCACCCCGGAGCCCTTCTCAGGCCTGAACTGCCTCACGTTGCCATCTGGGCTCCCCGCACCCAACAGGCCCGGCTCCCTCCCCCAGCACCCCCACACTGCCATGTGAATAAGTTATTTGCTCTGCCTGCATCAGCCTTTACTCACAGTCCTAATACTTCTTGACACATTTGTGGGGGCACAGCAAGGCCCCCCAGGCAAGGGACTCAAGAGAAGGGCATGTTATAATTCTGGGTCCCAGAACAGGATGGACAGCAGGCACCGCTGGCCTGGAGCACCTGCTTCAGATCCAAGTTCTTTCTTTTTTTTTTTTTTTTTTTTATTTTTAACTGTATTTATGTGGAGAAAGAGAGCGAGCACGGGGAGGGGCAGGAGAGAGGGAGAGAGAGAATCCCAAGCAGGATCTGCACAGGCAGTGCAGAGCCCAATGTGGGGCTCAATCCCCTGAACGGAAATCAAGAGTTCAACGCCCAACCAACTGAACCACCCAGGTGTCCCCAAGTTCTTAACATGGTGACAATACTTTTGTCCGGCATCCACAGGAAGCCTGGTCCTCTCCTGCCAGTGACATATGTGGGCCAGAACCCTTGGTGGCCTTCCTTGTCCTGGTGGAGGCCCTGTCCAGCCCCACCATTGAGCTTCTGGGATCCCTTACCCGAAGACCTGATTAGCTACCCCCTCTGGCACAGGAACCCAGTCTACCCTCAGGAAACCAAGGGGCTCTTGAGAGGAAGCACAGGGGGAAAAAAAAGAAAAGAAAAGAAGAAGAATGCAAGTTTTAAAGTCAACTGAGACAGGGGCATCTGGGTGGCCCAGTCGGTTGAGCATCCGACTTCAGCTCAGGTCATGATCTCACAGTTTGTGAGTTTGAGCCCCACATCGGGCTTGCTGCTGTCAACCTGTCAGCACAGAGTCTGCTTCAGATACTCTGTCCCCCTCCATCTGCCCCTCTCCCGCTTGTGCTCTCCCCCAAAAACTAAATTAAAAAAAAATAATAATAAAGTCAACTGAAACCTACAGGTCGCTTTCTCTGTAGAGATAGATGCACTCGGTCATTTCATCCATGCTGTCCTTTGAAATCCTAACTACACTATCATGAAAACGGCAACATTTTCTCTCCAGAGAAAACAGGCTCAGGGGAACAAAGGAAGCTGCCCAGAAGTTCCCGCTGGTCCTCGGGCCGCATCTGCCTCTTTCTATGCAAAGCGTCTTGTTCCAAGCCATGGTGTCGGTCTTAGGGAGGCTCTGGGAAGGAAGAATGATAACCAGACCCGGGACTGCGCGGGCGCACTCATGACCCTCAGAGTCCTGTGTTGAGAGCAGACACGCCACACCCGCCCTCCCCGGCCCTTACAGCTTGGAATCCTGGGAAAGGTTATGGTATATAACCTGGCATATCTGGGCCCTGGCAAATCCAAGAAGCACACCAGCAGCCTGAATGCATTAGCGTTCATCAGGCCAGCTGCTCACCAAGTAGCCCAGGCTGACTCAGATGGAAAGACACACAGTAGAGCCTGCTTCCATATGGCAAGGAAGTGAGGGAGAAGGAATGGTCAGTGACTCGAGGGGCCCCTGACTCTCCAGTGGCAAATTCCATCTGTACTGCATCACTCAGGCTGCTTCATCCCTGGGACCTCCGCCACCCACAGGTCCCCCACTGACCCGGGGTCACTGTCTTTCTGGGCATTCGCTCAGTAAAACAGCGGTGCCCAGGGCCAGGATCCAGACTAGAGCAAGAACATCTCTTCTGAGGAGATGGAAAAGCAGAGGCCTGCAACACAAAAGCCGACAAGAGAACAAGGCAGAGACGGGAAGCCTCAGCCAGAAGAGAAGTTGTTCCCTGGAGACGAAGACGCAGAGGGATGATGGGCACGTTTTCCTCCCTTTCCCCACACGGCTCTGCACCTCCCGGGCCCACCCCATCCCCATTTCTCTGCCAAGGCCACGCTGCCTCTCCCTCATAACCCAGCACCGTCCCTCTGCTTCTGGGAAGCCTTCCTTCCATCCTCAAGCCCAAGTCTCACAACTTCACATGCAGGCAGTTTTAAGTTTTAATCTAATTGTCGCATGTCCGTTGATCTTCTGCTCCTGTCCCTGTGTCTGTTCTCTCGGGGAGAGAGAAGCGTATATGTCTCTAGGTCACACCATTGAGCATTCATTGTCAACAAATATTTGGCCGTTTTGGGGAAGCCAAGATTCACGCAACAGCCAGGGTAAAAAAAGACAGGATGTGTTCCAGAGAAAGTTACAAAGGGAGATTCAGGAATTCAGAGAATGAGGAACAAGTTCTGGTAAAGATAAAAGAAGTGAATCAGAGTTGGACAATCCACATTCGTGAGTAAAGAGAAATGGAAGGTGGCCCTGGGGTGGCCCTGGGGCGCCCCACAGGCGCCTCGTTCTGGCTGACACCATCAGGCTCTGTGGTCACAGCTACCCGAAAAATTGCACACCCCACCCTTCCCGGCCCGTTAAACTTCCCCTTGTGGCCAGAGTGGGTCCCATTTACTCTCTCTGCTTCTTTCCCCCAAGAGAGAAGGCTCATTCTTGCCTTGGGGGTAGGGGGGGTCTCCAATGTTTACTGAACTCTGACATTATGAGAGAGCCTCCAAGGGGCACCCCAGGACATAAAAATAAATGAGGCGTGGCGACAGCACAGTGAGTTTAGTAAGTACACACAGGACCGTTGAGATTGGGAAAGTATGTGCAATGGGTAAAGAGTTATGGAGACTCAACAAGAGATAGTGGACGAGGGTGGCAGAGAGTGGGTCCAGTGGGCCGGGACAAAGAAAACAGGTCAAACTCAGTTTGGTTTTTACCTTTCACTAAAACAAGCCCCCCTCCGTCCTGGTATGCTTGAGGGATTGGGACACAAGTGTCAGATGTCAGTGAAGTCCACATGCAAACAGAGCCCACAAAGGAAGATCTCCCTAAGATCGAAATCTGCCCATCAGCCAGTGGAGCATACCAGGCGGGGGGTAGAAAAGAGAAGATCCGGCCTGAAGTGGACAAGAGGGGCTGGTAGCCATTCCCTCCTGTCACCGGCCACCCGGGGCCCGAGGCATTTGATGTCAACACTCAGTACAGGCCAAGGGAAGTGAAAAGAACACCCACATCAAGGAACTCACATTGTATTGAAATTAACAGCTCAAGCCATCTGGGTTCCTGTTCTGGCTCCTTCCCGACCAAGAGTGGCCACCACTTAGTGAGAGCCTAGAACATGTCAGACACTTGGGGACAATATTTCATGTAACCCCAACAACCTTGAGGGATGGGGATCATTCTCAACCTACCTATAAATTGTCATCTGCACCTAGCTGCAAAACGGAAAACCAAAGCACCCAAAAGTTAAGTTTTACCTAAAGACACATGACCAGCAAGGTGTCAGATCTGGGACCAGGTGGGTCCATCCACTGCAGTGACCACCGTTCCCCCTCACCGGATGGCACCGTGTGGACTCAAACACATCATGCAGCCTCTGTGGACCTCAGGGCCCATGCCTGCAAATTCGAAGGGCTGCATTAAATGGTTCTTCAGACCCTCCTGCTCTGAAACGCAGGGATATAACTGCAGAAAAAAAAGCAACTATGGACAAGCGGGGCTGAGACTGAGGGAAGGAGATGGGTTGGGGGCTGCCCTCTGCCTTCCTCAAGCTGTCATGTTACAGGCATTTAAGGAGAGAAGGCTGGCGGTGGCTGGGAAAGGGAGATGGAGGTGGTTATGCAGGCAGAGGAAGGGCAGACGCGCTGGGCATGGTACCAGTGTGAGGAGAGACCCTGGACGGGCCAAGGTGGCCCGTGTCTGTCAGGGTTCCAGGGTCAAGATCTTAAGCAAGGATAGGCAGGGAGGGACACAGGGCACTCACCCCAGCTCACTCCTACGAGAAGGGCAGAGCCAGCCCAGCCTAAACACAGGCTATTTTTGGTGTTGTGTTGTTTGGAGAGCAACCAGGCCAGAAATAGTGCTGTGAGTTAGTAGGACCCTGTTCTGCTCCCACCCCCAGCTCTCCCAGTGAAATCACCAAGAATCAGGAGGCCAGCTCCAACATTCCAGGGAGCCTGTGTAACTGATAGGGGACAGCACTCTCCGCCCTGCAGGAAGACTTGGAGCAGAGCATTTGACTGTAAAAGGGATTCTTCAAGAGGGGAAGCCAGGGAAGGGGGACTGAGTCAGAGAGAGTGGAAGAGAGAGAGGGAAAGTGGGAGAGACCTCCCCTGGCTGGCTGAGGCTAGTGGAGTAGACCAGTTGACCACGGGTTGAACAGAGAAGTCAAGAAAAGGGAGTCTCGGAGAGAGAAAGGGAAAGTGAAAAAGAAAGCAGGTAGTGGTGCTGGGAGAGCAAAGAGGAAGAGAAGGGAGTAGGCAAAGAGGGCAGCTGAAGGACAGGAGGTGAAAGACTGAAGGGAAGATAGGCCCACAGAGAACCAGGGCTGCCAGGGCCCACGGGCATGGGGTGGGGGGACAGTCACGGAAAGCGTGAGTGTGGTCTAGTCATGAACCACCTGCTAGCGGACAGATGGAAACACCTTTCCCAATTAGCTGGAACTGAAACTTCCCCAGAAATCCACAGTCTTGTAACTCATGCTCTTATCTCTGACCCTCTGGGAATCAGAGATCCAGCAATTTCAAAAGCAGGGACTTTTCTCTTTCTGCTGTTTGACCCCTTACAAAAGAGCCACGGCTTGAGCAAGGTGATTGGGTCAAGGCTTTGTTTGGGGTTCGGGGAAAGGAGGGATAGTGATGTGGCCCCTTGAATCAGGCTGGATTCTGAGAAGGGCGTCGCAGGGAAGTCTGTCTGGGGGTGGCGGGGCGATCCGGCTACACTGTGATGTGTGGAAGGTCTCCAGAGGGCAGACAGGGTGGAAGCAAGGCCTGAACACACAGAGGAGCAACAGGCACCATGGTCACGGTCACGTCTGGGCTTAGATCATCCAGCGGCCCTAGCTCATGAGAAAGTCAAAGGAAGAGTCAGAAACCCCAGCATGGGACCCAGTTACACCGGGCCTTGCCTCAGTTTCTAATCTACACCCACCAGATACCTACACGTTCCCTCCAGTTTTGGAAAAAACCCTGATTAAGTCAGCTCTTTGTGTTTTCAACATAAGTCATGTCCCCTTTCTCCCCAACAGGACATAGAGCTGCTCCCTTCCATGCCTGGGAACAGAGTGTCTTTTCTGGAATGGCATCAGGATCATCCATCAGGTCCAGGACAATGGTTCTTGGATGGCCAACAAAAGAAGGGAAGGAGGGTCAGCTGAAGTGGCTGGAGAGGATGGGCAGTGGGGCACCTCAAGGGAGCCCCTTTCAACCAGGTCTCGACCCACTGCCCTTCTAACTTGGGGCTTGGCACTCCCAACCTGGATGCCCATGTCCCCATCCCCCTTGAGCCCCAGAGGTGGAGGGCAGGGCACTGGGGGCATTTCTGGGGGGTAGGAGATGGGTTGGGGGCTTCACTTCTGTCTTCTCCACTTGAAAGAGATCAGAAGTAACCACCTTCTCATGCTTAACCACTCTCTCAGAGACTCCAAACGAGACCAAGAAAAGAAAAGGACATAAACAAGAAGCAGTTACATGGGAACAGTCCTGTACTTGAAAAGAGTGGGTGATCCTAACTTTCCGACCGAGGTTTCCCCTTTTTTCCCTGCCACCCCCTCCCCACCTGACTCCTAGGGGCAACAGAGAAAACACAGGCAGAGGCAGAGTAAAAAGTGGGAAAGCCGTCCAGCTGTGGTTGCCCTTGGTATCTGCTTACTGAAAAAATCCAAAACAAATATCCCGAAGCTTCCACCCACTTAAACTTCCTGTGATTCTGCTATCCGCTGTCTCCATGGATACTCTCACTTGAACCCCACCACCTACACAAAGCGAGACAGCGTGTGGAGCCCAGGGTCAAGTGCATCATCTCCCCACCCAGCCACCCCTCTGTCCACAACATCCTGGGCACGTGACCTGACCCTGCCAAGCCCCCAGGTGCAGTCCCACGCACCAGTCTCTGGCCAATTCCCACCCTCTGCAGAATTGTTGAGTTAGTCTTCCATCCCCAAGCCCGGTGTCCTGGAAGCACACCCCACAAACCCGCCACGAACTGACTCTCACTGGCCGCCCCAGCACCACCCCCCAGGTGTCTGTGTCTCGAGGAAAGGATAAGGTATAATTCTCCCCAGGCACAGAAGGCAGCTTAAAGAAATGAAACTTACACATTGGGCTCCTACTTCCTTGCCAAGTCTTTACCCTGTCAACCCCTGGTTTCTTCCAGCCTCCATCACCATCATCCCATCCAGCACACCCAAACCCCCTCCAGACACGGCTGTTGGCACAAAAGAGAGCCTCGAGGGCATCTTAAGAGTCTGGACACGTGGGAGAGTCAGCTGTGTATCATCGACCAGCGGGCGGGCACACACCTGGCAGGGAAGAGGGAAAAACGGAAGGGAGTCCTCCGCATGCTCATGTCCTAGACAGTCAAAACCCAGACAATCACATGGCACGCTCCGTGCCCTCTGGCCACTGGAATGAGGCCAAGAGGAGGGAGGGGTGTTCTCCCCAGGCTGGCCAGCACGTACAGACTGGACAGCACTGGCAGACAAAAGTTCACGGCTTCTTTGGTAACTACATGGTGACCCGTTTCTCCAAAAGGAGGAAACGTAAACTGTTTTTCCCCAGCTGAGTATCGGGGAAGGTAATCCCAAACACGGGGTAGTTTGGGGCCACCTGGCACTGCCAGGGGTCGAGCTGGAAGATCATCCAAAAAGAGGGAGACACAGGCAGAGGGTAGCAAGTCCAGGGAGGCCCTCAGGCCAAGGCAACCGGGGTTTGCCCAATTGTTCCTGACCCCTCTGACACACGTACACACAGAACAGCACGCGCACACGCCTCTGCAAGTTGGGCAGAGGGAGGTGCCGAGGGGGCCTGGCCAGTTGTTCAGAGGGACTTGCAGAGCGAGAAAGTGGGTGGGGCTGAACCATGAGTTCATCTATTTCCTGCCCACATCTGGTATAAAGGGAGGCGGCAGCCTCTGGAGGAACACAGCTGCGTCTGGCTGTGGGGCCAAGAGCACTGTCAGGAGAGCCACACGCCCTCTCCAGCTGCAGAATCACCACGATTCAGCAAGAGCAGGACAGACCACCAATCACAAGGGGCCTTTGAGAACTTCAGGTAAGAGAAAAAAAACTCCATCTCCTCCTGAGGTTAAAGCGAAGAACACCCCTCCCATAAAATGTTCTCTGTCCACGATCCTCACTTTTCCTCTTTTTCCCCCTGGAGAACTGCAGACCTGAGTTGACGGAAGGTGGCCAGGCCACACCGTCAACCCCACCACACAGAAACAGGGGCTTCGACTCTCCGTCCCTCTCCATCAGGACACCCAGCCTACTTCTGGAAAGGGGCTTTTCATGCCGGCTCGCTCGAAAAAATTCACGGTTGAGAAAGCTTTAGAAGAGAATTAAGAGCATTATGCAAATCAAAGGCGTTATTACAATTTAGTCTTTTGGCCTCCTGAAGGGAAGGGAGATACGCTACAGGGTGCTGCCAGGGGTTCCCCAAAGTCCCACTGGTGGAAATGCACTTAAGGCTCCCTGGGGCTGATCATGATCTCACGGTTCGTGGGTTCTGGCCCCACGTCGGGCTCTGTGCTGACAGCTCGGAGCCTGGAGCCTGCTTCGGATTCTGTGTCTCCCTCTCTCTCTCTGCCCCTCCCCAGCACGGGCTCCGTGTCTCTCTTCCTCAAAAATAAATAAACTTTAAAAAAATTAAAAAAAAAAAAAAAAAAAGACTCCCTGGGGCTGAGACGAGGGGAAAGGCTCAGAATCGGAGCCCATCAGGGTTTCTTAAGGACTCCTGTCCTTGTGTTTAGGTATCACCGGCCAGCGGTGAACCCGAGGAGCCTGGCCTGTGATTGGGGTGCCGCTTTCCAGAACTCTCCTCTCACCAGATCCTTTTCCGCTTGCTCAAGGATGCGGATGTCTCCAGTCTTCGCCTGCCTAGCCCTGGGCCTGGCCCTCGTCTTTGGTGAAGGGTTGGCCTCCTACCACCGCCAGACTCAGGCGGCCCGACTGACCACAGACTTTGGAGTGAAGGTGTTTCAGCAGGTGGCATGGGCCTCCAAGGACCGCAACATGGTTTTCTCACCTTACGGGGTGGCCTCGGTCCTGGCCATGTTGCAGCTGACAACAGGAGGAGAGACTCGGCAGCAGATCCAAGCAGCCATGCAGTTCCAGATTGATGGTGAGAGACAGGGCAGAGCAGGGGGCGGGCACTCACACTGTCTTCACGGGACAGGGGTGTAAGCAACCAGAAGCAGAAGGCGGGCGGACGCCAGCTGAGCCGAGCCAGCTCCTATGCGGCCATGTCACGGGGCATCTCTACTGGGCTCTGGGTCAGTCACAAGGGGCACAGGCCAGGGGATGTGGTAAAACAGGTGTGCCTCACCACTTACTACCTTAACACCTCTGGACCTCAGCTTCCACATGTGCAAAATGGGGACGATAAAACTATCTACCACATAGAGCTGCTGTGAGGATTAAATAGGATTATACATGTGAATGCTTAGCACAGCTAGTCTTACGATAAGAAAAAACTTAGGGTTCGTCAAAAGCAGAGAAAAGTATTCTAACCCAAAAAGGGGTTAGGGCCTGAGATTTTTGAGAAGAGAGAGATGCCGAAGAGATTAAGGTCTGGAAGGGAATCTCCCTCCAGAGACCCCTGGGGGAACAGAAGAGACCCATCCACATGCGCAAGGTTGGGCCTCTCCTGGGGGAAGTTGGCCCGGCTGGGAGCCCTCGGCTCAACATAAGCTAATGTGTCCTCTCGGCCCTGCCTCGGCACAGAGAAGGGCATGGCCCCTGCCCTCCGCCAGCTGTACAAGGAGCTCATGGGGCCGTGGAACAAGGATGAGATCAGCACGGCCGATGCCATCTTCGTCCAGCGGGATCTGAAGCTGGTCAAGGGCTTCATGCCTCACTTCTTCAGGCTCTTCCGGACCACGGTCAAGCAAGTGGACTTCTCAGAGGTGGATAGAGCCAGGTTCATCGTCAACGACTGGGTGAAGACACACACGAAAGGTGAGCGGGCAGGGAGCAGAGGCCAGTCCCAAGGGCCTGCAGAGGAAGGGGATCTAGAAACAAGTCCCCAGAATCCCAACCTCTCCCCATCAGCATGCTGTTCTCTGTAGACAGGGCAGGTGCTGTAAGAATCAGAGCATCTTAGTTTTCAAAGTAGGCCCTCTCACGAACCAACTCTAAGGGCCTCCCTAAAGTGCTGTGAGATGTCATGACAACAGTAATAACCACAAGAAACACACACAGCTCCTCCACACTGCTGCTTGGGGAGCAAAGTAAGGCAAGACTTAAGTGTTCGGGTCTGATCCTGGACAGGATCCCAGGGCCAGAGCATGCGATGAGCGGGAAGCTTTCCTGAGACTCTTAGGAAGATGAACAGGTTGAACACAGCTAGACTGGCTCACTTACACCCCCGTCTGCCTCCTGACCGGATCCCCTCAAAGGACTGAAGGGAACCATCTAAAAGGGTCAAAACATATTTAGCCTCCTGCTCACCTGGCTTTCCCGTAGGCATGATTGGCGACTTACTGGGCGAAGGGGCCGTGAACCAGCTGACGCGCCTGATGCTGGTGAATGCCCTCTACTTCAATGGCCAGTGGAAGACGCCCTTCCCAGAGTCAGGCACCCACCACCGCCTCTTCCACAAATCTGATGGCAGCACTGTTTCTGTGCCCATGATGGCTCAGACCAATAAGTTCAACTACAGTGAGTACAAAACCCTTTCCCCAAGTCCCACAGCTACCGCATCTCTTCCCCGGGGTGCTCCCCTCTCAGGGAGGAGAACCCCTCGAATATAGCCCATCTTTGACAAAGAATCCCCAGGTAGGAGCTACTGGGATAACTGGAGCAGCAGAAAGTAGCTTTATATCACGCAAGATCAAAGTGCAGGGCGCCTGGGTGGCTCAGTCAGTTAAGTGTCCAACTTTGGCTCAGGTCATGATCTCCCAGTTGGCGAGTTCGAGCTCTGCATCAGGCTCTTTGCTGTCAGCTCAGAGCCTGGAGTCTGCTTCGGATCCTGTCTCCTCTCTCTCCCCCTCCCCCGCTTGAGCTCTGTCTCTCTCTGTCTCTCAAAATTAAATAAAAACATCAAAAAAAAAAAAAAAAAGTCCAGAAAGTCCCTCCAGCCCAAATATGACCACATGACCCACGTGTTTCTAGGTGATCACCAGGGGCTCACAGATCCTGCTGGGGGAAGGCCTATGTGGAAGTTGAGATGAAGGAGATGCTGGGATAAATCAGTGGCTGGGTGTGGGGGAGAGGGGGGTAAAGGCAAAGAAGGCCAAAAGGAGACAGTATCAGAAGATGCTGAATTGGCAGAAAAGGAGGGAAATGGGGATAAAAAACACCGACTAGGGAGCCTCAAAAGCCAGGGTGGAGAGGTGGCTTCCAGAAAGAATGGATGAGACAGAACTAGTTGAAAAGCCAGTGCCGGGTCAGAAGCAACGAGAGCTGAAGCCATTTTCAGTGCGCCGTCTTGGTGTCTTCACAGCTGAGTTTTCCACCCCCGACGGCCATTACTATGACATCCTGGAATTGCCCTACCACGGGGACACTCTCAGCATGTTCATTGCTGCTCCCTATGAAAAAGAGGTGCCTCTCTCTGCCCTCACCAACATCCTGGATGCCCAGCTCATCAGCCAGTGGAAAGGGAATATGACCAGACAGCTCCGCCTCCTGGTTCTGCCCAAGTAAGTCACCCCTTGCTCGCACCACACTTGCCAATGCTCTAATCCTCTCTATCTACCCCTCCCCTCCCCCAAGGCTCCCTGAAGGGACCACCCCCATGTTTCCCAAGTATGACATTTGCAGGGCAGGGACATGTGTGGGAAGCTGATGGGAAACACTCTGGCCTGGGTTTGATTAAGATTCCTCTCCTCATCTCTGCTCCTGTTTCTGCTGGAGGGCAGAGGGCAGCGGGGAATTTTCCTAGACCTTGCCCCCACACTCCCCACCCTCAGAATATCCAGCAAAAGCCAACCAAAAGCAGAGCCAGAAAAATGAGCGGGGAGGGGAGAGGGATGGATCAGCCTTTGAGATGACCCTCTCCCACCCCCATCTGCTCAAATCAACATCCACACAAGAGACAAAAGGAGACAAAGCAGCCAGAACTACAGCTTCTAGCTGGCTTCCAGCAAAGCACATTAAAAAAATCCTTCTGCAGGAGTACAGAGGGTGGAGAAGGCTGAGACTGGGTAATTCCAGAATGGCAAGGAAGCCTCCCACCACACCTGCCCCAAATTTCCAGCCGTTATAATGCCATGCTTGGGGAAAGAGGAAGGTTCAGTTGTTTAGGGTGCCCTTGTGTTCTCTACCCCCACCCACCCCCACGTCTAGAAAACGAGAACCGAGGCGACTCGGGCCCTGATGGGAAGCAGAGGTGCCCCAAAACCTCTCTGCTGGAGTCCTCTTCAGAATTCGCTCCCAGAAACACAATCTACAGACCAGATTTTTGTTCAAATATCTTGCAGGAGGATGTGCCCTTTGCCACCGCCCCCCTCAAGATTCCAGGGGGTGAGGGTAGGGGTTGTTCATTTACATTACACCTGACGCACAGATGTGAAAAAACCAAGCCTCCCTCCTCCACTTTCACACCTATCCCCATCCCGTCAGCTGAGGGGGATACGTGGACAGGGCCTGGCAGAGGCAACAAGGGGCGGCCTGAGCTTGAGCTATTTCCCCCTCCTGTTTACAGGTTCTCCCTGGAAAGTGAAGTCAACCTCCGGAGACCCCTGGAGAACTTGGGGATGACTGACATGTTTAAGCCAAACCAGGCGGACTTCTCGAGTCTCTCAGGTAAGAGATTTTCCTTCCACCTCCTCCTTATGCTGGTGGACTGGGGGGCCCCCCCGAGAGGACAAAGGAGTGTATCTCTGAGAACCCCAGCTGATCCACACTCGGATCCGCTTGTTTCAGATGAAGAGGCACTGTACGTGTCACAGGCGCTGCAAAAAGTCAAGATCGAGGTGAATGAGAGCGGCACGGTGGCGTCCTCCTCCACAGGTGAGTCAGGCTCAGGTGAGGCCTGGTGAGTGTCCCCCCAGGACTTCCAAGGAGGGGCCCACGTCTGGGAGGAACCCCACGGCCCTGCTTCATCAGCCTCTCCTCAAAGAGGGGCACCCCCCACACCAGGTGCTCAGGGCATCACCCTTATCCCCCCAGAGTTTCTTAGCCTGCTGTAGGCCCACTTTTCCTGGGATCCCGGTCCCCCACCCAATGGCTCCTGAGGCCCCGTGAAGGTGAAAAGGCCCCTCAAAGGAAGCCTTGGCTTTGTGCTCATGGTGGCCAGTCGGCTTAAGGAACTTGCTTATCAACATTCTAAAAAGGGTTACACAAATAGCTGTTGGTGAGTAGCTGGTAAATCTCTCTGAAATGCCTGGAGGCAGCCAGTCCTCAGAGAACTTCCCTAAACTGTTAAAGTTTGTGACGGGAAGAACAACTAAGCCTCCTAGTCGCCCTCCAATGCTGCCATCAGAAGGCTGGTGTCAATGGATCACTTATGATCAATCCAGGCACCAGTGCCCAGTCCCTCTGTTCTAACATTATTTCCTCTCTCTCAGCCATTATTGTATCAGCCCGAATGGCCCCCGAGGAGATCATCATGGACAGACCCTTCCTCTTCGTGGTTCGGCACAACCCCACAGGTGAGCCGGGGCGGGGAGGCTCCACTGCCCCCTGCCCCCGCGTCTCTTCGCCTCAGACACCAGTCCAGACAGGTGTAGACGCTCCCTCCTGCCCCAGTCCATAACTCTGCCCCTCCTCCTCCCTTCAGGGATGACGCTCTGTCACAAATTGAGCACCGTGCCAGGACCCCAGCCCTAGCTTAGTCACTCCAAAAGCTGGGACTCCAGACAGCTCACTCGCGTTCTCACATCTCAGCTCATCCATAAACATGGGGCTGGGCGAGCCATGCCATTTCTCCCCGTTCTCATCTCCTACGATTCTTCCATTCTCAGGAACAGTCCTCTTCATGGGCCAAGTGATGGAACCCTGACCACGAGGGTGAAGCAGTCCTCATCTGTGACAGAACTGGAGATGTAGCCAAGAAGAAAGAACTCCAAAGGAAGAAAACTTTTATTTTAATTAATTTTTCTGGAGAAAGAGAAGGCCTTTGCCTTCAAAAAAAAAAAATGGTAAATCTTTCAAATCTGCCTCTTAGACCTCAGCCTCTCCCAGGAATGGAGAAGAGGACCTTTCAGGAAAACTCCCTCGTGGAGCCCCCTGGGGAGACCGCCAACACTCAGCTGAGTCTCCAAAGCAGACTGTAAAACATGCACAGGCACACGCACAGCTGCTTCTGCCCATCGCTCTGCCCATCCGGGTCTTCAGACCTGGACCCCACCGAGACCCTGGCAGGATGGCACCAGAAGGCTTTACGGGGGCTTTTGTGCGCTTGGTAGACACTATTTGCGTTCCAGTCACGTTGCTGTCACTCTTGCACTGTCTGCCACTGCTGAGGAGGCTGGCGGCGGGCCAAAGAAGGCCAGTGGAAGAGACACCCTTTCATCTCGAGGCCTGTGCTCCCTGGCTCGGCGGTCCTGCACACGGACAGAGCACCTGCCCGCCTCCCTGCGGAGACCCCCTCCGACCTGGCCGGCTCCCTCCCAGAAACAGTGTGCATGTATTATTTTGGAGTGTAGGTGACTTGTTTACTCATAGAAGCAGGTTTCTGCTTTCCACAAACTTTATTTTCAGGAATGGGCGGGGGGGGGGGGCGGGGAGAGTGGGATGTGTGCCTGGCTCTCGGCCCTCATCTGGTGGGGAGGGTGGGATGCCGGGGTGTGCCTAGTATTTATCACAGCCTTGTCCACATGTGCTTGTTAAAGAGAAAGAGGACTCTCAAGAGAAACGTATAATCTGAACTAGCTAGTAGTGTTCCTCGGTGGTCTTGGTCATTGCATCTCAGGAGTCTGGCCACTTGACTGGCCACCCTGCTGGGTGGCCAGCATGGTGGGGCCCACACTGCCACCTTGTGGCTGCCCGAGCCTTCTTTTCCTCGCCCTTCTCCACTCGAGGGCTGAGACACCCCCCCACCCCCCCCCGCAAGATGATCTAACTTCAGCCCACTTTAGGGACCAAAAGGATGTGGCGGGTAAGAGAGATCGGAGTGAGGACAGAGTGGTTTCAAAATTTTCCAATATATTTAGGAACACGAGAGCAAGGGGCTGCACGACCTAGAAGGACAGAACTTTCCCCAATTACAGGGTGATTCATAGCCGCATTGGTGACTCACTTCAACGTGTCATTTCCGGCTGCTGTGTGTGAGCAGTGGACACGTGAGAGAGGGAGAGAGAGAGAGACTGAGAAAGAGGAGGAAGAGGAGAGAGAATGAGAGAGACCATGAGCCTGGACTCAACTACCCCAGCTAGGTAATCTTTCTGAAAACCAACGAGCTAGGGGGCATGACATCAAGACCGATTCATCGAAGAATTGCACATAGATGTCGAATGAATGAATGTGAGCCAGTAGGACCCTAATCATCCCACCGTGCTCCTCAGTGAAAAATCTTTGTTCTTTGTGTGTCTGTTTGTTTGTTTCTCATCATGCACTGGAGAGTGACAGCCGCACACAGTACCCGTAAGGATACCCCAATGCGGGGTCCGACATTCTTGAAACTGTTGAATTATATGCTTTTTAACTTTTGATATATAAACAAGTAAAATATTTTTTAAAAATAATAAATAAGTAAAAATAGTCCGAAAGAGTCCCTGCCTTTATTTCCAACATTTTGCACAGTACAAAGTCAAAAGCTCATCAGTTCATAGCCCTTCTCCAGTAAAGGGGAGCTTTACAAAACACACACCCACAAGCCCAAGGCACGAAGACCTGCCACAGGGAAGTCCACAGGGTGGACCACCGGGGCTGCACAAGACCCAAGGGACATGGTGTGCAGGGCATAATTCCACACCCCCCCCACACTGGGTGCCACCGTCAAAAGGGAAAGAGGGGTCCCCCGAACACCTGTCACCTCATACCTTCCCTGACAGGCCTGCTCATGCCCACTGTCCCTGGGAGTTCCCATCTCTGTTCATGCCATCTCCTTCCCCGCCAAATGCCCCACCCTGCACCTGCCCCGCTCCCCACTTCTCAAAACCCAGACCGAGTCTGTTTCCTTCGCCTGGCACTCCCCATGGGTCGGGTAATACGAACATCTTCAAATGGCACAAAAACAGCCAAAAGTGATCATTCTGCCTGGTTAGAATCTTACCTGTTCTCAAGCTTAAATAAGCCCACTGCCATGGATAAAGATAGATTTCAGGCCTTGAACTAAAGGAACCTTCACGTTATAACTTTCTCTAAATTGTGTTAGACTTCCTTGGAGCAGTTTTAGATCATGACATAAATTCAGGAAGGGCATCTGTTCACTGCTCACCCTCACTCACTCGACCTATGTGAAAGGCCTTCCCACTCACTGCCCCCGCCATTCCTGTGTCCCTCTCGAGGGACAGTCAGGGACCTTCTTGGAAGCCTCCAACATGGTGCACTAATGTGTTCCAGGTGGGTGCCGATGTCTGGCATCTTCTCTTTATGGATTCATCTCTTTGGATTCATCTTTTTTCAGGCCTTCTCTTCCCTCATGAGGGTCTATATAGTAAGAGGGGTCCTAAAGCCCAATCCAACCTGGAAGGAAAGTCTTCCTCTCTCCTTAGAAAGCCAAAGGATTAACTTTACTGGAATTAAAAATTTAAACTTAATGGAAGGAAGGAAGGAAGGAAGGAAGGAAGGAAGGAAGGAAGGAAGGAAGGAAGGAAGGAAGGAAATGGGAACCAGAGCAAGACCCAGAAGAAAGGAGTAGAACGCATAGCCCACTAAAGCCCACTCTCAGCTTTAGAGAGATGCTCTCAATCTCAGTGAGTGCTTCCTCTTCCCTTTCCAAATCTCTGGCAACCCCTGTAGGACCAAGATATGGTCACAGAACTAGAGAAAAGGGGCCATAGAGGCAACTTTGGCCTGCTTCTAGCTGGCTCAGACCAGAGCTACCCAAACTAGACATGGCCTAATCCAGCTCACGAGATCACTGAGATTTGTAGCCAAAACTTCAGCTGGTACTAAAGTATTCCTCTTCCTGCAAGAATACTCCCTTCCGCTCACACCGGTCTCCCTTTCAGCTTGTAGTAGGTAGCTGGGGTCATGAAGGCAACGGTCCAAGAATTCAGGGATACAGGGACTCAGATAGATCTTGTGTCCTCCTTACACCCAGAAAATATGACCAGTTCCAGGCACTGGGCTAGTTGTTGAGGATTTGCCTATCTGTAACAGATTTGCTTAGAAACCACAAGAGCCTCAAAAACCAGAACAAGTTAGCCTGATTTGACAGTGGACAGTTCAGAAACCATCCATACATGCTGAGAGGTCTCAGAAGAAAAGGGTTCATCAGAAGGCCTCACCCCTGCAGAGAGAGTTTGCTCCAGGAAGTGCCCCATTTAGCGGTGCCCTCTGCTTTTCTTGGATATTTTGAGCACAGAGATGACGATGTAGCCTCACAGTGGAAAGCCTGCCTGGTCCTGCTTGGCTCCGCCCGGGCCCCCCCCTTACCCTTCCAAATCTCTCTTCCTCTATTTCTTTAGAAATGAAAAACCAACCAGATCTGCTTCCAGCCATCATTACATTTCTCATAAGCCTCACGCAGTGGGATTATTTATCTGCCCACGTGTGGGCAAAGGGTATGACTCATTCTGTAAATCCCTCAATGGTAAAAAAATATTCCATCAGAATGAAACTTGTCAAGGAGACACCATCTGTTTTCCAAGCCGCTTTCCTTGAGGTGGTTCCTCAAGTAAATTTTGGGGTGACAGTAGCAAAACTACTTAGGCTGTGGCATTTGTGAACACGGGTCTCACGTGCCAGTCACCAGAGGGTCCTGCGCTCACACCTCTGCCTTTCAGCCAGCACACCGGCGTCCTACCACCACATGGCCTTTTATCCCCTAGCCACCAGGTGTCGCTTTGACTCCAGTGGAAAGCTCTTCTTGAAGCAAAGCAGCTGTGGCTTCTGCCAAAATCTTCCCGAGTTTGCACCCCATTCAATCAAACAAGTATTTATTTAAAAGCTTAACTTGATAGGGGTGCTGTGAAGCACGTTTTGCAAAGTGTAAGTGGTCTTTCTAACTATCCAGTACCTAAGGAGAACAGACACTAAAAAGCTGAAATGCTACGTGAGTCACTTCAAAAAGGGCTGAAGGGAACACTGTCGAAATGATCACTAGAGTCTACACCAGACTGTGAGGCTTACTTGGAGTGGGGCGTTTGCTGGAAACTTACAAGATGGAGAAGACGGATTTGGGTCTGTGGGGCAGAACTGTAGGGCATTTGAGAAAACACTGTGAACAAAATGACAAAGGAAAAATAATAGCAAGGCACGTTCAAGGGACACACCTGAGGAGGAAGTCCCAAGTCACCTTGAGACTGCTCCTCCCTCCTCTGATAACCCAGCCAGTCAAGTCTCCCCTTCTCCTGATCTAGTCAGGCAAGTCTGGACTATGTCCCTTGAATCAGCCATGCTTTCTTGTTATCCTTCACGTCCCAGGCTCATAGTCTGCAAGTCTAGGAAAAGGCAGTGACATTGACCATGGCGGGAAACCAAAAGATGGGATGGTTTCAGGGGAAGGCGAAGGTTTTATCAAGTGAATTTTGAGACGACATTGGGATTTCCAAATGGGGGATCCAGGATACACTTATTCTACTAATGTTGGGTATCTGCTGCCGTATGTTGGGCATTGTGCCAGGCACAGTAGAAACACCAAAAGACAGTTCATCCTTTAGCAGAAATAATACATGTTGAATATGCTACCCACCATACACAAAATTAGAGTTTAGAATAGTTTGGATTAGAAGATTTAAATATCTAGATTTGATAACCATGAATACCAATCATAATTGAAGCCAGTCAACAAGCACTATGTTTGACGCTGTGAAGAAACAGAAGATGAATAAGATGCCATCCCTGAAGGGAGCGCCTGGGTGGCTCAGTCAGTTAAGCATCTGACTCTCAATTCTGCCTCAGGTCATGATCTCACAGTTGTGGGTCTGAACCCTGGATCGGGCTCTGTGCTGACAGCATGGAACCTGCTTAGGATTCTCTGTCTCTCCCTCTCTCTCTCTCTCTCTCTCTCCCTCCCTCTCTCTCTCTCTGCCCCTCCTCTGCTCATGCTCTCTCTCTCTAAGTAAATAAATAAACATAAAAAAAAAAGATACCATCTCTGAAGGAGACAATCCAGCTGAAGAGACAAGGCCAACTCACACGTGCAGCCAAGGGACAACACGGCATGCTTACCGAGAGTACCAGGCAAGGTTCTTAGCTACCAGGGACAGAAACCAACTCTAGCTAAGGGAAGCACCAGAGGAAACTGGGGAGCTCAGGGAATTTCCAGGAGGGCCAGAGACCCAGAGAAAGGTCTCACACTAGAGGTAGCACCCCAAATCACACTGGTGACTCTGCCCTATAACCTTCACTGGGCCCCGGACACTGCCATTGGTGCCGCTGTACTGGCACCCTAGGTTTTGACCCTCTGCCCTTCTACCAGAGTCTTATATCCCTTCCATCACCTCATTCCTTCCTGGACCAAAGTCCGGACAGATGCACAGATTGGTCGAGTCCAGCAGACATGCCAATGCTGTGGGCACAAAGAAGGCTGCAAAAGTGAAAGTCAGGAAATTTCTCTCTTTTTAAAAATGTTTATTTATTTATTTTGAGAGACAGAGTGCAAGCAGGGGAGGGGCAGAGAGAGGCAGGGAGATACAGAATCTGAAACAGGCTCCAGGCTCTGAGCTGTCAGCATAGAACCCAACTTGGGGCTCGAACTCACAAACCACGGGATCATGACCTGAGCTGAAGTTGGACACTTGACTGACTGAACCACCCAGACACCCCAGGAAACTTCTAATGTTTCACTGGGAGGTTGTTCTGTCTCACCCTAGACTCATAAGGTGGGATTCCCAAACCCTACGACATGGGGTTGGAGCCTGGGAAGTGAAAAGAAGGGCAAACATCCACCACAGAAGATATTCTAATTGTCCAAACTGTTAGGAACAGCATATAGTAAGGTCCCGATTGCTCAGTTAAAAAGAAGAAGAAGAAAGAAGAAAGAAGAAAGAAGAAAGAAGAAAGAAGAAGAAGAAGAAGAAGAAGAAGAAGAAGAAGAAGAAGTTGTTGTTGAAAAAACAATGATGACTACAAATAACATCATCTGGGAACTATGGACTACTTAAAGAATGTGCAAAAAGTGGGTGCACAGGTTATCACAAGACGGAGAAACACAGAGCATAAACTCATAGAGATGAAAAGGCTTCAGGCCACCCCCCTGCCAACCACCGCAGGAACCACCGCTACAACCAGGTGAGGGAAGGCTCAGGGAGGTGTCAGCATGGTTTGTAGGGTGACAATACAAATTAGTCATCAACGTGAGTTGATTGGCCCATTTCAGGCACCTCTCCAATTTGTAACTCTCCATTTCATCTTTGTGCCTGGATTCACAAAGATGATCTTCCAGCCTTCCATTTATCCTTTCATATTGTCCCCCAGATTACTGTAAGATTAACCTTCTTAAAAGTGTTCTCGCCAAGTTATTCATCAGCTCAGGCAACCATAGTGACTCCCAACTGCCCACGGCCTCGAATCCGAACTCCTCTGCAGACACAAGCCACACTGGATCCACTAACTCACAGATTCGCTACATTCACCGTTTGCTAACAGTGAAGAAATCCAGCCCACTGTCTTCAAAATGATGTAAACCACTTGAAGTCTAGGACTCTACATGAGCAAAACCCATATTTCTAACAATTCTCTCACAAATCTTCTCTTTTCTGCAGCGAGGCAATGCCACGCTGAGACAAGGAATTCTAGAAAGTATCAGCTTTCCAAGGAGTGTAGGAGTTCACATCTCTAGAGCTTCCAAATTTCCACAGGCTGTTGCTCAGCTCTCCGCTTTACGTCTTTGCCTCACGGCTCATTACTTCCTTATCTACAACCTTCTCCTCTTCCCACCAGGAGCACATTTCTTTCATTCCTTTTGCCTTCTGCCCTTCTTACACATTTCCTTTCCTTTTTTTCACTCCCTAATGATTTACCCTTCCTAACTCCAACAGCTTGCTTTATTGATCTTATACTTGACCTAAAAAAAAAAAAAAAAAAAAAAAAAAAACAACTATCAAGATACTTCCGCCAACATGTATGCCATTGGCAAGCTGAAGGCAGAGGAGAAAGGGGAATGAAAAAGAGGAAGAAGACAAAGGAGTAGACCAAAAAAAGTTGAGAATGGGAGAAAATGACCAGCGCCACCGTCAACAGGCGTTGACAGTATGCCGGATACTCTGCACATCCTCAAAACCATCTTGCAAGGCAGGTACGGCCATCCTCAGTTTTCAAATGAGGAAACTCGGCTGAAATGACTCACTGAGGCCGCACATCCGGTAAGGGTCAGAGACCACACTATATGCCAGATGCATTAGGCCGCCTGTCTTGCCACAATAGCATATGACTTCCATATCCAAGAGGAAGAAAAAAAGAACATAAAATGGTGACAGGCGAGGCCTTCCCAACAATTGTTTCAAGTGGTACCCGAAAATTAAAAAACGTCATTTTCCACATGACAAAATTTAAGATTTTCTCTTAGGTGCGAACCGCTTTACTTGACCGCAAGGAAAGATACACGCACATGGGCAGCCAAAGAGCCCGTATCCCAATCCACAGCCTCCTCATTTTTAAACTTGTGTCTAGGCTACATGTGTCCCTTTTCAGTTTCGACCCATGCTCACCTTGTAAGATGCTCTACATTCCTCTGGCCTTCGTTCATGCCCCTCTCCCTTTTCTTCGCATCGCTTAAATATCAGCCCCTCCTTTTCTCCCTTATTTCCCGTCTCCCTCATTACCTGTGCATTTCTTACTTGAGGAGAGTGCTGCATCTAGCAGGTTCTCAGTACATGTCTATTTTGGGCTCCATCCTTATCTTATGTCAGCCCCACCACCGCGCTTTGTCTAGCCTTCCCCAAGTCATCGCCCCTACCCCAAATCCAGTTCCCACCCTGCTCCGTCTCCATCGCCCCAGGCCCTCCATTAGTCCTCCCCGCTTTCTCACAAACTCCAATGGTCGTCCCTTCCGCCTCTCACCCCTTTTCCCGCCTTTTTCCCCCTCAAGGTGCAGAAGCGCGAGGACCGCATTGTCCACCACCCCCCATCCCCCAACCAGCCTACCAGAAAGCCTTGTTACCATGACGATAGAGCTACTCAAAGCCGAAGTCGAGGACCTGGTTGCCATGGCTTCCGCTTCTCCGCCTCCAGCCCCGCCCGCGCGCCCCGCGGCGCTGGCGCCTGCGCAGTACGCCACTCGAAGGGCCTCCGAGCCGGGGCGGGACGGGGCGGGGCTTCAGGCTAGAGGGAGGGAAGGAGGAGAAAGGATAAGAAAGGGAGTGGAGCTGGCGCGTACGGTGGCCGAAGAGGGACGCGCCGAGCCGGAGGCTGCAGGATGGTAGGCTGTGCGGAGAGGGAGGGGAGGGGGAACCGAGGGGCGTGGGTTGCACCTGCGGGGGTCCTTGGGGGCCGCCCTCTGTGCGGGCCGCCCTCTCTTCCTCCGGTCCTCGCAGGCCCCACTTACCTGAGCGGGTGGGCGAGCCGGCCTCGGAAGGAAGAGCAGCTGGAAATGGCTTTAGGGAGAAGGGGCGGGGAGGGGCGCATTTGTGGGGCAAGAGGTGGGTGACTAGGGGCGGCGGGACCGTCCCGAGTCGTGGGGACGTCGCGGGTGGCGGTCCAAGGGGACCTCCCGACCACTGCCGCAGGGAAGTCGCAGGAGGAAGAGGGGCGCGGGGGCCTGCCGGCGGAGGGAGGCGGCGGGGTTGGCGGGTCACCAAGACCCTCTGTTCCCGAGCAGCCCAGAGGAGCGGCGGCCCGCGGGGAGAGCCGTGTGTGGGAGGGGACAGTTTCCGGGTCCGAGGAGTGGACGTCCTGCCTCGCTTTATCTCCCAGCTCGCCTACAGGCTGGGGTGAGGTGGGAAAGCCAAGTGGGCTCGGGGTCTTGCTCTCCCGGACCCAGGCTTCGGATCCCCGGCTCCCGTGTTCTTGGCTCTCCGCCCCCCATCCCATTCTCTTTCCGGAGCCCAGGCCTTCCGTCTTCCTGCTGGCTTCCCGCTTCCCCGCCCCCCAATCTCAGACGCGCAGGGCTCCCTTGCGCCCCTCTGCTGCCCTCCCACCACGCTAGCAGTGTTTTCCCTTCCCCACCGCCCAAAACCCTAAAGTAGTATTGTTTCAAACACCCACGGATTCCAGCCCTGGTAATGCCCAGGGAGAGGAGCACTGGAGGGACAAGGCGATAACTCCAGGATATATAGACTGGATGGACCCCCTGGAACTGGGAAACTGAGGGTGCACAGGGTAGTGAGGACTCTGCCCTCCTCCCCGCTCAACTCAGCCTGCACTGTGTTGCACAAAGCTTCAGGAACCACCCTGAATGGCAGTGTCCTAACTGAGGAACTGAAAGGGAAATTGTCACCTGGTGTCTGGAGAGGTGTCGGTGCCTAACAGGAGTCACCTTAAAAGGAAAAAAAAGAGAAGACTGTCAGTGGCCAGATGCCTGGATGGCTGAGGAGAGAGGAGGGTGGAATTTGGGGGTCCCAATGCCCCTGGGCATATGACTGGCAATTGAAGGCAGTGCACTGGGGACATCAGCAAGAATGTATGTCCAGGATGGGGTGGAGAATTGAGGTAGCTTTTCTAGAGACAAAATACCCCATTTCAGCGTGGTGGTGGACAGAAGGACCATGGAAGAAAGCAGACCTCTCTTTGACTTCAGCTATGGGCTGTTTGTCACTCTATTAGGCATTTTAATGACCTGTGGAAGACAAAAGTATGAAACAGAAGGTGAAGGGATAATAATACTGACTCTTAATGTGTTACAGTGCTTACCACGTGACAGGCACAGTTGCATATATCAACTCGTTTAATCCCTCCAAACAGGAAGGTACTTTTATTACATCCATCTTACAGACCAGGAAACTGAGGGCCAGAGACATGAAATAATTGCCCAAGGCAAATGACTCAACTAGTAGAGCCAGGGTTTGAGCCCAAATGACAGACTCAGAAGCTCTGACATGTTCCAGAAGGAAGGGCACCTGCTGGCGGGAATACCCAGAGTTGACGGCAAGGGCTGATTTTCGAAGCAACCGGGGCCATGAATAGAGAAGAGTTAGATGTGTGTGGATGTGATGGATGCATTTGCGGCTGTGTTTCTGGAGTAAACAAACTCAGAGAACCAAATCTCTGACCCTCTCTGGGGTCTGCCCCCTCTCCCTAGATGCGATTCATGCTGCTGTTCAGCCGGCAGGGGAAGCTGCGGCTACAAAAATGGTACCTGGCCACATCGGACAAGGAGCGAAAGAAAATGGTTCGGGAGCTTATGCAGGTGGTTCTGGCTCGCAAGCCCAAGATGTGCAGCTTCCTGGAGTGGAGGGATCTCAAAGTCGTCTATAAGAGGTGACTCACCACTGGCTTTCAGACTGGTCTGGACCCTGCTTGATTGGGGCCTGGCAGTGGGTTCAGATGGCTGAGAAATAAGGCATCCCTTCGGGTCAGGGAGGATTGGAAACTAAGGGCATCCGGAGGGCAGTGATGAATTCCAGCTTCTTCCTTTACTCGCCGAACTTCCCTTGAAGACCTTCTTGTTCCCCACTTGATTGCTCAACCTGACACCTACTTCACCTCTGTCGGAAAGGCCCTATTCTTGTCCATTGCACACGTCCCTCGCAGCCTCATTCAACAGTCCTAGGTCCTGCACCACCTTTCCCAACACACACACACATCCTGTCCAGTTCCTTCTTTGAGCAGGTGGATTAGTTCACTCAGGATTTTGCTGAGTCAAACTGAACAGGTCAGAGGGCGAGAGGGAAAGAGTGTGCATGCCTGTCTTTGCCTGTGCTTGTGAGAGCCACCTTGAGGCAGAGTGAGTTACTATTTGCATACCCTGGGGTCACCCTGCCTGTGTCCAGTAGGGACATAGACCCTGAGCTGGAAATGAGGGCAAATGGGAGGTTTGAGTGCAGAAAGCCTGGATCCGGAAGCAGGCCCAGCAGCCCCCCCAGCTACCCCGCATGTGCCCCTGTCCACAGATATGCCAGCCTCTACTTCTGCTGCGCCATCGAGGGCCAAGACAATGAGCTCATCACGCTGGAGCTGATCCACCGATATGTGGAGCTCCTGGACAAATACTTCGGCAGCGTAAGTGTCCCCACCCACCTTTTCGTACCCAGCAGTCCCCTCTTCTACCAAACCCTGGGACCCTTCCAGGCTCTGCCTAGAAGATTTGGGCGAGGTGAAATTGGAGCAGTGACAACAGTAATTAATTTCCCATTTTAAGCCTTAAGCCTATTAGCCATATCCCTTAATCGGCCCCTGGGCCCAGGGGGAGGCAGATCAGAATCTGCCACTTAATCAAGTGGAGCTCAGCTCGGACCTCTCCCATAAGGACAGAAACCAAGTTCAGATTTTATCAGTGGCTCCTGACCTTGACTTTGCATTGGAATTTCCTGGAGAGGTTTGTTGTTGTTGTTGTTGTTGTTGTTGTTGTTGTTGTTGTTGATTAGTGATGCCTGGGTCCCACCTTCAGCAGTTCTGAATTAACTGATCTGGGGTATAGCCTGGACATTGACAGCTCAGATCTTAGATGGAGAATAGTAATGACTCCATAATTTGTATTCCACTTAATGGTTTACAAAGGGCTTTCAGGCTCTTGTGTCTGCTCCTTATTCTATCCTGCGAGTAGGTGTTGTTATCTGCATTTTCAGATGAGAAAATTGAGGCTCAGAGAAATGAAGTGACATGTGCATCTAGCTGCCTAGGGGCAGAGCCTTGCTTAGAACTCAAGTCTTTCTACCTGTGATTCAGAGTCTTCTCCTCTGTTCCATAGTGTCTAGGAAGGGAGACTAGCCAGCCTCTGGTGGGAACAATGTCACAGATTTGGAGGGGAAGGCAGCAGGAACTACAGTCAAGAAGGAAAAGTCAAACTGAACGCTAAGGCCTATGGGTTGGGGAGGTCATCGACCTGCGTGGCAAGAGCCCGGGGTGGGAGAAGTGGTCCCAAAGAGAAGACCGTGGAGCCATGATGAGAAAAGAAGTGGGCAGGATGCCTGTGTGGCTCAGTGGGTTAAGCGCCTGACTGTTGATTTCAGCTCAGGTCATGATCTCTTGGTTGTGAGATCAAGCCCCACGTGGGGCTCCACACCGAGTGTGGAGCCTGCTTGAGATTCTCTCCCTCTCTCTCTGCCTCTCCCCCCCTCAAATAAACATTTAAAAAAGAAAAGGAAAAAAAAGAAAAGAAGTGGGCGGCTGGGATGCAGGTGGGGTGGGAACGCACCTTGACACTCAACCCTGCCTTCTCCCTCCCCCTCCTCCCAGGTGTGCGAGCTGGACATCATCTTCAACTTTGAGAAGGCCTACTTCATCTTGGACGAGTTTCTGATGGGGGGAGACGTCCAGGACACCTCCAAGAAGAGTGTGCTGAAGGCCATCGAGCAGGCAGACCTGCTGCAGGAGGTACGGGCCTGGGACAGTGAGGAGGAAGATGAGTACCATGGTGGAGGGTGCCCTCCCTGCCCTGGACGCCTGGCCTGCCAGCCACGGCTGCCCCTTCCCACCACCAAGGGGGCCCCCCTCCCTGTGGCGTCTGGCCCCCACAGCACCCAGTTGGCCAGCTTGCCCTCAAGCGCTGACTGCTCGGGGTGGGAGGTATGGGTGGCAGGCAGCCCGCTGGGCCCGCTCCCCCTCTTTCTCCCAAGACCCAAGGTGTCCCATCCTAGCTGAATCTCCCGTGTCCCATCCTTCTCTAGGCATTTAGGGTTGCTCAGGGAATTGGAGAAGGGGCACATGATTCTTCACTCCCCTGGTGTCTTCTCCTTCCCCATTTTTTCTTAACGCGCGCGCACACACACACACACACACACACACACACAAAAGCCTCTTCTCCTCAGAAGCGAAGGGTGGCGGGGACTCGGGGGTTGGGGTAGAGAGTGCCTGGCTGGGGTTCTCCTGCTCTCTGACGCCCCCGCCCTCACCCCATTACTGCCTGCCCCCTCTCTGCTGTGCCACCGCTGAGACTTGGTGCAGGGAGATGAGTCACCGGAATCTGCAATGACAAGCAAGCTGGCCCGAGCTGGCTCTGAGGAGGGGGAAAGATGGGGGCTCATCGCTGCAGTAAGAGAAGGAGCAGAATTGAACTTGCCACCTCACTGGTCTGACTTCCCCTTTATACACACACACACACACACACACACACACATACACACACACACACACACACGTGCCCTGGCACACACCCACCCCTGTTACTAGTGCTCTGCTCAGACCCTAATGACTCATTTCTCTGCAGTCTGGTTCACCTTCCCTCAGGGACCTGATGCCAACTGATTACTCCCTGCCCCCACTCTGAATAAAAGAACCCAGCCAGCTGGCACCCCCAGCCTTCAGAAAGCAGGTTCCCTCCCCTGCCCGCCCCCATCCCAGCTTCACACCCTTCCTCCTCAGATACTGAGACTGCGCCCCTGCTCACCAAGCTCCTGGTTTGGGATTTTCTGGGTGCTGGTGGACTCAACTTGGACCTCCTTCCTCGCCACAGTTGGCCTCTGGGGGGTGGTCCCTGGAGACTGGGGAGCTCCCCGGAAGGGTCCCCAGCTGTTCCAGCCTTGAGCTCATGTTGGCTTCTCTCTCCCCTCCCTGTGTCTCTCTGTGCTTCCCCGACTCGTGATGTTGTTGTCTTGCCCACCCTCCTCTGCCTCATTCCCTGTCCGCCTCTCCTGGTGTCTCTGCGTCACCCTCTGTCTGTCTCTGCCTCAGGAGGATGAGTCGCCTCGCAGTGTGCTGGAGGAGATGGGTCTGGCGTAGCCCCCGCCTGGGCCGCGTGGAGATGTGGGGAGCTGGTGGAGAGGCAGGGCATGAGTGCCCCCTTTTCTCGACGGGACCCAGCTGTCCCTCCTCTGCTGCCTCACCTTCTTTCAGAGTGAGCTGTGGGCTCAGGACCCTCAAACATTCCCTCCCTCCACCTCTATCTCCTGTTTCCCCTTTCCCCAATGAAGGTTTTAGGAGGTAGGCAAATGTGACCAAAATGGGGGTGCTATTTGGCTTTCATTCCCTGCCTTTGAAGAACTAATGTTACCCCAAACTCACTCCCCTCCCTTATAACTGTAAATATATAAATATGTCAGGTTAAAGGGAAAAGGTTTTCAGGGTTCTTCTCTGCTCCCTGCCCCAAAACCTACCTCCACCCTGCCCCATAGTCAGCCAGGGCATCTTCTCTGCCTGGGGCAGGGGCGGGGAGGGGGGTCCTGTGTATTTGAGAGGGAAGTCCTTTCCCCTCATCTGCCCTCCTCCTCCCTCCTCCTTGGCTGCAGTGGGGACTCTGTCCAGTGCCAGGGGAGGGACAGCGTGGTTAATTTTTTTCTAACCTTGCCACTTTGAGGGAAGTGAGCTTTGGGGGAAGGGCAGGCTTTATGGGAGACTGTCCCTCCCTCACTCCGTGTTCTGGGTGAGGCAGGAGCTAAGAGGTGGGGTGTGGGAAGTGGCTGACTTTATTTCCTTTCCTCTGAAATAAAAGGAAAAGCATTTCTGGACTTTGCCTGCTTAGGCTCTGTGAAAGAAGGAAAAGCTTCTGGGATCAGTCAGGAGGGGATGGGAACACTGCCTCTTCACCTCCCTGGAACTAGGTTTGCCAGAGTTAGAGAGAGAGAGGAAGAAAAAAATACAGGACACCCAGTTCAATTTGAGTGATAATATTTTTAGTTTATGTGTCCTATGCAAACACATCCGCTGTTTATTCAAAATGAAATTTTAACCGGGTGTCCTGTACTTTATCTGGTACCCCTATTCCAAATGGGTTTGTGAGCTCAGTGCCTTTCTGAACACGGTGTCTCCGGCTCTGGAGCTGCCTTTGGCCAGGTAGGAGCCATTCCTGGGGACATAGTTTCACACCTCTGAGGTTTCTTTGTGGAACATTTCATTCGGCTGTTTTTTGTTTTTGTTTTTATTTCTTTTGAGAGAGAGAATGCTGGAGCGAGGGGCAGAGAGAGGGGGGTCAGAGAGAATCCCAAACAGGCTAAGTGCTGTCAGTGCAGAGCTCGATTCGGGGCTCCATCTCACCGTCCATGAGATCGTGACCTGAGCCAAAGTCCAGAGTTGGACACTTAACTGAGCCACCCAGGCGCCCCTCAGCTGGTTTAGTTCTATTTGGAGAGAGGAGTCAGGAGTTCAACAGTATATCCAACCCTGTGTGCTTTGCAAAGGGTTGAGAAATGTCTAAAAGCAAGGTGTTTCTATAGCTGGAGGCCCTTCTTCCCTGTTTGTTGCGAAGTATGTAGGACCAGGGAATTTAGGGGGCAGTTAAGGGAGGCGAGTAGGTGGAACAGGGACTGTGGGGAGCCACCAGTACTGCCTAAGAGGCCAGAGGACATGGACAGAAGAGCCTTCAAAGTGGCCTGGAGCTGCCCCACCCTGGGGACCAATGACTTTACCCCCCGCCACCACCCCTAAGCTGGAAGTGGAATTTAAGCTTTCTTAGTAGATGTGGGCCATATTCTACTCTTGAATATGGTTGAAAGTGGTTCCACTACCCTCACTTTGAACAGGGTGTTGTGGCTGGCGCTTCCCTCACCGCCCCTTGGGGAGGACCACGGAGGCCCAAGGGGACGGGTGAATAAGGGAGAACAAAGTCCTAATAAAATAGTCACTTTTATTTCTTAGCAAAACTATTTCCTCCGTGAGGGGTATTTACAACAGAGAAGGGAAAGAATAGGTAAGTTCACACCGAACTGGAGAGGGTGGAGAGGCTCCTGGGAGGCCCAAAGGGCAGGAGACAGACACTTCTTCACACAATTAACTGGAATAGCTTTTTCCGGTTTTGGACGGGGACGTCCCGAGAGGGACTAGTGGGGACCAGAGGCCGTGGTAGGAGAGGGAATTCGCACAAACCACCCGCCCGCCTGGGATGGCCCCGGGAGCCCCCTTGAATGAATTTGGGGAGTTCGGGCTTCGAATCCGGGAAGCTGTCTGACAGGTCCCGGCGCAGCCCTGGGGCGGGGCGACCCGGGGGTAGGGGCGGGGCCAGGCGGCGGCCAGGGATGGGGCTGGGGTGCATGCAAACACCTAGAAGGGGAGAGGAGCAACACGGAGGGGGGGTGGCAGCGCGCGCGTCTCCGGCGCGCGGGGGCGGGACCGGGGCAGGTCACGGGCGCCGGAGCAGCACGTGCTCGATGTAATTCTCCAGCTCCTCCTGCTCCTGCATCCGGCGCTCCTCCGCCTCCGCCTCCTCCTGCGCGCGTCGCGCCTGGGCCTCCCGGCCGGGATAGTGATGCGAAGGCGGCAGGGCGTGGTGGTAGTGGCGGCGGCGCGAGGCAGCGGGTGGCTGCAGTGTCCGCGGCCGGATGTAGTTGGGAAAAGGGTGGTAGGGCCCCGGGGGAAACAACTCGTCCTCCTCGCGATCCCAAGGCGGGAGCACCTCGTTCCAGTCGGGCAGCTCCTCTCGGGCGGGGGCGGGGGCGGGAGGCGGGGGCTGCGGGGAACGGACGTGGGTGGGGGCGGGGGCGACCCGGGGGTGCGGCACGGGCTCGGGAGGGGCGTTCTTCTTCCGCTTCCGCTTCTCCTCCACCTCTTCGATGATGCTGACCACGTCGTCTGCTGGCAGATGGAGTTTGGTGGACAGCTCAATAAGGCTGTCGATCGTCTGAGGGTCCATCTCTTCGTCGTCGTCCTCCTCCTCCCCGCCCTCCTCTGCCCCCTCAGCCTCCTTCCGACGGTGGCCGGGCATCTCCTCCTGGGAGCGCTTGTCCTCGGCTCCGGCTTCTCCGTCCTCCTCCTCCTCTGCGAACAGCAGCGCGTTCTGCCGCGCCCTCTCCGCCTCCTCCGCCTCTGCCTCCGCCTCCGCCGCCTCCTCATCCTCTTCCCCCACCCTCTCCGCCCCGCCGCGTCTCTCCTGCTCCGCCTCCGCATCCTCCCTCACGCTCTCTCGCTCCTCCTCCTTCTCCTGCAGCCCCCGACCCCCAAGGCCGCGCTGCCGGGCCCCGCCCTGCAGCAAATATTGGAGCAGCAGGTCCGAGGCGAGGTCTGCCAGCCGCTCTTCCTGCGCCGCGGCCTGCCGTGTGGCCTCCGCCTGTCGCCGCCCGGCTTCTACCTGCGCCAGCCCTTGCTGTAGAAGGCGCTCCCCAGCCTCAGAGCCGCCCAGGAGTGAGCTCTCCGGACGGCGCGCCTTGGGGAAAGGGGCGCCCAGGCTTTGGTACGCCTTGGATAGGGGTGCCAATGCCTCACCTAGATGTGTTTTGGGGGAGGATACCCCTTCCCCGAACTGGTGGGCTTCAGGAAGGGACCCGCTCTCGGGCATACGCGCCTGGAATTGCGGGGGAGCGGGGGGTGGCAGGGGCGCGCGCTCCGGAACGCGCGCCTGGAACTCTCCCCAGGAAGCGCGCCACACGCGCTCCGGCCCGGGGCTCTCCAGGTTGACTCGGGTCAGAGTGTGCGTGCGAGTTTCCGTTTCTGCTGCCGCTGTCTCTTGCTGGCGCTTGGCGCTGCTCGGACTGAAATCTCGCAGTTCCTGGAGCAGAGAAGCTAGCGCCTCGAGCTCCTCGGAGGGGTCTCCAGCCTCGGGACCATTCTCCTGAGTCTGAGGGCGAGGCGGGGCCGCAGGTGCCTGGGTCTCCGGCGCCGGCAGGCTGTGGGTCTGGCTGCGCACGGTCTCGGTCAGCAGAGCTTCTGCTGCTTCTTCCTTTGGCCCCTGCTGGGAGCCGCCGGGAGCCGGGGGCGAGGCCGGGCGGTCAAGTGCCTGAAGCAGCACCGCGGCCAGCGCCCGGGGATCCACGCCCTGGAAAAGCTCTCCCTCGTCCTGCGGCTCAGAATTTCGAGCGGCTCGGACCTCTGGGGCGCTAACATCGTTCGGCCCGGGTGCTGCGTCCCCAGCTACCGGCTCTTTATGTTCAGAGCTGAGGGGAGGTGGCTGCGCCTCAGGGTGCCCCGGGGGCGCTGCTCCCAACCCCTTGATCAGTAGAAGGAAGCAGACGAGGGTGGAAGCCTGCAACCTGAGCGATTTCATGACCAAAGGACTGCCGGAGACTGTGAAAAATAGAAGGGACCAAAGAAAGAGAGGGTTTCTGTAAGAATTTTCCGCTCTCTGATTCTATATCCCCTTCCCCCACCTTTAATCAGGAAAGCCAGGGCTTCCCTCATCCCCCTAACCTTACCCAGAGGAGGGACGTTTAGAAGCAAAGGAGGAAGATGTTGTGCCGATCTCTGGAGTCGTGTAAATGGGAAAACGCCCGCAACCCTCGCTCCCCCAATGCCTCTTCGCCCCCTTGCCTAAGCCATCTCACTGCCAGCGCCCACGTACTAAGCAGCTAAGATAAGGTGGAAAAAAATCTCTGCTCCCTCCCCACAGGACTCCCCGGATGGTGCGTGGGCGACTTCAGCAGCAAGAGAAAAGCGGCGACTCCCCCACTTATCAGGGACCCTTACCGGGGTCTCCCCGCTGTGTTTTTAACACCCCCATCCGGGAGGAGAGAGAAACCCTCCCTCACGCCCACGGCTGCTGAGGGTTTGAGGGATGGACAGCGGAGTATTTACCAGCTGGTGTCACGATGCGGGAGGTGGAGAGGAGGGTCGGGGCGGGGTGGGGACAGGGAAAGATCGGGACGCGTCCGCCTCGGCTCCGAGCAGTGGCTGGGATAGGAGCGACGGTCGAGTTCTGGCGTCCAGTGGGTTGGGCTCAGCTGGGTCCGCGCGGCTCTGGGCGACTCGCTCGCTCCGGCTTCAGCACGCTGGACAGCGCCCGCGCCGCTGCCGCCTTATAAAGGGGAGAGCGCAGGGTCACGTGGGCTGGCCCCGCCCCATTGACGTCAATGTTCATTCATGGGGAAGCGGGCGGGTGCCTCGAAGCGGGGGGCTGCCCAGTGATTGGAGGATGTGGTCTTCTCCCGGCCTGCGCCTGCGCACTGGGAGCCTCGGCTAGAGGGGCGTGCGTTAGCCTAGCACCAGGGAAATGAATGAATGAATGAATGAATGAAATCGCCGAGGCGGGCGGGGCAGGGGGCTATGAATGAATGAAGGAGGGACGAGGAGAAAAGGATGAATGAATGAATGGGAGAATGAATGGAAGGGTGGATGCGGAGACGCTGCAAAGCGGGAGGGTGGGTTACAGAGCAACTTGCAGCTGCGGCAGCCCGCGTCGCTGAGCCGAATAGGATGGGGGCACTCCCGGAGTCTGACTGGGTATCAGTAGGAGATCCATACTGGGGAGGGGGAGGATAAAGATTCCAAAGCCGAGGAAGGGGCTGGACTCCCCATCCCCCGACCGCACGCACGGTCCATAGGGAACACACCCAAGGACGGCGTGAACCCGAGAGAGGAGGGACGGATCTGCGCGCCTGCGGGCGCTGTTCGCGGATCTACGGTGCGGGGTGCCAGTCCTGGGCCGGGGCAGATGGGTGGATCTTGCGGTTTTGGTAATCCCGTTGGAAAGGGTCCGAGTCAGAAGAAAGGGGAAAGATTGAGGATGTGTGTGCCTCTGTCTTGTCTGTTCACAGTCGGTGCGTGTTTGGAGAAAAAGGTGTGTCTGTCCTTCTGTCCATCTCACTCTGTAGCGTATGCTGGCGCCCCCGCTTGCCCCTTGTCAGCCCACTTCTCCCCACCTTCCTCCTGCCTCTTTCCCTCCCTCTGCTTCCCCCCCAAAGGACATTTGGAGGGCGAGAGCAGACCAGGTGGGGAGGGGGTTGCGCAGGTTGGGGGGGTGACTCAACTCCAGCTCTCTCCACCGCTTAAGGGGAAGGTTTGAACGCGGTGGGGTGGGGGTGGGTGTGCAACGTCAGAGACAGCCCCTCTCTACCACCAGACCCCTCGTCAGTATCTCCTGCCAGAAGGGTTGGGGTTGGGGGCTTGGACAACTAGAGGTTGTGGGGGGGGGGCGATGACGCACAGATTGCGCAAAGAGAATCCATCAGCGAGCCGGGTCCAGTGAAGGGAGACCAGCCGTGGGCGGGGGTGGGGGGGGGGGAGGACGGAAATGGGGAGGGGGTAGGGGAGAAGAGAGGAAGGCAAGGGGAGCAGCCACTGCAGGAATGAAGGGGAGGAGGGAGGTTGAAGGGGGCTGCGGTGCAGGCAGAAAGCTGTGCGGGGGCGTGGGCAGGGAAAGGGGGGAGTGACAATGACACATGCCAGACACACAAGAACTGCGGACACAGGGGTGCCTGTGGGCACACGCAGGACACCCGCGCCCTAAGACTCTGGAAACCGAGATCAGGGCAGTCTGTCAGGGCTCAGAGACTCTTTCTGAGCCAGTCCTCAACCCCCTCCTCATCTCTTCCTAGCACTGACCCTCCTTCTCCCTCTCTCTCTCTTTCTCTCTCTCTCTCTCTCTCTCTTTCTCTCTCTCTCTCTCTCTCTCTCTCTCTCTCTCTTCACACACACACACACACACACACACACACACACACACACACACACTCACGTGCTTTCCCTCTATAGCCAGCAGTGGCTTCTCGGTTCCATCAGTGGCTCGACTTTCCCAGAAGAAAGCCCATCAGCTCTGCAGGGAAAGAGGTGGGGAGGAGCAGAGAGAGAGGCAAGAGAGAAGAGATGGGAGCAGGAGAGGGAGGGAGGGAGGAAGGAATCTGGAACAGGTAGAAGGAACAGGCTAAAGGAGAGGGGGAAAAAAAAAAGCCCTGAGAACCAAGGTGACTGTAGAGATGCCAAAGAAAGCAGAGAGAGGAAGGGGCAGCAGACCCCAAGGCTGTGATTAACCCCCATCCCCCAACACACACAACTGTCTAGGACCACTCCCTAACCCTGTGAGCTCCCCCCATTCCTTTCTCCTCCTCTTCTCCCCTTTATCTTCCCAGCCTGGTTACTGAGAGCAGTGGAATGGGGAGGGGGTCACGTTACCTTCCCGAGGAGGATGAATCAGTGAAATGGCTCTGACATCTGGAGGGGGGAGGGGAAACCATCCAAGAGAGAAGGGGGGAGGGAAGGAGCCAAGGGGGGGGGGGCAGACTGAGAGCTGATGGGGCTAACAACTAAGTGTGAGATGAGGGGAGACAGGCACCTAGAGAAACAGTTTGTGTTCCTGGGGGCTTGTGTACGTCCCCATGCACCTCTGTGTGCATGTACATATATGTGCATGTGTGTTTGTGTGTGTGTAGAGATTGATGAAACATAAACAGGTGGGGAGAAAGGGAATTGGAAGACCAGTTGTGTATTTAATCAGATAGAGTGGATGGGCATGGTAGTGTTCCAATTTAAATATGAAATCTCTCCCAATCTGTGTGGCCATGTGTTTTGCCTGTGTCCAGATGTCTTTGTAGAAGTATGAGTGTGCAGGGGTTCTGATCCTTCTGAGTGTCCATATACTTGCGTGGTTGGGAGACTTTGAGTGCATCCAGTCTGGGCATCTGCTGGTGTCTGAAAAGTGAGCCTGGCTTGATGTGTCAATAGTGTGTGTGTGTGTGTGTGTGTGTGTGTGTGTGTGTGTGTGTGTGTACGCATGTGTCTTTGTGCATTTCCCTGGGTCCTTCCATACCTTCTGATATATGTTAGAAGTTATGTGGATGTTTCTGTCTTGATCTTGCTCGCCCCTCCCCCACATCCACCATGTCTAGATTTCTGTAAAGTAGAGCCACTCCTCTGCAGCCCCCAAGTTTGGGTCCTTGCCCCCCATTTTCAGATCATTCCTCCATTCTTCCCCAACTCTTCACCCCTTCCTTCCTTCACTCAGCCCAGAAGCTCAGGAGGGCTTCTCAGACACTGACATCCCAAGAATTTCAGCCAGCATGGGGTGGAGTAGGGGACAGCAAGGTGGAAGCCAGGCACCCAGGGTGATAGGCTTGGTCATTCCACAACCTGGATCATGCCTGCACGGAATCTGAATTTCTGGCTCTGTTTCCGCCTCTCTTCGTCTCAGTTCCCTACCTGGGTCTGCGCGTTCACACACACCCCACCTCTCAGAGATGTGATGCGCCCTTCATATCCTGCTGCCTCTAGGGGCTTCTGGAAAAAAGCTGGACTGGGGACAGAATCCTGGAATCGGTAGAGGAGGGAGGTGGCAGGAAAGAAAGAACATGGAGAGACAGAGCTGGAAAAGGCATTGCTGAGATGGGACCCTGGAGGGTATGCCTGGTGCTTGCTCTGAGTTATTTGTATAAATCTGTCTCTGTCTTTGTTTCTGAATCTCTCATACTCTCCAAGAGGGCAGCAGGAGAAGCTGGGGTCCGGTGGAGTAGTGATCCAAGCTGAAGATTTGGAAAGCCAGGAGAGGGGGGACAGAGCACTCTGTCTTTTCCCTGAGAAGATTTGGAAGAGAAAAACAGGCCAGGGGCTTGGGGACCCTGCAGCTCACCGTCCCCCCATCTTTCCCTTCCCCCCAACTGGTGACTCACCTCTGCAGCCTTTCATTGCGTCAGCGATGGGGGGACAGGCAGGGAGGGGGCACTTTATGAGAGGGGAAGGGGTCTCCACTTAGAACTGAAAGAAGGCACAGGAAGTCCCCCTGAAAATGGCCCCATTAGAAAACATCATTGCCCTATCCCCTGCCCACCCCAGTTCAGTAGGGTGGAGGGTGGGGAGTCCTGGGGAGGGGACTGAGAGGGGGCTGAGGGCCACTGGTGGGACTGGGGATGATGAGTGATAGGAAGGGGGTGCTCACCCTGATTTTCAGTTCCGGGGTCCCATTCCCTCATACCCCCACCCACTCCTGAGTGGGGGATGGGAGACCCAGCAAGCCGGGGGAGGGCAAAGCCGCAGAGATGAGTCACCAAGAGAATGAGAGAGAGAGAGAGAAAGAGACAGAGATGAGGGGAGACACAAAGAGAGACAGCTTCTGGAGAGACTGAGAAGGGAAAACACACACACCATAAAGATGATATCCACAAACTAATCAGAGAAAGCACGTTACTTTCATAATCCTGAACCAGCCTCCTCCAACACCCACCGGTCACATACAAACATACTATTATTCAGAGTGACACTGATATTCTGAGACACACCCACTTACACAAACACAGTATCACACCTAGCCTCGGCAGTGTCACTCAGACACATGCTAAGATGTGACCAGGGTAATGGAGATTTGCGTTGAGAGCCCTCGTTTCTTTTACATGGGATGGTGGGAGGGGGCAAAAACCCTGAGGGAATGTGACTTCACAAATCCAAGATGCGGCTTCAGGGACTCGCAGGCTATGCCTTGCACACACCACGATACACAGTTGCCTACCTCCCCATCCACACATACATAGTAACATATCAAGCATCCTCCTCATCAAAAAGCCACTTGGAGTACCTGATCCTGGGGTACACCAGGCACGTTGTCCCGAATACATCCCACCCGGACACCCTCTGACTTGTACACACATGTACAGAAACGCAGACACACAAAGACTCCCATGGACACACTCACACGGACGGAAACCACCTTGCGCTGCCTCGCCCGCGTCCACACGTCCTGGCGCCCCCTCGCGTTACTTTTCGGAGTCGCAGTCTCCGGCGCTCTGGAGATCGGCTCCCGGGGGGGCGGTGCCCAAGCTCCCTCCACCTCCTCCCCCTTCCGCGCGTTGCCCACCCAGGAATCCGGAAAGCCAGCGCGCTGGCCCAGAGAGCTGGGAGTTAGACGCCTGGATGGTGGGGCTGAGGGAGGCCGGTCCTGGATGCCAAGGGGAACTTGGGAGAAAAGCCCATAGAATTTGGATAGCAGCGGACTCCCAGGCCCAGGGGAAAGCGAGACCCAGGCTTGTCAGGGCGCCGCGCAGCTGCCCGCCTCGCTTCTGAGCAACCGCTTCTTTCCGCCGCTTGGCTGGGGTGGGGGTGGGGGCGCGCAACGGCCAGCAGCCCTCTCCAGCTCCAGGAAGTCATTAGCCCCATTGCCACAGGGCTTAGAGATCCTCTCTAATACAGGCTGCTGGGGAAGGGGGAAGGATAATGCGCCTCATCCCTCCCCCGCTGAGAAGTGAAACAGACACAGAGGGTGGGCTAAGGGTCCTTTTTATTGTAATACAGCCACGGCTGAAGTGACAGGGAGGGTGGCAGCATGGCCAGGCGCTGAAGGCAGACAAGCAAGGCAGTGTAGCACAACAGCAAAACCGGAACTGGGGGAAGTGATGGAGCAGCGGCTGTCCTCTGTGCCCACCTTCTTCCACCTCCTGGCGCCCTCCTCTGCCCACGTCTCTGATTCCATCCCCAGCGACCCCTGTGCTTACTGTCAACAAATCCCTAGCAACTGTCCATCGTCCAACAAGAAGTTCAAACAGTCACCGCCACAACGAGTGAGGTTCTGAGGCATGCTCTGGCTTGGGACAGACCTGAACTCCAGTCCCTGCCAGGCTCCCAGCTACTCTGAATGACTTGGAAGTCACTTTGATCTTTCTGAGCCTGTTTCCTCCCTCGGTGGTAGATGTGAGGATCCAGTGTAGAAGACAGCGCTGTGCAATTGCAGCTGTTACTACTTGCATTGAAATAGAAAACTGCCAAAGTCCAAAAAAAAACCCCATAAAGGAACCAGAGGAAGGGAGGGATGTCCAGAAATATCTGGAGGCAGGGGTTCCAGTTGCACTAGAAGGAAGCCTGGTTAGAGCCAGAAGATAGCCCCATACTGGGCTGAGGAAACTGCCCTTCCCAGCTCAAGCCCCCTGTTTCATATCCTGGTTCAGGCACTGGTTGGGGATATAGGAAGGGGGCCTGGGAAATAGCAACATCGTGCAAAGTTGGACGAACCCCATCGGGGGGGGGGGCAGGCTTGTAAAGATGTGTCACCAGAGGGTCAACAGGGCATTATGATTGTTTCATTTACAGGCTCTCTCTCCGTATTGCACACAGGGCGGGTGATGAAGAGTTCATGGGGAAGAGGAAGGGAGGAGCAGACAAATGGGCAATGAGGAGCTAAGTGTCTGGAGGGGGGGGGGGGTCCGGGGAATAGGAGGATGGGAGCTCAGAGAGAAGGAGAGAGGGGACACTGATGTAGAGGCGCAAGAGACTGAGAGGGAGGCAGGAGGGGAGCGCGGGGCAAGCTCTGAGAGCTTGAGAAAGGGCGGGAGGAAGAAAAGTAATACGTGTTGGGCAGCTGGACCTTGCACATCCCTCTACCCGCTTCCGCCCACGAGGAGGCAGAAGGGAGAAGCCAGGAAGGACGGAGTTCCCCGCCAGCCTAGGGCGACGGACAAGAAAAGGCTCTGAAGCCTGTGAAGGAACCCATTCTTTGGCCCGTGAGGGGAACGGGCGGACCATAGCAGAGCAAGGGCCTCCCCCAAACCCGGCGATCGGATCCAGTTGTGGGCCATAGAGTGGGCGCGCTAGAGGCGAGATGGCAGAGAGGCAAGGCTAAAAGGTTGGGGGGGGGGCGCTCCGGTAAGGGTAAGCAGGCTTCCCAGCCGACCACGGAGAGTAGGGGGAGGGGGCGGAGCTTGCAAACACTGGGGGGCGGGGCTTTCTGGAGAACAGCGAAAATGGACGGATCTAAATGCTCCTCTCGCCTCCGAGAGGAGAGGCCCTAGATGTCGGCCTCCAGCGGGTACTGTTCTGTGTAACCCTTGACCAGCTCGAGCGCCAAGCCGGCCTAGCAGAGGTCAGCCAGCTGCGACCATAACTGGGACGCCAGGAAAAGCTGGCGCATGGCGTTGAGACCGGCGAGGCGCGGGGCCTGGCCCTGCAGGTGCCGCAGAAGCCGGCTCTGCGCCTGCGCACCAGCGCTGCGCACGGCGTCGACGTTGAGGTAGCGCCACGTGCCGTCACCGCCGTGCGGGATGGGGAAGGGGCGCGTGCACAGCGTGGGTAAGCGCGGGCGCGCGGAGCTGTTTACGTGCCACTCCAGGCCCTTGGCCACCAGCAGGCGCAGGTTGCTCTCACGTGGCCGGTAGGGCTGCCAGTCCTGGGTGAACGTCGCGCTGCACGGAAGGCAACAGTAGGAGGCGGGCCACGTCGCCTCCAGTCTCCGACACGGTCTCGGTGGGCAGCGGCGAGGTGACGGAGGCCCGCAGCGCCGCCAGCTGCACACGCCCAGCCGCGCCAGTAGCACGGAGGCATTGACTCAGACCCAAAGGATGCTCCTGTGGGGGGCAAGAGTGAGCGCGGAGTGGGCAGCGGAAGGGCTGGAGAGCCCAGCGCCTCAGCATCTTCACACCCACGGGCTCCCAGCAGGACCCCTCGGAAGGACCGACTGTGCCGGGCCAAGTGGAGTGGGGTATGTGAAAGCCTGCCCCACCCCCGAGGGTAGCATGGAGGACCCAGGGGCAAGTCCTCAGGATAGGTTCCTGGAGCCCCAAGGAGGGGCGGGGTTAGTGTGCGGGAGCCAGGGGACTGGGGGTGTGGGCCCCTGGGTCTCGGAGGGGAGTGGAAGGGAGGAAAACAGATCAGTCGGTAGGATAGGGGAGCCGGGCGGAAAGGACAAAGATTCACATTAGGATGTTTGGATCCCTGGAGGGAGGCCGGATCAACAGAGAGGAGTCCCGGTCACGGAACTCCGGACGCTTAGGCTCCTCAGCCATCTGGAGTAAGGACTGAGGGTTTGACGGCTGGGAGTCGGGAACTTTTTGACTTCCCCTGGGCAAAAGGGCCTGGGTAAGGACTGGGAGTCCGGGGGCGGGGCTCACGGGCGCCCCCACTCGGTAGAGCCAGCAGAGAAGGAAAGCCGGTGACTGGGCTCGCGGGGAGGACGCCCGGCTACCCGAGCTCCCTTGTCCTTCTCACCTGCTTGGTGATTAGGCCGTGTTTCTTGAGCTCCCGGGGGCCCACTTGGTCGTCCCGGGTGAGCCGTGCCACCTTGACCCCCAGGTTCTGTGTCTTGACCAGCTGCGGGCAGAAGCGCCGCAGCAGCCCGGCCACGCCCTTGCCGCGCTCCCGGGGAGCCACGCACAGCCCCTCCACCAGCGCTGTCTCCCCGGAGTCGATCACGTGCGCCGACTCCAGCGCGATCGGCGGACCCAGGCCGTTAGGGGGCCCTCCGCCCCTGCCGGGACTCTCGGCTCGCAGGGCTCGCCTCTTCCCACACGCTGAGCACTCCGTCGTCACCACCCCGGGCGCCAGGCCAGGCCCGGGCCTGCCCCACATCTCCTCAGCACTTGGGTCTCGAATTCCAGAGCCGGCAGAGAGGGAGCTCATTCGCCGGGCTCTCGTCCACCTCTCGAGATGCTCCAGCTCCGTGTGCACCCCTTGCCTGAGCACTGGCCACGCCCCCTTCCCTTGGATCCACCCCAGGAGCTGGCTACGCCCTCCCGCCCCGGGCCTTGCCACGCCCCGCTTCTTCTTAGCTCCGCCCCGGACCCCGTCTAGGGGCTGGTCCTGCTAACCGCGTCCAGGTGCTTTTTCGTACGCGAGTTCGGTCTATCGGGGGTCCTGACTCCACTCTTGCTCTCACCCCCGGTCTACCCTCTCTTGCCTGCTCTCTTCTTTTTGTGCTCCTGCTCCCAGGAACTCCAAATGAATGCTCAAACACCGAAGCTATCACCAGCCCCTCCCTCGGGTTCCTCTGCTACCCGTGTAGTCTCCATCCCACCCTCATTGGCTGGGCCCCTGGATCCGCACATCCTACTCTTTGGTTCCAAGGCCGACTGGCTCCTCAGCATCCGGACGGGGGCTGGGGGAGAGGCTCGCCTCCTCTCTTTCTTAAGGTCCACTCACCCAAATGTAGCTTCACCCCCTTTTCACCTGGGCCCCGGCTCTCCTCACTCCTGTTTCGCTTAGCCAGCACACGGTGCCGTCCTGTTCTGTTGCCACCACGAAGTCCAATGGCTGGGCCGTGGCCTCAGGCCCCGATCCAGACCTGGGGTTGGCCCCCAAGGACTTGGCCTTGGCCTCAGGCCCTGATTCAGCCCCCAGGGGCTCAGTCTCAGCCTCAAGCCCCCATCCGGATCTGAACTTGGCCTCTGCCTCCTGTAGCGGGGTGTTTGAGTGTGGCTCGACATCTGGCTGGGCCTCTTTTTCAGGCTTAGGGAGCTCTGAGCTGGCTGAATCACAACTGGATTGTTTCATCACCCTGCAGAAAATAGACAACCCAGTATCATGGTCAGAGCCCCTGTTTCCACATATAGCACCTGACACGCGCATGCGCGCTCACACACACACACACACACACACACACACACACACACACACACACTCCCCACAGTACTTTGCTACACAAATACCCCTTCTCTTTCTCTCTCCACACTAACCCTGGGAATTCAGGGCCTCCAACTCTGACCAAATCCCAATCCTACCCTGCCCCACCCTACCAGGGTGCTCCTCAACAGTGACAAACTCAGGAATGCCATGAGCTCCTCATGGACTGGCCCCAAATCTCCTTCAACCCCAGTCAGCCCCAGGGACTCAGGCAAGGGACAGAAGGTCCTTGGAGGGGTAAAAAAAAATGGAAAGACATCCCTCTAGGGTCCCACCATCTCTCTCAGGCCTCTGCAAGAACATGGGAAAGCCCCATCATCCCCACTCCTCCTACAAGAGGGTTCCCTGGGAAAAGCAGAGGGTTCAACCTCCTCCCCTTCCTACCACTGCCACTCTCAATCCCCAGGGCAAAGGGAGGAGGATGTAGACGCCAGATCTTCCCCCTATGTCCACTCCAGTGCCCTCCACTCCCCTCCAACACATACATTCAAACATAAGCCAGAGGAGTGGACAGGTGGACAGCGCCATTAAAAAATTTCAAGTCATTTCTCCCAGGCTAATCAAACCTGCCTTTCCCTTCCTTCTGCTGAAGTTTGTCCTCTCCTTCTCCATAGGAAGACCTGGTTCCACTCTAGGGCTAGATGATTATTTGGAAAAGGGCTCTGTTGGAGCTCCTGCAAACAAGATGTGCACAGGGATCACCGATGCCCCCTTCCCCATTTACCTTCCCTACAGAGAGTCTCTGTGTTCTCTCTCTCCCTCTGTTCTGCTTTTAGTTTCTTCCTATAATTCTTGCTCTGTCTCTTGCTCAATACTTTCTGTCCCCTTCCCCTTCTCATTTTTGGGTCAACTCCTATGGATCTGGTACCCTTTGGCCTCCAGCTCTTCTGTTTTCCCTGCCAGAGACAGGGCCAAAGAGAAAGGCCCCTCCCCAAGTCCTGAAGACGCCTCATTTCCAGACCTCTCTCCTTCAAACCAACCAAATCAACTAATCGTTATTAATTTTTATTTGACTGGGGGAGGGGCAAAGGGAGGGAGAGAGAAAGAGAAACAGAATTCAGGCTCCATGCTCAGCACTGAGCCCAACGCAGGGCTTGATCCCAGGACCCTGGGATCCTGACCTGAGCCAAAATCAAGAGTTGGAAGTTCAACCGACTGAGTCACACAAGTGCCCACCCAAATCCTCCAATTAAATCCTCCCCCTCTCTTTCAGCCAATTATAACTGTCCCTTCATATAACCTACATTAAACCTCATTAACCAACATCCCAGGGGACACACATACCAGCTACTTTGTGAGAGATAATATGGTGTTGGTTGGCTATTTATTTATTGTTAACAGGAACATGACCTAGGCTTGGGATAGGGGACAAACAATGACACCAAGGAGTTTAGGGATGATCTTAGCCTCTATGCCATAAACATAGCTTACATGAACACAGCGTGCCTGCTGTACAGACAAAGCTTTGAAACAAGAGCCCCATCTCCCTCTTTCTTTTCAGTCTGATGCTGATGTCTAAGGCTCTCCCAGGTAAGCCTGGATGAAGTAAGACAGCATCAGGCCAATGTCATCAGAGGTGGGGGCAGCACAGGCTCAGAGGATCCTAGAGCCCCTGCTAGAGTTGGGGACCATCAGGTTCAACCCACTTCTTTCACAATGAGGAAACAGACCCCCAAGGAGGCTAAGGTCTTGCCTAAAGTGACTCAGCTTGGGCAGAGCCAGGCTAACAGTTAAGTTTTCCTAGCCCCCAGGCTAGTGGTGGGGAGACCTCTTTTTGGTGTATATTTGGATCTCCAAACCCAGCCTGAAGAGCAAGGAATTACTGGGTCCTTGGCAGGAGTCAAAGGTCCCAAGGGCTGAGGGCTAAGAACCAGAGATGGGACCATGGGAGGAATCCCCACTACCCTCTGCCCATGTCAGCAGTTCCTATGCCAACAACAAGCCGGGGACCAGCTCAAGCATCAGATTCCTTGTGACAGGCAGGAATGACGAGGCTCAGAAGAGATAAAAGCAAGTTAGCTTGTGGCTCCCATCTATGTCTCCAGGCAACCTCACCAGCTGTTCCTGAGTCCCTGGAAAATAACAAGCTGGTAGTTCTGTGCTGACTCCAGCGATTCCCCACTGCCCCAAAAAGGGACAGAAAGTGAGCAACTTGTAGACTGGGACACATCCAACGAATAATTCAAGACATGAGGTTTTGGTTACCCCTCCTGTGCTTTCAAGATGGGGGAGAGTATTTCCAAAGGGTGTGTCTATGCCTTGGATAAAGTGGTTTGTAAGGGGGTCACAGGGAAGAAGGAAGCGCCTGCAAATTCATCTCTTCCATCTTTCCCCCAGTCACTCTTCCACACCTGCTCCCTTTGGTGGGGAGGCGGGGGACAAAACAGTTCCAAATTCCTTAAGCCCTGGGGGAGGTGGGGACTGGGAAAAAAGCAGGTCGGGGGTTCCAGGCTAAGCCAAAGCTGCTGGCTGGCCCCACAACCCTGGCTCCACACTCTGATCCCTTCCCATCCCTCAGAATAGCGCCCTCCAACCGGGCTCCTTGAACTATCGCTCCCATAGGTGTCTAGGCAGAGGAAGGGGCAGCCCTTTGCGTCCAGGGCACTGTGGGAGATGTAGTTCCGGCATCTCCTGGACCAAGCTCCAGGAAGAGGGGCGGCACATCCCCTCCATATCCTCCACATCCTTGGATCTATTCTTTCAATCTTATAAACATAAATGATCGCTCTGGGAGGGGATGATTCTAGTCCTCGCTGGGCATGCTGGGAGCCCCCCTACCCCACCTCCACCGCACCCCACACACCTGAAATATTGATGCCCTTGAGGTCGACAGCTTCTCGGAGCTGGAAGAGGGAGCAGAGGGAGCAGAGAGCGGAGAGGCGGAGACAAAGAGACGGCAGTTACACAAAGCGCCCAAAGAACAGAGCGGGAAGGACAGGAAGGGAGGCAGGAAGGAGACAAAGGCGGACAGGGGGATGCGAGGCAGAAGAGGATGGGAGAGGGGAGTGGCAGCAGGCATGGATATCAGACACAGACATGACACCTCGTGACTCAGGGCCCAGCAGATGCCAAAAAAAAGTCCTAGCGCTGCACCCCCTCCCCAGAGAGACCATAAATAGAAAACAGCGACACACCCCCTTCTCCCCACGGTGTGCGATGGGGGAAGGGGTCAAGGGGAAGAGAAAGCCAGAAAAGGGTCTGGAAGAGAACAGACACCTGGGGACAGAGGCAGGGAGACAAGATAACATGGGGCAAAGGCAGGGGGTGAGGAAGATAGACCAACGAGCAGTGTGTGCGTGGGGGTGGGGGGAGGGTGCTCCAGGGCCACAGTCATGGACTGGGTGGGGACTGTACTCAGGGGTCTTCCCCAGTTTTCCCTCTGCCCCGTTCCAAGAGTGGGGGTGGGGGCGGCAGGCGCGCGAGATTCCGAAGGAAGCTGTCTACTTGACAGGGGTCCCTCTGGGCACCAGGCTCTGGGGACAGGTGGGAGAGCAATGGCGACGGGGTGGGGGAGGGATGACGGACAGGAAAGTGTCTCCGAACACCTAGGCGAAGTCCAGGTCCCAGTTATCTAGGTCACCGGACAGGGAGAGGTTGGGCTGTAGGGGGCGCAGCGGCTGACTTCCCCGGGCGGGGGGGGGGGGGTGGGGGGTGGGGGGTGGGGGGCGGTGGCCTTCTGCTGCCCCCATTCCGCGGTGGAGGAGCACGCCAGCCCCGAGGCCCGCGGCCCCCTACCTCGCCGGAGCCGGAACCGGGGCGGGGAAGCCCAGACACGGAGCGGGGCCGGCCACGCGGACAGCGAACGGTGCCGGTAGAGGGGTCCCTTCGGAGCCCCGAGGGTCGAGCTCGGGTGACGCGCGGGGACCGGAGCAGTCCCAACTCGGAGTGAGAATGCAGGGTCTGCGCTGCGGCTCAGTTCGGCACGCGGGCGCGAGCGGGGACATTCGGGGTTCGGGCGCTGCGGGCACCTCCCGCGGCGACGCTCCGCCGGGCCGGAGGCGGCTCCGAGGGGCGGAGACCCCAGCGACGTGGAGGAAACCCGGCCCGGATCTGGAGTGGACTCGGGGTGGCCTTGGGGAGGTGCGGGCGGAGAGCAGGTGCCCTGGCGGGGCGGGGCGGGGGGGGGGGGGGTCGTGTGGACCTGGGTGGCGGGCGCAACAGGATAGCCTCAAGTCTGGCGGACGAGACTCCGCCCCTTGTCCTGGCTAGGGAGCCGGACCTTAGGTGGAGGTGCCTTGGGTTTTGGGGGGGGGGAAGGGGGTACTGCTGGCTTAGTTATTGCCCCCACGTCCCTAGCACCTCTATGCTGTGTCCTGAAGCACCCCCCTCCCCCAATCTCGCAGTCCTCCCTCCGACCTCCCACCGCCAGATAAGTCAGAGCGACTGGAAGGGGCACGCAGAGCCCTGGGGACCATGTTCAGAGAAACTGATCAAAGAAATTGGAAAGTCGTGAAGATGGGGATGTGAGGGGACACCAGGAGACAGAAGCAGAGAGGCGGAAGGGAGCAGAGCGAGGCCAAGACCGGTCAGAGTGTCCACCCCTCCCCGGGGGGCGCAGGGTAGCCTCGTCCCGCAGGTGCATCAGAGGCCTCAGCTCACGCTCAGCGGCTGGCCGGCAAGCAACCAGGCCCCCACAGGGAAGCACGCAGAAAGAAAAACTCCAGGTACACCCACGAACCCACTCCCTCACCCCCAGCACACGAACACAGAGCTCTGCGCGCACGCACACGTCCTGGGGATCTCCGCACAGGCTCTGCACCTCGTGCTAAACCGTGTGTGTGGGGGAAGGGTGGGAAGAACAGGCAAATGTGGACTTGGAGCACTGTCCCCAATGAGCTGGTGGCCTTGGCACTTAACTCCCGAGGGGCTCCTTCCCACCCTCCCCCCCAAAATGAGGTAAAAAACATCTGCAGTTCTACCCTGTAAGGAACCAGGTAAGTGATGGATGGGGAAAGCCCTTCAGTGACTGTAAAATGCTGCAGGGATTATTAAGGTCTGTTAGGGGTGAGAGCCCCTCTCCCTCGCCCTCCCTCCAGGGTCTACCCAGCTCTCGTGCCCCTCCTGCCCCCAGAGTTAATTTCTCACCTATCTCATTCCACTTTTTTTTTTTTAATTTTTTAAATGTTTATTTATTTATTTTGAGAGACAGAGACAGAGCATGAGCAGGGGAGGAGCAGAGAGAGAGACACAGAATCCGAAACAGGCTCCAGGCTCCGAGCTGTCAGCACAGAGCCCGATGCGGGGCTCGAACTCACAAACCGTGAGATCATGACCTGAGCCGAAGCCGGGCGCTCAGCCGACTGAGCCACCCAGGCGCCCCTCATTCCACTTTTTTTACACTTTCCAATGGGCTGTGATCAGATGAAGGTTCATGTCGTGTTCCTCGGCTCCCACACACATGGCCACACAATAAGTAACTTGACAAGTTACTCAACCTCCCCCCCCCTTCTTCTTTTCTTAATAGGACTTCTCCCCATTTCTATATTTTTTTTCTATTTCTGGGTTTTAAAACTGCTAACACACTGCACATCTCAAAGCCGCAGTTCAGGTGGAACTTGCTCAATTGTGGGATAGCACGTCAAAAAGTTAGAGGAATTGGAGGAAAAAAATCACTAGTGGCAGGCGGTAGATGCAACCAGGCTCTAATCCTCCCCCTTTTCACCAGAAGCCCCGCCTTCTGCTACCAGAAACTCTGGGATTGGTCCAACGTCCTCCACTTCCAGTTCCGTCAACCAATCAGAATAGAAAGTCCCCCTTCGCCCCGCCCCGCAAACCCTTCAAGTCCAAACCACTCTGAAGGAAGAAGTCAGCGCCCATTGGGCCGATCAAACACCGTCAGGGTCCCAAATAACCAAGCTCAGACTTCTGAAGTCTCAGCTCCCCAGAGGGGCTAGCGGGTGGTAGTGGTTGGAAGATGACTAATCTCCTGGCTGCCCCTCCCAGCGAGGGAGAACAGGAGGCTGTCAGCATCCTTAAGTGCTCTGAGGATGTTGGCAAGTGGGACATCACCCTGTGCCACTGTGCTTTAAAAGAGGCCGAGGTTAAGACCGGTGGGGATGGAAGAGTGCTCTGCTGGTAGAGGTCTGGGTTCCAGAGCCACCCTGTACCCCCTCCTGATGGTGAGCCACAGCACCACCCAGAATGTTTACAGAGCACTTTGACTTCATTCTCACAGCACTGTAGGATGGGTGAGGCTGTATAGTGGGGGTTCCGAGAGGTCGCATGATGTGGGCCAGGGACGCTGGGGGGTTTTCTGACTGCAAATTCAGACCCCACTGCCCACTCACCTCTCGGAGGTGCTTTGCAAGCTGTAAAGCAAGCAAATGCCAGTGCTGTTAATGCTGGAGATTTCCCTTAGTTGCTCTGAATTTTGTAAACACCTATACCTTGGGGTCCCTATTGGCTTTGGCCCTCACGCTGGGCTTGCTTATTTGGGCCTTTTATTTGGGAGAGCCTGATGTCTTGTTTGCCTTCTCTCAGGGCAGGTGGGCCCTACTGTCAGCCGGGCAGTGCTGTCGCTGTCTGTCATTTCTTTTGGGCCCATCCTCTGCCGCAGGGGCCTCCCCATCCTTGCCTTTCTCTCCCACCCCTCGTCCCCAACAGACCACCTTGGGTCTTCCTCCCTACCTTCTGAACACCTCCGCACCCCAGGATTCTTGTGTCCAGGACTTCCTCCTCCAGAGTTTGTGGGTTTTGACTGTTCTCCTCTCTGACCCCTCTTCACCCTCTGACTCTCCAAGCTGTGAGATCGAGGCTGAGACCCCTGCCCTCTCCCTGATCCAGTGACCCCTCTATCTGGGGAGTTCCCTAATCCACAAGTCAGGTCTTGACTTCCCAGGTCGTCTCCAGCTATCTGTGGGATGACATCAATTGGCTGATAGCAGAGAAATAAAATATGCTTAACAGGAACTGAACTGGGCACCTCGTATGCTTTTTGTCGTACAACTTTCGTGACCAGCTCATCTGCAGATAAGGAAGGAGACCAAAGATCAGAGGGTTAAGTAATTGGCCCCAAGTCACAGAACCAGAGAATCCATAAAAGTCTTGCTTAGGATTATAACACTGAAAGGAATCATCCAGATCATCTCAGAAGGCAAAGTATCACAGATGCCACATACTCCTGGTGACTCACGGTTTCCTCATCTGTAAAGAGAGCATAGCACCTAACTTCCAGTAAAGGTTGAATAAGATAATGAATGAAAAGTGCCTGACATTGCATAGAAATTCAATTAAAGGTAGGTGTTACTATCTAGCTAACTGGAACAGCAGTTCTCACATGTGGGGCACTGTAGCTTATACACTGGAATTCACACATAACCAGAAGCCCATCTTATTTATTCTTCCTTTGGGGCTGTCAGATGTTAGGAACTTCGTGAACCAGGTGATAGAAAGCTGGGAGACCATTGAGCTTGATGGTGAACTCTTTTTAGAACAAGGCTGATGTTACAGTTAACTTTATGCCTTTGGCACTTTGTTCAGGTCTTGGGCACATAGTAAGTCCTTAATAAGTATGTTACGAATGAATGAATGAATGAATGAATGACTTCAACCTGTTTCTAGAGTGGGGTAAGGCAAGACCACCTTTGACCACTTATCAAAGGTCACCCACTGGGTAGAGGTAAGACCAGATTCCCGGTATCTTAACCCCAAGCCAATGCACAACCCAGCCTCACGCTACATTTCTAAAGGGTCAGCGTGATGGCTCTGCTTAGAAGTCCCTGAAGTTCCGCCTCGTCTCTCCCCACTCATCACCAGGTTCCTCTCTCCAGTCCACATCATGCAACACCAGTAACATCTGTCATTCATTCATTCGGCAAACATTAATGTCATCTTCTATGGGCCTGGTTGACCCACTGCTGCTCTCAAAGACTTCAGTCGAGTTAGCCATCCACTTTTATTCTGGACAATACCTAATACAAACAAAAACAGAACAGGGGCACCTGGGTGGCTCAATAGGTTAAGCGTCCAACTCTTGATTTCGGCTCAGGTCACGAGTGGAGTGCCACATTGGGCTCCTCACTGAGTGTGGAGCCTGCTTGGGGTTTTCTCTCTCCCTCCCTCTTTGCCTCTTCTCTACTCACATGCACACCCTCCCTCAAAATAAATAAATAAACATTAGAAAAAAAATAGGACAGTACAGTGAAGCCCCACTAGCCTATCATTAGCTTCAACAATTATCAACTCATAGCTGATATCGCTCTACACGGCAAGCATCCCAATATTTTGAAACCAATTTCAGACATCGTATTGTTTCACTGGTATTGCAAGAAATCATTTTAATGGCATTATCACAGTGATATGGATGGAATTGTGCCTTCCCCCCAATTCGTATGTTGAAGCCCTAACCCCTAATGTGACTGTATCTGGAGACAGAGCCTGTAAGGAGGTAATTAAGGCTAAATGAGGTCATAAGGGTGGGGCCCAAATCCCACAGAATTATAAGAGGAAGAGACACCAGAGATTTCTCTCTACCCATTATGCATTTGCAGAAAGAAAGGCGGAGGAGGCAGAGAGAAGTTGGCTGTCTACAGTTCAGGAAGAAAGCTCTCGCCAGAAGACGAATCTGCCAGCACCTGGATCATCACCGACTTCTAGCCTCAGAACCATGAGAAATGAATGTCTGTTGCTTACACCCTGTGTGTGGTATCTTGTTATGATGATGCCTGAGCCGACTAAACACACACCTAAAACACTTCCTCCCTCCCTCTCTCTCCCTTTCCTCACTCACTCTAGGGGAAGTCAGCTTCCTTGTCTTGAGAGACTCAGCCCTGTGGAGAAGCCCATTCAACAAAGACCTGAGGCCTCAATCGAACCACTGGGAACTGAGTCCTGTCACCAACCATGTGAGTGAACTTGGAAGCAGATCCTTCACCCCCAGTTGAGCCTTGAGATACTACAGTCCTGGTCAGCAGCTTTAATGCAGCCTGAGAATTCTAGACCAGAATCTCCCAGCTAAGCCCGAAACTATGCTACAATAAATGTTTGTTCTTTTAAGCTGGTAGGTTTATGGGTTATTTCCTCTGCAGGAACAGGGAACTGATGAAGTTGATACATATTTTAGACTTATTTTAATCTACATAGTTCCCTTCCACCTCTCCCTTTTTGCAACTATTTGTTGAAGAAACAAGATTGGCTGTTCCCTATAAATGTCCTCACCATCTGGATTATGCTGATTACACCTCCATGGTGTTGTTTACCATATTTTTCTCTTCTCTGCTTTTCCTGTAGGCTGGGAATTAAATCAACATGCCCTGTCCAGTATGGTAGCCATTAGTCACTCGTGGCTATTGGGCATCTGAAAGGTGGCAGGCACAACTGAGGAACAGAGCTTTTTATTTCATTTCATTTGAATTAAAATTTAAAATAGATAACTGATCTAGTTATTGGAAAACTTGAAAAAAAATGTATTTTTAAGTCATATCTGCACCCAACGTGGGGCTTGAACTTACAGCCCCAAGATCAAGAGTAGCTCACTCTTCTGACTGAGCCTCCAGGCAACCCTGGAAAACTTTTAAGTATGTTCAGAGTAACTTTTTCACTTGTGAATTTTACAAACTTTAAATATGGACCAAACATTTCCAGTGGATGTTTAGCGTCTAAACTGAAATATGTTCTTTTTTAAAAATTTTTACTTTTATTTTAGAGAGAGACAGAGAGTGAGAGAGAGCAGAGAAGGGGCAGAAGGGGGGAGGGAGAGAGAATCTCAAGCAGGCTCCACACTTAGTGTGGAGCCTGACGTGGAGTTTGATCTCACGACCCCAGGATTTCGACCTGAGTCGAAATCAAGTCAGACGCTCAACCGACTTAGCCACCAAGATGCCCCTAAATGGAAATATGTTCTAAGTGTACAATACAAACCAGATTTCAAGGACTTAGCCCCAAAGGAAAGTATGTAAAATATCTCATTACTGTTTTTTTATTACACATTGAAAGAATATGTTGGACATATTGTGCTAAATAAAAAATATTATTAAAATTAATTCCACCAATTTTCTCTTTATCATTTTATTGTATTATTTTATTTTAATGTATTTATTTAAGTAGGCTCCACACCCAACATGGGGCTTGAACTCATGATCCTGAGATCAAGAATCACAGGTGTGGGGCACCTGGGTGGCTCACTGGGTTAAGCAACCAACTTTGGCTTAGGTCATGATCTCTTGGTTGGTGGGTCCGAGCCCCTTGTCAGGCTCTGTGCTGACAGTTTGGAGGCTGGAGCCTGCTTCGGATTCTGTGTCTCCCTCTCTTTCTCTGCCCCTTCCCCGCTCATTCTCTCTCTCTCTCTCAAAAATAAATAAACTTAAAAAAAAAAAAAAAAGAATCACACGCTCTACCAACTGAGTCAGCCAGGCACTCCTCTTTCTCTTTTTAAAGTAGTTACTAAGAAAAGCTTAAATCATACATGCACTTTTTTAGGAAGGACTGTATTCTTCCATCAAAGGCTCAAATGTAGTTTATCTTGTTGGAATCTTACCAGATGCTGTCGCTCAAGACTTCAATCCAATCCGTTATTAGGGCCTGCAAAATGTTGATACTCTTATTCTGTCATTCTAGGTGTTTCTGTGTTTGTTTTAACTAGTTGGAAAACACCTATAAAAGAAAACTTGTTCTTCTGTGCTCTGATTACCCTGAGGCATATTTTGTGAAGGACAGCCAGGATGAATGCTTAAAATGTTTCCTTTTATTTGTTAATTTTCAAAATAACAAGTTGATGCCTTAGCAATTTTCAGTGGTGATCAACTCTTCTTTTTAGAACCACTATGAACTCATGGACTTTTAAACACGTTTAATGTGATACAGTTACTGTCCCTTCCTGATGTCTCAAGGTATCCAACTGTTCGGATAAACTGGTGCTTTACAGTGACACAGAAGGGTCATGAGCGATCCTTACAGAGAGAGTTACCGGATGCAGAGGTGGGATGGGCTGAGCCTGCCTGGCAGGCTGGTAGGTTAAGGGAGGTGTCTTGGAAGTGGGACCTGAACTGAGCAGTAAACATCCCCCCCCCCCCCCCCCCCAGAGGATGAAGGACAAGGTCCCGCCAGCAGGAGGGGAAAGCGAGAGCAAAGCCCGAGGCAAGCAACAGCCGGCTTCACGAGAACAAGCAGTTCTGGGTTGCACGCATCCATCCGGTAGGTAGGGGCTGGCCAGCAGGGGGCGTGTGGTGGAGGGCAGTGGGCAGGGGAGGGAGGGAGAAGGGAGGAGAGGGAAGGAGAGGGGAAGGGTTTTAAGCAGGAGTGACACATTTGCCTTGCGAGTAGAGACAGCCCTCTGGTGGCCACATGGAGGATAGCAGGGAAGGAAAAAGCCGAGAGCAGGCAGAGAGCCGAACTCGTGAAGTTTCTTGGGTTCATGTATTTATAAGTTAGACTCTTCCAGATCAGGAGGAGAAATGACAGTGTTGGGGCTTATTATCCAGCTACACCGGAGGAGGAATGGCACAGGGAAGTTCAGTAACGGTTGAAAACAGAACAGACCCTCAGGACAGGCTAGTGATCCATGTTCTTTCTGTGCACCTGCCCGGCACACGTCCCCAAGGAAAGATCTCATGGCAAATGCTGACCACTTGCACCGAACATAATTTCTACAAGAGACCACCTCTGGATGGGTGCAGTCCCAGGCACAAGCAGAGAGGACTTTTGTGTGATTTTTTTTTTTTTTTTAAGTATGCTCCACGCCCAGCGCAGAGCCCAGTGCAGGCCTTGAACTCACGACCCTGAGATCAAGACGCGAGTTGAGATTGAGAGTCGGGTGCTCAACCGCCTGAGCCACCCAGGCACCCCTGTGTGAATTTTTAAAAAACACCTGTTGTGGGTTGAATTGTGGCCCCCTGCCTCAAAGAGATATATGGAAGTCCCAACCCCTCCTACCCATGAAAGAGACCTTATTTGAAAATAGATTCTTTGCAGACATAATCCTATCAAGCTGAAGTCACCCTAATCAAGTATGACCGGTGTTCTATAAGGAGAGGGAACTTTGGACACGACACAGAGGGGAAGGCCGTGTGACAATAGAGGCAGAGACTGGGTGATGTCGCAGCAGCTGAGGTTGATGACACCACCAGGGGCTGGAAGACCGGAAGGAGGGTTTCTCCTCTACTGGTTTCAGAGGGAGCAGACCCTGCTGACACCTTGATTTTGGCCTCTGAACAGTGAGACAGTAAACTTGTTGTTTTAAATCACCAGATGAGTGGCACTTTGTTACAGCTCCCTAGAAAACCAGTATAGCTCCCTTCCTTCCCATGATGGGTACGCTGCCCCCCTCTCTGGCTCTGTGAAGGGACCCCCAAGCCCTCCCGGCCCTCTGCTGGGCTTCCCGGTGCTGGGCACAACCTGCAAACCGGGCGGCTGGTTCCCTCCACGGCAGGTCTCTTGGACCGGCTCCCTTCATCTGTTCGGCACTCGTCATGCACTAGGCGTGGCGATCGCCATAACATGGTCGAAACGCAAAAACGAGCAAGACATACTTCCTGCCCTCAACGTTAGCATTTAGGAACATGAGATAAAAGATTATGAGCAAGCCCGATGTTGGGGTAGCAGAACACCTAATGTGATGGTGCCTGTAATGTGATCACGTAATGCAACGCGATGTAATTTCACGCAATGTAATTCTTGTGAGGTGGCTGTGGTCAGGAAAAGATCTTGTGTCGAGACAATAGTGACACCAGCTGATGTTTGTTGAACACCCTGCCAGGTGCCACGCTAAGCCCTTTGCATGTGTACCTCATTTAGAGCTCAGTGTGGACACTGTGGTGTAGATGACAGGATCAGAGCCTGCCACTATCCGCACGTGGTAAGTGCTGAACACCGGGGTGGGGGCTTGGGGGGGGGGGTTGGGCTGTGACTTGACGGTAGGGGTTCCATCTAGTCTCCAGGCAGGAAGGAGAGGCGAGTCAGGCCCGGTTGGGAAGCTGGACTGGGCTCTACCTGAGGGGGACCTCGAATGCTCTGCTGAGGATTTTTACACCTTTTAACAACAAAGATCCAAAGACAGTGGGGATCCAAAAGGGAGAATTAGATGATGAAAACAGCATTTTAGGAGGAGCGTCTTGACAGCAAGAGAGGGTGTTGGATGGGAGACAAGAGACAAGACCCCTGATCGCTCAGGAGTGGTCCCAGAGGGAGTCCATGGAGGGATGGGGTCATGGAGGAGAAGGAGACGCTAAAAACCACTTAGCAGGAAGACACAAGAGGCCAGGAATTTTGAGTGCGGTTCTGGAAGGTGGGGAGAGAGGAAGGAGGTGAAGCCAAGACAGATGCATGAAAAACAATGGTTGGAAAGCAGGATGACAGAATAAAAATGGGGACCAGAAGACATTTAACCGTCAGTGCGGCTAGGATCAGAGCATGGCTGCAGAGGTTACTTGGGGAGGCTCCGGAGAGGGTAGGAGGTGTGCCAAGGCCTCCTGAAGCCTATGGCCTCCACCCAATCTGGGCTGGCTTCTAGGAGAGGAAGGATGCTGGTGGAGGTGCCTCCAGGGCCAACCCAGTTGTAACTGGATGTCTAGGCTTCTCCTGTTTCTCTCCATCCTCGAGCCAATCCCTCCCACCTCCTGACTTTATTGGTCTTGGATTTCAGACAGGGGCAACAAATGATGGGGAATGAAGTCCCCTCCTCCCTCTCTCCCTGAGTCCTCAAAGGTCCCCTTCCTCACCTGTCACCCAGCCCAACCTCCCCTCCCTAGAGATAGGCACCTACCACTCACAGGGGAGAATGGCAGGGGGCTTCTTGGAGGAAGGCCCGTGGCAATCTAATCCCCATACTCCCAGCTCTTGGTGGCCCGTTCTCACTAGAAGTTGGTGCTTTTGTCCCTCGGGGGAAGAACCCAGAGAAAAACACATGTGATGCTACCCTTAAAGTTTGGGATGAGGCACAAAGGTCCTGCATTCCAAAAGGGGCCAGAGCAGATCACATGCAGCGAGCAAGAATGCATTGCCCAAGCAAATAGTTGAGAAGTGACCCTTGAGTCCCTGACCCATGACAAGGATTGGACACAAAGGAGAGAAGTGGGCGGGGGGAGGGGGGCTTTCAGAGCTCGAGGGCAAGGCTTACTTCCACAAGATCGGTGACATAGGTTGCAAGGCTCAAAGAGCTCGGTACGCCCCTGTGTTTGTTGGATGTGCCCACAGAGAAGTCTAATGGCCAGACTGTAGCTGGCTGGAGGTTCCCTCCAGGAAAGAAGGAAAGACAGTGGTTGCATTGAGGTCAGCCTGTCCTATAGTCGCATCTGGGCTAAGGGTGTTCAAACCTGGGGCGCCTGGGCGACTGGTTGTCAAGCATCTGACTTCGGCTAGGTCATGATCTCATGGTTTGTGAGTTCGAGCCCTACATCAGGTGAGCTCAAGTCCCGCTTCGGATGTCAGACGTTCAATTGACTGAGCCACCCAGGTGCCCCTCTATAGTACAACTTGAGGTGGATGAAGAAGTTATTACCTGAGAATGACCCAGATAAGTCACAGGAGTGCCCAGATTTTCATGCAGGAACAAGAAAAACTTCTTCCACTGAATATATTGTATAGGACAATATAGGACAGTGGGAGATAGGTATGGTTACATCCCAATTACATTTCAACAAGGTATTCTTACGTCCTGGACACAGACGCACAGCCAGTCCGTAAATGGGACTGACATAGTCAGAGGACGCTATGACCACACGAGGTCCCCCTAGACTGTTCGGTCTTACCCTCTGGTTGGACCGATGCCATGCCCATCATGGGGATGACAATATTTTGCCAATCTCTGTTCTAAGCCCTTAATTTTTTTTTTTAAGTTTATTTATTTCGAGAGAGACAGAGACAGAGATAGCACAAGCGGGGACGGGCTAATAGAGAGTGAGGGAAAATCCCAAGCAGGGGCTTGGGGCTCAAACTCACGAAACTGTGAGATCACGAACCTGATCTCAAGAGTTGGACACTCAGCCGATGGAGCCCCCCAGGCGCCCCAGCCCTTCAATATTAATTCTTTGATCTTGACCGGAGTTCTGTGCTTGTTGGGTAACTGGGTTCCTGTTGACCTAATGCTGGGCTTGCAGTAGGGCTCAATGCCGGTCAGGTAGGTCCTCGTTTCCCCTCAGCTCCCAGCTACGAGGAGACCCAAAGGACAGAGAGAGGGCGTGGAAGCGAGCAGCGTACCTTTCTCGTACAACTGGAGATCATTTCCCTCCCCATGAGGCCAGATGCCCTTGACCAAGCTCAGCATTTGCTCACGCTCTTGCGCCAGGCATCCTGTCTTCTGCAGCCCACCCTGCAACGCCTAGCGCCCCCCTCCCCCCCTGCAAGAGCCACCCTCCTCAACTCAATCCTGAGATCCTGCGGCTCTCCGCGAAGCAGATGCCTTCATTCACAGAGAGAAAAGGGCTCAGCAAAGGAAAGAAACCTATGCACGATCCTGCAGCAGGATTAAGTCTTGCTGGGAGGAGAATTCAGGATTCTGACACCCAATCTAAGGCAGCAGCTCCAGGGGCGTCTGGGTGGCTCAGCCTGTTAAGCGTCCGACTTTGGCTCAGGTCATGATCTCGTGGTTCGTGGGTTCGAGCCCCGTGTTGGGCTCTGTGCTGACAGCTCGAAGCTTGAAGCCTGCTTCGGATTCTGTGTCTCCCTCTCTCTCTCTGCCCCTCCCCCGCTCACATGTTTTCTCTGTCTCTCAAAAATGGATGTTAAAAAAAAAAAAAAAAAGATACTAAAGCAGCTCCGTGGCACGTGAGAGTGGGGGCGGGTTACCCACGGAGGCACAGCGTGAGCCCTGCAGGCAGCCGATTCCACAAAGCAGTGGTGGGAGAGAAAGAGCTTTTATTGGAGTGGTACAGCTGGCATAGGTGGAGGTCCCAGGGGGCTGGGGGCTGGGGGGCGGGGAAGAGGCTAGATAAAGGTGAGGTGAGTTGAGGCAGGGACGCCACAGCTTTCCTTGTGCTCCTCAAACAGTGTCTCCAGGGCCTGCATGTAGAGCCTGTGGTAGTGGTTGACCTCCTCCTCGGTGGGGCAGAGGATCTGGGGCACCGGAATGGGGCGGCCCACTGCAGGGAGAGGGCAGACAGGGGTGAGGTGCGGGATTGCCCGCACAGCTGACGGCCGCTCTCCTCCCCCGGAGACGGGCACTCACCCACGGTGGTGATGGGCCTGGCAAAGGGCAGCAGGCCCCAGGAGTTGGCCGAGAAGAGTCCGCGACCCCAGAAGATGCAAGGTGAGTAGCCCGTGAGCTTCTTGAAGGCAACCTGGCACAGGTATTGCCAGGAGCCGGGGGCAAAAGCCTTCAGATGGAAGATATCATTCTCTCCAAAGGAGTACACGGGCACCAGGGAGGCGCTGAGCAGGGACAGCAAGAGAGAGGAGGCGTGTTCGGGCCAGCGGCTCTCGGGGAGCCCCCGGACGGGGCTGCAAATCCCTCCCACGCCTGGCTCCCCTCCCCGAGGCCTTTTCGAGCAAATGACCAAGAAAGATCTGGAAGAAAGGACTCACAATTCTTGAGAAATGATTGCGTACCGGGCCTTCCTCCCCAGCTGAGCCTCGAACCACATGGCGCTTAGGGCGCCCTGACCCCCACCCTGGTACAGACAAAACTCCTCATACAACTCCCCCAAAACTCAAGTCCTAACGGCATGACCAGTGACACGAACAGTCGATTAACACATACTTGTAGCTGTTCTTTCTACTGGATTTTTACCATAAAGTGAGCTAGAGGAAAGAAAGTGCTATTAAGGGGCGCCTGGGGGGCTCAGCCGGTTGAGCGTCCAACTTTGGCGCAGGTCATGATCTCACTGTTTGTGAGTTCAAGCCCCGCACTGGGTTCTCAGCTGTCAGCACGGAGCCTGCTTCGGATCTTCTGTCCCCCTCCATTGCTGCACCTCCCCTGCTCTCACTCTCTCAAAATAAATAAATAAACTTAAAAAAATGTTTTAAACATATCCATGCAGAGGGGACCCAGGCAGCTCAAACCTGTGTTGTTCAAGAGTCGACTGTATACATTTTCTCATCTAATCTTTGCAACCACAATATCGTTGTAAAATTAGGGATTAGTCCTATTTCGCAAGTAAAGAAACATGTCCGAGGTCTCGCCTTTGAGGTAGAGTCAGAAAGGGATTTGAACCCGGGGCTTCTGAGCACAAGGTCCTGCTACTCGAGCTATGATCCTGCCTCTTTCAGAGAGGGAAGACTGGCCGAAAGTGGGTATGGTGTTGAAACAGAGAAAACCCTCAAGTGTTGACATGAGAGGGGGTGCCGGCCAGGGCGGATGGTGGGGGGTGCTCAGTCTGTTGAGCGCCAGACTTCAGCTCAGGTCACAATCTGGCGGCTTGTGAGTTCAAACCCCGCGTAGGGCTCTATGCAGACAGCTCAGAGCCTGGAGCCTGCTTCGGATTCTGTGTCTCTGTCTCTCTCTGCCCCTTCCTCACTCACACTGTCTCCGTGTGTGTGTGTGTGTGTGTGTGTGTGTGTGTGTGTGTACGTCTCTCTCTCTCAAAAATAAATAAACATTAAAAAAAAAGTGCTGACATGAGAGGCCGATAGGCGCAGGGCACAGTGTGGGCTCTGGGGACACAGAGGCCCAGCTACAGGGACCTGGATATGTAGGGACAGAGAGCGTGGGCCCCCAGATGCAATGCAAAATTCACCAGCACCCCCGGGCTGGGCACTTGCGCCCCACTCACCCGTGTCTCAGTGCCAGGCGCACGAAGCCTTTGCGATTCCGCAGAACGAGGTGGTGCGTCCCTGGGATTGCATACAGGGCCTCCTGGGCGCCCCCAATTATGATGACCACAGCCTGCCCTGGCTGGGGCTGAGAGAGAATAAAGTCCAGGCTCCTCCGATTCACAGAACAAATTCCTGCATGCATGTGGAGGTGGGGAGCAATCACCACGGGCTCCCGGGCTGCCTGGCCCCTCGCTCACCCTTTTGGCGCGTGAGCCCCACACCCCCATTCCTTCCAAGTCTGCTGTCCCGTGCCCGTGTCAGTGTGACCTATAGTGCCTCTCCCCGCAAGGAGGCAGGACACTTGCCCCAAAGCTACTGCTTGCCACCTACTGTGAGCCCGGCCAACATTACTGCTGGGTGCCAGGCCTGGCTTCATCTTCCACTTCCCAATTGGGCAGAGGCTCGCCAGACTGCCTCCCACCCGCCCAGCTGGCAGAGTGGGAGGCAGTCTGGCCCGGGTGGGGGAGGGCCGCCTCACCGTAGGACGAGGTATAGTCTCGGTAGATCGGGAAGTAGAAGATGAAGCTCAGTCCCGCCAACGTGAGCCGAATCCCGGGGAAGTGCTTGGAGAAGTCGTTCATCTCCGTGTTGAAATTAGTGAAAGTTCCCACGCTCATGATCCCGTGTGGGTGACCACCGATCACATAGTTCCGGTCCGGGGGCAGCTCTGCTGTTTTCACCAGCTTGGGGGCGTCGGGCAGGAGGAGGAGGAAGAGGCGTGCACGGCAAGACAGCAGATGAAAAGAGTCTCCCTCCACCCCAAGCAGGCTTCAGAGTTCAAGGTCCTCCCTGGGCCAAGAGCAGGGGCGGGGGCTACTCTGGAACACCATTCGGCCCCCCTTCCGCGTGCCCCATCGTCTGAGTTTAGAAAGCCCAGGGGTGCATAGGCAGGGGTGAGCGGGTGCGGGTGGGGGGAGAGGGAGGAGGCAGAGAGTCTCTGTGGATGGTGACCTCTCACCTTGACCGGAAAATAGTCCCTTAGCTCTTTCCACATACTCCAGGTTTTCACGAACGCAAAGCGCCTTCCGCCTTGGGGCAGAGAGGTGGGTGGAAGAACGCCTGGGGCGCTCAGCCACCCTTCTTCCTCCCCCAGTGCAAGTCCGGCCATGCTCACCTCGGTTGGGAGTGTCCCAGTCCAGGAAGAACCACACCAAGTAGAGAACAGAGAAAGACCAGAGTGGAGTGAAGAGGAGGAAGAGGAGGAGAAGGGAGAAGAAAGGACCTGGGTGAAAGATGAGAAAGAAAAGTCACTTCGCGTTTGAAGCTGGGTCATCGCACCCAGCGCCTGCTCTCCTCCCGCTCAGATCGCCCTGGTGCAGCCAGCCACCTCTGGCTCTCTCCTGCTCCCTTTGCAAGGGGGGCTCTAGCTTTCCTGCCCCCACTCCCTGCTCTCCTTGGGGACCCCAGGCCAGCAGGCCTCTCACCCATGAAGAGGAAAGACAGCACGAGCTGGTAGGCGCTTATTGCTTCCAGCCACTGCTTCCGCACGGTTTTCATGGCGAGGCGCAGCGGGGGCGTCGGAGACTCCTCTGCCAGCAGCTCCCCTCTGCCAGCGGGGCTCCAGGGGCCCGAGCACAAACCAGGAAGGTTTGGGCACCGACGGGATGGCTTTCTCCCGAGAAGGCCAAGCCCTCGGGGCCCCCTCGGAACCGCGGGTGTGTTGTGCGCGTTTGTGGAGTGGACGGGGAGATCTTGGATCCGAAGCGCCAGTCTCCAGCATGATCTTTGAACTTGCAACGAGGTCCTCGGGGTGGAGGTGGGAGGCGACAGGAAGTGTGCGAGGGAGGTGGGGCGTCGGTTGTGGAAAGGAGTCTCAGGAGAAGCTGGGGAGCCCGCCGACTGAGCCCCCGCCGCCGGCCCGCCGTGGTCAGAAGCCCCCGACGAGGCCGTGCGCCCTCCAAGCGCGCGTCCCGGAGAGCAGGTCTCCGGGGTGCCAGGGTCATCCGGAGGCACGGCCGCGCAGGAACACGCACGAACACGCACACGTTGCAGCTCTGTTCCCACGGTTCATTTCCCTCCCCTCCCCAAGTCGCCGCGGGGACCTGCGTGCCCTGGGGAAGGCGAGGTGCGGGTGGGCGGGGAAGGCGCAGCGCGCCTTGTGCTCCTGGAACAGCTGCGTGAGCCTCTCCACCTAGAGCGCGGGCAGTGCGTCCACCTGCGCCCCGCTGAGCCGCGAGCAACGGACGGCAGGATTGCGGGGGGGGCGGTGGGGGGGGCACTGCGGGCAGAACGGGAGGTGAGAGGGGCGGTCGCTGGCACCCTCATCCCGTCCCCTTCCCGCCCACCCGCCCGACCGTGAGGGAAGGAGTTCAGGCCCCGAGCAGTCGCCTAAGGCCAGCCTGGGGGGGGGGGGGGGGGCGGGGGGTTGTGGAGCGGGCGCGGCAGAGGTGCGGCCCGCAGCCGGGGACCTTCACCTCCCGGAGCTGGGAGCGCGCGGGGCCCGAGCTCCGGGGGGGAGCCGGTGCGCGGGCGGGGGGAGGAGTGGGCCGAGGCCGGGGCTCCCCGCCGGTGCCGGGGGGCTTGCGAAAGGGCGGGAGGAGACGCAGGCTCCCGTGGAACAGCCGCAGGGCGACCCTCAGCAGCGGCCTCGGCGCCTCCTGCGCTCTCCGCGCCAAGAGCCGGGAGGGCTCGGGAACTGCGGGAAGAGCTCGTTCTCCCTGAGAAGACAGGCCCCAGGAGAGCGAGGGGGCATGCCTGACTCTGAGTCCCTCACCCTCCCACCCCCCACCCCCATCCCTGACCGGGGCCGGCCCTCTGCACTCCTCCCGGACAGGGCAGCCCACGGGTGTCCCGCCCGGCCACTGGCCGCTTCCTCAGTGCCAACCTGACAAACCCCTTCTGATTCCGGATCCGCAAGGTTAGCGCACTCGCTTTTGGGTCCAGCGCTTCCAGGGGCCCTCCCACGGCCAGGACTGCCACCTGGCCGCCCTCAGGCCGGGACAGCAGATAGGCGGCGCTGGCCTTGTCAGAGGACAGACAGCAAACCTGGGGTGAGGGCAGAGGCAGGGGGCCTGATGCCTGGGTCCTTGAGAAAAGGGGTAGGAGGACACCAGGCAGGTAGAGCTGGGACCCGGAGGGCCCCCCCCCCCCAGCCCGCGCCCCAGGGCAGGAGGTTGAAGTAGGAGTCGCCAGCTAGGACTGGGGGGCGCTGAGGCTGACCTGCCCCCTCCTCACCACTACACATGGTGTAGTCCCAGAAGCGAGGGAGGTGGAACCAACCTGACAGCCTGAGCAGGTGCGGCCAGAGGCCTGGAAAGAGGCCCAAGAAGCCCGTGGCCTCTGTGCAGAAGTTGCTGGCTTCTGCAGGGAACATACCCCCATCCTGGCAGTGAGATCAGACTTTCAGGGGTGACCAGAGAAGAGTCGGTTCCAAAGCCTTGCCCCCACGCGGCACACTGTTCCTGGGTGCCCCTCACCAGACAGGAAAGCCATCTTGGAAATGTCTCCAGATGGCCCAGTTGCCCACCCAGGCAGAGCAGTGGCCTCCTGCGTGTGGCCAGTCCCTGTCTCCAGAGAGCCGGACCAGGTAGAGGAGGGCTAGGATCCAGGCTCTGCCTAGGATCGCGGGGATGAACGCTGGGCCGTAGAATGGAGCGGCGGGGGTGATACTCAGGACCCCCTCTTGCCTGTTGCATGGTTTCAGGCCCTTCTGTCCCGGCTCATTCCTTCTATGCCTTCGAGGGCCCCCAGAGATCCCTGCCCTGCCTCCCTCCTAGAAAGGGGAAAGTGGGTGCCAGATGCTGGGACTCACTCACCGAGCCCCAAAAGAAGATCCACTGAAGGACGGCCACCGCTTGGAGACCCTGCAGGAGGCCGGCACGCTGTGGAGGGGTGATCCCACAGGGGCTGCCGTGGGCTCTTAAGTACTCTCCTCATGGTCCAGCCCGCCAGCCCTGGCCCTTGGTCCTGGTTCGGCCCCCGTTTCCACCCTCTTTGCTGCACACTGTACCCTTGTGAGCCCCAGGATGAAGAGTTAACCACTCCGTGAACCCACGGGCCCGTGACCAATAGGACCAAACAGAAATGCCCAGGGGTGTGGCCAGGAGCCTGGGGGTGAGGAAGGTGTTTGGACCTTGCGCCTTTGTGAATAGCCAGGCTGACAGAGGTCTGGGAAAGCGGGTGTGTATCACCAATGGCAGAGCTCCCCACACGAGTGAGAACAGTTAGAAAACTCTTTAGTCGCCCTGGCCGGCCCCTAAGGAGTAGCTCGGGCCTCCATGGGGGAGACATCCCAGAGGGAAGGGTTTTTTGGCGAAGGCCAATGATTGGTGAGCCCCGAAGAGCACACCCTCCAAGGGTGCCTCACATTGCCATGGTCCTCCCCCCAACACTGGCCAGAGCTGTGGACTGCTAGCTTCTCCAGGTCAGGGAATGACACTTCTTAAATTAAGAAAAAAAATTTTTTTAGTGTTTATTTATTTTTGAGAGAGAGAGACAGAGACACAGAATCTGAAGCAGGCTCCAGGCCCTGAGCTGTCAGCACAGAGCCTGACACGGGGCTCGAACTCACAAACTGTGAGATCATGACCTGAGCCGAAGTCGGACACTCAACCGACTGAGCCACCCAGGCGTCCCAGGAATATCACTTCTTTAGAAGAGTCTGACACAGGCCCCATTCGGTGCCTCTATCACTCGCTCTCCTAGCATAAAAGACGTTCCCACTTTCATCCTTCATGGTGATTTTCTGACTGAGGTCTCCCCCAGGCTGTAAGCAACCATCAGCACAGCTGACCAGTGCCCAGCAGATAGGGGATGCTCAGTGCATGAGATAGGATGAACCAGCGTCTTCCAGTGCCACAGACTGACACATCGTTTCTGTCCCTGTCCCGATTCACTCTCGTGCGGGGTTTCCCCCTCCAGGGACCTCACCAGGAGGTATTTTCTCCCGTCCCTACTCAGCCGTCTTCCGTCTGCAGGGAGACCAGGGGGGAGATGTGCTGAGAAGTATGGCCAGAGAGATGCTCAGTCCACATGGAGGGGTGACCAGCCCCACCCATCAAGAAGGCAGGCTTGGGGCGCCGGGGTGGTTCAGTCGGTTAAGCGTTCGACTTCGGCTCAGGTCATGATCTTGCGTTGGTGGGTTCGAACCCGGCATCGGGTTCTGTGCCGACAGCTCGGAGCCTGGAGCTTGCTTCGGATTCTGTGTCTCCCTCTCTCTCTGCCCTTCCCCCCACTTGCGCTCTCTCAAAATAAAGAAAATAAAACATTAAAAAAAAAAAGAGGCAGGGGGAGAGAGATATGGGATCCATGGAAGTTTCCAGGTTTCCACACTGCTCTACCATCTGCTTCTGCCTCTTCCTCTTCTCTGGTGTTTGTCTTTGGCGTCCCCTCTACTCTGGTGGCAGGAGGGATCTGGGGTCAGTAGGGAGGCGAGAGACTTACAGGGACTCAAGGCTTACAAATCCTCCTTTATTGAGAGGGTGAGAAACAATAATTTATCACACGGGAGCCCTCAAAGCCTTCTCCCCAGGGGTCCTTGGGGACTGTGGGGAGGGGCAAGGGGGGGCTCCAGGAGCTTCCTGAGAGGGCCGCGTGTTGGGGGAGGGGGGGGCGACACATTCAGTCCCAGGCACACCGAACATCCGCTCAGGAAGCGAGGCGCCAGACAGACCCCCTTCCACGGAGGGGGCCCCCCCCGGGAAGGCACGGCGGCAGGGCAGGTCTGGCAGAGTGGTTGAGTGTCAGGGGTCGACAAAGGACACCATGATGTAGCGAGTGCCCCGAGTGGTGGGCAGCCCCTCGTGGTAGTGGGTGAGGCGGCCAGGATGCAGGAGCCCCCAGCCCTTCCGTGGGGACGAGACTATGCAGTCGTAGCGCAAGAAGCGGCAGCCACCTCCCTGGAAGAGGATGGGGGACAGAAGTGGAGCGTGAGCACATGGGGGAGAAGGTGGGGGAGAGGGCGGGGCCTGGGGGGCAGACAGCCACAAGGGGGTGAGAGGCAGACAAGGGAGGCCCAGGAGGGCAGGGTGGGCAGCCCGGTGGAGCCGGGAGAGGACATGGGGGGGGGGGGGGGCAGGGTGGCTGACTGAACGCTGTCAGGAGCCAGGGGCGGGACGGCAAGGTCCAGGGGCAGAGTGTGTGCGCGCGCACGCGTGTGCGGAGGGCCCCCGGCGGTGCGGGCTCACCTCATAATCCAGGCCCTTGTGGTTGAGGGCGACGTTGAGAGTGAAGGTGGAGGAGTCGTGATGGGGCCGCAGAGACGGCTGCTCATCTGGCCGGTAGCGGACCACAAAGTTCATCACCGCCCGGGTCTGCGGGGGGGCGCGAGAGAACAGGCTGGAAGCGCGGCTGTGAGGTTGGGGGGGGCGGTTGTGATGCTTCTGAGGGGGTGAAGGCCCTGTCCGAGGGAGGGGGCGGGGCTGCAGGGGTGTCGCTGCTAACTGCCCCCTGCCCCCGGCTGCCCTCCTGCGGTATCCCTTTCCGTGGGCCTCCAGACGCTACCAAGGCCCAAAGGGCGCTGAGTGGAGACTTCCAGCCAGGACCGGGGTGTGGGAAGGTGGAGGCGGGGCAGGGGGCAGCGGCCCACCTTGGTGTGGTAGCCTGGGAACAGGCTCTCTGTCATGGGCCCCACGTACGTCCTCAGCAGCTGCAGCCACTGGTCCTCATAGCCCACCTGCTTCATGTGGATGTCTACGGTGGGCACGTTCTCGTAGCCTCCAGCCAGCCTTGAGTCCTGTGGGCGGCCGGCACTGAGCCCCAACGGGGCGGTGCCAGCCTCCCCCTTCCTCTTGCTCTCGGACCTTAAAGCTCAGTGGAACCTGGGTCTGGAAGCCTCGCCCACTCAGCCTGACTCGCTCCTGCAGGCCCTCTGTGTCTCAGTGAAGACGTCATCTCTTCTGCGAAGCCCCTCGGATCCCCCGTGTCTGGGCCGAGGGCCCCCCCCCGCCCCGTGACCCCCACAGCATCTGGGCTGCCGGACGCAGCCTTCAGAAGTAGCTCCTGCCACTGACTATAGCGGGTGAGGTGCAGGGGGGCTCGGCCAGCACCGCCCAGTGCACCACGCCGCCGAGGTCAGTGGCGGCACCTGGGACTCGCCTGCCGGGTTAGTGTTTCTTGAATGAATGAGTGAATGAATGAACACAGTTGTGCCCTCTGTGGGTCCTCTCTCCCTTGGGGACCCCTCTTTGGTGCCACTCTCTTGATTCCATGTCCCTGGCTCCCGGCAACACCTCCCTCCTCGGGGAGCCCTCCCTCCTCACTACCCAGCCCCCCTCACCTCATGCCGGCCTCCTGACCACTGGCCGTAATGCTCCATTTCCTCCACCAGCTCGTCACACATCTGGTCTGACAGCAGCGGGAACCAGTATACGTCTGGACACGGCTGAGAAGACAGGAGAGGAGCAACAGGGCCAGGGCGATGCTCAGTGACCTCTCGGGGAGAAGCCAACAGAGCGGAGAAAAGGCCAGGAGCAGAAAGGGAAGCCGGGGGACGAGGGAAGCCGGGGACCTGGGGACCCGAGCGTGGGGACAGGCCGTGGCCAGCGCTGGGCCAGGAAAGGCTGGGCCAGAGAAGGTGGCAGTGGCTCAGAGAACACGGCACAGGTGGCAGGGGGGGTCCTGGAGCCCTGGGTTTGGAGCTTCCTTATGCTAACGGTCCCAAGAGAGAAGAGAGGACCGCTCTGATTGGTGGCAGGGTGGGAAGCTGAAGGCCCATCTGCTCAGCCTGTGCCTTTATCTGCCCGGGCAGAGCATTCTGCCCAGGAGGGGGGTCTGTTTGGAGACCGCTAATCCAGGCGGCAGACTCAGGGCGCAACGGCCACCAGGACAGTCAGGGGTCCCGTGGGGGGCGGGGCTCACCTGCTCCACGAGTCCCTGCCCTTCCAGGGCCCGGCTGTAGTTCTCGTGAATGTACTGCTCCCGCCAGTCCTGCGGCAGGGGAGGGGTGCGCGCTTTGACCCGTGCCCTCTTTGCGCCATCTGGTCCCCCAAGGAAGCCCCGGCCCCACTACCACGACCGCCCGTCCTCAGGCAGTAGCAGACCTTGGGGGTGAGCACTATGCGTGTGTGCGCGTGCACGTGTGCCTGCGTCCTCCTTTAGAGAAGGGCGCGCCGGTTCTCTGAGCGAGGGGCCCATCACTCACCAGGGGGTTGTCGAAGATTTGCCAGAGGTCAGGGTGCAGATGGTCTGTGTCATACCGAGAGGTGGCCAGGAGGCGACCAAATTCCTGCTGATTGCTGAGGTGGAGGAAGATGCCCTGGGGCCGGGTCGGGGGTCAGAGTGAGAAGACGCGGGCGGCTGCTTCCCAGCACCCCAGCATGGGGCCCCCAGGCCCCACTCACCTTGTCGCGCAGGCTCTTACAGAAGGCCATGTCCGGGTCGGTGTCGCTGCCCGAGAACACCTCCCTCTGGGGCAGCTCTGTCCTCAGGGTCTCGCCGCGGATCACGTACGCCTGGGATATATAGGGCACATTCCACACGCCCCTGGAGGCACCCGCACCGGGGTCAGGTGGGCACGATTCAACCCGGGAGCCCCTTCCCCCAGGGCGCCCGCTCGCCAAGCCGCGTCCCCGGTGAAGCGCCGCCGGTCACGCCACCCCGGTCTCGCTCCGGTCCCCCCACCCCACAGCTGTGGCACTGCGACTGGAGGCCGCACCGGAGCCCTGGGAACGGGGCCTCGGGAGGGCACGCGGGTGGCCACAGGCCGGAGGGCAGGGGCAGAACTCACACTCGCTTCCGCTGCACTAGTTCCACGTAGTCCTCGGACCGAGCGTAGTACTCGTCGGGGCTCAGGGCTCCCCAGAAGTTGGACCACAGCTTCCCGTGGCGGGACAGCATGGGCGCTATCACCTTCCTATGGATGGGCAGAGGTGAGCCCTGTCCCCGGGGAACAAGTCGGGGGCTCCCCAGAGACTACCTGGGCTCCCTCCGGCCGAACTGGGCAAGCGACCTGTTCTCTTCAATGAGGATGCGCAGGGTCTGCTGGTTGGTGATGACGGCGTCAGCATCCAGGCTGAAGTAGAATTCGCACTCGGGGTCCTGCCGACAGCTGTCCCTGGAGGTGACAGATCAACGAACAGATGAGCTAAGATGGGAGCAGGCGGGGGGAGGAGGGGGCCGTGGGGGCGGGGGCGGTGCACTTGCCTCCCCAGGACCCCGAGGGTCTCCTGGCTGGGAGGGCGCCCCTGGGAGGCCAAGCAGAGACCACGTGGTGAACGGAAAGGAAGGACCGAGGCAGAGGCAGCGTCCCTTCCCCCTCCCCCGTCCGCCCCTCCCAGTGCTCACTCACATGGCCATGTCCCTGGCCTCGCCCGGGGTCAGGGCCTCCTCCGGCCCCACGAGCTTCACAGCTGAGAAGTGGCCCTGGAGCTGGGGCCAGGAGTCTGCAATGTGGGGCTCATGGTACACCTCCTGGAGATGGGGGGAGAGATGGGAGGAGGGGAGAGAGAGGGCAGAAAAGATGGTGCCTGAGGAACAGGAGGGGGAAGGTGGTGAGCGGAAGGGGTGTAGGAAGGAGTCAGGGCCGATCCGGTGGGGCAGGGCCCTTTGGGAGGCTGCGCAGGGGGGCGTCTCACGTTGTTATGCAGGAACAGGGTGACCCTGTCAGGGGGGTAGTCCAGGAGCAGGAGCCGCTGCAGGAAGCGGGGCAGGAACGGGGTAGGCTGTTCCACGAACACGGCCAGAAGCACCCGGGGGGGAGGCTGCAAGATATGACACCTTGGGGCTCAGAGGAGAGCCCAGGCCTCCCCCTGGTGTGTCCTGGGGGTCCCCAGAGCTTTGCCCCGTGCACCGCTGTCCCGCATGCTCTCCCCGCACCCCCTGCCTCAGTGCCTTGTCCTGCCCGACCCTGGCACCCCTCCTCACCTGCCCCCCCGGGAGTATCCTCCGGTCCCGGCCGCAGAACCCACAGCCTCCCTGAGGAGTCCAGCCATTAGGGACATAGTTTCCCAGGTAATTCAGCTGGAGCTGTTGGAAGAGGCAGTGAGGCTGAAGCAAAGGAGTCCAGCAGGAGAGGGACGGAAAGTCAGGAGGACGGGCAGGGGACAGGGCAGGAGGGGAAGGGATGGACACTTAGACCCTCTCCCATCACCTCTGCCTCGGGGGCTGGGGAGGAATGGCTGTCCAGAAGGGATGGAGGTACCCAGGGGCAGGGGGCAGGTCTGACTGGGGCAGGGGCAGGGTCTGTGGGTATAAACCTTAGTCGGACCGTTCCCATGGACCACGACGGGAAGTGTGTCATAGGCCACATTCCGGATACGCACGCGATTCCGATCAAACTTTAAAACTATCTCATCTGGGGAAGAAAGGGCCAGCTTTACGCTCCCTTCCTCTCAAGGCTGCCAAGCAACAGATGCTTCTAAATATGGTGGGCGGGGGACCCCGGCTTCTCTAGAGGGTGAAGGACTGTGGCTCCGGGGGGGCGAGGATTGGCTACCTTCTCTCTCCGAGGGTACTGACCAGGCTACTGCCACCCTGGGGTGCTCCACCACACTACCTGGGTGACCGGGGCGAGTCCCCAGTCCCTCGGAAAGGCAGCGTCCTCACCTGAGACAGGTGGTAACCACAGACCCTCCCTTTGTAGGATTGTTGGGTTAAACGAAATTACAGAAGTAGAGCCCCGACCCAGAGCCTTGGCACAAAGTACGTGTCCAACAGATGCTAGGCACAGCGACCCCCTCCGGCTGCCTTTCTCCTCACCCAAAGCCCCATTGAGGTTCTGAAAGATCCGGGATTTATGATCCAGATTGAGGCTGAGCTTCTCCTGCATGGGATGAGATGGGGCAGTTAACCGAGGAGCGGGCGGGCCATAACTCCCCACTCTTTCTACTTCTTCCCTGAGGCTCTACAGCCCGCATGGCGCCTGCAGCCCTGCGGAGCTGCGAGGGGCCGCCCTCCCCGCCATCCCCACCCTCAGCCCTGGGTCCAGGTAGAGCCGTGTGTAGAACAGCTGGTCGTCATCATCATCCTCGTACTTCCACTGGTGGACGACTCGGTGGATGGTGGGGGCAAACCCGATGAACCCTGCGGGGGGTGGGGAGGTGCTGACTCCGAGACTCTTGGGGTCCCAGACGCCCGTCCCCACCCCCTCTCTAGCCCGACGGCGCCTGGAACATCCCAAGCCCCACCACTCTTGGCCCCTCAGCCTTGGGCACTCTGCCACTCACCACCAGAGTTGAGGAAGCGCTTCCCCGTGCCCACCTCAGGGTACTGCTCCGCCAGCCCCCATTCGGGCCAGCAGAAGCCCTCGGCAGAGAAGAGCAGGCGGCTCCCACTCTGGACGAACTTCTTCAGCAGCTCGGAGGGGCTGCCAGCCAGAATCACGTCGTAGCTGGGCGAAGAAGAGGGGCCTGAGCAGGACAGCCACTAGGAACCTCGGTATCCTTACCCACCCCTCCAGCTTGCCCCTCCCCCCTGTTCCCCAGCCCCAGCCCCTTTACCTGTCCACGAACATGATGACCATATCCTCCCGGTCAGCATATTTCTCCATTTCCTTCTTTAGCCACCTGACCTTCTGTCCTCCACCAACCGTTCGGGCCACATCACCCCCTCGCCACTCCTGTCCCAGGCCCAGGGTCTGTGGGGGGGGGGGGGGGGGAGGAGACCCGTGGTGCCGGGGCAGGGCTCAGCCGGCCCGGTGGGCCCTCCTGACCAGGCTCACCGTGGGGCCCCAGGCATCCAGCCCTCAGCCCGCTCCAGGGGCAGCAAATCCCCTCCTAGAGGCCACGAGGGCATTCCTCTCCTCACCCGCACTGTGTAGTTGAAGAACTCCGCTGACCGCAGGAAACGCCGGTATCCTTCCGTCTTGGCTGTGGCCACCGTGATCACCAGCAGCTTCTCTGTCACCAGCCGGGAATTGGCGCTCGGGACCCGCTCACCCAGCTCACTGCCCCACGAGTTCCGCTCACCGCAGGCCCCCTTGCCCTCCCTCCGACTCTGCCCCTGTCCTCCTATTATTTTTATTTTTATTTTTCCGATTCCCTCTTAAACTCTTCTCAACCAAAACTTCGGCTCCAATTGAGAGCTGGGTGGGAGAGACACCCAGGAATCCGGGATGAGTTCACATGGAGAGGCTGGAAATCCCAGCTCGGGGTGGAGGTGTGGGGGGGTAGGGTAGGTGGGCGAGGGGCCGCGCGATTCGTCCCACGGAGGGCCCAAAGGCTTGGGAGAGGCCGGCCACCCCCTCCAGGCCTCCACCCCCCCCTCCCGGACCCTGCGGGCAGACACGCAAAACCCGCATCCACTCGCCGCTCCCGGGGCTCTCACCTGGGTTGACCGGGTCTCTGCCCCGGGGACGGTCGGAAGCAGGGGTCGCAGGAGGCGGGAGCAGCAGCAGCAGGATTCCCAGCAGGAGCCGGAGTCCCGGGCCCCAGGAGGCCATGGCGAGGAGCCGGCAGAGAAGGCACAGAGGCCCGCAGGGCGCCTGGGCTGTGCGCCTGGATCCCAACTCCGGGGAGGGGCTGTGGGCAGAGGGACCGGGGCTGCCTTGCGGACCGCTGTGAGGAGGTACAGGGCTCGGGCTCCGCCCTGGAAAAAAGGCGTAGCCCGAGGCTACTGAAAACTCGAGAAGCCGGCGCCGTAGACAAGGCGAGGATTGTCCCCGGTCGTGAGCGCGCGGGCTGCACGGAGTCAGCAGAGGGGGCGCCCGGCCGGGAGGCGGGGGCTCGGGCCGGCGGTCGCGAGCCAAGGACTTCGGTCTGAGCCAGCCCGGCCCAGCGCCGCCTGACACACGAGGAAACTGAAACCCGGAGAGGGGAAGTGACCCCCAGCAGGTCCGGCGGGATGCGGAGGCGGGTCTTTGCCACAGCTCTGCCGGGAGCGGCTGGGCGGAAGGCCGGGCGAGCACCGCGTGGGGGCGCTCGGAGCGGGGACGAGCGGAGCAGCGGGCGGCAAGGAGGGAGAAGGCCGAGGAGTCTGCGGCGCCAGGGGCGCGGGGGGTTGAGGTTTCGGCAGAGGGTCACCAAGGGCCTCTCGGATTGCCCACTCAAGCCTACGCACTCTCTTTGGTAGTCCAGCCCATCATCTCTGCCGCCCCGGGAAGACTCTCCAGGGACTGCCTTTGTGATGGTGGCATCTTCAGAAGGACGACGAAAGGGAAATAACATTTCTCAAAAGACCACTGGTACCACCTCTTTAAAATGATCCACGTAGGGGACCCCACAAAATACACAGCCACCCTGAAGCCGGAAGTGGTTTTGCCCCTATAAAATATGGCGGAAAGCTTTCTGATCTCCTAGGGAACATCACGTAATGGGTGGAAGCTTTGGGAATTCTAGTGGGATAATTCTGCGCACGCGCAAAAGCACGCGCTGCCGGAAGTGATGACACGCCTTCCACAGCGGGTGCTTTAGCACGCGTGCGCAGGAGGCTCTTCCGTCAGCTGTGTTGTGGAAATGGTGGAGAAGAAAACTTCGGGTATGTGAGCCCCGGGCGGTTGGCCCCTTACCGCCTCCCAAATCCGAACCTGGCCTAGGATGTTCTCAACCAGTTATTAGTCTCAAATCCCTTCCCCGGCGCTCGGGCCCTGGCGTCGGGGTCGCTCCTCAGACCATCCATTCATGTTTAATTGATGCCTGCTTGCTCCACGTCGGGCGCCTGGGTTGGAGAGAGGAAAAAGATCCCTATCATCCCCAAACTGGCTTTCTGGGAGGGGAACAGACACGCAGGCCTGCCGCTGCACTTCAGAGTGATACGTGCGATGGCAGAGGGGAGCACAGCTCCTGGGCGCGGGGAGGAGTGGCACCTAACCTAGTTTCTGGGATGGAGGGCACCGGGAAGGGGGAAAACGCTTGGATGGAGGCTTGAAAGTCGGGTTAAGGTTTCACTCCGTGCAGTGGCGCCGAGGCTCATTCCCGGCAGCGTGAACCGCGCGTGCAAAGGCAGGAAAGCAAGAGAAAGCAAGTCGCTTGGGGAGCCAAGTTCACAGTTCGGGGCTTGCGGAGGAATAGCAAGAATAGTCTGGAGGGTTGGGGAAAGGTACACCTGAAAGGCATCCCATATAGTGCCAGAGAGTTTGAATTCTCTGGAGAGGGCAGTGGGGAATCATTACAGGCTCTCTTAAGGCAGGGGAGTGGCCGAAAGAGATTTATCTTTTAGAGAGGCAGTTCTGGCTTCAGTGCGGAGCAGCGCTGTACGGCGGAACTTTCTGGATTGATGGGAATGGTCTTACTCAGTACCGTGTAGGATGGCAGCCTTTAGCCACATGTGGCGGTTGAGCATGTGAAATGTGGCTAGTGCCACGGAGGAACTGAATTTTAAATTTTAAACTTACTTAATCTACAGCATTTAAACAACCACAGGTGAGTAGTGGCTACCCCCTTGTACAGCGCAGGTCTAGAGACTGGAAGGCAATTAAGGAGCCATTGAGTAGTCCCCACAAGAGATGTGGGTGGAGCAGTCCGCCAGATTGACTTTTTAATGAATCCAATCGTGTCAGCATTTCTTAAACTCTTTGCTGGATCTCCATTATTCTCAGTATAAATCCCCAAATCCAAAGTTCTTTAGACACTTACAGGTCAGACTGTTAACAGCGGGCCTGACTTTATAACCGGGCCTGACTTTATAACCACACAGCACCCCCTCCCTACGTGCTTTATATTACCAGCCACACTGAACTTTTTATAATTTATTGAAGGCACCACAGTCTGCCATCCAAGCCTTCTTCCATGCTGGTATGAAAGCCTGAAACACCCTTTTCTCTCCCCCAACCAAGGTAACTTCTATTCATTAGTCAGATCTCAACCTAGACTTCTTATTTTCCTCTGGAAAATCTTTTGACTACCCCAGGGCCAGTTGGGTGTTTCTGGCATGTGCCCCCGTAGCACCGTGTACTTCCTTGTGCTAACATATCCTGTGCTCTGCTCATTTGTTTGATCATTTGTATTCCCCACTAGACTATAAGCTCATGTGTTCCCAGAACCAAGGGCACCGCCTGGTACTTGGGAGGGAGGCAGTATACAGTGATCCAGAGCTGGGAAGCTCTGCGTTCTTCCCAAGCCACATACCAGCTACATGAGCTTTGGACATGTTTCTTAACCTCTGAACTTTAGTAAACTGGGGATGATAATGATATCTCTCACGTTGGGTTGATAAAGAGTTAAAGCTCTTACACAAAGAGCTTAGCATAGCATCTGGCTCATAGTGCGTGCCCAGTGTTAGCCCCTGGTGCCGATGCTATTTATTTTGGTTACAGGCACTCGATAAATATCTGTTCAATGAATAAAGAGATAATTTTGTGTAGAGTTGTGAGACCCTGATAAAGAGAGAAGTTTAAAATAACTCCTAGGTTTCTTGTTTAGGATGCCTGTGCAGATGGTTCTGTTTACTTAGAGAGTTCAGGAAGAGAAGCAGACTTGGAGGGGAAGATTTAAAATTTTGGGCTGCAGTGACGAAGGGGTCATCTCTGATTACTGCTCGAAGCCTGTCATGTGGCCTGCCCTCTCGCCTCTAAGGAGAGGGCTGTCCCCATCTCTTTCTGAGTCTGATCTGTCTTCCTGGGATTGCAAACCCAAACATAGGGCTGTCTCTCCCAAAAGCAAATGACTCCAAAAAGTGGTTCTCTCAATCCTGAACCTTCTCCTGAGCTCCACAACTGGCTGTTCAACTGGTTGCAGGAAGTCAGCCGCTGACCTCACCATTTAATTTTTAAGTTTATTTATTTTGAGAGAGAGACAGAGAGAGAGAGAGAGAGAGAGAGGAGTGGGGGCAGAGAGAGAGGGAGAGAGAGCATTCCAAGCAAGCTCTGCACTGTCATTACAGAGCCCAACACGGGGCTTGAACCCACAAACCGTGAGATCATGACCTGAGCTGAGATCAAGAGTTGGATGCTTAACTGACTGAACCACCCAGGCACCCCATTGACCTCACCATTTTATTTTTTTTCAACGTTTTTTTAAAAATTTTTATTTATTTTTGGGACAGAGAGAGACAGAGCATGAACGGGGGAGGGGCAGAGAGAGAGGGAGACACAGAATCGGAAACAGGCTCCAGGCTCCGAGCCATCAGCCCAGAGCCTGACGCGGGGCTCAAACTCACGGACCGCGAGATCGTGACCTGGCTGAAGTCGGACGCTTAACCGACTGCGCCACCCAGGCGCCCCTTTTTTTTTTTTTAACTTTTTATTTTTTATGACCTCACCATTTTAAACCTCTCTCTTCTTACCTACCGGCTGTTCACTGGGATCAGATAATTCTACACAACATGTCTCCTTCTTCATTAAACACATTTACTGAGTGCTTTTCACCATCAGAAAAACCTGAAGTCACATCAGGGATGCAAATGAAGGGATTCTTTCCACCAGAGGGAAATAGTCAGTAAAGTCTCAGGGTGTAGTAAAAGGAAGATTTTAGAAATACACACTGGATTTGGCCCTAGGGCATCGCCAGGGTCCTGAGTGTGAGTAGTTCCCACTGAATGGGAGTCATTTTGCTGGGGGTTGAAGAGTGGATGGGAGGTGAGGAAATGAAGCTTCCCATGGGCGATTCTCTCAAAGATGAGTCTTTGTGAATTTGGGTCAACACGTGAGGGTTTGGCAGGTTTTTCCAGTGAAGGGAAGGTCCCTGTTGGGGAAGAGGGTTTGAAGATGCAGGAGGGACAGAAGGACCCGAGCTGGAGATGGAGGGTTGGGTTTAGCAATGGGACTCAGTGGAGGGGTAGGGGGTGCATCCTCTTGGAATGGAGGGAAGGCGGGTGCCAGGCAGTTATATTTGAGAGCGGGCTGGAGGATGAGCATCTCTACGTGTGTCCTTTGAAGTAGGAAATGAGATTGCTAAGCATGACGGCTGAGTGCATGAAGGTCCCAGTGGAGGCTGCAAGCCCTGCGTGTACAGTGGTCCCCATCTGCACGGTTGTATGATTTCTGCCAGCAGTGAGAGGTCTCCAGGAGGCATCTCTTTGGCTGGGTCTGGGGATTGGGAGGAAAGGCCAGGGCCAAAGGCATGAGTGACTGAAATGACAGCCTTGTTAGCCAGGAGGGAGGCAAGCCAGGGGGCTAATATATTGGGAGAAGGTACAGGCGCCAAGGGCTTGGTGACTCAGATGACATCAGAGAGCTGTGGTTCCGTCCGCACGCTTCCCGGAACCAAGGCCAGCCCAGCTTCTCTCTTCCCATGCCCTCGTGACTCTGCCCCACCCAGTTCGCTCCCAGGACCCTGGACAGCGGCGGGTGTTGGACCGGGCTGCCAGACAGCGCCGCATCAACAGGCAGCTCGAGGCCTTGGAGAATGACAACTTCCAGGACGACCCCCATGCAGGACTCCCCCAGCTCGGCAAAAGGCTGCCTCAGTTTGATGATGATGCAGACACCGGTGAGGCAGGGGTAGAAGGAGGCGGGTGGAGGGAGGGAGGACCGGGCTGGGGAGGCAAGGCCAAAGGAAGGGGAAGGGGTCTGCCTGGAGACAGATTGTAGAGGGACATCGGGTTGGGGCAGGGGGTGGGGGGGGGGGGGGCAGATGACACAGGAGCCCCTCTGGCTTTGTCAGGGACTGGCTTCTGTGACTTCTGTGACTGTGAGCCAGCTGCTCTCCCCCTCTGCGTCACCTTCCTCTAGCACATGTAGAGTAAAGAACATGGAGAGCGGAGCTCCGGGAGCACTTCCAGCTCTGACTTAGAGCCTTGGACTTAGGGGAGCGTGGAGATGAATGTAGAAGCAGGTTAGAGAAGTGAGGGGAGGGATACACGGTAGTGAGAGGCTGACTCAGAACCCAGGTGAGCGTGTGCGCAGGGAGTGGACACATGAGTGTCGGGAACGATGGCACAGAGAAAGATGGTGTCTTTCTTGGCACGTGCCAAGTAACTATAGTTGACCTTTGAGCAACAGGGGTTTGAGCTGCAGGGGTCCACTTGTACGTGGGATTTGTTCAGTCGGTGCTGTAAATATATTTGCTCTCATGATTTTCTTTCTTTTTTCTTAAGTTGTTTTTTTTTTTTTTTTTTTAGTGTTTGTTTATTTTTGAGAGAGGTGGAGACAGCATGAGCGGAGGAGGGGCAGAGAAAGGGAGAGAGAGAATCCCAAGCAGGTTCCGTGCTGCCAGCATAGAGCCTGATGCAGGGCTGGAACCCCATGAAACTGAGATCATGACCTGAGCCGAAAGCAAAAGTTGGATGTTTAACTGACTAAGCGCCCCCCCCTTATGATTTACTTAATATTTTGTTTTCCCCGGTGTTGTTTTAAGAATACAGTATATAATACATATAACATACAAAACATACGTTAACCGACTGTTTGTATTGTCAGAAAGGCTTCTGGTCACCAGTAGGCTATTTGATGTTGTTTTTTGGGGAGTCCAGAGTTATACACAGGTCTTGGACTACGTGGAGGAGGCCAGCGCCCCAACCCCTGTGTTGTTCAAGAGTCAACTGTAATTAATTGTTCTTCCTCTGTAGGAAAGAAAAAGAAGAAAACTCGAGGCGATCATTTTAAACTTCGCTTCCGAAAGAACTTTCAGGCCTTGCTAGAGGAGCAGGTGAGAGGGCGTGGCCCCGGGGACTGGGAGGGCCCCACAGGGAAGGAAGGAGCCTGCAGAGGTCCTTGTCCCAGGTCGGTGTTTGCCACGTGGGTGGGCGGAGGAGGTGTGGAGCCTTCCCCTTGTCTCTACAGAACCTGAGCGTGGCCGAGGGCCCCAACTATCTGACAGCCTGTGCGGGTCCCCCCTCCCGGCCTCAGCGGCCCTTCTGTGCCGTCTGCGGCTTCCCCTCCCCGTACACCTGCGTCAGCTGTGGCGCCCGATACTGCACGGTGCGCTGTCTGGGCACCCACCAGGAGACCAGGTGAGCTCAGAACCTCCCCCTGCGCCCACATCCTCTCCTTCCTATCCCCCAGCCTCCCGGGACCTCTCCTCCTCCTGGGCCTCCACTGCCTGCAGGTGCCTGAAGTGGACTGTGTGAGCCTGGGCGTCCCCAGAGGGGAAGGCCCTCTGCACCCCACCTCAGCCTCGGAGAAGCCTTGGCCAAGGAGAGAGGTGCTCTTCTGGACCGAGAGAGGAGCCGTTCACTCGCCCAGCAAAGCTGTGTCCTACCTGCTAGGGAAGACAGGCCTAGTCCTGGGGGCTGTTTGGGGGGAAGTGGGCTGGGCCCTCAGCGTGCTGTTGTAATAAAAGGTGTCATCCGAGGAGGAACCTGCCTCTTTGGTCACATGGTGGTTTGGGCATGAGGGTCACGGGTCTCTGTGCTGTTCACTGCTCCGTGGGTTTTCCTTCTATGCATCAGTCACCCCTCCCACTGTCTGTCTCCCTGGGTTCCCTGACGGAGGAAGATTTTGTCCCATTCTGCTGCCACGCCCACATCTCAGCCTTCTTTGGCTGTCGCTTTATGTCATTTTTTGATGATGGATTCGGTGCATTTGCTTTTGCTTTTTGTTTCTGTAGTTCTCCCGAGTATCATTTGAGCACAGTTAGGACTGGGTGACAGGGAAGTGGAGTGAGGGCTGGGGGTGGGGCACAGGAGGAGACTGAGGGAGGACACAGTCCCCTGTCTTCATCCTCTTGATACTTAACCGGGTAGAGAGATCAGCCCTCACCCTTGGTGCTGCCTCCAGAGGAGGCTGCTGTTACCAGGGGGCCGCAGTGTGCAAAATTATTAGTATCCGAGAAAACCCAGACATTTCTGGAGGCATGGGGGAATTCACGATATAGAGGCCTCTGTTCTTGGTGGCCCTGGGTGCTGTAATTCTTGTGTGCTGTGAAAGCTTCTTACACTCAGGCCTCCTCTAAGTGGATTGTGTGCTATGAGCTTATAAGCTCCTTGGAGTTGTTGTCTTAAGGCTCTGTATCCTGTTGGAACTTAGCAAAGCACATGCTTAGGAAGCATTTGTTGAACAAGTAACCTCAATGAGATATTAATGAGATCCAGTGAATTCGGTGTTAGGCATCTTTATAGGCTCTCCTCCCCCCTTTTGGGACTTTCCTACAGCTGGCTCAGGTGTCCCAGGGCCTGCCTGAGAAACTGCCTGCCCTTTCTCTGGAGACTTGAGGTGGGGTCAGTGGTGTCGGTGGCCGCCCCAAGTTGAATGGTGGTGAGGATGCGGTTTGAGGACAATCCCAAGTGGTTTTAAAAGATGGCTGTACATTTTTTTGACAACCCTTTGATCGAAAGGTAGGGTCTTTGTCCCCTTTCCCTGGGATCTAGGCAGAATTCTGACTGCTTCAACGAGTACAGGGTGGCAGAGGTGAGACCATGTGACATTCAAGGATAGGTGATAAAAGGCGGGGAAGCTTCTGCCTTGTCAACTAGGACACTTGAGTTTTAGATCCCTCAGCCACCATGTAAGAAATCCAGCCATCCTCCAGGCGCCTGGGTGGCTCAGTAGGTTAGGAGTCCAACTCTTTAAAAAAAAAAATTTTTTTTTTTAATGTTTACTTATTTTTGAAGGAGAAAGAGACAGAGCATGAGCAGGGGAGGGGCAGAGAGAGAGGGAGACATAGAATCTGAAGCAGGCTCCAGGCTCTGAGCTGTCAGCACAGAGCCCGATGCAGGGCTCGAACTCATAAGCTGTGAGATCATGACCTAATCCGAAGTCAGATGCTCAACTGACTGAGCCACCCAGGTGCCCCAGGAGTCCAACTCTTGATCTCAGCTCGGGTCTTGATCTCAGAGTTATGAGTTTGAGCCCCGTGTGGGGCTCCACGCTGGGTGTGAAGTCTACTAAAGAGAAAGGAGGAAAGGAAAGAAAAGGAAGGGAAAGGAGAAAGGGAGAGGCAGAGAAAGAAAGAAAAATCAAGAAATCCAACTATCCTAAAGCCGCCTTGCTATGAGGAAGCCTAGGCCACACAGAGAGGCCACACGCAGGTGGCTGAGTCAAGCCTTGAAGCCATTCTAGCCTAGGCTTCCATTGTGACAGTGAAGACACATCCAGGCAATTCTGGCACCCAGGCATCGAATCACCCTCAGCTGTTTGAGTCTTCATGACTGTGTCCTCACTGTCATGGAGCAGACACAAGCCATCCCTGCCACACTCCAAATTCTGACCTACAGAATCCATGTGTATAACCAAATGGTTTATGCCACTGAGTCTTGGGATGGTTAGAAAGCAATAGTAACTGGGACACCAGGAACCCAGTTTGCTGGCATCTAACTTCTGGCCTCAATTTGTGTCTCCCTCCCACGAAAGGAAACTTTTCTAGGCCCTAACCTTTTTATTTCCCTCTCTATCAAGAAGTACATGCAAGGGGGAACATTGCTGGCTCAGTCAGTAGAGCATGCGACTCTTGATCTCAAGGTCGTGAGTTCAAGCTCCACACTGGGCGTGGAGCCTACTTAAAAAAACAAAACAAGTACATGCAGGAAAGAAAATAGAAGGGCACCTGGGTGGCTCAGTCAGTTAAGCAGCCGACTCTTGATTTTGGCTCAGGTCATGATCTTGTGGTTCGTGAGTTCGAGCCCCGTATTGGGGCTGACAGCGCAGAGCCTGCTTGGGATTCTCTCCCTCTCCTTGTGCCCCTCTCCAGCTTGCATGTGCGTGCTCTCTCTCTCTCTCTCTCTCTCTCTCTCTCTCTCTAAATAAACTTTAAAAAAAAAAAAAGAGGAAGGAAGGAAATAGAAGAAAAGACTATTTCTTGGTGGAGAAATACATCAGTGCTTCACTGTGATCACCTCCATTGGAACTCCTGTCAGATTTGCACTGAGTTAGTAGTCTCTTTGGTTTCTTTCCTTTTTTTTTTCTTTTTTTTTTTTTTTAATTTTTTTTTAACGTTTATTTATTTTTGAGACAGAGAGAGACAGAGCATGAACAGGGGAGGAGCAGAGAGAGAGGGAGACACAGAATCGGAAACAGGCTCCAGGCTCTGAGCTGTCAGCCCAGAGCCCGACGCGGGGCTCGAACCCACAGACCGTGAGATCATGACCTGAGCCGAAGTCGGACGCTTAACCGACCAAGCCACCCAGGCGCCCCTCTTTGGTTTCTTTCCTAAATTCACTGGCTTTGTTTCATATTTTGCTGATATAAAAAGAATCACTTAGATTCTGCCTGGTGTAAGATGTGTCTACTCAGGGACATACCCAACTGACCTTCATAGGACAGAGCTGGACCCAATGGCTTCCCATTGCTCTGAGCTAAGTGGCTCCAGGAGTCATCTGTTGACATCCTCTAGGAAGGGATTACTGGACCCCTCCACTTAAAAGCACACATCCCTTAGGGAAAGCCTTGAACAATTTTTGCCCGCTCCCTGTGTGCTAGGGAGATGGGTTTTCACCCGGGTCTTTGGGAAATCTACACTGTGCCAAAAGCTTGTAGGGGCTGGACCCAGTGTCATGTGATGGAGCAGCACAGCCTCCTCCTGGGTACACAGGGGAAGGAGAGGCTAACCCTCTGGACTGGAAGGCTAGAGCCTGGGGGCTTACTCCCAAAGCCCTCAATGACAGGTGAATTCAGTTGATGGGAATGAGTTTGGAAAGCCAAAAATTCCAGGAAGCAGGGCAGTTGTATCTTTGGTCTTGAACAGATCGTGGTCGTACTGCTTACTAACTGTGTAGCTTGGACAGGTCACTTCACCTCTCTGAACCTCTTCCAGCCACTAGCCAGATAGAGGGAAGAATAAATGGGATGGTGCACCAGCCCAGTGCAGGGGCTAGGCGCGGGGCGGGGAGGGGGGGGTGGTGTCCCTCTCCTTCCATTGGACGCCAGGCCCCTCTCTTGTGGCCTCGTTTTCCTGTCTCCCAAGCCAGCCCAGGGCCCAGTGCCATGTCTGAGCTGGACACCATCAAGTCAGACACGCACCAGCAATATGCAGGCCTCTGTGAAGAGACGTTCAAAGACTTTGCTGGAAGTTATTGAACCTTTCCCTAGAAAAATCTGCCTGCACCAGACGTGGTTGATTTGACGCACAGTTTCAAAGGGCTCGTTGGTTTGTGGTGTCCACTTGTAGGCACAGCCGAAGCAAGTGTTCAAGACCAGCTGTCTCCTTGTACTGCTGTGGGAAAAGCTGAGAGTAAAGAGAGTGAGTTGTCGTCTCGGGCCGGCCAGGGGGCATCTCTGCCATTTCCAGTTGCCTCGAGGTGGGTCTTACCACGTCTGCTGCTCGATGACTCTTGGCCATAATCATGGGTGCCCCACTCTTGAAATCACTTGCAACCCCTCCTCTCTTTTTCGGATGAGACAGTCCGAAGGGGATAGAGAGAGGGACAGGTGGCAGCCTGAGGTCCAAGAACTGAGACGACCCTGGGGGCACCCCAGCCAACCCTTGCTTGGCCAGCCACTTCATGACACGAGCATGACACCCCCAAACCCTGAACAGTTCACAGTACAAATTTATTTCTGCATAGATCATACAGAATACAAACAGTCGGGGTCGCCTCTGCTCCCTTAACCAACCAGAGCCCAGCCCCAGAAGGTCCTGCCTCAGGAGTCCGAGGTGAGTTCTCAGGAGGCAGGTTCTCGGTCAGACGAAGGAGGCGCGGTCAGAGCCGGGCGTGGCTCGGGGGCACGGGGCGGAGTCGGGGCGTGGCCTGCAGCCCGGGGTTGGCGGGACCTCCGGCCGCTGGGGGCAGAGGCAGGGGCACGGGGTCCACGGGCCTCCTACACGTAAGCGTTCTTCCCGTATTTGCCAAAGCTGCTGTCGCCTTCTTCGTCCGAGACCGCGGGGTGCAGGGGGGCGGCGAGGCCGGGGGACCGCACCGCGGAGGCCTCGTAGGGGAGCCTGGGTCGGAGGGGCCTGGGTCAGCGGTGGGGCGACCCCGCTCCCGCCCCTCCCCCTCGCCGCCACGCGCGCCGGTCCCTACCTGGGGGCCGGGGCCGCGTCGGGAGTGCGGCAGCAGGTGGAGCCGAGGCAGACACCGCCCAGGATGGCGAGCAGGGAAGCGCTCCAGCCCAGGTAGAGGGCGGGGCCCAGCTCGTACCTGGGGACAGGGACGGTGAGGGCCGAGTCCCACCCACTGCCCCCCAGGCCGGGGCTCCCACACTTACTTGGTTCCGGGATACAAGGGGTCGAAGAATTCCCGGGTGATGTTGAAGGCGTACCAGGAGATGGCCACCATCCCGCAGAAACCTGGGGAGGGAGAGGAGGGCGGCGCTCGCGCCCCAGGCCCAGCGGAGGAAGGGAGCTGGGGAGGGCCACACGGGGGCGGCCCCGAGATCTGGACGCCCAAGAGCAAGTTGCACTCCCTCTCTTTCTTTTGCGCTCCCTAGCTCATGACTTTCCCCTCGGGTCCCAACCGCAGCCCCCCTTTCTTGCCTAGTCTCCCACGCTCTGCCCTTCCTGCCCAGCATCTTGATCACATCGTTGCCTCGTTTGGAATCTGCCCCATCCAAATCCTACCCACCCTGGAAAGTCCGGCTGTCCGGGCAATCCTCCCGCAGAGTCTGCCCCGACACCCCTTTCCTTCGGCCTCCCCGACCCCCCCCACCCCCCCGGAGCCTGTGACCTGCCTCTGTCACCCAGCGCAGTGAAGGCCTGAGGCCAGTGAGACCCCTGGGCTACAGGACCAGCCTTGCCGCTCTCTGGGGGCGCCTCCAGTAAGTCACCTGAGCTTTCTGAGCCCGTTCCCACATCTGGAGAACAGGGCAAGACCCACCCTACCTCGCAGGCTGGCTGTGAGGCGATAAAGTGCGCGTGCTTTACAGACTGACAAAGGTGCTGTTGCTGTGCGCAGTGCGCTTGCACCCCGCGCACCCCAGACTCCGGTATCCCCGGCCAGGCTGTAACCTCTGGGGGACAGTCGCTCACTCACCTTTGCTCATGCCTGGCTCCTAGTGGGGGCTCAAGAAACATTGCTGATGGATTGATTTGGGGAGCATGAGTGAGGCTGGGGTGAACGGGGAGGCAGGGAAGAGCTGAGCAGAGAGGCCGGGTGTCCATTCAATGGGGAGGGTGAGACGCCCGCCGGAATGGGGAGTTGGAGGCGACAGGGGACCCCGGGTCTGCTGGCGCCACTCTCAACAACCCCCCCCCCCCACGACAACGCAGGGCACACCCACCACCACCTTCCCCCAGTTACCAGCCAGTATGTGCAGGGCCCCTGCGACGGCGGCCAGCCTGGCCTTCCTGGAGAGCTCCATGCTCCCGATGTTTATGCAGCGCAGCCCCGCCATGCCTAGGAAGAGGCCCAGGAAGCCCAGGAAGATGGCGGTGATCATGAGCGCCCGGCAGGCCTGGAGGTACCCTGGGGAGGCGGGGCGCAGCCATGGGTCCCTAAGCTGGCCCCTTCCCCCTCCGGGGCTGAGCCAGCCCCTTACAGCCAGCCCCTGCTCGGGTCTCAGTCCATAAAGGCCCTCAAGTCCCCTCCTTCCCCTTCGGGGCCCTATTCCGCTGGAGCCCTGACGCCCCTCCTTCCTAGGGGCTCAACTCAGGCCCCGCCCCCCCCGCCCCCGGTTCGGCGCACCTGCTTACTGGCTGTCTCCTTGGCACTACTGACACTTTGGCCAGCTACTGCTTTGGTCTGGGGGCCGTTCTGGGCCCTGTGGGATGTTCAGCAGCATCCTTGGCCTCTACCCACTAGATGTCAGCAGGAGTCCGCTCCAAGAGGGACCATCAAAATGTCTAGACGTTGTCAATGACCCCTGGGGTGCAAAGTCGCCCCCAATCGCAGCCGAGAACCACTGCTCCGTCGTGAATGACAGCAATTGCACTTGAGTACTCAGCCCCTGCCCCACATCTGCTTCTCTCTAGGTCCCACGTGGCACAGCCCCTAGACATCATGAAGTGAGCTTTCTCCTGCAGTGACCTGTAGGGGGCAGCAGTTGCCCGTGGGTTACTGGGTGGGGGCTGGTTCTGATCTGGAAAGTGGGGTATCTAGGCGCAGGACAATCCAAGCCCACCTAGCTCATATACATTGGATGCCTCAGTTTCCCCTTTCTCAAAGCTGAAGGAAACGGCCAGTTTCCTTCCTGGCCCCTCTTCCCCCTTCTCTTTGATACTTGCCAACCACCCCAAGGACCTTGTTCCCCTTTTCTGGGTGGGGCCGTGCCACTGGTGCTGAAGACGCTGGGTCCCTGCCAGGAGGATGTGAAGTGGCCCGGAGTTGGCGGGTAGAGAGGAGGGACAAAGTTCTCTGGGAGCACTTTCTCACTCCCAGCCACTCCCTCTGGGGTTCCCCCCTCCCCCGTATCCTCTCTATCCAGGGCTGACCAGCCCTGGGTCCCTAGGCCGCTGTGGTAGACAAAGGAGAGATTACTGATGGGCCACGAGGGAGCGTGGGCTGGGCGGCTGTGGGGGATTAAATAATAGTCAGGACCCCCCTCGGGACCAGAGTATCCGCCAGCCTGGGTTCCGGCACCCCTACCACCTGTGGGGCTGTGGGCCGGTTAACGCTTGTGCTTGTAGTTTTCCAGCTTGGGTGAGACGGGGTTGCCCACGCCCCACGCAGCCAGGCCAGCGGAGACGGCACTGTGATGGCCTGCGTGAAGAACCATCACAACATGGGGTGCCCTGACGACCCCCGATGCCGGGCAGCTGCCCTCTGCCCTTCCCCCTGGAGCAGGCTCTTGCCCCTCCATCAGCAGTTCCAAGTGGGGCCCTTCTTGGGCCGACAGGCTCACGGCAAACGCCCCTCTTCAAACCGCGATGTGGCTGAGGGATGGGTGAGGCGGGAAGGGCCAGTGCTGCTAAGCCGGCTGCCTGCAATGTCCCTTCTGGCCACCCGGCATTCGGGGCTTCTGGTCCAGATGGTACCCAGCTTTTATCGGGAGCTTGGGGAGGGCACGTGCCCTGCACATGGCAAATCCTGGAGAGGGGGATGAAGGCACGAAATCCCTGCTGGCTCAGGAGATTCTGGGAATCGCAGGGGCACGAGAGACCCACGCAGACCCCTTAACTGCGCAGAGCGTCTCTGGCATTCCCGCAGCCCTGTTCCAAACCCAGTGTTGGCTTTAGTTCCATCCACTTCCCGGCACCTACAGTGGCGAACCGGAAGAGCACGACGGCTCCAAGGGGGGTGCGGGAGTGGCACCAAAAAGAGGACCTGGTCCTCCCCTCCTGGTCTCCGGCACGGGCCTACCGAAAAGACTCCCCCGAGGGATGCTGGGGACTACTCGGTGAACAGGAAGCAGGAAGACGCTATACCACCAAGGAGAACGTTTCTGGAACAAAAGACCTGTACGTTCCGGCCCTCCGAGAACTTCAAAAAATCCACCGCCTGAGAACGCCAAACACACATGCACACACACCCCTAGCTGCTTCCACCAGACACAGCGCCGCGGGAAGTCTCGCTTAAAGAGGGCCCTTGAGAATTCGCCGTGGCAGTGGCACCGATGCCTTTTAAGGGTCTCAACGCCAAGAACCCAAGATGGGCCTCCTCTGCACCCCCACGACCCCCAGCACTCTCACCACAAAGCTGAGATGCTGAAGTCGGTCTTGTGCGCACACGGGCCAATGAGAATCACGCTAACGTCCTGGGCTGTAGCTCAACACTCACAACCATGCCACGCGCCTGTGCACGTTCCCCCGGTTTTACAGTTGGGGTGAACGAAGCTCGTTTCATCACCTGCCGGGGGCACCAAGCTGGTCAGCTGAGCCCGGCAGTCTGGCCCTGGTGCCTGCACTTGGAACCACTAGGGGTGTCACATCAGGGCAGGGGGACACGTGGGACGAGGTCTCCAGTGCGGCTCCAGATGGGGGCCGCCGGGCACTCCCAGCTCCCCGAGCTCGATCCAGGCCTCCCTTATCGGCTCGGTGCCCAAGGCCTGACCGTGGGCAGCAGTCACCCTCCCCGGGGGTCTCTCCCCGCCTCCCGCCGCCCCCTGGAGCGGGCCACCCCGCTCTCTCCACCCCATACCGGAGAGGGCCAGCAAGGACGGGAACTCCCGGCAGCTGTAGACTCCCAGGGAGTCGGTGGCACAGCTAAACCAGAGGTTCTCGAAGATGGTGTTGGTGGTGATGACGCTCCCGTGCACGGTGGACACTCGCCAGTAGCTGTGTGGCAGGGTCACCCCCAGCATCAGCAGCCCCAGGGCCGCCATGAAGAAGCCGAAGATCTCCACGGCCACCGACATGGTGAGATGCAGGGCCCTGAGGGGCGCCTGGGGCCCCAGAGGAGGGGAGGGGCTGAGCCCCAAGGGAACTTGAGGGGCTTTGGCTAAGGAGGGGTGTTAAGGCAGGCTGGAGAGAAAGGTGGAGAGAGCAGGGGGGGCCAGCAGCAACCTGGGGTGCAGATCTGCCCCCACCCACCCCCGGCTTCTGCCCCCTGCCCTCCCTCTGGGTTCCTGCTTCCCCGAAGGTCCGGGCAGAGGAATGAGCCCAGAGCGCCGGGCAGCTGTTGACGCGGAGATGGAGGGAAGCAACGGAACACGGGCCAAAAGTCCACCCCCTCCCCCAGCCTCTGGGCTCCCCGCCCCACAAGGGGGGCGGAGAGGACTAATGGGAGTGACCAACGAACTGATGGGGCTGAGGGGGGCCCCCACGGGAGGCACTGGAAGCAGAGGAGAAGCAGGGAAGTCGCTCTGACTCAGCTCTCATCCGGGGGGGCCGGAGAATGGAGCCAGGACAAGGAAAGAGAAGGTGACTGAGAGACCAGGGCCACAGACAGACCTTTCGCGGGGCAGGATCCGGGGAGCGGAGCCCCCCTCCTGGATGTTGGTGAGAACAATTTAAGAAACTCCAAAGACTTAGGGTTCGGGCTACTGAGTCACTGAAGAAGATTAAGGTTGAGTAAGGCATCAGGGCGTCTGGGCGGAACCCGCAGTTCTGGAGTCCAGTCAACCTGGATTCAAACCAGACCCACCATCTACCAGAGCCACAAGGGCCTGGAGTCTGAGCCCCTCGGGCTTGTTCCTGCTTCTGTGAACTAGAACTGGCTCCTTCACCACTGTGACCCCAGATCAAAAGCTCCCTGCACGTGGGAACTGCTCCATCCTCGGGGACCACTCTGGCTCCGGGTGCCGCGGGCACAGGGTGAGGCCACCAGTGGGTTGCTTCCCTCCAAACTTCAACTTCTTGAACTTGAATTTCCCCCCTCGTCGGGTTGATCTTTGACTCTCGGCAACAAGCTTGATCTCGCTGCCAAGGGCCACCAAGGGGGATAAATCACAGGCCCAGAACGTGATCCTGTGGCTAATCTAAGCAGCTCAGTTATCAGAACTGTCACCAGCTCTATTAATTATGATGGGTTAGAAACCGCCGGGCCCCAACCCCAAGCCGAGGCTGAGCACCTGTCCTGGTGCAGACAGTATCATTTCCTGCCTCAAGGCCACAGCCAGGGCAGCTCTGGTTCTCCTCTGGCAAGCGCAGTAGGGGCTTGGTCTCCAGGGGTAGGGAGGAACCCATGCTACCCCCCAGGCAGTCACAGGGGACATCAAGGAGCCGAAGGGTATCCCATCACCCCCCTCCCCATGTCGGGCTCCTCTGTGCTCCCCTCAGGTGCCTCCGCCCCAACCCCCCCCCCCCCCCCACAAGCCAGGCTGGCTTGGCTGTGGAACGAGAGGTATGCGGTGAAGCAAGACAGGCCCACGCTGAGCCTGGCACCGGGCGGGTGTGGGGCAAAGCAAGCTGGGTGGGGACTGGGTCCTGACCTTCCATCTTGGAGCCTATGACTGGGATGTCCTGGGTTTGCAACCTTTCTCAAGAACCTGAGGAGTTCTCGCGAAGGCCCAGCCCTGCCCCTGGGCGGCGGCCCCTCCCCAGGAGAGGATGGGGAGGAGGGGGGCGCAGGAAGACAAAGGGAGAGAAGGGTGGAGGTTTGGGAGGAAACCGAGTGGGGGCCCCCCCTGGTGTGGAAAACTCCACGTGCTAAGAGGCAGCTGTGTGGGTCAAAGGAGACAGGAGACATAAATCCTGGCCTGTCCCCTCAGCTCTTCCCTTCCCGCCTCCCATCACTGCTTTCTCCCAGGATTCCAGCACCGTGCAAAGGCCACGTCCCGTGTCCCTGTGTCCCCATGCTGCCTACCACTGCTTTGGGGGAGGGGAAGGAAGGAAGGGTGTGGGCTCTGGGCAGCTTGGCGGACAAAGGCGAGCCCGCACCAGCCTGGGGGCGGGTAGGAGTAGGAAGGCGAGCAGGAAGGGACCACGGGTGACCCCCACCTTTGGGCCCAGTGGAGCCCGCCCCTTCTTCCACACAGACACGGCGGTTCCGAGCCAAAGCCCAGTTTTATTTACACTCGTCCCGGAGCACGTGGTTTGGGGCTACTGGACAGGTCTCTGGGGAGAGGAGGCCGAAGGCAGAGGGCAGTGATGGGGTACAGGGGAAGGGATGGAAAGGATGGACGGCCACCCCCCCCCACCCCCCCTTCGAACGTCCTCCACAGGCTCCCAGGCATCCCTGGGCAGAGGCGGAGGCGCGGTCTCCTTTAGGATTTGGACTTGGATACAGCAAGTCCGATGAGTCCAGCCAGTCCCGCCACGCCCAGGGCCATCCCTCCAACAATGGCCATGCCCACTAGTCCGTCTGGGGAAGGGAAAAGGGAGACTGTCAGGAGCCCAGCCCCCACAGGGACCCTGCCCAGTGCGCCTCTTCCCCTGGAGTCATGAGGCAAGGGACTCCAAGGCGTACAGAAAGGAGGGACTGAGGGACTGAGGAGGATGTGCCTGGAGTGGGGGAAGGGGTCCTTTAAAGGGAGACCAGAGAGGGGGCGCCTGGGTGGCTCAGTCGGTTGCGCGTCCGACTTCAGCTCAGGTCGTGGTCTCGAGGTTTGTGGGTTCGAGCCCCGCATCGGGCTCTGTGCTGACAGCTTAGAGCCTGGAGCCTGCTTTGGATTCTGGGTCTCCCTCTCTGTGCCCCTCACCTGTTCACACTCTGTCTCTCCCTCTCACAAAAATAAATAAACATTAAAAAAAAGTATCTTCTGAAGGGCAAATTTAAAAAAATTAAATAAATACAAAATAAAGGGAGACCAGAGAGCCCAGGCGTGGGGGAAGGAAGACGACTTGGTGAAGAGCAGAGAGGTGCCCTGGGAGGACAGGACGAAGGGGCCAGGGAGACAGGCAAGCAGGGGGAGCGGGGAGCAGGGGGGTGGGGGGCCGAGGGGAAGGTTCACCTTTCTTCATGGCCTTGTCAATAAGCTGCTCCAGTTCCTTGGCCTGGTTGTTCTGGGGCTCTGTCTGCAGCAGCCCCCGCACATACTTTAGTGCCTTCTCATATTCCTGCGCTCAGGGAAAACACAGACACACCCCCCCCCAGTATTCCAGCCTCTTCCAGCCCCTCAGAGGGACCTGCACTTGCCCCGGAGGCTCCTCCCTCTACCCCCACCTCCTCCCTCCCTCCGGCCCCACCCAACGGAGTAGAGTCCACAAACAACCCCAACCGTGTGGGGGTGATAAGCCTGGGGAGATAACCACCCAAGGCTCGGGGCTGCACCCCAATCCTGAGGTCACCCACACCCTTGGCACCTGGATCTTCTGTCCCTCGCCTTCCCTCGGCGTCAGGACCCGTCGCCTTGCACCTCTGTACCCGACACCCCCCCTGCCCGCTTGCCCTGTCCGGCCTCCCTGACGGCCAGGGCTCTACCCTGGAGGGGAAATGCCGGGTGGGGTGGCCCACCCGGGGGGGGGGGGGGGGGGGGGGAGAAGGGGGCTGCCGCCTTACCTTGAGCCGGTAGTTCCCCACGGCCAGGTAGAAAACATAATCCCGCTGCTCCTCTTTGCTCCCGTTGGGCAGCAGCTCTGGGGAGGGTGGTGGCAAGAGGGTGAAACCCGCTCCTCTCCTCTCCTAGCGCCTGTGTCCCAGAGACCCCCTCCACTCTCCGAATCCCTGTACGACCCCGGGACAAAGTCACCGTGCTGAGCTACCGTTTCAGCTCTGGCCCTTCTTGGCTTCCCAGTCAGGGCTCCGGGGAGGCACAAACCCAGGCTGCCAAATACCCCGCTGATGAACACCCTGGTTTCAACACTATACAGTCAGCTCTAGTTCATCTAAGTGAACTGGAAGGAAACCGAGGCACTGGAGAAGCCAAAGGTACCCGCTGTGTTCTCACTGTAGCTGTTTGCTGCCCAGATTGGGGTTAAAATAAATTTGCACTCCCCCCCCTTTAAAAAATCAGCTCAAAACTCCCCTTCAATTAGCATTCTCTGAATGACCCCTGCCTGACTCTATCTTAATTCAGTGACTTCGCAGAGGCTTCTGTACAATTTGGGGCTAAGTAGCTTTGCAGGTGTTCATAAATCTTCCCCAGTGCCCGTACTTTCTCCTCAGCTAGAAATGGCAACGCTCAGCGACATCTTCTACAGGTATGCCCTGCAGTAAAGGAAGCCTGAGAAATCCGAATTAGCAACTTAGGCAGATGCAGGTGTGGTTATTTGCATTTAAAAAGATTCTTATTGGGGCGCCTGGGTGGCTCAGTCGGTTAAGCGTCCGACTTCGGCTCAGGTCACGATCTCACGGTCCGTGAGTTCGAGCCCCGCGTCGGGCTCTGGGCTGACGGCTCAGAGCCTGGAGCTGCTTCCGATTCTGTGTCTCCCTCTCTCTCTGCCCCTCCCCCGTTCATGCTCTGTCTCTCTCTGTCCCAAAAATAAATAAACGTTAAAAAGTTTCTTATTTTTATAGATTCACAATAGCCATCCTTCGCTAGTGTACTGTTTGCTTCCACGTGAATACTTGGCCAAGAGAAAGCGGGTACAGGGTACAGAGAAATCTGAAGGTCAAGTATGGCCTGTGACAAAACAGTGACCTATCGAAAACCAACGGGAGACAGGATTCCAATCAAAAAAGCATCATCTGCTCGCAGGTTTGCACTAATCCCATGCCACCCTCACGAAAGGTTTTCAACTGCTGCTGAGTAAGCAACATGGTGGGGCCAAAGAGCAAGGGCCTGGGACACACAAGACAGGAGCTTCTAGTCCTAATTCAGCCATTAATTCATCAGCTGTGTCACCTCAGACAAGTCACCCTCCTTCTGTCAGACTGCCAGATCACTGAGTCCTGGGGGGAGTGACACGCCATGGTTCTGTCTGGCTAAACAGTGATGACGCCACAAGCAAACTGGGCGAAGCCAGGCCAGGGTGCAGCCCTCTGTTGCAGTGCGTTTACTGGCAAATAACTGTGAGGTGACAGCTACAGGGTCCCATGTCGACACAGGATCCCAGCACTTGAGATGGAGGGAGGGAAGGAGGCCACGGTGGTTGGGAAGGGCAGGACGGACCCAAAGGCCACTGGGAAGGGAAGGGTCGGGTAGCCTAGCACCTCACCCTCCAGTAGTGCGATGCCTTTGCGGATGTCATCATTGTACTTGCTTCGCACCAGGCACCAGGCGTACTCAAACTGCGTGCTCTTGGACACGGAGCCTCCTGCCTTCTCAGACTGAAATTTCTTTTCAAACTTCTGCCACAAGAGAGGAGAGGAGTCATTTAGAAAGGAAGGGACGAACCATTCTCTACCAGGACCTGGGTGTCCATTTCCCAGCTACACTCCATCTTCCCCAGTCTCTGTCACGTCTCCCTCGCGGGCCTTGGCATCTGGCATCCCGGCTTCCGCCATCTCCATCCCTGGGATCCAGGTACTCTGCTTCTTGGCAGCAGGGTGTCTCCCCCCACACTACCCCTGTCCACTTCCCTCCCCCTAGTGGTACCGAGCGGAGATGCCACCTGGTGGCGGCTCCAGGCACCGCCGGCGAAGCAGCTGACCCCGAGCGGCTGGCCGAACAGTAAACACGCTGTCCGAACAGCTCAACAACAGCCCACGCCGTCCCTCGTCGGTGGCTGCTTCCCCCAACCAGCCCCACCCGGCTGGGTCTGGGCCTTTTCTTATCTGCTAAGTGGGAATAAGAGTAGTGCCCACTTCCTAGAGCTACAAGGATTGAGATATCGCCGGCAATGCACTTGGCACCGTGCCGGTTTCGGTGAGTAACATATGAAACTTCATGCTAGTCGCTATATTCCCCTGTCACCGAAGGAACACTCAAACACAGGTGTCCGCACCCTGACCTCCTAACTCCTGCACGCACTCAGAACTGGTCAGTCTTTCCACGCCAGACTCCAGGCCCCGAGTCTGGGGCGTGGTGGTGCAGGAAACTACAAGTCCCATTGGCCTCCGGGACAAAGAAGAGCCTCTGGGCAGGAGCCGGACGCTGCAGAGGGTGCCGGGAGCCGTAGTTCGGCCTCCCTAGGAGAGCCTGGCGCTGGGTAGAGGGTCTGGCCCCACTCGGACTCTCCTCAGGACCCGCCCGTCCTAATGTTCCCTCTCCCTCCCTCGGGGCCAGGCCTCACCAGCAGGTCGTCCACAGACACCAGCTCGTTCAGTACGGCCTCCATGGCCGCCGCCCCTGCAATCCTTACACCTAGGTCGCTACTGTGCCACCGTCTCCATGGCCCACTGGTAGGGCCGGAGGGCCGCTTCCGTCGTCCGGCGGAAGCGAGCCCTCCCCACGCAGAGCCAATCACCTCATGTTGCTGATGCCGAGCCCGCCCCGCCGCCGGGGGACGCCCCGCCCCTTCCTTCCGGCGCCCTCGGCGCACGGGTCGGGGCACTAATGCGCAAGCTCCGCCCGACCCCCTTCCCTCTCCACCTGCGGACGGCTCACGCTGCAACTCCGAGTCCCCCGCTCGTCCTCCCGAGTTCCCTGTATGTGCCTTCCTTCACCGAGGCTGCCTTAATAAAGTTTGGAACTGTGTCTTCTAGCTGGCCCTTGGGCTCAGAAACAGCAGAAAGAAGAAGTTGGAGGACCCGGCTTGATCTAAACCTTCCTCCCCTCCGGCCCCACCGCCTCTAGGCCTAGGAACCCGGAGGCTATGTGACATTTCGGTGCCTGTAACAAAATCATAACTGGTCCCAAGGTTTTTAGGGCCTCTGCTGACCCTTACAAGAGGACTGACAACTGGACCTGTTAACATACACCCAGAAACCGCAGTGCATACGCATAGGGGATAATACGGAAATCTTTAAATGGGAATTCAAAGTTGTTACCCCATTACTTGCAGACAGGGTCCAATCTTTTAACACTTAGATAAAGCATCCTCCGGGTGTGCCTGAGAGGGAGCATCGGCCGTGGGTCACGCGGGCAGCGAGGAACAATCAAAACATGGGAAAGGTAAATGTGCACTCCTCTGGTTCCTGTGCTGTGCAGTGATGGGACTGGGTAGGTAGTGACTTTCGAATTCTTTTCACCTTGACCCACAGTGCTCCAGTGCACATTACAATGTAAGTTCCATGAGGGCACAGATAGGCTCTTGTTCATTTGTGCGTCTCCAGCACCTGACACAAGATCAATGTCCAATGAATATGTGTTAAATATACATGAAATGAAGCGAACAAAAGGAAATAGGGCAGTGCAGATGCAGGAGATTATCATCCAAACATCTTTCGTGTTTGCAAAGCTCTTTTAATTTTTTTTTTTTTTAATTCTCATAGTAGCCTTGTGAGTTAGGTAGGCAAGAATTACTCTTCTCTATTGAGCTCAGACAGTTGAAATGACTGATATGAGGAGTCCCATTAAAAGATAAAGGAGAGGGTAGAACAAGTTCATAAGTACACTCTAGCTATTCATCTTTAAAAACCTCAGGCCTAAATTTGTAATTTTTTGCTGGTTTACAATAGAGGACTCCCCTTAAGCAGCAGGGTGAACTAGAGAGAAACAATTGGCTTTAACTTAAAATCTAAAAGGCAAGGCAATCCTGAGAAACCATTTGTTAGATAGTACAGTAGGAAAATTAAAAATAAAACCCCGCGAACTACCACCAGTGCTGCTGAAATTATAATACTGGTTTCACTGTCTTGGCTAGCGGCCAGTATTTTTAATTCACACTATTTGTCTGTTGGCAATCACACACTTGTGTGATAACCTGATGAATGCCACCCTCCCATTAGAGGCTGGAAGCTACACGACAGCAGGGTCTGTGTCTATATTGCCCATATTATACCCCTAGAGCTCAGCTCAGTGCCTACCACTAGTAGATACTCAATTTGTAATTGTTGTGTAAATAAATACTGCAGTCGCCATCATTAACTTTTTGGAAAGCAACGAGGGAGTATGTAGTAAAAGCTACAAGATGTAATATTACTTAACTGGTAATCTGTGAAATGGTCAACAAAAGCAAAAAAAAAAAAAAAAAAAAAAGGAAAAAGGAAAAGGAAGCCATGAAGATATTCATTCCTGCATTATCTTTGGAGGTAAACAGACAACAAAAGCTCCAGGGAATTGTTTTATTAAATGATGACACATCGATATAACAAAATAACACACAGCTTGAAAGTCAGAGTCATCTGGACTCTTTGGATGTGGATGGTAATATTCAAAACAAAACGAAAAAGTATGCACTTCTCTAATTTGGTCCTGTAAGTGGTCAGAAAGGAAGCTGACATTTTTTGTTGTTGTTAGTGGGACTAAAACCTAGAGTTGGTACTTGTTAGCACACTCTGGGCCCTGGGCCCCTCCCTTGACTACAGTATTAGTTGCAAGCCTGCTCTGGTCTTTTGCCCTACAGCTTCTTGTTAGTGGGCAGCCCACGAAAAGAGCTCAGCAAACACCCACTAAACAGGATTCCACTATTTGTGTTCCTCGCGTCTCCTGTGATCGCTCACCTACACTTCCCACTTTCCTCTGCTATCCAATCAGAGAGTCCTATCCACCGCAAGCTCCTCCATCCATCCATCCATCCATCCATCCATCCATCCATCCATCCAACAAACAGTAGTTTGAGGCCTACGTGTGCCAGGCACTCTTCTGAGTGCTGGGCAAGAGAAATGAACTAAACAGACACAGTCCTTCTCTCACACGAGTTCCATCTCCATGGAAGAGACAAGACTGCTAACGAATAAATGAATTATCAGCCCACCTCCGCCTCCATTCTGTCACCATACTTCATACATACTTCAGATTTTTTCCTCCTCCAACCCAGCCTGGCTGCCAGTAGTACTTTAAAGTGCAAATCAGGGCTGAGTAAAACGCCGTCTGGGCTACGCAGAACATTGTGCAAATGTCTTATCACGCACGTGAAGCCCGTCAGGGTCGCCCCTGCTTACCTTTCCAGCTTTATCTCCTGGCACCCACCCGTCCTGCACGCCGAGACGTTTTCCTGGCAGCCACCTTTCTTCCACCCGGAATGCTCTCCGTTCACCAAACACCGGAGTGCCAACAGGGCAGGCGACTGCCAGCCCCAGGGCCGTCACGCCTCCCGGACAGCTTTCTTCTATCCGGTCCCCGCGCCTCCAGCTCCTCGGAGGTATAGCGTTTACCACCCAGCCCTTCAGTCCTTGATGTGGACAGGGACTGGGTCTCGTTCATTTCTCTGTCAAAGGCCAGGCACCCAAGCATCGTTCGTGGGGTGAATGAAAGAGTAACCACTGGCGCTGAGAACTACGGAGACATTTGCACTTCCGGGTGGCGGTTAAATTGGCTCCCGAGGAAGGGAGGAGAGGATGCCTTCTCCGGGGCTACTCTAGGAAGAGGGCTCGGTGGTCCCGGAGGACCCGCGGAGCCGCAGGGAGAACTTCTGCGCAGTCGCCGCCTCCTCGGGGAGGCGGGGCCGAGCCGAGCCCGGCGGGGGGGCGGGGCGGGACGCCGATGGCCAATTAACGGGCTCGGCTCCGAGAGAGAGGCGGAGCGTGGCGCGATTTGCAGGCGGGGTGGTGGGCGCCAAGGCCTGGGACTTTGGAAGCTCTTCCCCTGGCTCTGTGACCCCGGGGTGACCGAAGTGCTCCCTGTTAACTGTTGCCCCAGAGATTTTTCTCTGTAAACTAAAATTTACGTGTTGTCTCCTTTAGAGTCTGTCTCGGTTCAAAAGTGTGTGATGGGTACACACGACGTGCACACACAAACCCGACGTGCACACGAATCGCCTGGAATCTTGTTAAAAATGCAGTCTGATTCAGTAGGGTAGGATGAAGCCCAAGGTGTTGCATTTCTAAGAAGCTCCCACAGGAGGCTGATGCTGTAGATTTTCTAAGACGCTTTCAGGAGCAAAAGTGTGAAACTTTGTCAAAGTGCAGTCTCTGGACCATCCGCATGGGCATCACCTGGGAATTCTTTAGAAATGCAGATAATTGGGGCGCCTGGGGGCGCTCAATGGCTTAAACCTCCTGCTTCAGCAGTGAGGTCGTGCTCTCACAGTTAGTGGTTTCAAGCTCTGCTTCCGGCTTTCTGCTCTCAGCACAGAGCCCGCTTTAGATCCTCTCTCTTTCTGCCCGCTTCCATTTGTTTGCTTTCTCTCTCAAAAATAAACGCTAAAAAAAAAAAAAAAAAAAAAAAAAAAAAAAAAAAAAAATTGCAGATAGGGGCGACTGGGTGGCTCAGTTGGTTAGGCGACCGGCTTCCGCTCAGGTCATGATCTCACAGTTTGTGAGTTCGAGCCCCGCTTCGGGCTCTGTGCTGACAGCTCAGAGCCTGGAGCCTATTTCAGATTCTGTGTCTCCCCCTCTCTCTACCCCCTCCCCTGCTCACGCTCTGTGTCTCTCTGTCTCTCATTAATAAATAAACTTAAAAAAAAATTTTTTTTTAATGCAGGCTATTGGATTTCACACGCACTGAATCACAAAGTCTGCTGGGGGGTGGGGGGGCAGCAGTTGGTGTTTCTACGAGCCCTATGGGTAAAACATTTTTTTTTTTCTTTTAGAGAGGGTGTGGGCAAGCCAGGGAGAGGGGCAGAGGGAGACAGAATCTCAAGCAGGCTCCATGCTCAGCGCAAGCCCAAAGCAGCCCTCCATCCCACGACCCTGGGATCATGACCTGAGCCAAAATCAAGAGCTGGATGTTCAGCCGTTCAACCGACTGAGCCACCCAGGTGCCCATCCTATGGGTAATTTTGATGCACACTGGACTTCGAGAACCAGTGGGCAGCGGAAGAGGCCAACTGAGGCTCAACTGTCTATAGACTTGTGACCGTAGTCAATTTGCTGTAATCTAGCTAAGCTTCAGTTTCTTCAGCTGAAAAATCAGGATAAAAATCCTAACGCCTTCCTAGGGAATCTGTAATGAGAAGGAAATGTGAGATGATGAAAATAAAGAACTTGGCACACAGAACAAGCAATTTATAAAGGTTAAGCTATCATTACCATTCAAATGGATGATAACCCACCTGGCCTGTGGTGGTAGGAAAGTCTTCAGGGAAGAAATGTGAGTTGACATTTGAACCAGGGCCTTGAAGGATAGGAATGCCAGGTGGAGAAGGTGAGAAAAGGTATTCTAGGAACAGGGAGCACTCGAGGTAGTCTCGAGGACAAGGCCAGGTGTGGGAGGGAAAGTGTTGTGGGAGGACTACCGGAGAGGCGGCTGCAGAATAAATCACAGAGAACTTGTGTGCCGTGCGGTGATAGTTACACTTCATTTTTTTAGGCAGAGAAAATGGCTTTCCAAGAAGGACAGGATCTGCCGTATTTATGAGAAATGGCAAATCTTACAACTGTAGTGGGGAGGCTGTCCTGAGGGGCAGGGAGGCCGGTTTGAAAGAGATAGTGTTAGGTCAGGCTAGAATCAATGAAGACAGGCTAAGGCCCTGGCAATGGAAGTAACAGGAAAATAGTAGGAGGAAATGTTTCTCTGAGAAAATGAACAGAACTTGGTGACCAAATGGATGTGGAAGACGAGGGAGTGCTTCTAGATTTCTAGCTTGGTGTAAGATTGAACCATTCTTTAAATATGTAGAAGGAAAAACAGGTAAATAGAGATTGTACAAATAGAAGCCAGAACTCCAGGGGCTGGACAACCTTCCCAAGTAGTCAGAAGAGAAGAGAAGAGAGGCAAGGAGATAAGAAGTAGACATAGGAGCTGCCAAAAAAAAGTCCAGGAAAGTTGGTGTCTTGAGAGCCAAGAGAGATTTCAGTAGATGCCAGTGGACAATTATTTTAAAGGTTGCAGAGACACGGGGCGCCTGGGTGGCTCAGTTGGTTAAGCGTCCGACATTGACTCAAGTCATGAGCTCGCAGTTCGTGGGTTCAAGCCTGTGTCGGGCCCTGTGCTGACAGCTCAGAGCCTGGAGCCTGCTTCCGATTCTGTATCTCCCTCTCTCTCTCCCTCCCTGCTTGCACACTCTCTCTCTCTCAAAAAAATAAATAAGCATTAAAAACATTTTTTTTTTAGGTGCACAGACATTAAGTAGGATGAGGACCAAAACTAGGCCATTAGATTCGACAATAGTTGGTCATTTGTGGTGAACTGATGGGGAGTAATTTCACTAGTGTGATAAGGACAGGAAAAGATTTTTGGAAGAAGGAGGCATGGGCAGGGAGACGCAGAGTAAGCATATGGAAAAATAACCTTTTTTAAATGTTTATTTCTGAGAGGGAGAGACAGAATGGGAGTGGGGGAGGAGCAGAGAGCGAGGGAGACACAGAATCCAAAGCAGGCTCAGGCTCTGAGCTGTCCACACAGACCTGACTGGAACTCACGAACTTCGAGACCATGACCTGAGCCGAAATCAGACACTCAACCGACTGAGCCACCCAGGCACCCCAAGAGGCATTTTTTTCAGACAACAGATGTACCTTAAATTAAACTATTTAGGTATGATGTTCCTGCTTGTCTATTCTGGAAATAACATCACCTTTGCCATTTACCCCTTTGGTTTTAGGTTTTGGGAAAGAGAAGAAGAAGGAAGATTCAGAAGGAGGCAAGAGAATTTTCTGGGTCAGTGAATTTTCATTCATTTTGTTCAGCAATGAATTCAAGCTGCCGAAAAAGGATCGAGAGCATCTTTTACCCCAACCTTGTACGCCGTCCTTGTCCGACCCTGAGCTACTGGGCTACAGACTCTAGGAATTCTTTCAGGACCCCACTGACCTTCCAGAATGTGGCTATATATGTCACCAACGATGAGTGGAGTTGCTTGGACCGGGGCCAGGGGCCCTTTTCCCAGAATGTCATGGGTTTACTGGGTAAAGATTCTGCCATATAGGGAGGAAGGTTTTGCATTTTTGTTGTAATTCACATTCACTGCTGAGGCATCCGGTGGCTCATCAGTTAAGCATCGGACACTTGTTTTTGGCCCAGGCCATGATCTCACAGTTCGTGAGTTCAAGCCCCGAGTTGGAGTCAAGCTCTGTGCTGCTGGTGCAGAGCCTGCTTGGGATTCTTTCTGTCTGCCTCTCTCTCTGCCCCTCCACTGCTAGCTCTCTCTTTCTCTCTCTCAAAATAAATAAATAAACTTAAAACAAATGTTGGTAGATTTTTAAAAATGTTTTATTTATTTTTAAGACAGAGACAGAACATGAGTGGGGGAGGGGCAGAGAGAGAGAGGGAGACACAGAATCGGAAGCAGGCTCCAGGCTCTGAGCTGTCAGCACAGAGCCCAACGCGGGGCTCGAACTCACGAACTGTGAGATCATGACTTGAGCCAAACTCGGACGCTTAACCGACTGAGCCACCCAGGTGCCCCAAAAGTTGGTAGATTAAGATAGATTAAATCATTGACCATTTAATTCTGTAAATTGATCAGAAGTCACAAACACCAACTCTCTTTAGAGTCTATTGGTAATAAGATTGTGTTGAAACAACTTTCTAGGCCCAAGATGGAGCCCTTCCTGCCCAAGGTGCTGCATCAGCAAACCGAAATCTACATAGCTTTGATGTCCCAGTGAATGTTCTGCTTGCCCAAAACAGTCTAGGCCATCAGCCAATCCCCTAACGCCAGGCCAACTCTGGGCCTTCTCAACGCAAACCAGGCTGACTACATGGGCCCAGCCAATCAGATACTTTCTATCTCTCTCTTCCTTGTTCTTTAGTCTTTATCTTATCAAAGCTTCCTGCCTGCTGCTCCATTTTGCAGCTTTCTGAAAGGGGAGTGTCCACTTCTTCAAGTGTTAAATAAAGTTTGTCTTCTTTAATTACTTTTTAATAATTGTTCATCCAGGGGCACCTGGGTGGCTCAGTGGGTTAAACGTCCGACTTTAGCTCAGGTCATGATCTCACAGTCCGTGAGTTCGAGCCCCGCGTCGGGCTCTGTGCTGACAGCCCAGAGCCTGGAGCCTGCTTGGGATTCTGGGTCTCCCTCTCTCTCTGCCTCTCCCTGACTCATGCTCTGTCTCTCTCTTTCTCAAAAATAAATAAACATTTTTTAAAAAACCATCAAACATGGATGAAAGAAATTGAAGAGACACAAACAAATGGAAAGATATTCCACGGTCATGGATTGGAAGAACCAACATTGTTAAAATGTCCGTATTATCCAAAGCAATCTACAGATGTAATGCAATCCCTATCAAAATGCAAACAGCATTGGGACCCCTGGGTGGTGCAGTCGGGTTAAACGTCCGACTTCGGCTCAGCTCATGATCTCACAGTTCGTGAGTTGGAGCCCAGTGTCGGACTCTGTGCTGACAGCTCAGAGCCTGGAGCCTGCTTCGGATTCTGTCTCCCTCTCTCTGACCCTTCCCCGTTCATGCTCTGTCTCTCTCTGTCTCAAAAATAAACAAACATTAAAAAAATATTCTTTTTTTTTTTTTTTAATTTTTTTTTCAACGTTTATTTATTTTTGGGACAGAGAGAGACAGAGCATGAACGGGGGAGGGGCAGAGAGAGAGGGAGACACAGAATCGGAAACAGGCTCCAGGCTCCGAGCCGTCAGCCCAGAGCCTGATGCGGGGCTCGAACTCATGGACCGCGAGATTGTGACCTGGCTGAAGTCGGACGCTTAACCGACTGCGCCACCCAGGCGCCCCAAAAAAATATTCTTTAAAAAAGAAGTGGTATTTATATACAATGGAAAATTAATAAAAAAAAAAGAACGAGATCTTGCCATTTGCAACAACATGGATGGACCTAGAGGGTATTATGCTAAGTGAAATAAGTCAGACAGAAAAAGACAAATACTGTATGATTTCACGCCTATGTGGAATTTAAGAAACAAAACAAACCAAAAAAGAGGCAAACAAATAAGCAAACAAAAAGACTCTTAAATACTAAGAACAATCTGGCAGCTGCCAGAGGGAAGGTGGGCGGGAGGATGGGATGAAATAAAGGAGATTAAGAAGCACAAGTCTCTAGTTACAAAATAAATAAGTCACGAGATGAAAAGTACAGCCTAGGGAATGTGGCCGATAAGATGATAATAATGTTGGGGGCGCCTGGGCGGCTCAGTCGGTTGGGCGTCCGACTTCAGGTTCAGATCATGATCTTGCAGTTTGTAAGTTCGAGCCCCGCGTCGGGCTCTGTGCTGACAGCTCAGAGCCTGGAGCCTGTTTCGGATTCTGTGTTTCCCTCTCTCTCTCTGTCCCTCCCCTGCTCACACTCTGTCTCTCTCTCAAAAATAAATAAACATTAAAAAAATAAAAAATTAAGATGGTAATAACATTGTGTGGTGACAGATGGTGACCACTCTTACCGTGATCACTGAATATAGAATTGTTGAATCCCTATATTGTAAACCTGAAACTAATGTAACCTTGTATGTTAATTATACTTCAATTACAAAAATTCATTGAGCTGTAAAGTTATGGTTTGTGCACATTTCAGGGTGTACGATTTACTTCGATATAATGTTAAAAAAAGAAAAAAAAAAAAAAGCTGATTGACTTCCTGGCCAACAACAGCTCTGGAATTGGGGGACGTCCCCAGGGGACAGGCAGCCCCCCAGGCCAGGCTCACATTACAGAGTCTTTGTCCTTTCCTGGATTTGGGTTGGTAATTCTTCACTCTTTTGTTAGCTCTCTGATGCCTTCAAGTGGATGTTTTTTATATTCTAACTGGCTTTTGGTCTCCTGAGCAGGAGAGATGGGCTAAATCACCTAGCCTACTATTGCCAGAAGTTACCAGAAGGTAAAAACTACCCCTGTAGTTTTCTCCCGTCTGGAGAGTGGGGGGTGGGACTGAGAATTCTAAGCTTCTACTCATGGCTTGGTCTTTCTGGTGACCAGCCCCCAACCAGGAGCCCACCAGGCATTGTCTCATTAGAACAAAAGATACTCCCAACACCCAGAATGTTCCCAGGGATTTAGGAGCTCTGCCTCAGGAACCAGGGTCAATAATACCTAACATTAGAACAAAAGATGTTCCTAGGGCTTTTTTTTTTTTAATGTTTATTTATTTTTGAGAGAGAGACACACATACACACAGAGTGTGAGCAGGAGAGGGGCAGAGAGAGAAGGAGATACAGAATCCGAAGCAGGCTCCAGGCTCTGAGCTGTCAGCACAGAGCCCGATGCGGGTCTCGAGCTCACAAATCGTGAGATCATGACCTGAGCTGAAGTCGCATCAGACACTCAACCAACTGAGCCATCCAGGTGCCCCGAAAGTACAAGGCATCTTTAAAAACACAAGTATTATTGTTTAAAAACGAAAAAAATTTCAAAATCCCATAAATTGCTTGACAGAAAATAGCCATGCTTCTACCGGTTAAAATAGGTTTTTAACTGAGCTCTATTTTCCTAAAAGTAGAACAAAGTTAGTCACTGAACACACCATCCACTTCACTCCCTGCCAGTCTAGCAGACGTCAGGGTCCTAGACCTGGGGGGTGGGGGTGGTAGCGTGACAGTGTCTATGGATGGGCTTGAAAAAGTTCTTGACCTCCATAACACTGTAAAATATACACACATACGCATTTACGTTTGGGGGAAGAAGGGGTTCACGGCTTTCATTAGATCCTTGAAATTATAAATACAGGAAAGCAAGGACCTTTCTAAGTCATGGGGTGGGACGCCATGAGACATGGAGGGAACATGAGGGCCAATCAGAAGAACCTGTTTGAATGAGATAGGGGTTCAGGTAGCAGAACTGTGGCGGCCGGTTAATATCACTACAGCCACGTTCACGGCTGAGCCCTCCAGACTGCTCACCCCCCCGCGGCTCCATATTTGTGCTGCTATGGAATATCTGAGATGGATAACAAGGGGCTAATTATGCGTCAGGTCTAGGTTTAATGGAATAAACTGTTGTTTTAAGCATAAATTAGGGGGACAGCAGTGTGATGAAAGTTGCATGTTTGTTTCATGTCGAACTTTTAGAATTTTATAGCAGGAAGGATGAGAGGGTGTCTAAGTCACTCCCTCATGTTTCATGTGGAAAAAAAAAACAAACAGGATTAAGGAGGTGAAGTGATTTTCTCAAAATCCCTGTGTCTCCTGGCTCTCAGTCTGCAGCAGTTTTTCAATGCACTAACTACTCTCTCTTCTGATATACAGGGGGGGGGGGCAACTTTTTAAAGAAAGGAATTCTGGGGCAAAATCATCTGTTTCTGGTAAAAAGGCAGGTAGCTCAGTCATTCAAGAGGAAGAACATTTGCGTGACTTGGGTTCCTTAAAATGTTCCAGTCTAAAAAACATCCCCTCCCACCACTTGGACGCGTTCAGATGCGAGGAAGGATGTTCCAGAAGGCCAGCTGTGACCCAGCGCTGAATAGAGGCTGCTTCCTCTGAAACACGAGGTCGTATCAAGCTGGGCAAATCTAAGAGCCAGAGCAGGCACCGAACCTTCCTGAATGTCAAAATCGTTCAGCTATTTTTAAAACGTTCGGACTTTTATTGATTTAACAGCCGAGAGGGGATGAAAGTGGTAGAAAAAGGCTGAAGAAATTTGTAACTTAGATAAATGTTTTATGTACCCGGAGGGTTTTTGTTCAGTGCTATAGTGTCTGAAACTTACATGTGTCATGGGGCTGAATGCTGCCCCTGTCCCACTTTGTGTGTTGAAATCCTAATCTCTAGGTTGTCATAATGGCTGTGTTTGGAGATAGGGTCTTTAAAGAGATAACTGAGTTAAAATGAGGTCATTAAGGTAGCCCATAATCCAGTATGACAGGTGCCCTTATAAGAAGAAATTGGGACACAGATTCACAGAGGAAAGCGCCGGTGAGGACACAGGGAGAAGTTGTCCAGGAGCCAACCGTGTTGACTTGACCTTGGACTTCCAGCCTCCAGAACTGTGAAAAAATAAATTTCTGGTTTTTAAGCTACCCAGCCTGTGGTATTTTGTTACCGCAGACAGCACGCAAACCTCATTTTGCACGAGAAGGCGAACTTCTTTATATAATTCTGCGGAAACCTTCTTTGCAAGGTATTGGTGAGGCACAAGACACTTCTCCCTTGGTTCGGTTCCTCCATTCCAGAGTTTTCTGGCTCTGATTCCCACGCCAGCCATGCGTGTTCCTGGCCTCTCTGCTTCTGCCATTCACTCTTGAGTGTGGACTGCCGACAGCTTTTCAGATACTGGCGCTGAACTCCAAGAGGCACTAAGGCAAAGGTCTCTGTCTGTCTCCTGTGATCGCTGAGGCTCCGAGCGGCGCTCTGCTGGCCCCTTACCATCCCCAAACCCTACTCAGGTTCTGCTGCGGGGATTTGTGGGGCCTCCCTCTCTTGGTGAGGCTGGAGGGGCCGGAGAGAGGGGCACAGACCTGGGCTTCAGAAGCGTGTGCGATGGTAGTTCTCGGGCTCAGGGAGGAGCAGGACCGGAGACCCGTGAGCCCCTGACACACTTTCCTCCCTGCTCTGCCCAGCTGGGGGTCACCTCACTTCCCCTCAGCTTTCGACATCCAGAGAGGCCTCCCCAGCTGGCCGCACCAGCCCTGCCAACCCCTGTGGGGAGACTGTCTCCCATAGTGCAGTTTCCGCACTACGTTAGGTGCGGAACCTGGAGCAGTAAAGAAAAGCCCAGACCCATCTCGACGAAAACCCGCCAGCTGAGAGAAAGCGGTTCAGAAAAGCAATTATGACAATATGATGGGCACAGTGTTCCCATTCAGTGATGCCCGTGACGGGGGCACAGAGGGGAGGGGTCTTGAACACGAGACCGAAGTTAAGGAAAAGTTTTGAAGGGGTGATCGCAGAGCTGAGCTTTGAAAGCTGAACATAGCCGGCCAGGCGTGGAGAAGGAGCAAAGCACAGGTTACTGCAAAGGCTAAGAATGGGGCCTTGGGGGAGCCTGGATGGCTCAGTCGGTTAAGCGTCCTAGTCTTTTTTTTTCTTTTTTAAGTTTATTTACTTATTTTTGAGAGAGAGCGAGAGAGAGCACACGTACAAGCAGGGGAGGGGCAGAGAGAGAGAGAGAGAAACACAGAATCCAAGGCAGCCTCCAGGCTCCGAACGATTTCGGCTCAGGTCATGATCTCACAGTTTGTGAGTTCGAGCCCCGCATCAGGCTCTGCACTGATAGTGAAGAGCCTGCTTGGGATCCTCTCTCCCTCTCTCTCTCTCTCAAAATAAATAAATAAAACTTAAAAAAAAATAAAAAATGGGACCTGGGAGCCGTACTCCTGGATCCAGATCCCGTACTTAAGAACTAAATGACCTCGAGCAAGTTTCTCAACATCTCTTAGCCTCAGTTTTATCATCTATAAAATGGGAAATAGGGGCGCCTGGGTGGCGCAGTCGGTTAAGCGTCCGACTTCAGCCAGGTCACGATCTCGCGGTCTGTGAGTTCGAGCCCCGCGTCAGGCTCTGGGCTGATGACTCGGAGCCTGGAGCCTGTTTCCGATTCTGTGTCTCCCTCTCTCTCTGCGCCTCCCCCGTCCATGCTCTGTCTCTCTCTGTCCCAAAAATAAATAAACGTTGAAAAAAAAAATTAAAAAAAAATTAAAAAAAAAATGGGAAATAATAACCACCTCATATTATTTTGAGAATCAAATGAAATAATGCATATTGCCTGGAAAAAAACATAGGTGCTCAAGAAATCATAAAGGGTTTCTAAAGAAATGAAACCAAGGACTCGTTACATAAATAGGGGAATGGCAGGGATGAGGCTAAAGAGGCAGCAGGGTCCGGATGATGTGGGGCTTGTGTGGTAAGTTAAAGAAGCTAGGACTTCACCCCGTAGGCCGTGGGGAGCCACTGAAAGCTGTGGGCAGGAGAAGAGCACGATCAGATTGACATCGTAGCAACATCACTCTGGCCGCACCAGGGAGGATGGCGGCAGGGAACAAAGAGACTTGCATCGGTCCTGGGAAGGGTTGACTTAGGGACAGTTGGGGGCAGACGGGTGTCAGAGTCGGGAGCCTGCCCTGTGCGGACGTGAGCATCTGAGAGGCATCAGCGTCAAGAGGGGCAAGAAAGCAGTTGCCCCTTTGGACTGCAGGGGGAGAAGGAGGCGAGCCTAGGGTTCCTTTCCCCCCCCCCCCCCCCCCCCCCCCCCCGCTGATGCTTGTTATCTCTTGTCTTGTTTGATAATAACCATCCAAACAGGTGTGAGGCCATGTCTCACATGGTTGGCGTTTGCATTTCCCTAATGATTAGTAATGTTGAGTGCCGTTTTAAAATTTTTTTAATTTTTTAACGCTTATTTTTGAGAGACAGAGTGTGAGCGGGGGAGGGGCAGAGAGCGGGAGACACAGAATCCGAAGCAGGCTCCAGGCTCTGAGCCGTCAGCACAGAGCCCGATGCGGTGCTTGAACTTGAGAACCGTGAGGTCATGACCTGAGCCGAAGTCGGACGCTTAACCGACTGAGGTGCCCCGAGTGCCTTTTCAATGTCTGTCCTGTTGGAAAAAGGGCCATTCGGGTCCCTTTGCCTTTTAAAAATGTAATTAACTAATCAATTAACTAATTAATTAATTTTTTAATTTACATCTAAGTAAGTTAGCATATAGTGCAACAATGACTTCAGGAGTAGCTTCCAAGTGGTTCATCCCCTGCGCACCCAGGGGCTCATCCCAACGAGCATCTTCCTTAGTGCCCTTTCCCCATTTAGCCCATCCCTCCTCCCACACCCCATCCAGCAACCCTCGGTTTGTTCTCCAAATTTATGAGTCTCTTACGTTTTGTCCCCTCCCTGTTTTTATATTCTTTTGGTTTCCTTTCCCTTTGCTTCCCTTCATCTGTTTTGTCTCTTAAATTCCACATACATGAGTGAAGTCATATGGTAATTGTCTCTGACTGGCTCATTTCACATAATGCCTGCCAGTTCCATCCACGTGGCTGCAAATGATCGTTTTGCCACTTTTCACTGGGTTGTTTCTTTGCTGTTGATTTTTAGGAGTTCCCTACATATTTTGGAGGTTAACCCCTTACCAGAAATATGATTTCCAATCTCTCTCCCTCCATACATTGCCTTTTCATCTTGTTGATGGTTTCCTCGGTTGTGCGGAAGCTGTTTAGTTGAAGCTGCCTTTGTTTTTGGCGTATGAATAAACTCTCAGAACTGCTTTTGCCCTGAAGGCACTGGCCGACTCCACAGGGAGCTGCCGCAAAATGGAGCCATAGATCTGCTCACAGGCCTCGAGCTTGAGAAGATCAGAAAAGCGTAAGTCCAAGGGACCCAACACGCAAGCTCAGGGTAAGGTGACACCAGACTTAAACCCACGTCCTTTTGGCACAGGGGAAAGGTTCCTGGAAGGCAGTAAACCAAGCCCAGGCTTCCTGAGGAAGAGAACACTGAATTCACACTTCAGGGGTGGTGCGCAGGTAGGAATTTGGCTGCAAGCGGTGTTGGTTTTGATGGCGCCCCAGGCATCTGGCAAGAGCGAACATCCCTTTGGAAACACAGAAGAGATCTGATTTCTCTGCATTCTCGCCAGTACTTGCTATTACCAGTATTTTTCGTGTTAGCCGGGCCATAAATGGTTAAGCGCATTGTTTGCATTTCCCTAATGGCTAAGGATGTTGAACATTTGATAACCTCTGGTGCAACACCTGTTCATGTATTTTGCCCATTTTTGAACGGGATTATCTGGGGCGCTTTATTTGCTTGTTTGTTTATTGCTGAATTCTTAGTATTTTCTAGATACAAGTCCTTGGCCAGATATGCGCCTTACAAATGTTTTGTCCCAGTCTGCAACTAGTCTTTTCAACATCTTAAGAGGGTCTTTTGTGGAGCAAAAATTTTAATTTTGATACAATTTAAAGCTATTTTCTTTGGTGGATCCTGCTTTCGGTGTCAGGTCTAAGAACTTTTTGTCTAGACCAAGATTCCTCAAAACTCAATTTTCTCAATTTTGAGAATGTGAGGTAAAAGTGAACACAGCAGCTCTGTGTCACTCATTTCTCACTTATCTGTGTAACCATGGTGATGACCCTTGGGCAGACTCAGAACAAAACTCCTGGAACATTCACACAGCTGCCGGTGAGATGTTATTCCATATGCCCAAAGCAGAGGGTGAAGAGAAAGGCTGTCAGCATGTTTAAAATAAATGTAAGGGGGCGCTTGGGTGGCGCAGTCGGTTAAGCGTCCGACTTCAGCCAGGTCACGATCTCGCGGTCCGTGAGTTCGAGCCCCGCGTCGGGCTCTAGGCTGATGGCTCAGAGCCTGGAGCCTGTTTCCGATTCTGTGTCTCCCTCTCTCTCTGCCCCTCCCCCGTTCATGCTCTGTCTCTCTCTGTCCCAAAAATAAATAAACGTTGGAAAAAAAAATTAAAAAAATAAATAAATAAATAAATAAAATAAATATAAGGATTGGGGCGCCTGGGTGGCTCAGTCGGTTAAGTGTCTGACTTTGGCCCAAGTCATGATCTCACAGTTCGTGAATTCGAGCCCCATGTCGGGTTCTGTGCTGACAGCTCGGATCCTGGAGCCTGTTTTGGATTCTGTGTCTCCCTCTCTCTCTGCCCCTCCCCTGCTTGTCCTCTGTCTCTGTCTCTCTCTCAAAAATAAATAAACGTTAAAAAAAAGTTTATTAAAAAGAACTTTGGACCCCAAGACTCGGGTTGTATTCCCTGGGCCAGGACATCTCACATATGTTCCTGCTGTTTGCACATGGAGAAGGTGTGCCTGTGCGACTGTCCCCACAGAGAGATAAGAAAGCACGCATTTGACCTCTCTAGGCTTTGCTTATAAATATCTTTTTCCTGCTGTTCCTGCATTGTATCCTTTGCTGTAATAAATCTTAACCTGAAGTATAACTTTATGTGGGGTCCCATGGGTTCTGCCAGTGCATCATGGACTAGCTGTGAGACCACTGAGACAGGGGGTTGTTTTTCTTAAAACTAAGAATTAAGTTTGTTTGCTTTTTAAATTAAAAAAGCATTTTTTTAATGTTTATTTTTTGAGACACAGAGAGAGAGAGATAGAGACCGAGTGGGAGTGGGAGAGGGACAGAGAGAGAGGGAGACACAGAATCTGAAGCAGGCTCCAGGCTCCGAGCTGTCAGCACACAGCCCGATGTGGGGCTCGAACTCATGAAGCTGAGATCATGACCTGAGCAGAAGTCAGACCCTTAACCTACTGGAACACCCAGCCACCCCATTTTTTAAATGTTATTTATTTTGAGACAGAGAGAGAGAGAGAGAGAGAGAGAAAGAGAGAGAGAGAGAGAGAGAGAGAGTACATGCACACATGTAAGTGGGAGACGGGCAGAGAGCCAGGGAGAGAGAGAATCCCAAGCAGGATCCATGCTGTCAGCATGGAGCCCGATTCGGGGCTCGATCCCACAACAGTGAAATCATGATCTGAGCTGAAATCAGGAGTTGGACACTTAGCCAACTGAGCCATGCAGGCACCCCAAGAATTCAGTTTTTTAAATTGTTATAAGACTTCTAAAATCATCTATTTCATAACTGAGCAATTTTGGTAGTTTGTAGCTTTCAAGGAATTGGTCCATTTCATCCAAGTTGTTGAATTTATACAGGTAGAGTTGTTTACACGTTCCCTTATTATCCTATTACTCCTATTATCATTCTTTGGAGTCCGTGGGAATGGCCAATATTTTATTCTTTTTGGTTTTGTTTTCAGAGCATCTTCATGGAAATTATTTGACGTGATTTCTAACTACGACCCTGTGTGGCAGGCAGGGCAGGCGTTATTATTGGCGTTGACAAAGAAACATTGCTGCTCAGAAGTGCCTGTTTCAGGACCACGTGGACAGAAAATTGCAAAGCTGATATTAGAGCCCAGGGCTCCTGGCTCCAAGCTTCTCTTTTGGCAATAAGGTCCCAACCATCACACCCACGTAATTCTGTTGCCTTCCATCCCTACCTCTCGGCTCTTTCTTAACTGGCTTTTTACTCTCTGCCTAACCTTCCCTTGTCATGCTTTTTCTTGATTGAATCCTATCTCTTAAAAGAATTTTTTTTAATGTTGATTTATTTTTGAGAGAGAGAGAGAAAAAAACAGAGTGTGAGCAGGGGAGGGGCAGAGAGAGAGGGAGACACAGAATCTGAAACAGGCTCTGGGCTCTGAGCCATCAGTACAGAATCCGACGCGGGGCTTGAACTCATGAATGGAGAGATCATGACCTGAGCCAAAGTTGGATGCTTAACCGACTGAGCCACCCAGGTGTCCCTAGAGACTTTTTTTGATGGTCACAACTGGAGGAGTGCTACTGGCATCTAGTGGGAAGAGGCCAGGGACGCTGCTAAATATCCCACCAATGTCAAGACAGCCCCGTCCAGAACAAAGAATGATCTGGTCCAAATGTCAGTAGTGCCAAGGTTGAGAAACTCTGCTCTCATCCTATGCCCAGGGAGGCCTTGTCTGACTCCTAGCTGGCTCTTTGTACGTGACGCAGTTATGCCAGGCCACCAAGGCTGCAATGCTTTGAATTTGTGGTGGACGACTTGTCAATCGGTGGCTTTGTGGGCTACAAGGAGGACAGCGGCTTCCTGCCACGTGGCCCTAAGATAGGACTCTAGATCCCTTTGGATTTTCACATTGAATCCATGGAGATGGAATTATTTTGCCAATGTCTCAGGGTTGGGTTTCAGGTCCCACACCCTCGCTGGGTGATGGCCTCATCCGCACTTACAGAGTGTGCTGGTCTGAGACTTCAGTGGAAGGTTGGGGGTGGCAGGGTCGTGGTGCTGATGGTGGTGGCTTCTTCCCCCAAGCACTGGAAATCTACTGCCTGTCTGTCCGTCATCGACTCCAGGGTGCCCATGTTCTCACAGGTGGCACTTGTGGCTGTCATTCTCACGTGTGCTTTGGAATGACCTCACTGGGTACAACTTAGATGAGGAGGTAACCTCTGGAGGTTCTGGTGATGGTTTTGACCAGGGTGACAATGGCTGGAAGATCGTCCACGCGGATGCCCTCCTCTCCCATCCATACCGTGGTCTGCTCTGTGCTATGCTGGTCACGGGTGCCCAGTTCCTGACCTCTGGGCACTGGTGAGGTGATAAGAATTAATTGGGAATTTCTCAAGGGGTAGAACTAAGTAGGTCATCTACTTAGTAGAAGGTTTGCAGATCTTCTCTTCTTTCGAAGATGAGGGGCAGACCTAAGGGGTGGGGTGGCTCTGGAGAGGATGAGTATATTCTATGTTAGGGTTTCTGGACAACAGAATTGGGGGAAGATTGCTTTGCTGCAGGCGTTGGGTCTGGAAGAAAGGGGACTGATTCCTCTACGATGTACCGGAAGAGGGACAGGCGAGACCTGACACGGGCTTTTCGCTGCTCCCCTACCAGCACTGTTATCATGGTGCTGCTGGGCCTCCTCAGTGTGTATCGTCATGAGGCCATTGACTTGGTGCCATCTTGTTGTATGTCCTGACCTGCTGTATCTCTGGTTATGTGTCTAGCCACTTCTACTGGCAGACTGGGGTTGAATGTTGGGTGTGGGACATCACCCTCACCACTGGTCTCTTCTCTGGAAGAGAAGTCCCTCTCCGACTGCCTTGGCCATGTCCCATAAATCTTGATACGTTCCATTTTCAGTGCAATGTGATTTATTCCTTTGAGAGTTCCTCTTTGACACGTGGATTATTGTGTGTGTCCATGTGTTGGAGAATTTCCTGCTATCTTTCTGTTACTGATTTCTAGTTTGATTCTATTGCGATCAAAGGTCACACTCTGTATGATTTCAATTCTTTTGAATTTGCTGAAATTTGTTTTATGACCCAGGACATAGTCTATCTTGGTGAATGCCCCAGGTGCACTTGAAAAGAATGAGTATTCCGCTGTTCTTGGGTGGAGTGGTTCTATAAATATCAATTAGGTCCTTCTGAATGACAGTGTTGTTCTATATCCTTGCCGGTTTTCTCACTAGTGATTCTGTCTACTGTTGAGACAGTGGTGTTAAAAATCCTCAACTATAATTCCGGATTGGCCTATTTCTCTTTTCAGTTCTATCAACTTTGCTTCATGTATATTGGAATTCTGTTGTTTGGTCCACACTCATTTAGGACCGCTATGCCTTCTTGGTGAATAGATCCTTTTACCTGTATGTGATGTCCTTCTCTATCCTTCGCAATTTTCATTGCTCTGAAGTTTACTTCATCTGTTATTAACATAGCCACTACTGCTTTCTACTGACTGATGTTTGCATAGTGTATCTTTATCTTTTTACTTTCAATCTACATATATCTTTATATTTGAAGTGAGTTTCTTATCTACAGTACATAGTTGGATTGTGTTGTTTTTAAGTGACCAAAAGGCCACCTGGAGCTCCACCCCTTTAAAAAAATTTTTATATGTTTATTTATTTTTGAGGGAGAGAGAGACACAGAGCATGAGTGGGGGAGAGACAGAGAGAGATGGAGACACAGAATCTGAAACAGGCTCCAGACTCCGAGCTGTCAGCACAGAGCCTGATGCGGGGCTCAAACTCACAGACGGTGAGATCTTGACCTAAGCAGAAGTCAGACGCTTAACTGACTGAGCCACCCAGGTGCCCTGGAGCTTGACCCTTTGATTCTCCTGGTTTAGCAATTCCAGAGCACAGAACGTGCCTCTCTCCTGGTAGCTCCAGCAGCCTTCCCAAGGAGGCCTCTCACTGGCCTTGGCCCCACTCGGTTTTTATTTTAATTTTTTTAAGTTTATTTATTTATTTTGTGAGAGAGAGAGAGAGAGAGAATGAGAGAGAGAGAGAGATCACATGCAGGTGAAGGGCAGAGAGGAGAAACAGAATCCCAAGCAGGCTCCCAGCCCTCAGCTCAGAGCCCGATGTGGGGCTCAAACCCATTAACCATGAGATCATGACCTAAGCAGAAGCCAAGAGTCAGACCCTTAACTGACTGAGCCACCCAGGTGCCCATCACTCTTTGTTTTTAACTAGTGCATCCATACCATTTACATTTAATGTAATTTTGGTATGTTAGGGTTTAAGTTTGCCATTTTATTATTTCTTTTCTGGTTTTCATTCCTCTGTTTCCCTTTTCATGCTTTTCTCTGGGTTTCCTGAACATTTCTTAGAATTCCTTTCTGATTTATCTATACTGATTTGGAGTGTATTTCTGTAGTGTAAGTGCTTGACATTAAACTTTCGATTGCCGGGGCACCCATTGCAAAGACATCCAGCTCAAATTAACATACTGCCAGGTGGATTGCACAGTTACCAGCAAAACAACCAGGAAGGGACGAGGCCACCCCCACCCATGAAGTTTCCCTTTTAGAAAGCGCTGAGTAACATAGATAACGGGCCACTTGAGTGATCTCATTTCTCCTTTCCTGTGCCCCAATTCCTGCTCTTATGCCATAAATTTGCCAATAAAGAGCCTACCTGTGAAACCCTAGGTACCCCACCCTCAGACCCTAATGAAGGCAGAGCCCCAGGTCCTCTCTCTCCCTCCCTCTCAACCCATGACCTTATGTGTGGCCCTTGGCTGTGCCAGGTTCCCTCCAGGACTTGTAATAAACCTTGTTCTTCAGAGTTCCCTAATGGTTTTGCTGAAGTACATCCCCAAATCACAGTAAGAACAACAGGGCTGGTCCAGCCACAACACCGGCTCTGGTGGTGGTGGAAAGGGGATGTCTACGGGGCTCTGGAATTCCTAACCAAGAACATTACTATCAACAGGCTGGGACTGAAGCAACAATCTCTTTCTATGGTAGTTTTTGCAGTGGTTTCCCTGGGTGTTATACATACATAACTTACTACAACAGCCTACTGGTATGAAAACACTTAACCATATTATCTCCATTTAGGTCTCTTTACCCCCCACCCCCATTTATAATTGCCTTACATATTTCTTTCGCATACAATGAGAACCATATCAGGTGATGATGTTATTATGCTTGTTGCCTTGTCTATTAAGCAGAATTTCAAAAAGTCAAGAGAAGGATAATCTATTATGTTTGCCCATCATTTTACCATTATCATTGTTCTTTCTTAATTCCTGATGTTCCACATTTCTTCTTCTATCATGTCCTTTCAGTTTGAAGAACTTCTTCTATTCATTCTTTTAGGGTAGGTTTCTTAGTTCTCCTTCACCTGCAAGTGTAAGTGTCTTTTCTCTTCATTCCTAAAGGATATTTTTGCTGGATATTGAATCCTGGGTTGACAGGTCTTTTTTGTTTGGACTTGAAAATGTTGTGTTACTTCTTTCTGGCTTCCGCGGCTTTTGGGGGGAATCTGCTGTCATTTGAGTCATACCGTTAGGTAACAGACTGTTTCTTTCAAGAAACATCATAGCTGCTTTCAAGATTTTTTGTCTTGAGTTTTCAAAAGTTTGATTGTGTCCTCTTTTCATTTCTTGAATTTGTAGGTTTCTCTCTTTTGCCAAATTTGGGGAAATAACAACCATTATTTCTTTTAATATTTTTTCTGCCCCCCTCTCTCTTCTTCTGGGACTCCAATGACATGAATGGTAGATCTTTTCTTATTGTCCCACAGGTCCCAAAGAGTCTGTGGTTTTTTGTTTGTTTTCTTCAGTCCATTTTCTCTATTGTTCAGTTTGGGTACTTTCTATCAATCAATCTTCATTTACTGATTCTTGTGTCCCTCAATCCTGTTATTGAGACTGTTTAGTGAGTTTTTAATTTTGGTTATTGTATTTTTCAGTTCCAAAACATCCATTCGATTCCTCTTAATATCTTTTACTTCTTTGCTAAGATCCCGCCCAGGATACAACATTACATTTCATTGTTATTTCTCAGGTTTCTCTTGGATGTGACAGCTTTTCTGACTTACCTTGGTGTTGATGACCTTGGCAGTTTTGAGGAATCAGGTATTTGGTACAGTGTCCTCACTGGGATTTTTCTGGTGTTTTCTCTTGATTAGATTGGAGTTATGGGTTTGGGGGACAAAGACCGTGATGGAGGTAAAGGGCCATTGTCATCACGTCTGGAGGGTACATACTATCAGCAAGCCTGATCACTTGATGTTGACCTTCATTGCCTGGCTGGGGCGGGGTCTGTCGGGCTCCTCCTGTGCAAAGCCATCTGCACTTCACCCCCCATCGCAAACTGTACTCTTCGGAAGGAAGTCACTGTGTACAGCTAATATAATTTGTTTCCTTTGTTTTTGTTTTGTTTTGTTTTTTGTTTCCTTTTTTTTTTTTTTTACACTTACATCATATCATGTTTTCCTCTTCCAAATTCTGGCTTATTAGAGGAATTAATCTTTTCTGGGCCCATATTTTTCCAAACATTTCATTTTGTTCACTACCCCAATAGAAAGCATTTATGCAGCAAAGATGAAAGGCATGATTCGAGAGACTATTTCTCTTAATAATTCCATGGACTCAAAACCACTGTCCTACCTCAGCCTTGAAATATTAGACTAGCCATTTTTAGGAAAAGCCAAAAAATCCTATGCAGCTGTAAGAACAATGGAATTCTTCTGAATGCTTCTGTTTGTTTCTGGGAAAGTTACCAGAAGAAATGGAATCATTTTCATTTTCTCTGGAAAGTTTTTTTTTTTTTTAACGTTTATTTTTTGAGAGAGAGTGTGTGAGCAGGAGGGGGCAGAGAGAGAGGGGCACAGAGGATCTAAGCAGGCTCCGCGGCTAACGTGGGGCTTCAACTCATGAACCACGAGACCATGACCTGAGCCAAAGTTGGACGCTCAACTCAATGGACTGAGCCACCCAGGTGCCCCTGGAAAGTTTATTTTAAAAGAAACTTGGATCTTACACATGACTTCCTCACGAATCTCCTAAATTCCAAAAAGGGAAGCACACCTGTTCATGTTGTATTTGTCCTCTTGACACGGAGAGGGCTATTTTCGGATGGCACAGGATGGCAGAACGGTCTGGGCTTTGTGTTGACTTCACAGCATGCGGAGACCTGTGACATTATCATCTTGAGTCCCCATATGTCCACGCCATAGGACCTGAAGCATAATGTTGCCCTTTTATATTCCTAAAGACCACCCTAAGTTTTGGCTCTGCTTTTATGACATATTTATCAGAACTGTAACTTGATGTTGAGTTTCTGGACATGAGTAATTATTAAGAGGAAATTCGACTTTTGCTACCAAATGGTTCCAGGAATACATCGCAGAGGAAAAGGGGGGCTGTCTAAAATGAGGTTATTGTTAGAATGTGATCTGTATTCAGGAGGCCCTGCACAGTCCCTGGCATCATGGTAATCTGAGTGACTGTCACCGACTCCCACTTATCCACCTTAGTGGTTATATGAGAATTTTGAAAAAGAGCGATGAGGCAGTAGCTTTAGCAGATAGGAAAACAACTTATAAAGAAAAATTGCTGGGGCGCCTGAGTGGCTCAGTTGGTTAAACGTCTGAACAGTTCGTGAGTTCGAGCTCCGAGTCAGGCAGGCTCTGCAGCCCGGAGCCTGGAAGCTTCCTCGGACTCTTTCTGCTCTTCCTCTACTCACGATGCGCTGTCTCTCTCTCTCTCTCAAAAATAAACATTAAAATTTTTTTTTAAATTTTTTTTTTAACGTTTATTTATTTTTGAGACAGAGAGAGACAGAGCATGAATGAGGGAGGGTCAGAGAGAGGGAGACACAGAATCTGAAACAGGCTCCAGGCTCTGAGCGGTCAGCACAGAGCCCGACGCGGGGCTCGAACTCACAGAGTGTGAGATCGTGACCTGAGCCGAAGTCGGCCGCTTAACCGACTGAGCCACCCAGGCGCCCCAAAAATTTTTTTAATTAAAAAGATGGGGCGCCTGGGTGGCGCAGTCAGTTAAGCGTCCGACTTCAGCCAGGTCACGATCTCGCGGTCCGTGAGTTCGAGCCCCACGTCAGGCTCTGGGCTGATGGCTCGGAGCCTGGAGCCTGTTTCCGATTCTGTGTCTCCCTCTCTCTCTGCCCCTCCCCCGTTCATGCTCTGTCTCTCTCTGTCCCAAAAATAAATAAAAAACGTTGAAAAAAAAAAAAGAAAAAAGAAAAAAGAAAAATAGCTAAAATAATTACGTACCGGAGAAGGTGCACACATGAAATAGAGATTCAAGAAAAAGACCCACATTCAAACGGGAATTGAACCCTTAACAAAAGTAGCATTTCAAAATAGCTGAGACAAGGTAGTTTTGTGCTGAGAGGTGATGGGGGAGGGGAGAGCCAGACCTTTATCTCGATAGGTCCTTACTTCACAGGAAATTTCACATGGAACCAAGATTTTATCATAAAACAGTAAAACTCTGAAAGCACTGGCAAGAAGGATTAACATTTTAAGAACTCTGGAGCGGGGTGGGTGTTTTAATGTGCAAAATTCAGAAGCTATAAAGTCAAAATGTAGTAATCTTCACGGGGTATTAACACAAACTCAAGACACAAATGACCAGTCTGGAAGGATGCTACAACACAACTGACACACAAAGGGAGAATGCCTTCAATGAACGCAGAACTTCTGCAAAGGGACAAAGACAAAGATGAACAGAATCAAATGCAAGAGGCAGTGAACACAGGGAAAGATGCCTAACCTAAATGTCAATCACTTCTCACCCACTAGACTGAAATAAGTGAGAATTCCAGGGGTGAGAAGTTCAAGGCCACAGGGACCAGGCACCTTCCTGAGGCTGGGGTGCCATCTTCAGTATGTGACCCTCCTCCCCGCTCCCAGGATGGCTCCTGCGCCTGAAGGTGGCACCTCCAGGACCCTCGAGAAGAAGGGGGGGCGAGGCAGACAGGGAAAAGGCAAAAGGTTTCTGCTCCAGCCCACCTGCCCCAATCCTTTAATGAGTTTTCATGGAAGCCTAGTTCTGCCTACAGCTCATTTGCTGGCTGCACAGGGGTACAGTAAAGTTACTTTCAACTTTCCTCATAGAAAATGCGTGAATCCTAAGCTTACTCCCTGTGGATCTTCACACAGTGAACACATCCATTTGAACAGCATCCGGAACAGAGTACAAACAGCCTCCTTACATGTCCCCATGTGCTCCCTCTGAGTCACTAGAGGTTTTTTTTTCTTAAGTTTAATCTGAGAGAGAGAGAGCGAGAGCACGCACACGTGGGTGTGGGGAGGGGCTGAGAGAGAGAGAGAGAGAGAGAGAGAGAGAGAGAGAGAGAGAGAATCCCAAGCAGGCTCCAGCTGTCAGCAACAGAGCCCAACTCAGGCTCAAACTGACAAACCGTGAGATCATGACTTGAGCCAAAACCAAGAGTTGGATGCTTAAGCGACTGAGTTGCCCAAGCACCCCTAGCAGGTATTTTTAATGGGTGCATTCTCAAGTGTGACCAAAATAGGGTTCATTAAAAAAGGGAAGGGGAATACAAGTAACCAGCCGCCTGTCACACGCATCATTTTATAAATTCACCCAAAGGCCACTTTTACCCTTCGATTTTCTCCCCAAATCTTTCATTCTCGGTCTAAGACATGTTCTGGTTCTTTAAGAGAGAAAGGTTGGTATTTACATTTGCTGTGACCACGAGCAAGCTTGGCCCTGAAGCAGGAACTTTCTGCAGCAGTAGACTCGCAAGTGAATGCAGCGAGAAGGTGCCCGTGGGAGGACGACCTGGTCCCTGAGCATGGAGAGGTCTGTGCATATGGAGACTTTCCAGAAAACCATCAGGGACCCCATCCCACGACTGAGATGAATATGGGGATAATTTGCAATTCCACCTGTATCTTTAAAAAAATTTTTTTTTAATGTTTATTCATTTTTGAGAGAGAGAGGGAGACACAGAATCCGAAGCAGCCTCCAGGCTCTGAGCTGTCAGCACAGAGCCCAATGCGGGGCTTGAACTCACGGACCGTGAGATCATGACCTGAGCTGAAGTCGCACACTTAACCGACTGAGCCACCCAGGTGCCCCCCACCTGTATCTTTTAGAAGTGAGAAAACCCCAAAATAAATGTGACCAGATCTTAGATCAGAGGTCAGAATTTATTCAGTATTACAGTATCCGTATTGGAGAGAACACCTCATTATGAATACAGGCAACTTTCACGACGGGGGGCGGGGGGGGGGGCTCCCATCCTACTGAATGCTGGAACATTTCTCTTGCAGAGAATCCTGATCTGGGGAGGCGTCTGCCAGTATTCTAGTACCACACGGAATCAGCTCGTTCACAAACAACAGGAACTCTACAGACGCAATAAATGTGAGGGCTTTCAGGGAAGCAGAGCTCATTCAACGTCAGAGAATTCACACTGGAGAAAAACCACATGTGCGTAATGGCTGTGAAAATGCTTTGAGAAGCTCAGAGCTAATTAGACATCTGGGATCTCAGAGCAGGGAGGTGCTCTGCGAGCATAATGGGTGAGGGAGAGCCTTCAACCCGAGCTCCGTCCTTAGACGACGTCAGCTAGCTTAGTGGGGACATGAGTTGGTCACGTGTGATGAATATGGAGAACTATCTAGGGGAAGCGCGGAGCGTATTGAACATGAGATCATTCATCCTTGGGAGAAAAGCCTGTGAGTATAATCAATGTGGAAAGTCATTTAGGGATCATGCAGCCTTTTCTTGTCACTGGAGAATTCACGGGAAAGACACTCTTGTGCTGTACAGACTGTGGGAGGGTGATTAATCCGTAATCAGGCTAATTCATACTGGAGAAAAAACCTTGATTACCAAGAGGGAAGAAAAGCCTTCAGTTCTTTTCCTTACTGGATTTCAGAGAAACCCTTGCAATGTATGGGGCAACTGGGGGTGGGGCGGGGAAGTCAGCATTTACTAAGTATATCACATTGAAGCATCAATCACATCAAAGGAGGGGGTTAAACTTTTTGTTTCATCCACCCCTGAGCTTCCATTCTTTTCTCTGATTATGTCAGGAATTGTTTTTTGTCTTTAGTAACGTATTTTCCTAATAGTACCATTGCTTTTATATGCTTGGCTTATAATTCTACTAGGCATTCAGTACACTTCTGCTAAATGAATGAAGTAACACAGCAGACAAACACCAGGGTTGGCCTGGTTTTGGCCCCCGGTGGGGAGGATCCCCGCGGTACACAGACTTAGTGGCACAACGAGGCTTAGCGGCACAATCTGCCGGTCACAAATTCGAATGTCATCGCGACACATCCGTGTTTGGGCCCCATTTATTCGATGACCTTCCATGGGCCACACCTCTACTACTGATGATCTGGAGATGCCAAACGGATGACTTCTTCAAGTTCTGAACGTCTGAGGAGGACGCCCCTTTATCTTTCTTGTGTATCTGAACTGGAAATCGAAAGAGGAAGGCCTAGAGTTCTTGAGTTCAACTTCTTGAATTCAGCTTCCCTTTCATAAGGGAAGGAAGGACCATACATTTTCTTGTGGTGTGTTGAAGAAGCACACCCCGGCCCCAGCCCCACGGCTCGATCAGAGTTGGGGCAGAAGAAAGTTTCACGTAGTTCTTAGCAGCCCACTGCTTCCCTCCTCTCAAGCTAACTCACATGATCCCCAGATGAAGCTCCAATGTTTCCTAAAGACATCCTTGCCTCTCACTATCTTTACTCTGCAACTGAGCAGAAGAGATTCAGGCCTTGTGCATTTCTGGCTCCTAGCTTTGCCGAGAAGACAGGAAGAAATGGTGGAGAAAAAGGGACAGGTGAAGACAGAGTGAAGAGCGTGGGGGGCAGGGGGGCAGCGCCCGCACACAGGGAAGGGCCACAATTCAGGCCACCTTGTTCCTCAGAGGATCTAAAATGCCAGTAGGGCTGGCAGGAGGGTTCGCTAAAATGCCTAGTTTCCCCCCAGTTTAGTTCCAGTTGCGATAAGCCCCTCCCAGCCAGTACTTGGCACTTAGAAAATCCTGCTGTGCACCCTGGCCTCCTGCAGAAGTGATCTGACCCACTGCCATTTGCCCGTTCAAGCTCGCTGCTCCCTCCATGTGCTTTCCATGGCTTTCTGGCCCATGCTTAGGCTCTCCCTCTCTCCCTCCACTGAACTTGTTCATCCCCAAATTCATCACTGAGCCCCATTTTAGAAGAAGACTCATCGCCATGTATCTAGATCTTTCCTGAGTCTATCTTTCCTCATTTGTGTCCAACAGGCCCTGGGATTTGGGACTAAGTGCTAGAATTGCTCTGTAGGCTGTGAGAAATCTTGACCTGTATTTCCTACCATGTAAGTACGTTTTCCACTGGCTAAGTTTGGGGTGGGTTTCCATTTGGATCTAAACCAAGAACCATGGTGCTCAAAGGAGTTGATGACGGGCGGGTTCAGAAGACTGCTATACTGGTTAAGAATGCCTTAGTTCCAAATAGCAGAAATCTTCTTAGAAAATAAGGACACTTAATTAATATATCAATAAGACTGGAAGTCGGTGGTTCCAGGATAGGTATAGTGGCTCAACGATATCATCAAGGACCCAGGCTCTTTTTGTCTGTCTGTTAGGCCAACCTTGGTATGTTGGCTTTTTCCTTTGGTCTGGTTGCCTCGGGGTCTCAAGATGGCGGCTACAGTCCTAAGTATCATGTCCTCCGACATCCATGTTCAAGGCAGGAAGGAGGGACAGGCCTCTTCACCATCCTCCTTTTAATCAAAAGGCAAATTTCTTCCCAGAAGGTCCTCAAGCCATTTCCTCATAAATTTTTATTTGCAGAACTAAGTCACATGCCCACCTCAAAGCCACCTGACAGCCAAGGGAGTAAGTAATGGGCTTGCTGCCATAACACACACGGCCAGGCAGGGCCTGGGGACCAGAAGGCACTGGGGTGCCCTGGGGCTGGCTTCCTCCTCGGCCTCTCACAGGTCTCGGCTCTGCTCTGGCGAGTCCCTCCTTTCTCCCCTCACCAGTAACAGGCTCGTGGTTCCCTCCACGCTCAGTACGTTCTCTTGTGTCACAGCCTGTTTCTCTTCTATGTCCCGAGTTTCTTCTTCAGTTTAATCCTGGCCAGCACATTGGTCCATCCAGGCCCTACTGGTCCTCACGACATCCTGTCACGCACTGTGACGATACTGTCTGATTTTTTGGTGCCAATGTCCCCAAAGGGGAATCTGATTGGTCTAACTGGCATTCCTCGAATTTTTGAGCCAGCCAGGGGACTTCGAATGTCATTGGCCAGCCTCTACTGGCTCCTGGTCCGATGACCTGTGGGGGGGAGGGGCGAGGAGGCAGGGTCATGTGATACAACACAGCCCCGAGGCAGCAGCGCCCCTGCAGAAGGGACGCAGGGCAAGGCCGGTTCGGTGGCACCAAAGAGCGTGGATCGCGGGTTTGTGGAGCCCGGAGCAACGCTGTGCGAAGATTCAGTCACTCTGTGAAGAGGGAGGCCACAAGGGAGAACACGGAAGCCCCGGACACAAGAGTGAAAAGGCCATTTTGGACATTTTGGCCCCACTCCGGTGGATGCCACACGAAGAGGAGGAATCCAGCTGGCAGACAGAACCAAGGTCCCCGAACTCGGGCCACAGTCCGGCCACCTTAGCCAAATGCAGCCACCTGGGCCGCTCCAGCTGAGGCCCAGACACGGCTGCGCAGACCTAACTCGTTCCTGCTCTAGAGGCTCGGCCTGCTTCCCTGACTCGCAGCATCGAGAGCAGAATCATAGGTTCTTGTGTCTGCGTGACTTGAGTGTCTCCCCAAATCCCCAAAGCAGAAATTCCAGTGACTGCCGGCAGGAAGTGGGAGGTCTCTCGCGAACGTGGCCGTCACCGGCATCGGGAGGTTCAGTACCTACTGGACTTGGTCTCTCAGAGGCCATTTTCTGGCTCTGACAGGCTGCAGAAGGGATTGTGGACGGAGGGCCACTTCGATGCAGCCACACAACAAGGGGAGAAAGCGGGCTGGCGATTCCAGTGACGCAAGGAACAATCCCACAACGGGCCACATAGAACCTTCAGGCACTGAGGGGCAGACCCGGATTTGAGCCTCTGCCCCTCCACTTAGCAGCTGCGTGCTGTTGGGTGAATTATTTAACCTAAGTTCCTTTCTTCATTCTAGCGCCAGGACAGGAACATCCTATTTCCCAGGGCTGTTGGGGGGTCACGAGAGACATTGTGCCTGAAGCCCTTGGCAGTGCGGGCACTAGATGCAGGGTGGCCGCTGTTACCCTGAGAGCCTCACGCTCGTGCCCAGTGTCTCCGAGGCCCAGTGAGGAGAACCGGCTGCTGAGCAAGCCACCAAGAGCCTGGCTTGGCCTTTCTGGAAGCGGGGATCCATTGGTGTCCTCCACGGGGTGGGGGGCAGCAGGGAAACGGAGGGCCTTTACGTATCATGAAGCCCTTTATGGCTTTCTTTCTAGACCTGGTTTCTCGAGCGTTTTCTAGAAGCCTCTGGAGCAGCTTCGCCAGTTCCCCAGGGGCACTGAGCTTAGAGTCACCTGCCCCTTCAGCGCCCTGCACCCCCAATGCCTTCACTTGATTAGCCATTTCCATCCCTTCTACCTGCCTGCATGAATATCTCTCCGGTCGAGCGCTGGGATGGTCATCAGGGGAGTAATTTGAGAGAGTACTCCAGAGACCCACTGGAAATCTGGAAATGACATTCCAGCTCCAAGCTTCCAAGCCTGGAGACCCCTGGCGGCGGCTGCGCTCCCGCCCCGGGACAATCGCGTGAGCGCAAAGGACCCTGGCAACAGATAGAGGGGTGGCCGGCAAGGGCCCTCCCTTTCTTTTTCTTTCTCTCCTTAACCCTCAGTGGCGTGCTCACATCTTCACCGACTTCGGGGTCCAGCAGTTTAGAAGCAGCCCGGGCTCCCAGGAGATGCGGGTTCCATGAGCACGGCCAGCATCTGGGACTAGCTCTTACGATCTGGCCAACAACATTTCTAACTTACTAGCTTTAAACGAAAGCAGAAGAGAGCTCCGAGGCTATACAAAACCCTGCATGTGCACACAGGGTTTGTCCCTTGTCCACGGGGGAGGCAGGGACTCTGCAGCTAACGAAAGAAAAGGGGTGCTGGGTGCGTTCTGTGCTTGGGACCCAGGCCTTCGCCATATGCCAAGGGGAGGAGGCACTCGTTGGGGGTTGGGGGGCTCGGAGGAGGGGGTACTTCAGGACGGTCACTAACATCCGTTCTGTTACCTTCACGAACTCCCTGGCTGCCGGTAACTACGGGAGCACCTGCCTGCTCCACGCCAGGTGAATCCTTACTATGTGCCAGGTGCTAAGCCAGGCACTGTGAACACAGAGCTGCTTCAGACATAGGCCTTGCCTTCAAAGAGCTACAAGTTCATATTGAGAGCTGGTCCCTACGCCTACCGTACTTAACCAGGACACTGCGCGGGCGGCTTCACGACCATACCCGTTTCTTGCTTGTTCCCTGCCGCCCCCTCCCAACGGCACGCCCAGGCAGCGGCAGAGGCAACGGGGATGAAGCAACGGCCAGCTTCTGGGTATCGGGGCGAATGTGGCAAGGCTGCCTGGGGTTGGGGGGGCGGGGGGATGGGGTGGCAGCAAGGACGAGGTCACCTTCCTCCTGCATGAGCCGGCCACCGTCCCAGAGAAGGCAGGCCACGTCTTCAGTCACAGGTGTGCCTCCACCCACGACCTCGCTGAGCGGCGAGCCCGTCCTCTTGGACCGTAGCGTCCACAGCCACAGCCAGTCTCCACCCCAAGTCCTGCGGTGCTCAGAGGAGCCACGGAGAATACCAAGGACGAGACGTGGTTCTTCCTCACAGAGCTTCCTTTAAGTCTGTTTGAGAAGGAGAAGGCCTAGAAAGGTCACGAAGGCCTAGAACACTGTGTGAGTGCTGGGTAGGGCGTTTTGTGGGCCGTGCATTCTTATGGAAGCACGGAGCGGGAAGTCTAACTGCAGGCCTGCAGAGTCCCGGGAGGGCTTCAGGGAAGAGGTGGGCTTTGGGCCAGGACAGGAGGGTGGGCAAATTCAGAGCACTGGGCAGGCCTGCACTCTGGGGGGACCCGTGACATGGGCCGTGACCACGGGCGCTCAGAATGCAGCTGGCCCATCACCCCCTCGCGAAAGAAAGGCTTCAAGCCGCAGCGCCTTCTCTCGCTCAGCCATCACCAGAGGAGACAGCCAGAGGCCGGGAGGTTGGTGCAGTCACAGAGCTTTGTTTCTTGGAAATGGGGACTTAGGTGTTTTGTTGTTGTTGTTTTTTTAAGTTTATTTATTTTGAGAGAGAGAGAGAGAGAGAGAGAGAGAGAGCGAGCACAAGCGGGGGAGGGGCAGAGAGAGACGGGGAGAGAAGCCCAAGCAGCTCCCTGCTGTTGCACGGACTCAACACGGGGCTCTCACACAACCGTGAGCTCATGACCTGAGCTGAAACCAAGAGTCAGACGCTTAACCGACTGAGCCACCCGGGTGCCCGCCCCATGGAAATGGGGACTTGTGACAGTTTCATTTCCTATGGTGTCATCACAGTATGAGGCCAGGACTGAGGACATCCTGTCGACTCCAACACTCAGCCTTCCTGCCACAGCAGAACCACGGGGCCCCCTCGAAGGGGGTGCTGCCCCTCCCGAGAGGCTTTACGCTGATAAAGGCATTGCTTTGGGAAACCACGAAGCCCAAACCTCGCTCTGCTGGGAGGATACGCGTGGCCGCGCATCTGGGCAGGATTCTGGCAGGATGTCAAAGAATTCGTACAGAGGAAATCTCTGACTATTATTATGAATAAGAAAATTTCCATTCATTTCCTAATCCATTCCACAGAGAGTCTCTGTGAATGGCAGCCACGGAGGAAAACCCTCAGGAGGAGGCGAGCAGCTCTCAGAGACGAGAAAGTCACAGGGGAGGGGCGCACGGGACACATAAGAGCCCAAGCCACATCAGGCCAACCTCCCGAGTGTCACGCGGGAGAAACTGGCCTCTGCGAGCAGAGGAGCGATGCTCTGAGAAAGCACAGACCTCGCCCTACAGCAGATGAGCCCTTCAGGAGCTAAATCTTTCAAATGCAGTGAATCGAGGGCCATGATCATCTGAGGAGAAGTCAGCCTTTCTTCATCCCCCTAAGATCCTGGCTGGCGCTCCTCGGAATGAGGGAGCTCACGGGGGCCCACAGGGGGCTGCAGCACAGAAAATGTTCATATCAGAGAAAAGCACCATGAAAGGAATCTAGAGGGGCGCCTGGGGGGGGTTCAGTCGGTTAAGCGTCCAACTTCGGCTCATGTCATGATCTCGAGGTCCGTGAGTTCGAGCCCCGAGTCGGGCTCTGTGCTGGCAGCTCAGAGCCTGGAGCCTGCGTCAGACTCTGTGTCTCCCTCCCTCTCTCTCTGCCTCTTCCCCGCTTGTGCTTTCTCCAAAAGAAATAAATAAACATTAGAAAGAAAGACAAGAAAGAAGAAAGAAAGAAAGAAAGGAAGGAAGAAACCTAGAGAAGGATTTGGCTGGAACTTGAACTTTTAGCCCCAGCGGTGGGACCACAGACCATCTATCTGTAAGGAATGCAGACACCTGTAGGACTGTTTGCTCAGGGTCAGTCACGCATGTGTCGTCCTTGGGGTCCACAACGCTGAGCAGAAGAGAAGAACCAGGGCTCTGGGGCTCCGTGTTTCTGGGCCTTTCCACATGGCTGCGATGTTTTCTCATCGCCCCTCCTCCTTCCTGGCCATTCAGTCAAGGGTGGTGTCACCTTTTCTGTTCTTGCCCTGGCCTCATGAGGGTGTGGCTGGCAGCCTGCCTTCACATAAGCCCCACCTGTCCCTGGTGTCATCCGGCAGGCAGGAGGCCACTTGTCCACTGGTGACTATCATCACACGTACCACCACCGGTGAATGCATCCCAGAGGCGCTGCTGTGACTGGTTCACTCGTCCCTCCATCCGTCCAGCCATGCCACGGGCACCCTTTCTGCATCCCGTCCGTGCTGCGCCTGGTGCTATTACCCGTGCTGGGGATAAAGGACACGGGACGGGGAGGTGTCAGTGACAAGCGGTGTGGGTGACCGTGGGGAAAGGAGAAGGGAATCGGGGAAAAGGGTAGTGCCTCGGAGATAGCGGGGGGGGGGGGGGGGGGTGGTGGTGGTGGTGCCTCGGGAGAGTGCGCAGGGGAGACGGAGGCACAGGTCTGACTTCGTGACTGCCGGCCGCCGGCCAGGCTAGCATTCGACTTCTCAGAGCAGCCCTGCAAGCCCGGTACTGTCAGCACCACCTTGTAAATAAGGAAAATGAGGCACGGGCACAGCCGGGAAGTGGCAGAGCCGGGGTCTGACACCAGGGGTGTCCCGCTCCTCGCGCCTCTGTCTCCCCGCCGCCACAGGCAGTCAGCTGCCCTTCAGCACTGCATCTTCCTCGGTCTGCGTTTCCACAGACACAGGGGACCGGAGCGGTACCTGGTGACCTGGGGGGAGGGGGACGGAGGAGGGACGAGGACTGGCGTCTGCAGACTCTACTTCAGGGAACAGGGAAAGGCACACTCGCTCACTCCTTCATCCATCCAGCGAACTCGTACGGAGCCCCACGGAGCCCCACGGAGCCCCAGGCGCCGGGGATGCCAGTGAGCAAGACGGACGTGGCCCCGGCCCTCACGTTGCTTCCGTTCGTTCTAGGGGGCGGTGGACGATCCAGCACGCTATGGGTTTTGGAAGGGAAGCACGCGGAAGCACAGAGGAGAATCGCGTAGCCCAGACTCGCAGGGCCGAGAGCGACTTCTGGGAAGAAGCAACGGGCCGGCCAAGACCCGAAAGAGGAAGCATCAGCCTGGGGTGCAGAGAGGAACACGCGGGAAAGTGTGCCGTGCGATGGAGCAGCGGCAGAGGGGCGCGAAGGCCGCCAGCGTAGTGTGTGCGATCCAACAGCGCGGGAGGACCGAGGACGATGGGACACTGTGAAGGAGGGTAAGCGTGGAGATGACCCCAGGAGGCTGGTGGTTCACCCCTTTCCTGGGCAGCCCCAGGCTGCGACAGTGAGGAGAGAGCTGTCCGAGGATTCCGAGGATTCAGGCAGATGTGGCGAAACAGTGACTTCTGTCCTTCTGCCCCTCGTGGACCAAGAAGGTTTCCAAGAGATGCAGTGAGCAGTAGGAGCCATAAATTGAGGACTGACTGCGGTGCCTTCGACGGGAGCCGGCAGCTGCCAGCTCTGGACCCGAGCAGAAAGCACAGGACGTGCATGAGCAAACACCCCCCTCCTGTGGCCGAGAGAGGTATTGCCATCGTCCTGTCTTGGTTCCCACCCTGAAAGGCAGGTAAGGTGAAGTCCCGGAGGCAGGTAGCTGTGGCCCCCAGGAGGTTCCCCGCCTGTTTTTTGCCCTTTTTTTTAGAGAAATCTGAATACTGGACAAAATGTGTATGGAGGCTTAGAAACAAATGCTGCAAGGACAGTCAATGTTACAGATGACTTTCTTCTTTTTTTCATTTTGTTCAGATGTATTTAACATTTTCTGTCACAGGGGCGCCTGGGTGGCTGTCGGTTAAGTGTCCAACTTCAGCTCAGGTCATGATCTCACGGCTCAAGCCCCGCGTCAGGCTCTGTGCTGACAGCTCAGAGCCTGAAGCCTGTTTCAGATTCTGTGTCTCCCTCTCTCTCTGCCCCTCCCCTGCGCTTGCTCTCTCTCTCTCAAAAATAAAGATTAAAAAAATAAAAATAAAAATTTCTGTTACAGACATGTATTACTTTTGTTGAGAAGAGAGTAAGTGTATTATCACTTTTTTGAAAAGGCAGAAGGACAGAAAAGAGAAAAGTGGCCCAAGAGGGGGCTGAAGTGGAGACTGGGTGGCCGAGGTGACAGCGGAGCGGCTGGGTGACAAGCCGCTGCCCAGGCCAGCTCCCTGTGCCCTTCCACGCCCGGGGAGCACTAACCCAGCCGGCTGCAGGGCCACACCGAAGCCCGTGTTTGGGGACGGGGCCTCCTGAAGGAGTGGCCGACTTGGAGTGGTCCAGGGTCCTCTCCCGTGCGGGCTGATGCCGAATGAGGGCTGGGTCTGCCCAGAAACTGTGGCCACGCATGTTCCATGTATGGGGTCTCTGCACAACATTTCTGACTCGGAACAAGGCACTCACCTGGCCTGCAGTGTGGGTCGCTTTTGTCACTGTCATGGTTGCTGCTTCTCTCTCCTGCTTGAAATTCTTTTTTTGGGCGGGGCAGCTGCTTGGCCTCCCATCTGGAGGTTCCCTAATGCTGGTCTAAGGTACTGGAACATTCCGAGGTGTCTCCCAGCTCTGGTACCTGTGAAGTCACCTGTGGGTTCTGCTTTCAGCAAGTTCCCGATATGAGCTGAATGCCTCGTCCTTACTCCTCGGGCCACCGTCTGTAATTATCTGTGGAAAATCCAAATATTACCTGTTTGCTCTGCAGAGAAAGGCCGTGGAAGTAAAACGCACACCTGCCATGGGGGATGGATTGAATAAACGATGACATATGATACAGCAATGATAAATAAAGTTATAGAAAATTACTGATCATCCATTTTTTTCTTCCAAAATTTTATTTAAATTCCAGTTAGTTAATGATCATATATTTTTTTATATTTTAATTAAAAAAAATTTTTTAACGTTTATTTATTTTTGACATTGAGAGAGAGCATGAGTGGGGGAGGGGCAGAGAAAGAGAGAGGGAGACACAGAATCCAAAGCAGGCTCCAGGCTCCTAGCTGTCAGCACAGAGCCCGATGCGGGGCTCGAACCCATAAACCGTGAGATCATGACTTGAGCCAAAGTTGGATGCTCAACCGATGGAGCCACCCTGGGGCCCCAATCGTGTATTTTTTAAAAAGGTTATGAGGGGACCCTGGGCGGCTCAGTCAGTTAAGCGTCTTGACTTCGGCTCAGGTCATGATCTCATCTGGAGACCCAGGGGCCTCTTGTACCACCGAGTGATGACCATTAGATGCCTGACCCTAGAAAGGTCCCGAGGGTCAGGGAGGAGTCGCTGGGGTGCCAGGGAGGCCGGGAGGTCACTTGGGGACACAGACCAGTAGCTGCTTACCAGCCAGTCCACAAGCATTTCAATACCTGAACACCCCCCATCCATCCATTCTGGTGGGCACCAGAGGAACGTCATGCGGGAGTCTGGCCTCCTCTAATACCGTGTCCCACGGATCCCAATGGTGACAGGAGACTCTAGAAGCTGTCCAGTGTGTCACTTATTTCAGTGTGGGAGCTTTTCAATCAAACCACACTTCCACAGGACGGGGCGTGATGTTCTCCTGACGTGGGTGTCCACGGACGTGTCCAAATCTGTGAAGTCCCCTCTCCGTCCCTCCTGCTCAGGGAAAGATCAGGACGCGCGGCCGATTGAAATCAGCAGCCCCCTAGCGGTGGTATTTGGCTTTGCAATGAGCACTTAACAGTCCCGGTACAAAGCAACGTGCTGAGTTCTGAGAATTCGGGGCAAATGAACGGTGATGTCATGACTCTTCTCTGAAGTAAGGGACAGGAGTGCGTCCAGCCCCTCCACCCTGCCTGCTTCTCCTTCTGGCTGGGATGGACGCTTTGTTGGGTCGTTCTCTTTGATTCCCAACTGCCTGCCTTTCCCCAGAGCAGGCATCCCTTCCATACACCCAGGGTGGCTGGATCTGCTGGGTTCCCTTCAAATGTTGAGTAGAGGCTACATGATGGAAAGAAGAAAGGTGCTATTACCGTCAATAAAGGTCTCCATGAGCCATACCATGGAGTGCCGTGTAGCTAAAATGCTACCACACCAGAATTCAAAACAGCCCGATAGCGTGTCCGTCGTAACTCTTCAGGAAATGGAAGGCCACGCCGCTGTGGTTGGGGCACTGGGGGATGACCTGACATTCTCTGCTGTGCTCCAATGACCTCAGGACCTCGCTGAGTCCTGGACTTGAGGTCTCATGCCAGGTGGATGATCACACTCAACTCCCAGCACAGGTCTGGACGCTGTGTGTTTTGTCCTGCTTTTCAACACAGGAGTGCCCAGGAAAAACATCAAAGACTCTGACCTGCTCCCCAGGGGATGCCGCCTCCTACCACTGGCGCGGAGCTCCCAAGATCCACGTTCGAACTGGGGCTCAAGTGTGCTGATTCCCCTGCTGGGTGTGGGGAGCCGTCTCCCCCTGGCAAACCTCCTGTCCTGGAGACCAGTAAGAACAGTGGGAGCGCTAAAGGAAATAAAGGTAGTTACTTGCTTTTTTTTTTTTTTTAAGAGAATGTTTTGTTAGACCTTTTCCTCCAGTGTATTTTTAAAAAAAGATTTTATTTAAGTAATCTCCACGCCCAACACGGGGCTTGAACTTACAACGCTGAGATCAAGAGTCACACGTTTTCCAACTGAGCCAGCCAGGCACCCCTCTTTTTAATGTTTTTAATGTTTATTTTTGAGAGAGAGACACACACATACAGAGCATGAGTGGGGTAGGGGGAGAGAGAGGGAGACATAGAATCTGAAGCAGGCTCCAGGCTCCAGGCTCCAAGCTGGCAGCACAGAGCCTGACATGGGGCTCAAACTCATGAACTGCAAGATCATGACCTGAGCCAAAGTCAGACTGCAAGATCATGACTGAGCCACCCAGGCGACCCCCCCAGAAGTTCAGTTTTTCTGAATCCAACCTAACTTCTCCCCAGTGGCTTCTAGTTGAGCTGAGCAGTTCTCACTCAGGGTTTCTTACGAGGGTGAAGCCAAGGCGTCTGCTGAGCTGGAGAATTTTCCAAACTTTGCATTTAGTTGTCTCCAGAGATAACAAGTTTTCTAAAAACAGTCTTTGCTGGCCTTTCAGCAAGAAGGTATACAGAAGGGATACGGTGAAGTCCTTCCTTTGAAGTTTCAAGAACACAGCGGCTAAGGAGCTCCGGGATTGGGCAGCTCAGCCAGAAATGTGAAACATGCACGTGACTGTATTGTGATAGAAGAATATGTCTTTTAGTTTCCATAGAGAATGATTCGAATTTCAGTGGTTTAAATAATGACTTAAACGATGCACATCTTGGTAAGAATGAGAATCAGAATGTCAGGAAAAACAAACAAACAAACCTAGGAAATGATCCTATGTTTCATTCCATCAAGTGATTGAACTTGATCCTCAAAGGTACCAGGAAGAGAGAAGAGGAACACAGAGACACGGTGTAGGGTCAAAACAGATGTGGCCTTCATTTTCTTTGGAAGACCTACCCCTCCCTATCTTCAGAAGTTAGTTCTCTCTTCTACCTGCTGGCCTGGGTCATTTTCTCACTGGAGCCCTCCACACGACTCCCACCTCCTCTTGGTTGCCCAGGGGTGCCCTCCCCGCCCCAGCCCTACTGCCTCTGGGCAGAATGGCCAAGAACTGCTCAAGCACCAGCAGCTCCAGGATGGGCAACTTGCAGACTGTCCCTGTGTCCTCAGCCACCGGCGGGGGCTCCTAGAGCCATCGCAGAATCGGGTGGGGTCCCAAGCCTCCCGGGTCTAGAACTCTCTGAAGTGCGGACAGGCCAGCTCCTGGCTGGGAGGCTGATTACCTGGCAGCATAGTCTTTCCCCTACGAGTGGTCCTCTGCTTCCACCTTCATGGTCAGAATTCTGTCCTGCTTCTGAAGGATCCCGAGGCACTGGGACACAGCCCCCCGTCACTGCTGTGGTCATTCTTGACTGGAGAAGTCCCCAAGGAGGCTCACTTGTGCCGTGGGAGGGTTCGTTTCAGACAAACTCTCCCTGAGCATCTTATTTAAGAAACTTTCTGAAACACAGTAGAATTAAATAAAACCCCTTGATTATGGTCCTTTTCAATATCACTACAGAGAATAAAACAGTACGACACCCTCTCTAGTATCCCTCACCCAGTTTTCATAGCTCTTTATTTTCTGCCATTCTTGTCTCCCCTCGCTGGCCACACTGGGTATCTTTCAAGCAAATCTCAGACATCATTTAACTCGTAAAATCTGCAGTATGTATCTCTAAGACACTTTTCCTTTTTAAAGCATAACCCTAATAGCTGAACTTTTTAAACAGTAACTCATATCGCCCATCAATGTTCACATTTCCCGGATTTTAAAAAATTGAACAATTGGTTGTTACACCCATGATCCGAATAAAGTTTAGAGGTTGCATTTGGCTGATGAGTCTCATCTATAGGTCCACTTCCCTCTTTTTTTTTAAAAAATATTTTTTAATCTTGTAATTTGTTAAAAGAGTTTCAGCTGTCTGTTCTTACAACGAAATGCCACTTAACAGACGTTTGGGCGCCAGTACTGTGCCAGGTACGGCGCTCCGTGCTCGAAAGGGAAGCGTGAGCACACAGACAAGGGCCTGACCCTCGCTCTGGGGCAAATCGTGGACTCTCTCTGGGCTTCGGTCCCTCCTTCTCTAGTAGAAGAGACTGGACTAACTGCTCCCCCGAGGCCACGCTCTCGTGCCGCTCTCATCGCTACGACCCACTGCGCGACCCTCCGCACCACGTCTGACAGCTACCTTCCCCTGAGCCAGGGCCGACACCCCGCCTTGCGGCCGCCCTCCTGCCTGGGCTCCCGAAAGCCGAGGCAAAGCCTTCTCTGTCGGAAGGGCGGGTGTGGCTGCGACCCCCGAGCTCTCTCCGACCGCGGAGGCGAGTAACGGTCGCAGCTCGGACCTCGCGCACTGGCCCGGCTCCCCCACCCTCCCCCAACTACAATTCCCAGAGGCCTCTTCGGCGAGCCGTTCACCGCGGAGACGGGCCGGGCTCGTGGGCTCTACAACCGTCGGCGGTCTGGGCATGAGGAACAGTCCCCACAGCTTCCAAACAGACAGGTCACGTGTCCCTGCCACCCAGGCCTTGGTCTTGGGTCCGAGGAGACGGAGCCCTTGCGCCGGAGAGAGGCCATGGAAAGACAGAACTACAGTTCCCAGAGGGCCCCGGGTGCACTCCGCTTCCGGTCGCGCGGCACCGAATCGGTAGCACCGAACTGTTGCTAAAGGAGACAAACCCCGAGTATTTGAGCTCCTGAAGCCCGTGAACAGAGGAGCGAGAGACAGAGAAGAGGGATAGAGGAGGAAAGGAGAATGGGAAACTTGGTTATGAAGCAACGGCAGGGAGCACATCCCCGCCTGTTTACCTTTTCCACGGACGCTCAGGGCCGGAGCGAGCCTCGCACAGCCCTCCGGGAAATGCAGGCGACGCCGCACTAAGGCCTATGGGAACCGTAGTCATTGATTAACTGTCACTACGTTGAGCACCTGCGAAAAACCCGGCAAGCTGAACGTAGTGCCAGAGGGAGGCTTGAGTCGCCTTCTTCCTTCTTGTCCACCCAAGCACAAAATTTACCTCCTACACAGTTACAGAACCTGTCCCGTTTTCAATGCCGTATTTCAGACATTCCGCATTTCCTAGTCGACCCCAGTCATGTTCCCCTAAGTCTAGTCTCTACGGCCACCAAAATAATTGTCCCTGTTCTGCTTAGGGCTATTCAGCAGCTAATAGAATCAAGTCCGGGTCCATGCTCCTTGACCGACATATATATTTGACCTAACTTACTGTCTTACGCTAGCTTCCTCATACGTAAGAACCATTCTTTTTAGGGGGCGCCTGGGTGGCTCAGTCTGTTGAGCCTCCAATTCTTGATTTCAGTTCAGGTCATGATCCCAGGATCATAGGATCGAGTCCCGTGTGGGGGCCTGCTTAAGATTCTCTCTCTCCTTCTGCCCCTCTCCCCTGCTCGCGCGCTCTCTCTCTCTCTCAAAAAAAGGACCATTCTATTTAGATTGTTCATCTCATTTGTGATTGATACCTTAAAACCATTGTCACCGCTTTTTTTTTTTTTTAAGTTTGTATATTTATTTTGAGAGAGGGAGAGAGGAATCCCAAGCAGGCTCTGAGCTGTTAGCCTGGAGCTGGATGCAGGGTTCTAACCCACGAACCCTTAGGTCATTACCTGAGCTGAAACCGAGAGTTGGAGGTTTAACAGACTGAGCCACCCAGGCGCCCTGTCACTATTTTTTTTTTTTAATGCAAAGCACAACTTCCTGCTTTTAACCGTTGCACCCCCCAAAAAGGGTGCTAAATTCCAAGTGTAGTTGGATTTGCAAAATATTCTTGAAACGTACTTGAAATAGGTTTCTATAAGTAGAAACCAAGTCACTAAATACTTTGATAAAATCAGAATTTTATTCCTCTGGACAAAATATTTCATTACATGATATGGGTAACACACACGTGGGTGTTTTCCAGGCCTCGTAAAGTCACACAAAAGAGGGAAAAAAGGATAGTTCTGTATAAACTCCACAAAACTCGTTAGACAAAATGCAACATAGGTGAGTTATTTTTATTTTACATAGCACTTTGAAAGTCCAAAAACTAAAATTAGGCTCCCATACAAAGACCTGCTTAAGCGTGAGGTAAATCTGCACTGAGGCTTTAGAGGAAGGAGGCATACTTTTTAAAGCTATCAGGAGGCCTAGATACGAATGAACCGTAGAGTGCAGGAAGACAGATGAGGTGTTGCTCACATCAAAGCACTGAGAACTTTCCTTTTGAAGTGGGAATACTTGGCAGACACAACATTTCCATTGGCTTTTAACTTTGGTAGGAAGAATGGCCAGTATCATAAATGTAGAGAATTATTTAACTGATAAAGCAGTTTCGAAGTCACATCAAAAACATGTAATCTGTTACCGTTTCAAAAGCAGAGGAGCTTCCTCCCTCCTCGCTAATTTAATTCCTTTGGATTTGGTTTTTAAAACGGGATCCTTCATTTGTTGCTTGAGGAAAGAATACATCTGTTGAGAAAGTATCAGCCAAGGCCAAGATATTCCCAACCACCAGGTGGGGAAGGTTAAAGTCAAGACCTAGAAGACATAGTTCAGCATAATTTTCTTAAGTGGTACAAACAGATACTTTTTTAATGGGTATCTTTTTTTTTTTTTTAAACTCTTGTACGTCTTCGGTTACCAGCAAATCTCTACTCTTTGTTCTAACAATTTCGCCTACGCTTTGGATACAAGGGTCTTCTGCTGTTCCACAAAAAGTATACTGATCTCCAGCAGCTTCCCTGAGCACTTTCCAGATGTGGACACTCAGGGTGTGATAGGAGTGACTCACGCATAGCCTTCTTTGCAAGCTACAGCTTCAGTACTCTCCCATCGTTGACTGGTGTCAGGAAATCGAAGGCTAAGTTCTCTCTGCAACAGACTTGCAAGCCACTTTCTGGGTGCCTGGGCTTCAAGAACGGTTATTTGCCCTGGAGTGCTGTGCTTGTGGCTTCACTAGGTTGTCTCGGGGGTGACATTCTCTCCCTTGTTCACTGGTGGACTCATCTGTCCCGTTACCACGGGACAGGGGAGAGAGCAGGGGCGTGGGTGGGGTCCAGCTCTGTCCCTGTCCCTAACTTGCTGGGTCACCTCGGACTGGTCATTTGTCATCTCCCCTTACTCCCCACAAGCCTGCTCCTCTTCCGTTAATGCCGCAGCGAGCAGCATCTGGGGCGGGCTGAATTATGGCCCCCGAAGATCTCGGGTCCCAGTCCCTGGGACACATGCTGTTTCGTGACATCTTCGCAGATGTGATTAAGTGAGGGATCTTTAGGTGGGCACTTCATGCAATTATAAGTGTCCTTATAATGAAGCGGCAGAGGGAGGCTTGAGTCAGATACAGAGAGGTATGTTCCGTGGGCCATGCCAGTCGTGCACTTGACAGGAGACGGCCAGTAGGGTGGCCAGTGACACGCTGACAGAGGTCAGGAAGGCAACCAGAGGACGCGCCCCAATAGTAGCACAAACACTGTCCGGACACCCTGACACTGCAAGGAAATGGACTAGAACCTTGAATTGATTAAATATTTATCCCAGAGACTGAACTAACCTGGAAACTTAGAATCAACTGTTTTTCTATGTCTTGTGATCTAAAAAAAACAGTTGATTCTCATTCTCCATGGCCCTTACATTCTGTAAACTCGCCATGCACACTGGATTAGGGAATACCGAACCATCGCTTCTGGGTAAATACAGGGTTGTGTTCCTGTGCACCTCTGACCACACTTTCATCAGCCATCAACACGTAACCTTGTTTTATGGATGCTTCTGTTTACATTTCTTTTTATTTTTTATTCAAAATATTTTTTGATGTTATTTTTTGAAACAGAAAAGCACAAGCTGTGGAGAGGTAGAGAGGGAGACAGGAACCGAGGAGGGCTCCCCGCTGACAGCAGACAGCCCGATGCGGGGCTCGAACTCACGAGCGATGAGATCATGACCTCAGCTGACGTCAGCCGCTTAGCTGACTGAGCCACCCAGGCGCCCCTATTATTTTTTATTTCAGAGAGAAAGAGAGTGTGAGAGCATGTGAGCAGGGGAGGGGGCGGAGAGACAGAGAGAATCTCAACCAGGCTCCATGCTCAGTGTGGAGCCCGATGTGGGGCTTGATCCCACCACTCCGCAATCGTGACCTGAACGGAAATCAAGAGTCGGGCGCTCAACTGACTGCGCCGCCCAGGCGCCCCTGGACGCTTCAGTTTAAAGACACCTTATTTAATATGTGTTGTTGATTCACTGAACTTACAGCCGACAGCGCTATAACTCACGCTGGAATGAAGCTCATCTAAAGTACTTGTTTCGTCTGTAAGGCACATCGCAGCCTTTCTGCGCTTAGGAACACCAGCCAGTGCTTCAGCTGGTGTTCGGGGGTCATTTTAAACAGCGAACCACTCACAAAGAGCACACAAATGTGAAAATGTGGTGCTAAACAGGCTGTGACAGGGACACCCGTTTACAGTAGGACAGCTGAAACAAGAAGGCAGAGCGTGGCCTTGATCAGCCTCCACTGGAAATGCGCATGTCTGGGGTTCAGATTTTTTTGCCACTCTGAATAATGGTGAAAGTTGAGTTGTTGGTCTGGGGGTTACAACTACATTGCAGCCAGTAGGCAATCTGCAAATGCAGAACCCATGAATGAGGATCAACTGTACCTTTCTCTGGCCTCAAGTGTGGTCCAGGTCTCCCCATTATCTAGGAGGATGGGAGTGTGGGCTTTAGACCAATTACAGAAAATCCAGAATCCGTAACTTTTCCCCATATCTAAGGTGCAGTACTTAAATTCTGAACTCAACCTCGCCACCATCTAGAGGAACAGAATGGCAGTTCCATGAGGGTGGAGATTTTTATGTTTTGTTCATGCTGTACGTGGTCGGCGGCTCGAACAGTGTAACACGACAAGTCGGTATTTGTTGAGTGAATTAAGGAATGAAAATCCCATTCAAACCAACACACACGAATGAAACTACTATTGTATCGTTTGGCTCGGACAGTTATAATTCCTCTTGACGTCTAGGAAGAGGAAAGAAAAACACCTCAGCTTTCCAGCTCTTGGAGAGATCCGGGGCAAAGGAATCAGAATTTGACAATAGGATTTTCTCAACTGAACGAAGGATAGAGAACGAACGGTAGGAGTCAACTCCCTGGTAGACTGGTACCTTAGAGCAGACAAGGAAAAGCTCTTCTACGGCCACGGGGAGGACACATCAATTAGCTGGACGAGATTCTAGATGTGCACTGGGAAATGAGCTGACCCCATCTGCAACGCGGAAGAGTCCGGATGAAGGCTGGTCACGTGATAATCGACATCTCCTCCCGGTCTCTGCTTTCAGACACTGAATTGACTATGCTCTTTAAATACTTTATGAACTCCACCCTGATCTCTTCAGGGTCATCCTCCAGGTTCGAGTGTACCAGCTTCAGCTTGTTCAAGGGGGGTGCTTGAGGAGGAAACAATGTAATTAGGCATGAGCTTTGAACCAGGGGCCATTTCTAGCTCCCGCTGACCCGAGTCTTAACAGAAGCCAATTTGTTTAACTTTCTAGGGTCCAAAAATAAAGGTGGGTCTTGCCTGCCATGATTTAACAGATGAAGGTTCTACCGATGCACTCACCATAGTGCTTGGCATATGACAAGTGCTCAATAAATAATGCCACCACACTGCCACCTGGCGTCCACTTCCAGGTCCTCTTTGTTCTTACACCAGAAAGGAAGAGATTTCTGAATGTTGCGAGTCGTTTTCCATGAACACTTTGTCACCTCTGTAATGGTGTGTGTTACATGCTAATGGGAGTTTTTCTGGAGAAAAGACCAGTCAGGAAAGAATGTCCCTAATAGTACTGATGAGTGGCTAAAACCAGGTTTCCCCCCTCTTGGTGTCTGCCTGCTTTTAAAGAGTCTCTTTCCTGGCCTGGATGCTATGACGGACAGATCTTCTAAGCTGGGGATGCCAATTTACATGGTAGGAAAAACAAATGCCCAGGACACATTAGATGCTCAATAATTGCACATAGCAGCTGGTTTCAAAGACCCAGAACAATATACAAGTGACCAGAACATTCAAGACAAGAGCGGGAAAGAGAATTCCAGCCTCCTTACACAAAGACAGGTTTCCTTTATCACTTCCGGAGCCTGGTTTGTGGTGTGCGATCAACAGACACTGAGTGTCCTGTAGGAGCTGCTGCTGGACGAAGCAGGAATACCACATGTCGATTTCCTTCAGGTGGCTTGGGGTGTCGGCATTGAAGACGATCACCACCCCGTGGGAATCCTTCATCAGGGCTGGCCAGCAAGACTCGAACCTGCAAGGCAGCACTGGATTCAGAGCGGATGTTAGGTGCTTCTGGTTTCTACCTGTGGGACTTTAGAAATAATGTCTTGGGGCGCCTGGGTGGCTCAGTCGGGTAAGCGCCCACTTTGGATCAGGTCACGATCTCGCGGTTCGTGAGTCTGAGCCCCACATGGGGCTCTGTGCTGACAGCTCAGAGCCTGGAGCCTGCTTCGGATTCCGTGTCTCCCTCTCTCTCTGCCCCTCCCCTGCTCACACGCTCTCTCTCTCTCTCTCTCAAAAATAAGTAAACATCAAAACAATTTATAAAAATAACGTCTTCGTGTTAATTGACAGATGACTTCTCATTGTGTCATAACCCGATCCTTAAAGTTCTCAAGAGCGGTGCCCATCACCAAATAATTGATCAAGCCCCTAATACATGCTAGGGAGTGTGCTGGGCCCGGGTCCAGGGTGCTTGGCGGGCAGCTGGGTTTTGAGCCATCTGATGAAGCAAACCCTCTTTAAAGGAAACATACGTACTTGGGGTCACCGCCACAATCCCACAGCTCAAATTCACACGCCGTGCCTTTGTCGTTGCTGGTGACGTGTGGGTTCTCAAATTCCAGGATCCTGAGAGATAAAAACAGGGGCAGCATCTCTACTTTGGGCACGTTATACTCGTGGGATGCCACTGTCACCCAGAGAAGCGGGGGGCCCTCGGGGAGACAGATTTGTCGGGGCTCACCTTACTCCCTGGGTCGGATTGTATTCGGTGATGTCAGAAGATTCAGTCAGGAAGTTGGCCAAAACGGTTTTTCCACTCTGTGGAAGTGAAAATGATAAAAGGGCTGTGCTGAAGGGCAGGAAAGTAACCACAAGCGAGCTTCCAGTAGCCGGCTTGGAACCGGGCGTGGTGGCCACCACGGGATTGCCACGGCAGAGGGCTCTCTCCGCTTGGGAGGAGCTCGCTGCCTTACTGTATGTGGTGGGCACGGCCTGCCCTGGGACCCGGGGTGCATGGGGTTCTAATGCTGTCTCTGCCGCTGGGTGACCTTACCCACACTGACGTCCCTGGCTGGCTCTCCATTAACTTGTCTGAGAACAGAAGGGAATTGTTAGCGTGAGTCTGTCTGCTGCCACGTTCCTCTCCGCATCAAGAAACCTCCCCTGAGGCCCAGAAAGGGGAAGGGAGTTCCTCAAGGTCACAGAGAAGTTCAAAGGCAGAGCTGGGTCCCTCAGTGGCTGGCCATGCCACACCGTCACACAGGGCCATTCCTCCGTTCCTCCTTCTAGATAATACAAGTCCCACACGTCGCTAGTACCAAAACAGCCATCCGGGGCCCTCTGCCCCAAACACCCATCCGTCTGTCCGCTCCACTCCCTCCCCAAAGGTAATGACTATGATCCGTCTTCAGGTATTTTCTGTACATTTGTGCCATTCGTTTCACAAATATTGTATATGCTCGGATAGAAGACAAGGGGTTTTTCTTCCCCCCAAATTATTCCTCAGAAGGGAATCTCTTACACTTGAGTCCTGTAGAAATCTCTGAAATTAGGCCCTGCTCTCTCGGTTGTTTTATTTTGAACAATTGCTTGGCTAGAACAATTTCAATCAATGCCAGTTTGGGGGGCTTGTAGAAGTCACTTGAAAGAATCAGAAAAAGGGGGGGGGATGAAGGCTTAATACAGTGCTAGTAATTTTTCCCGAGCATGCGGCCTCACAAATTAAATGTCACTTAAAAATAACACAGTTGAGTGATTATGTTTGGGGAGATCACGAATGTTTATCTATAGGATGAACACATAAAGCAAATGGCCTGATGTTGTAGGAGTGGCTCTTCGGGCTGGAGTACATTTCCAGGAACAGTGTCATATACAGATTCAAAAAGTCCTTATATCCTAAACTACTCAGATGATGGGCTTTGTGATGTCTTTTAAAAGTGGCTCTACTCATAAAATTAACTTGGGTGTCCAAGGTGCAGGAGAAGGGCTTGAATTTTAAAACTGTGTCGTGAGGCACGAGGGGCACCTGGGTGTCTCAGTTGGTTAAGCATCCAACTCTTGGTTTCGGCTCAGCTCTATCTCATGGTTCATGAGTTCAAGCCCCAAGTGGGGCTCTGTGCTTGGGATTCTTTCTCTCTCTCTGCCCCTTCCCTGCTCATGTGAATGCTCTCTCTCTCTCTCAAAATGAATAAATAAAACTTAAAAAAAAGCTATCATGAAATGCAAGTATGGAATAAAACAGCATATCCAAATTAATATATATTTTAATGTTCCTTTAAATGTATACATAAAACATTATAAAGGTGTATTGATATATTTCGTCTATGTCCTTAAAGTGTATATACACATGTTAGCCAAAACCAACTGATTGAGGGGAAGGATTCTTCTGGGAAAATGAAGAAGCTGCCTGTTTGGTACGTAAGGTATTTTTAAGTGTCTATCCTGCCAGGTGCTGTTGTAACACATACGATAAAATAGTCCTAAGTACTAGAATAAAAATCAAACAGGATGGTGCACCTGAGTGGCTCAATTAGGTGTCCGACTCTTGGTTTCAGTTCAGGGCATGATCTTGAGGTTCGTGGGTTTGAGCCCTGCATCAGGCTCCATGCCGGCAGCATGGAACCTGCCTAGGATTCTCTCTCACTCCCTCTCTCTCTCTGCCCCTCCCTGCTTGCTCTCTCGATTTGAAAAAAAATTAAAAAATCGGGGCATCTGGGTGGCTCAGTCCGGTTGAGCGTCCGACTTCAGCTCAGGTCATGATCTCACTGTTTCCAAGTTTGAGCCCTGCATTGGGCTCTGTGATGACAGCTCAGAGCCTGGAGCCTGTTTCGGATTCTCTCTCTCTCTCTCTCTCTCTTTGCCCCTCCTCTGCTCAGGTTGTCTCTCTCTCTCTCAAAAATAAATAAACACTAAAAAAAAAAATTAAAAAAATCAAACAGGATAACGTCATAGGGACTTTGGGTGGTCAGGGAAGGCTGAATGGGTATTTTCTGAGAGAGAGAGAGAGAGAGAGAGAGAGAGCGAGCAGGGCAGGAGCAGAATGAGAGGGAGACACAGAATCTGAAGCAGGCTCCAGGCTCTGAGCTGTCAGCACAGAGCCCGACGCGGGGCTCGAACTCACCGACCGTGAGATCATGACCTGAGCTTAAGTTGGACGCTTAACCAACTGAGCCACCCAGGTGCCTCAAGCTATGCACATTAAAAAAAAATTTTTTTTGGTTTATTTTTGAGAGGAAGAGAGAGTGCAAGTAGGGGAGAGGCAGAGAGAGAGGGAGACAGAATCTGAAGCAGGCTCCAGGCTCCAGGCTCCAGCTGACGAGACCCGGAGATCATGACCTGAGCAGAAGTCCAATGCTTACCCGATTGATCCACCCAGGTGCCCTGCAAGCTATTGCACATTTTAAAGTTAATCATTGGACCGCCAAAGAAGCTGTTATCAATGCCCCATCAACGAATCCTAAAGTACTCATTTCCTTACAAGCATCCTCACGCTTCATGTTCCCAGTGTTCTAACCTTTTTGCATCCACTCTGATGGGCAAATTAGGGTCACCTTCTTCTTTTAATTCGTGTTCTTGTTAACTGTAGGCTGAATAGCTTCTTATACTTCCTGGCCAGTTGTACTCATGTGCACAGATTCTGCTCGGTTTTCTGTTGAGTTCTCTTTACTGATTTGGAGACTTCCCTCGTGCTTGCTACCTATTCTTTCTTTGTAATGTATTTTGCAGATGCTTTCCCCAGGCTTAACTTCGCTGTCATCTTTTTAAGGCCTCCTCAGTTTTGTGTTGTGCTTGAGGCGACTTTCCCTGTCTCAAGATGAATAACACATCTCTCCGTATATGCACATACTACAGTGATTCTCAACGCGGGGTCCCTGGACGAACGGCGTCAGTAAAAGGCAGATTCTGAGACCCCTCCCACACCCACTGAATCAAAACCCTAGGGCAGGACTGGCACGTCGTGTTTTTCACAAGCCCTCCGGGCCAATCGCGATGCGTGCAGGAGATGGAGACTATTCACTGGCTATTTCCACGTTGTTGTTTTCCACACTTAGCTTTAGCCCAAGGGACTCTATTCCTGTGTATGACGTCCACACGTAGATTTAATTCCCACTACCACCACCATACACACACTGAGAGCGAACACAGTCTGCTTTTCTTGTCCCACAGGCCTGTTCATTAGGGCCAACCTCACGGGCAAAGGAGAGTCGTGGAACCTAGACCCGGCTTCCAAAACGCCACTCACGACGTTCAGGCCTCACGAAAACCGGGTCAAGATCTGGGGGCGCCAACTTCCCGCTGCGGTCAGCGGCGCACACCGGGTGGGCGCGGGGGGACGAGGTTCCCGCCTCCTGGGGGGCTCCTGGCGCCAGGCACAGCCCCGGGTCGCCCCCGCCCGGGCCCCGCCCGCCGCCCCCGCCGGCCGGGCCTCACCTCGCAGGGCCCCACGAACAGGATCTTGGCCTTCAGCATCGCGGTCGGCCGGAGCCCTCCCCGACGCGGAGGAGCGGAAGCCGCCGCGCCGCTTGGCTGCCTTCGTTTCCACGGCGACGGGAGCGGCCCGCGGGGGCCGACGGGAGTGGGCGGGGCCGCGGCGCTCGGGGCGGGCCGCGCGAAGGGCTAGTTGATGGGCTCCCGCCTCCGGCCTCGCGGCTGCGTCTTCGGGCCACAGGTGGGCGTGCAAGGCTACCAGGAGGGTGGAAGGGAAGCGAAAGACTCGCATCCAGATTCGTTTCTGAGCCGGGAGGACTGCAGAGCTCGCACGTCCCGCCTCTCTCTTTATAGGGAGGGAACTGACTGCACGTTCGGATGTGTTTTCCTCCCTGGGACCCCACGAACTCAGGCTGGCCATGTAGCTGGTGAGCTGGGGTTGGGACCAGGCCTTCCGACGCCTTTATCACTCTGGCATGATACTGCCCACATTGTGATCACGGCCCTGGCCCAATCTAGAAAAGGTCCGAGAAAAAACGAGTCTCTGGTCTCTGAACGGATTCACCAACTCACCGTCCTTTGGGTGATCTGGGAGAAAGCAGGACCATGGCGGGCGTTGTTCAGTGTGAGTGCAGATGTCTGGACGCCCTGCTGCAAAGTTCAGTCATTAGATGAGCCTTAAATTGCGGAGCCGGTCCAGAATTTCAGGTGAGGCCATGAAATTAAGTGTCTATGTGTCCAGAGTGCCGATTCCAAATTTGGTAGCCCGAAAAAGGGCTGGCATGACAAAAATACCAAAAATAAACCCAACACCGCCTCTTTAACTTATAGTAGGATAGTACACAGTGTTTTCATTACAAAGAACTGCTGAGTGGTGTAAGGTTGACTGCATCTCAGTTGCAGGATGCCGTGAATTGATTGTTTCGTTGATTAAACAAATAACTTTTGAATGCCTACTTCATACCAGGCACTCTTCCAGGTACTGGGGATGTGCCTGTACCCCTTGAAGCTTTCATTCCAGTGGAATAGACGGACATTAAAGAAGCGAGAAAATAAATTACATACTCTCAGGCAGAGACAATTTTAGTTAGTGATAACTGAATAAAAATAAATCACTAAATGGGGCGCCTGGGTGGCGCAGTCGGTTAAGCGTCCGACTTCAGCCAGGTCACGATCTCGCGGTCCGGGAGTTCGAGCCCCGCGTCAGGCTCTGGGCTGATGGCTCGGAGCCTGGAGCCTGTTTCCGATTCTGTGTCTCCCTCTCTCTCTGCCCCTCCCCCGTTCGTGCTCTGTCTCTCTCTGTCCCAAAAATAAATAAAAACGTGGAAAAAAAATGTTTAAAAAAAAATCACTAAAGAATTAAAGACTGTGAAGGAACCAATTTTGGATGGAGTAGTCGAGGCAAGATCTTGGTCCAGAGCTGACATTAAAGCACAAAGCTGAGTGAAGGGGGGGGGGGCACTCAAGCCAACCATGCGAAAGGTCTCAGGGAAGAGCATGCCAGCACAACAGCAAAGGCAAAGACGCTGAGGCAGAAATGAACTTGGCATGTACCAAGAACAGCCCAGAGGGTCTATGAGGCTGGTGCAGGAAGAATAATAGAGAATGGTAGGGTATGCGTTGGAGAGATCATGTAAGGCCTTGGGAATTTCTTTTAAAAACAAGTGATGTGGGGCGCCTGGGTGGCGCAGTCGGTTAAGCGTCCGACTTCAGCCAGGTCACGATCTCGCGGTCCGGGAGTTCGAGCCCCGCGTCAGGCTCTGGGCTGATGGCTCGGAGCCTGGAGCCTGTTTCCGATTCTGTGTCTCCCTCTCTCTCTGCCCCTCCCCCGTTCATGCTCTGTCTCTCTCTGTCCCAAAAATAAATAAACGTTGAAAAAACAACAACAACAACAACAACAACAAAAAAAAAAAAAACAAGTGATGAGAAGCTTGTGCCAGAAACTGTATCTGGCTACATGTAATAGAAACTCTATCACAGCAATCTGATCAAGTCATGGATTTATGTATTTTTTCTCATGTAACAAGAAGTCTAGGGATGGCCATTCAAAGGCTGATGCCGCGGTTCAAGGAGCAAGATCCCTTTTCCCTTCCTGTCCTGACATCTTTGACATGGCTGCTCTATCTTTGGGTACTCGCTTTCCAGGCAGAAACAAAGGAAAACAGGGTCAAAAGATGTATGGCATTACACTCTCCCTTTTTCTCAGGAAAACAGTGGCTTTCTTAGAATCCCTATCAAGTCTCATTGGTTAGAACTGAATCACATGGCCTCCCTAACTGCAAGGGAATCTGGGAAATGTAGATTTCTAGCCTTGCCCATTACTTTCTCCAAGAAGCAGGGGTAGAGGAAGGGAAGGTTGACAGTGGCTAGGAAACGGGCTAGTTGAAAAGTCAGTATGGAGGGTTTTGAGCAGGGGATTGGCCTGATCTGATTTATGATTTTAAAAGTGATCAGCCGCTGCTGAGCAGCTGGAACAAAGGGGACAAAAGTGGACCTACAGATGCCAGCTTGGAGGGTATCGTGCAGCTTGAGAGAGGGATGCTGGTGGCAGCAGTTGAAGCTAGATCAGAGACTCATTGTGAAGGTGGAGCCCGTAGGAGTTGCTGATGGATCACGTGCCCCGCGTGAGGGAAAGAGGAGGTAAGGACGACTCCCAGGACGTTGACTTATATGGTTTTGTGAACGTTTTGCCATTTCCAGACTTGAGAAGGCTGGGGGAGGAGCAGGGTTAGGGGTGGAAGATAAAGAATCCTGTTTTGCTTATGTTAGCGATGAGATGCCTGTCTGACGTTAAGGGTGAAATGGGATAAGATTCTGTACCTGATGGGGGAGGTCAGGACTATAAACTGGAGAAGATATCAGTCAGCTGTATGAGGTGGCATTGCAGGCACGGACTAGATGGGAACAAGTAAGGATAACTATAGGCAGAGAAGATAAGGGCAGACAGAGAGTGTCTCGGGACACTGCTATTTAGAGGAGAATCTGGCGAAGAAGGCTGCCAACAGCCAGAGAAGTATGAGGAAAACTAGCAGAGTATGGGATCATGCAAGCCGACCGAGGACAGTGTTGCAAGAGAGCAGGTGACCGTTTGGGTCACACACTTCTACGAGATCCAGTGAGGTCAAGTAAGGAGAAGACAGGATCGACCATCAGATATTTTAGGTAAAGTGGAGGTCATTGATCACTTTCAAAAAAAAAAAAAACTTACAACTTACTATCTTTGAATAGGATTTTTTTAAGTTATTTATTTTGAGAGAGAGAGGAGAGGAGGGGCAGAGAGAGAGAGAGAATCCAAGGCAAGCTCCATGCTGTCAGCACAGAGCCCGTCGTAGGGCTCGAACTCATGAAGCACGAGCTCGTGACCTGAGCTGAAATCAAGAGTCGGACACGTAACTGACTGAGCCACCCAGGTGCCCCTGATTTATTTATTTTTTAATGTTTCTTTATTTTGAGATAGAGAGTGCGAGCAGGGGAGGGGCAGAGAGAGAGGGAGACACAGAATCCCCAGCAGGCTCTGCACTGTCGGCACAGAGCCCATCGTGGGGCTGGGTCTCATAAACTGTGAGATCATGACCTGAGCCGAGATCAAGAGTCGGATGATTAGTCAGCTGAGCCACCCAGGCACCCCTTCACTTAAAATCTTTAAACATATGTCCACACGTATATGTACTTTTGTAAAAATGGCTAAATATGATCATGCACTTGCTCTCTTTTGGTGCAATCTCTCTCTCTTTTTTCCTTTGGCTTGGCGCCCTCACCTCACCCTTGACCTCTCCTCTTCCCTCTTTATCACTTGTAGTCTTTGTTCCAGTGCAGAGATAATGAGTAAACTCCCAGCAAGGAGTTTACTCCTTGATAACAACCTGGAGTGCATCCTTTGATATTTTTCTTCACGCATTTTTAAAATCCCATTCAGCATAGCTCTATCTGCCTATTGGTCTATAACAGGTTGCTAAAACATGGCTATCCCAATTTTGGCCGAGGCTGTAAAGGCTGACAATAGGTGTTAAGTGTGCTCCGGATTTTCATCCATTTCTATAGAACCTAGCACATCACCTGGAGATTATCGAAGAGCTGAGAGAGAGAGAGAGAGAGAGAGAGAGAGAGATGGAGGGAGGGAAAATTTCTTTGGAGAGCATGCCGTTTGTTCACCTTGGTCAAGTGACAGATGGGACTTCACAGAACCTGTGTCCCCTGGAATCAGGGTGTGAGGAGCCATGGAAAGATCTGGTCCAAGGCAAGAGGGTAGGGAAAGAAAGAGGATGCATCGGGACTTGCAAAGGAGACAGGACACTTTCCTAGGGACCTGAGGTGGGAAAGAGTTGACCTTGAGTCATTTTGGATCTTGCCTGTGAGAACCACCTGGGAGGTGGACTACTGGATGCCTGGAGGGAAGACACAGTCAGACTGGTCATGTCCCAGGAACCCCCCAAAACTCTCCAGTGGGACACACATTAGCATGAGGCACCTGCTACTTCCAGAGGGCACCCACGCTGGATTATATCTTACTGTTGTTACCTGGGATTGACCGAAAAGGTCTGGGAAGTGCCTGAGATTTCATCTAAGGGGATGGGAAGAATTAACTAGTCTAAGGAGAGGGTTTGAAGGAAACAACTGTGAAAAAGAATAAAGTTGTTTGAATAAATAAGCATATCAAATTCAGTTCATTTGATGAACACACACACACGCGCGCACACACACACACAGTATTTGGGAAGGCATTGTTTTACAAAAATGGGATCACATCCTCAGTAGTATTCCGTATTTTATTTTCTTCATTCAACAATACCGTGCAGAAATTGCTCAAAGTCATTTGTTGTAGTTCTATTTTTAAAGGTTGTAGGCTGTTTCATGGCCTGAATTTATCAGTTATTCAGATGTTTTCTTAATGATGGACATTCAACATGGTTCCAGTTTAAGGACACTAAAAACATTGCTGCAATAATGATTTTGAATGTATGGCCTTACAGACTGGTACTCTCACTTCTATGGAATCTATGGAACAGAAAGGATTGCAGGGTTAAAGGATATGTGTATTTGTTTATTTATTTATTTATTGAGAGAGAGAGGGAGAGAGAGAGACAGAGAGACAGAGAGATGACCCTGGGATCGTGAGCTGAGCTGAAATCAAAGTTGGATGATCAGCCAACTGAACCACCCAGGCACCCCAGATATGTGTACTTTATTTTATTTTTTAATTTAATTTAATTTATTTCTTTTAAACGTTTATTTACTTATATTGTGGGGGAGGGGCAGAGAGTGAGAATCCCAAGCAGGCTCCACTGGTTGGATTGGAGAAGCCAGACATGGAACTCAAACCTATGAACCATGAGATCATGGCCTGAGCTGAAATCAAGAGTTGGATGCTTAACTGACTGAGCCACCTAGGCTCCCCAGGATATGTGTATTTTAAATAGTAATAGCTCTTGCCAGATTACCTGGCCACTTGGTTGGTTTAGTGCTTAACGTTCCACCAGCACTCATTTTTGTCAATAATATGTATTGTCATGAGAGTTGGTAATCTTGACAAATGGTCCCAGTGGAGTGATGAGGAAGAAAATAGGACTGGAGTAGGTTAGAAAGAGAATTGGATGTCCAGTACATCATCATGATGTAACAATTTACTCCAAAACGTAGTGGCTTAAAATAATAAACATTTATATCTCGCAATTTCTGTGGGTCCAAATCTGGGCCTGACCCAGTAGTGCCTCTGTCTTGGGATTTCTCACTGGGCTTCATTCAAGATGGTGGCCAGGGCCGCAGCCTCCTCAAGGCTTGATGGGGGTGTGGGTAGAGATTTACTTCCAAGATCAACTATTTGGCTATTGGCAGGATCCAGTGCCTGTGGACTGTTGGTCTGAGAGCCTCAATTCCTTGTTGGCTATTGGCCAGAGACCTCCCTCCCTTACCTGTTATGTGGGCCTCTCCACAGGGTGGCTTATAATACGGCAGCTGGCTTCTCTGAGAGTGAGCAAGTGAGAGAACAAGAGAGGGTGAGCAAGGGGGAAGCCAGTCTCTTTGTAACCTAAGCCTATAACTGATAGCCCATCACCTTTGCTATATTCTGTTCTTTAGAAGCAAATCACTAGGTCCAGCCCACACTCAAATGGAAGGAATTATGTAAGGACATGAATACCAAGATGTGTGTATCATCTGGGGCCATCTTAGAGGCTGCCTGTGGCAAGAGGTGACTATGAGGTGCTGATTCTAAAACACCATCCACTTAATGATAGCTTTCCTAAAGAAATCCCTGCCATCTTAAATGTACTGATTGATTACAAGGTACTTTGTGCCTTCCTGTAAAGGCAGTCTAGATGCTTTGGATACTGTTTCTTTCACTGTGGAATAAATTAAAAAGCTCAAAAAATAGAAAATCATTTGCCTGAAGATACCAGGGAAAGAACAGACTAGTGAAGAATTCCCAGGATCAGAAGAGGAGGAAGGCCCATGGAGATGAGCCCCATGTTTGGGGCTGGACTTCCCCTCACTGTGTTTACATATTTCAGAGGGGACAGCCAAGCAGCTGAAAGGCTGAACAATAGAACTTCCTGGGACTTGCGGCCATGGAATGAAGGCTAAGTTCTACCAGGTGAAACGGGGCACTGATGAACCTCCCCCCATTTGGGGGTCAACCCCAGGATCAAGACAAAGTGGGACTAGGTGGGTCCAGACAGGGATGTTGGCTTGGCTTCAGATCGTCACAATACTTGTGTTTATGTGAAGGTGACCCAGAAGTGCTAGTGTCCCAGGTACCTGGGAGAAGGAAACAGAGATCCTTTCTGGAGGAAGATACATCATCCTGGGCCATGAATTATTTATACAGTTTTGGGCTTACCATGTCCAGCACGTAATAAAGATACTCAGACACATGAAAGACAAAGTGACACGGAAAGAAAACCATAAGCAACAAATAATAGAGACATACCAAGAAGGAGCTCAGATTATTGAATTATCAGATTCAGATTTTCTATGTTTAGACTAGGAAATAAAACATTAGAGTTTTTAAGTAAAAAATAGGATTTAAGTAAAATTGGGATGCCTGGGTGGCTCAGTTCGTTAAGCGTCCAGCTTCGGCTCAGGTCGTGATCTTGGTGTTCATGGATTCAAGCCCCTCATTGGGCTCTGTGCTGACGGCTCGGAGTCTGGAGCCTGCTTCGGATTCTGTGTCTCCCTCTCTCTCTGCCTCTTGCCCACTCGCACTCTGTCTCTCTCTCTGTCTTTCAAAAATAAATAAATATTTAAAAAAATCGGAAGATTAAATGAGATCAAAGTAAGAGTGAACAGTTTAGCAGAAAACCCGAAACTATACAATTATATCTTTGTATTTATGTATACTCATGGATAAAGAAAACACGTAGACATTCTAGAACTGAAACAAATAGAAAAACAAAGGTTAAAAATGAGTTTAACAGTAAATTGGAAAGGCTAAAGAGAGAATTAGTGACAAAGGAGATGGGTCAGAGAAAAGCATCCAGACTGAAGCACAGAGAGAAAAAAACTATGGAGAAACCAGAAGAGAGGATAAAAATACGGAGGATTCAGTGAAAGGCTGTGACATCCTTTTAGTTGGAGCCTCAGAAGGAGAGGAGAGAAAGAATGGGCAGAGGTATATTTGAAGAGCTCATGGCTGAGATTTTTCTAAAACTGATGGCAGACATGAAGCCACAGATTAAAGAAGCCCGCCTAACATCCAAGCAGGATAAATCAAAAAGAAAACTGTAGGTTGGCATGAACCAAGTACAACCTCTGAAAACCAAATTCAAGGAGAAGATTTCACAAGTAGCCAGAGACGGGCACCTGGATGGCTCAGTCGGTTAAGCGACCAGCTTTGGCTCAGGTCATGATCTCACGGTTCATGTGTTCAAGCCCCGCATCGGACTCCGTGCTGACAGCTTGGAGCCTGGAGCCTGCTTTGTGTTCTGTGTCTCCCTGTCTCTCTCTTGGCCCCTCCCCCACTCATGCTCTGTCTCTCTCTGTCTTTCAAAAATAAATACATGTTAAAATAATAAATAAATAAATAAATAAATAAATAAATAAATAAATAAATAAAAGTAGCTGGAGAAAAGAGACACATTGTCTTCAAAAATGCAGTCCTCAGGGGCTCCTGGGTGGCTCAGTCGGTTGAGCATCCGACTTCAGCTCAGGTCACGATCTCACAGTTCGTGAGTTCGAGCCCAGCGTCAGGCTCTGGGCTGATGGCTCAGAGCCTGGAGCCTGCTTCCGATTCTGTGTCTCCCTCTCTCTCTGCCCCTCCCCCATTCATGCTCTGTCTCTCTCTGTCTCAAAAATAAATAAACATTAAAAAAAAAATAAAAAAAAAATGCAGTCCTCAGACTCTTAGCTTTCTCAGCAGAAACATTGGAAGCCAGACGACTAAAGAATGATTAATCTTTCAAGCACTGCAGGGAAATAACAGCCAGATTAGAGATCTACATGTAGCAAAAATATCCTTTAAGAATGAAGTGAAATAAGGGCGCCTGGATGGCTCAGTCGGTTGAGCGTCTGACTTCGGCTCAAGTCATGATCTCGGGGTCCGTGAGTTTGAGCCCCGCGTTGGGCTCTGTGCTGACAGCTCAGAGCCTGGAGCCTGCTTCGGATTCTGTGTCTCCCTCTCTCTCTGCCCCTCCCTCACTTGCTCTCTCTCTCTCTCAAAAATAAATAAGCAAAAAACAAACAAACAAAAAGAATGAAGTGAAATAAATACAGTTTCAAATAAACAAAATAAGAGCGTTGGTCATTATCCCTGCTCTACGGGAAATAATAAAGAATGTCTTTTAGGCAGGAAGAAAATGACCCAGGTAGAAGTTTGGACATAAACAAACATCAGGGAGAATGGTAAATAGCTAGATAAACTTTACTGACTATATTGGGGTGCCTGGGTGGCTCAGTCAGTTGAGCGTCCGACCTTGGCTCTGGTTGTGATCTCACAGTTCATGGGTTCAAGCCCCACATCGGGGCTCAGCCCATCAGCACGGAGCCTGCTTTGGATCCTCTGCCCTCTCTCTATCAAAAAAGAAATAAAACATTTAAAAAAAAATAGTCCTGTCATTTACAATAAGTAAATAAATAAATAAATACTGACTGTATAATATAAAAATAATAATGTCTTATTGGAAAAAAATGTCTTATTGGGTCTAAAAATACATATTATATTTCATATTCAGATTTATATGCTATATAAACCAATGTGTTATATCATGTATAAGTATATACATGATATATATTATTTATATTGAGAGAGAGCTAGAGAGCAGGGGAGGGCAGAGAGAATCTCAAGCAGGGGGAGGAGCCCAATGCAGGTCTTGAACTCACCCAGGAGCCCTGGGGTTGAAGTGTTCTAAATGCCTTGCAATATTTAGGAAAAGAGTAAGGATCCCAGCTACCTTTAGACTTTGGTTAAGTCAAGAATGCATGCTTTCATATACAGGGTAACTATTAAAAGGATTATGAAAGAGTGTATAGTTTACAAGCTAAGAGAAGTGAAAACATAGCATATCAAAAAATAGTTGTTAACCCCAATGTGACATGGCTTCTTGAAATGTTAATGTCCACTGATCAGTGATGCTGCCTAAAATGCCAGGTGCAGGGCTCCTTAGCCTGTGACACTGGACAAGCCTTGCTTGAAAGCCTCGCATCAGTCGGTTTCCGCCTGCCCATCCAGTCTCATTCCCATCCGCGTCTCTTGTGGCATCTTCCCTCCCTCTTCTCCTGTCTCTTAAGACTTCTGTGCTGTTTCTTGGCCTGTTGTCCAACTCCTTTTGGCCACTTTGAATGCCCCAGGATGCCTCTGGCCATAATTAACTTTGTGTATCCACCATTTTCAAAATGTACAGATTACGTGCTTGAATTCTTGCTTTGGCGTTCTGAAGGAGGAGGAGGAGGGATGCATTCTCAGTTGCTAAAAAATGAAGGCAGAGTGGAAAGAATTTGGATGGAGGGACTTCGTATTTTGGTTGGGAATTAATTTGACTGAAATAACAAAACTCTTACAGTGACAAGAAGGTCTGGAGGTTGACAGTCTAGGGGGGCTTGGCAGCTCAAAAATGGCCTCAGGCACCACCTTCTTTCCCCCTTTTTTCTCTGGTGTCTGTAAGTTTAATTTACCTCATAGTCACAAGGTAGCTGCTGTGCCTCCAGGCATCACGCCTGCAATTAAGGAAGGACTAAGGAACAACAAATACTTTACCTTAAAATCTGTCCTTTTTTTTTTTTTTTTTTTTTTTTTTTTTTTTTTTTAAATAGCCTCCACACCAATGTGGGGCTTGAACTCACAACCCTGAGATCAAGAGTTGCATGCTCTAAGGTCTGAGCCAGCCAGGCACTCCCTTCTAGAGTCCTTTAAAAAACAAAACAAAACAGTATTATTTAGTTGATTACTAAATTTAAGTGTAAATTTAAACAAAACATATATTAAAGTGTACCTATTTTAAGTATCTTCTAATTTTGAAAAACGTGTAGACCTAAGACACAGAGTATTCCCATCCCCCACGAAGTTCCCTCACGTTCCTTTGTGGTCAACTCCCTCCCGCCCCTGGCCCCGGGACACCTCTGTTGTACTTTCTGTCACTAGGTATTAGTGTTGCCTGTGGTAGAATTTCATATAAATAGAATCACACAATATTTACTCTTTTGTGTCTGGCTTCCTTCACTCGGTAATATTGTTGGTATTTAGACATGTTGTGTGTATCAGTATTTTATTCCTTTTTTATTGCTGAGTCATAGTCCACATGTGAATATACGACCATTTATCTGTCCACCTGTTGATGGTCACGCGGGTTGGGCTGTCTATAGCTTTGGGGCTATGATAAACACAACTGCTAGGAATAAAGCTTTGTGTGGACATATTTTCATTTCTCTTGGGTAAATACCTAGGAGTGGAATTGCTGGGTCATGTGATTATCTATCTACATCTGTATGTATTGGTGCAAATCCCTGCATCTATATCTCTATGTCATACACACGACGCACACACACATGCACACACTCACAGACTCCTGGTTCCTGATTTCCTATTTTATTCACTTGGTTATAATCTATCACCATCATTGTTTATTTGATGCTTAAATAGTCCTTGATTTGGCCATTGGGAGGCCCCTCAGGCTGGTTTCTGTGTCCTTTTGAAATCTTTCTTTCTAGGAGCTCTTTACTTTGTGACATTGTTACATGTTCCCAGGTGTTTCTTCTTTTTTTTTTTTTTTTTGAAGTTTATTTATTTATTTTGAGAGAGAGTGCAAACAGGGGAGGGGCAGAGAGAGCGGGAGACAGAGGCTGTGAAGCGGGCTCCGTGCTGACAGCAGAGAGCCCGATGCTGGACTCGAACTCACAAACCATGAGATCAAGACCTGAACCAAAGCCAGACGCTTAACGGAGTGAGTCACCCAGGCACCACCCAGGTGGTAATTTTATTAGCATCACTTCGTAACCATCAAATAGGATACACATTCTTTTGTATTTATTTTAAAAGTTAAAAGTTTCAAAAGTCCAAGGAACCTCAAAAAGCATTGTTCCTTTCACACCTGGAAAAATTGGGGGGGGGGGGCACCTCGGCAGCCTCAGCACAGAGCCTGATGCAGGGCTCGAATTCATGAATTGCAAGACTGCAACCCGGTCTGAAGTTGGATGTTCAACTGACTAAGCTACCCGGGTGCCCCGACCCCTGCTTTTTTGAGCATGAAACATATACTTAGATCTCTGGCTGGGGCTTTGAAAGATTGGTGCCAGATACTTGCCTTCTAGAAATCAATCTGCCTAGTCCCTGTCCACAGGCAGTTCCTAGTCTAGACAGGGAGACCAAACCTGTATAGTGCTTCTCGCCTTGTCAAGTGCTTTCTCATCTATAATCTCATTATGTTATGTTATGTTTGTTATGTTACGTTACGTTATGTTAACTTATTTTTCTGAGAGAGAGAGTGTATGCAGGAGAAAGGGGCGGGGGGGGGGGAGAGAGAGAGAGAGAGAGAGAGAGAGAGAGAGAGAGAGAGAATCTTAAGCAGGTTCCATGCCCAGCATGGAGCCCAACATGGGGCTCGATCCCATGGCCGTGAGATCACGACCCCAGCCAAAATCAAGAGTCAGATGCTCAACCAATGGAGCCACCCAGGCGCCCTTACTCTATAAATATTTAAGTTAATGAATGTTCCCTTACACTTGCCTTGGGGCTTTCGTTTTTGTTTCCAGGTGAGAGAAATAAAAAATGTGACTGCTTTATGTTTCTTGGATATACGCACTGTATAAATTTGGGATTATTATTACTGTGGATTATTGAAATACTTTGCTTTATGACTTTCCTTTTAATTAGAAGAGGTTGACCTCAGATGGCTTAATACCCAGCCTTCGGTTCTGAAGGGAGCAATATGCCACTAGCAGGGCCAGGACTGGATGATCTAAGAGTAATTTCTCTCCCGACTCTGTGACTTGATGCAATAAAATCTCTCCCTTGAAAAAACGTAAAGAAACACGTTTGACATATTTCAAATCCTTTCTATAAATTGTTGAAAAGATTTAATATAGCCGCTAGTCATAAAATCTTTAATTTGAGTTGACCTTCCCTGGTCACAATTCTTACACATGCAGTTTTTATTACTGGAGAATGAGCAGTAGATTTCCTGTTATTCAAGGGAATAAAAATGCCCTTCAATCACCTTCAATCACCCGCTCATGCAACACAGAGACCTGGACGTACTGAGTTCAACTCTCAGAGATAGGAGCGATCACGGATCAGAGAGAGGATTACCACGGTGTGCAACCTGGAAATTTTCTGTTCTCTATTATTGTAGGCCTCTCTTATTATTATGGTTATTTTAAAGCTCTAGGCAGGGATGAAGTTCAGCAAGTTTGGTTTAGGGCAGAATCAATAAGGTAAAACTTATTTTTCATCGATTCCCATTAGAAAGCCTGAGCTATGCTCTAACATAAAAAAAAATTTTTTTCCCCCCAGTGAATCGAAGATAAAACTTTTGGCAAAAACAACGAAACAGGGATGTGGCTTTACCCAGGATCCTCTGTCTTCATTCGGTGACGTGCTGCACGCAGGCTTTGGAGAGGAGGTCGTGTGGTAGAGAAAGTGCTGATTCTGGAGTAAGGTAGAATTTGAAATTAGCTCAGTGATCTTAAGAAAATCACGTATATAGAGGGTGCCTGGGTGGCTCTGTCGGTTAAGCGTCGGACCTCGGCTCAGGTCGTGATCTCGCAGTTCGTGAGTTCGAGCCCCGCGTCGAGCTCTGTGCTGACAGCTCAGAGTCTGGAACCTGCTTCGGATTTGGGTCTCCCTCTCTCTGCCCGTCTCCCACTGTCTCTGTGTCTCCCTCTCAAAAATAAATACACATGTAAAAAAAAGAAGAAGAAAGGAAAAGAAAATCACTTATACTCTTGGGTCCGGTGGAAACCCGTATCCAAAAAGGCGCCTGTGCTCCTCACCTCCTGGTACATAAGCTCTTGTGTGGTCCCCTCTTGCCCTGAATAGGGCTGACCTGTGTAACCACTTATGGAGGGACGTGTGACTTCTGAGGCTGGGTCATACAAAGACATTGTAGCTGCTGCCTTCGACCCTCTTTGGTCAATCACTCTGGGGTGAACCCACTGCCATGTCTCGAGGACACGGACGGTCCTGCAGAGCCCCATGCGGGGAAAAACTGCCTCCTGCCTACACACTGGCATCCGCTGACAGCCATGTGAGTGAGCCATCTTGGAAGCGGGTCCACCAAGCCTAGTCAGGCCTTCAGATGTGCAGCCCCGGGGCCAACATCTTGACTACAATCTCAGGAGAGATCCTGAGCCAGAACCGCCCAGCTTTGCCCACGTTCCTGACCCATAGAAGCTGTATGGGAGAGCAATCGTTCACTGTCTCTGTAAGTTGCTAAGTTTGGGGGGAATCTGTTATGGGTAGTGATAGGTGACTAACACAGAGCCTTAGTCTCCCCCTCACTGAAATGGGGCGCACACCAATCCTGTACGGTTGTTAACGGGATGGAACGAGATGAGACGTACAAACAATCAGTGTAATTCTTGGCACACAGTAGGCGGGTGACTTTCAGTGGCTACCACCAGTGTAGACTCTCAGGTCTTTGTGACACTTTTCTGATGCTTTGGGCTGGCCCTCTTCATGCCCCTGATCACAGGGGTTTGCCCAGTATGCCGAGTGTACCTTTGGAGCACTAAAACTTTGTGGTCTTCCTTTTTTTTCTTTTTTTTTTTTTTTTGGTAAGGAAGGATCACTGAGATGTTTACGCTATCACAGATGCATGGATGCCTCTAACACACTGTGTATTCCCGCCCTAACTTCTTTATAGATAGCTATTTCACTCCTGCTAAATTTAGCTCCTTTCCTGCTTTTTCGACTTAGTTTGCTCCGAATTCTGTACAGTATGTTATAGTTTCTTTTTTTTTTTTTTTTTAATTTTTTTTTTTTCAACGTTTATTTATTTTTGGGACAGAGAGAGACAGAGCATGAACGGGGGAGGGGCAGAGAGAGAGGGAGACACAGAATCGGAAACAGGCTCCAGGCTCTGAGCCATCAGCCCAGAGCCTGACGCGGGGCTCGAACTCACGGACCGCGAGATCGTGACCTGGCTGAAGTCGGACGCTTAACCGACTGCGCCACCCAGGCGCCCCTGTTATAGTTTCTTAAAATGAAGGCTGCTGGATGTGCATACAGCAGCTGCAAATGCCAATGGCATTTACCACTTAACGAGGCCTTCCTTTCTACCCCTTCCACACTGTGTTTACGTTCAAGAGCAAATCAGATCATGGAGGCGTGTGACACTGTAGGGGACGATGACTGGGGATGACAGTGACTCACCGGTGGACCCCTGAAAACATTAAAAAAAAAAAACACTTTTTTTAAATTTTTCTTTTTTTTTAAAAAAAATTTTTTTTTTTCAACGTTTATTTATTTTTGGGACAGAGAGAGACAGAGCATGAACGGGCGAGGGGCAGAGAGAGAGGGAGACACAGAATTGGAAACAGGCTCCAGGCTCTGAGCCATCAGCCCAGAGCCCGACGCGGGGCTCGAACTCACGGACCGCGAGATCGCGACCTGGCTGAAGTCGGACGCTTAACCGACTGCGCCACCCAGGCGCCCCTAAATTTTTCAACATTTATTCATTTTTGAGAGACCGAGTGCAAACAGAGGAGGGGCAGAGAGAGAGGGAGACGCGGAATCCGAAGCAGGCCCCAGGCTCTGAGCTGTCAGCACAGAGCCTGACGCGGGGCTCCGACTCACGAGTAGTGAGATGATTGAGTAGTGAGATCATGAGCTGAGCCAAAGTCGGACGCTCAACCGACTGAGTCACCCAGGTGTTCCACACCCGTGGGCCCTTTAGAAGGTCTGCTTGTGGCCTGTGCAAACGTTATACACTCATGGAAAGACTTACTTTCCTAACGCAGTTTCAAATTGGGTTCATTCTCTCTTCTTGGGCCAGGCTCTACTCTGAAATTTAACCAAGATGATTCTGAATAAATGCTACCTGCATAAAGTAGGCTTTATTATTACTTACGTATACTTACAACAGATCAGGAGAGGACTGTCATTGAAAAGATGGTTCGTGGGGCACCTGGGTGGCTCAGTGGTTTGAGCATCTGACTCTTGATTTCTGCTCCGGTCATGATCCCAAGGTTGTGAGATCGAGCCCCACGTCAGGGTTCATGTTGAGTGTGGAGCCTGATTGAAATTTTTTTCTCTCTCTCTCTCAAAATCTAAAAAAAAAAAAAAAAGCAAAGATGGTTTGTTATAGTGCATATCTATCCCCCATGGTGGGTGGGCCATAGGGAAGCACCAGGATATAAGCACCAGGTATGAAGCAGAGGGAGTGAGGGAGAAGTGTGGACAAGAATCCTTATTGTGGCTTCTGCAGGAGCAAATGAGTATGGCAAGATAAAAGGGATTCGGCTCACTAGTTTGAATAACTTCAGCAGGCTTGGGGGCGTAGGGGCTGTCCCTAGTGGTCTGGCACTTAACCTTGGGGTGATTGGGGTGGAGGGGGGGGTATAGTGGTCCAGCGTGTGAGTCTTCAGTAAAGGGGGTGGCTGGGATATGGGCTCTGGATTCGTTGGCTTGTATATGAAAGGCACAACTAATGGTTTCCTGTTTCTGGGAATTAGCCAGCACTGACAGGGGCAGTCTCTTCAGGGTCAACAAGGCCTTAGATGTCAAAACATCAGAAACACATGGTTAGGGGCACCGGGGTGGCTCAGTAGATTAAGCATCTGACTTTGCCTCAGGTCGTGATCTCGCGGTTCATGGGTTCGAGCCCCGCGTCGGGCTCTGTGCTGACAGCTCGGAGCCTGGAGCCTGCTTCGGATTCTGTGTCTCCCTCTCTCTCTGCCCCTCCCCATTTTGTGCTCTGTCTCTCTCTCTCTCTCTCTTTCAAAAATAAATAAACATTAAAATTTTTTTAAATTAAATAAATAAGAGAGAGACCTTTTTGACTCAACTGAAGGCTCTCAAAACAATGACGGGGATTCATCACGTTGTTTCTGGCAAAGACCATGAAAACAAGAGAATTTAATTTGAAATTAGGAACGTGTGAAAACTGGCCAAGCCACCGGAGGGGATTCTTAGCATCCATATGGGATATGTCACACAGCCGAGGAGAAGTTGAGGAGCAAGAGACAGGAGCACTTTGGCCACCAAGTTGTGGTGGATGGGAGGGTGAGGCTGCCCGGGGGAGAACACCGTCTGTATCAATGCTGATGAGATCAGCTAACATCTGTTGAGTTGAGTCCTTGGTGCCATACCCAATTTAAAGCATTTCACACCTACTGACTCATTTAAAATTATCAACAACTGGGTGCCTGGATGGCGAAGGCAGTTGAGGGTCCAGTCTTGATTTCGGCTCAGGTCAGGATCCCAGGGTCGTGGGATTGAGCCCCGCGTAAGCGTGGAGGCTGCTTGAGATTCTCTCTCTCCCTCTGCCCCTTCCCTGCCTGTGTGCATGCGCATGAGGGCGCACTCTGTCTCTCAAATATATATATGTGTACGTATACATACATATGTATATGATCAAGTATATGTATTTATAAATAAATCTAATTGGTAGGTACCCTTAACACCTTCATTTCTCCTTTATGGAAGATAGAGCCAAGGCAGAGATTAACCTGTTTGAGGCCCTCCAGGATTTGAACAGAGGCTGTGTGATGCCAGGACTCAACTCTGAACCCCTGCCTTGGTGGGACAATCCTGAAGGTGAACATTATGTCACTTGGGGGCTTGCCAGTGAATCTTGATCAGGGAAACAAAGCAAGCTGGGGACCAGGCTATTCCATCTCAGAGGGAAGCTTCTAAACCCTTTAACGGGGAAGGAAGCACACAGACCTCCTCCTCCTCCTTCCTCCTCCTTCCTCCTCCTCCTCCCTCTTCCTCTCCAATCCTCCTCCTCCCTCCTCCTCTCCACTCCTCCTCCTGCCTCTTCCTCCTCCTTCCTCCTCCTTCCTCCTCCTCCTCCTCCCTCCTCCTCCTCCCTCTTCCTCCTCCTTCCTCCTCCTTCCTCCTCCTCCTCCCTCCTCCTCCTTCCTCCTCCCTCCTTCTCCTCCCTCCTCCTCCTCCCTCCTCCTCCCTCTTCCTCCTCCCTCCTCCTCCCTCCTCCTCCTTCCTCCTCCCTCCTTCTCCTCCCTCCTCCTCCTCCCTCCTCCTCCCTCTTCCTCCTCCCTCCTCCTCCTCCCTCCTCCTCCTCCCTCCTCCTCCCTCCTCCTCCCTCTTCCTCCTCCCTCCTCCTCCCTCCTCCTCCTTCCTCCTCCTCCTTCCTCCTCCCCCTCCTTCCTCCTCCTCCTTCCTCCTCCTCCTTCCTCCTCCCTCCTCCTCCTTCCTCCTCCCTCCTCCTCCTCCTCCTTCCTCCTCCCCCTCCTTCCTCCTCCTCCTTCCTCCTCCTTCCTCCTCCTCCTTCCTCCTCCCTCCTCCTCCTCCTCCTTCCTCCTCCCCCTCCTTCCTCCTCCTCCTTCCTCCTCCTCCTTCCTCCTCCTTCCTCCTCCTCCCTCCTCCTTCCTCCTCCCTCCTCCTCCTTCCTCCTCCTCCTCCCTCCTCCTCCCTCTTCCTCCTCCCTCCTCCTCCTTCCTCCTCCTCCTTCCTCCTCCCCCTCCTTCCTCCTCCTCCTTCCTCCTCCTCCTTCCTCCTCCCTCCTCCTCCTTCCTCCTCCCTCCTCCTCCTCCTCCTTCCTCCTCCCCCTCCTTCCTCCTCCTCCTTCCTCCTCCTTCCTCCTCCTCCTTCCTCCTCCCTCCTCCTCCTCCTCCTTCCTCCTCCCCCTCCTTCCTCCTCCCCCTTCCTCCTCCTCCTTCCTCCTCCTTCCTCCTCCTCCCTCCTCCTTCCTCCTCCCTCCTCCTCCTTCCTCCTCCTCCTCCCTCCTCCTCCTCCCTCCTCCTCCCTCTTCCTCCTCCTTCCTCCTCCCTCTCCTTCCTCCTCCTCCTTCCTCCTCCTCCTCCTTCCTCCTCCTCCTCCTTCCTCCTCCTCCTCCTTCCTCCTCCTTCCTCCTCCTCCTTCCTCCTCTTTCCTCCTCCTCCTTCCTCCTCCTCCTTCCTCCTCCTTCCTCCTCTTTCCTCCTCCTCCTTCCTCTTTCTCCCTCCTCCTTCTTCCTCTTCCAGCTTTTTCTTTCCCTCCCTCCTCTCCTCTCCTCTTCTTAACTTGTTAATATGGACAGTTTAAAATATATACCCACAATCTGCTTCAACAATTATCAGCCATTTTCAATCTCATTTTATCTACCATCATTTTCTTCTTCTGGAGTATTTTAAAGCAAACGCCAGACATCATGTCACCTCACTGGTACATACATATGTTTAACAGATCAGGGATTTAAAAAAAACCACATAACTGCCATGTCATTATCATACCTAATAAAATGAACAATGGTTCCTTAATATCATCCACTATCCAGCCCATATTCAAATTTCCCTGATGGGCTTAAAAATGTTTTTACAATGGGTTTGTTCAAACCAAGGTCCAAACAAGGGCCACTCATTGTGTTTGGCTATATTTTTTTAAGTCTCTGTCTTTAAAAAACAAAATAAAACCACCCTTCTATTTTAGAGCAACATCGGATTCAAAGAAAAGTTACAAAGTCACTCAACATCTGATTCAAAGAAAAGTTACAAAGTCACTATGCAGTTCCCCTGTACCCTTCATTCAGTTTTCCCTAATTTAATATCTGATAAACCATGATACATTTCAAAAGTAAGGAAATTAACATCGATACATTACTATTGTTTTTAAAATGTTTAATGCTTTTTATTTATTTTCAAGAGAGAGAAAGAGACAGAGCACAAGCGGGGAGGGGCAGAGAGAGAGGGAGATAGAATCTGAAGTAGGCTCTAGGCTCTGAGCCGTCAGCAGGGAGCCTGACGCAGAGCTCGAACCCATGAACCGTGAGATCATGATGAGCTGAAGTTGGATGCTTAACCAACTGAGCCACCCAAGAGCCCCAACATCGATACATTACTATTAACTAACCTTCAGTTTATTGGGATTTCATCAGCTTTCCACCAATGTTCTTTCTCTGTTCCAGGATCCAGTCCAGGATCCCACAGTGTCTCTTGTAATCTGTAATGGCCTGCCTTCTCTTTTCCTTTCATGCCATTGGGGTTTGGAGAAGCCCAAATGGGGTCAACTGGCCCATAGAATGCCCTGCGTTTGGACTTGGCCGATTGTTTCCTTCTGGTGTTTTAACTTGTTCCTCTGTCTCCTGTATTTACTATAAATTCATGGTTACGTGTAAAGGTTTGATGAGACTGAGGCTCCATTTCTTTTCAAGGGAGGAATTCTTTGTGGATGGTGCTTTGTACTTCCTGCCGGCACATAATGTCTGGAGGTTCCAGTTTCAGTGTGTTCCGAAGGATCTTTTATTTTTTTCTTTTCTTTTTTATTTTAGAGAGGGAGAGAGTAGGGGAGGAGCAGAGAGCAAGGGGGACACAGAATCCCAAGCAGGCTCCAGGCTCCGCTCTGTCAGCACAGAGCCCGACGCGGGGCTCAAACCCATGAGCCGTGAGGTCATGACCTGAGTCAAAGTCTGACCCTTAACCGACTGAGCCATCCAGGTACCCCGAGAGTGAGAGAATCGTAAGTAGGCTCCACGATCAGTGTGGAGCCCAAAATGTCACGGCCCTGGGATCATGACCTGGGTTGAAATCAAGAGTCAGATGCTCAACCAGCTGACCCACCCAGGCGCCCTGGAGGATCTTTTTAAACCCACATGACGTGTTTGTCCTATCACCGGTGCACTTTTGAGACAACAACAACGACGACGACAAGTTTTTTCCTCTTTGGATGATTAGCATTTTTGGGTATTAGACAGGTGTCCTTTTTGAGAGGTCTGGTTTTTCCAATCAACTCTTTCCAGGCCAACGTACTAGTCATTCTACCCTTAAAATGAACCCACTCAAAGATTCTCATCATCATCAACAGTAAGAAGTTTGCAGAACAGGAAGCAAGACGACCATTGTCCTATTCTTCAGAGAGGCTCTGCAAATCCGGAAGTGCCAGGGGGTGAGCTGTCCCCAGAATGCCAGCGGTGGAATGGAATTTGCAGCCTCACATAGCTCATCTCACAGGAGGTATGGCAGAGTGGAGAGCCACCTTGAGGGGTATTAACAGCCATAGGACACAGATCAGTACCCTGCTGCAAGTGCCAGGAGCTGGTTGACCTTGGGCAAATTAGGGCCATCGGGTTCAGCTCTGCAGAATGTGTGCTGCATAAATCTGGGGCAAATCATTCCCATGGATTGCGAAGTGAATGGCGGCCCCTGCAGTTGTGCAGTCTACAGCATACACAAATGTACACGGCCACCCTGAAGAGCTACACAGTGCTCTATGGGTCCCAGTTTTATCTTCTACCAACTGGCTGCACCAGGGTCCAGGCAGGAAGCAGAATGGATCCTGGATGGTTCAAATGAAGAGGCTTCAATGAAGGACCCCTTATAGACACATGGGATGGGGAAGCATGTTGTGACGGATGCTGTTGGGGCCTACTGGGAGCTGGAGCACGGAAGGGGCCTCTGGTCACAGCTGGAGCCCTGGAAGGACAGGTTATTGTCACAAACTTGGACACTGAAGCCGGGAAGGAGCCAGAAAGATGTATGCCCGCTCTCACTCTCCCCCTGGCTTCCTCTCTTGCTGATTCCTCCCACTGGCTGGACTGAAGGAGCCAGGCGATGCAGCCTGCCAGGCTCAGAACACGGCAGAGAGGGGTGGCAAACAGAGGAAAGTACTTCAGGCCACCTGGGATCCGATAATAGATCTGAGACCCCTTACGCCTCACGTTCCTTCATTCCGGGCACAACATTTAAAAAAATATTGGGCTCCGTTTTCCCCCTAAACCATGTTGGACCCTGATGGGGAAGTAAATAGCGAAGGGTCAGTGTATGAAAGGCATGGAGGTAGCCAACAGTGGCAGGACGCGGGTCAGGACTCTGGGTTCCCAGGCACCTACTCAGAATGGAACACCTGTCTTGGCCCTGGGGACCCAGAGAGGCACACTTCAGTCCGAGCCCACAGCCCCAGCCTCCCTCTGCCATCCTATGACAGTGCTGTCCCCACCTCCCGCACTGTTTCCAGCCTCTACTCTTGACCCTCTTCTGGCTTCCCCTGGTATGTGTGGAATGATCTGGACCCGACCCTCCCCCACCTTACTCTATTCCAGCCACACCAGCCTCTTTGATCCTCCTAGAACTTGTTACATTCTAGCGTCTCATGCTCCTCCTTCCCATCATTAAAGTCTTCAGGGGCGCCTGGGTGGCTCAGTCCGTTGAGCGTCCGACTTCAGCTCAGGTCATGATGTCACGGTTTGTGAGTTCCAGCCCCGCATTGGGCTCTGCTGACAGCTCAGAACCTGGAGCCTGCTTCGGATTTGGTGTCTCCCTCTCTTTCTGTCCCTCCTCTGCTTGCGCTCTGTCTCCCTCTCTCTCAAAAATAAGTAAACTTTAGGGAAAAAAAAGCCTCTGCTTCAATAGCACCTCCTCCTAGAGGCCACACCCACCTCTCCATCTAAAGCAGTGTCCCCCCACCCCTCGTTACACCTAATATTTAAAAGTGCAATCTCCTGGGGGCGCCTGGGTGGCTCAGTCGGTTAAGCGTCCCAACTCTTGGCTTCCGCTCAGGTCCTGATCTCACAGATCGTGGGTTGGAGGCTCGCATCGGGCTCTGTGCTCACGGCGTGGAGCCTGCTTGGGATTCTCTCTCTGCCCCTTCCCTGCTCCCGAGAGCTTGTTCTCTCTCTCTCTCTCACAATAATTAAATAAACTTAAAAAAAGTAGAATGCCTTGTTGTTTTCTTGTTTATGGCTGGTAACGCTGAGCAGAGTTTAAGCATCTTGATGTCAGGGCCTTGGTTTATCTTACTCACCAGATAGAAGGATGGATTCCTTTCCAATGGTTTTGTAGGACACAGACAACTCTTTCTTCCTCCCTTTATTTTGTTCCTTTCGTTAGGGGTATTCTTTGAAACGATTCCCCTAATGCAAAGAAGAAAAAAATCTTACAGTTAAGTGCCTGGCATGTCATAGGCACTCAATAAATATTTGTTGAATGAAGCAATGAATCGGTGATCCCATATATGTCAGGGGTGCCTCCGAGGGTGGAAGTGGGGGTGTAAGGCAGGCTGAGTGGAGATCAGTCCTGACTCACTTCTCTCCTGGGCTCCTCACGCTCTGTCCCATGACTTCACTGCCTCTGCCTCCATGGATTAGCCTTCAGTTCTAGGTCTGTCCCTCCAGTGAAACATCCTCATTGGATAACCTAGAAGCACATCTGCATTCAATACATCCCCAAAGGGACTCTCTTCTGTCACCCCCGGCAGGCCCGCTTTCCCCTTCCCAGGCTCAGTTCATGGCCCTCCTAGAAGGGGGCAGTATACACAGTGACTAGGAGTCCCAGACTGCCTGGGTCTGAATCACCGCTCTTTGTGCCTTAGTTTTGCCATCTATAAAATGGGGATAATAACGGTACCTTGTTCACTTGTTGGAACGAATCAAAGAGTATAGAATTTCAGGTGCTTGGGACAGTACCTGCATCCAGGAAGCTGGAGCTGTGTTCCATTCTCACCATTATCACGGGCTGTCTCCTGGGCAGGGACCCAGCATCATTTCAGATACCCGCTTCACCCTTCGTGCTTCCGATAGAAATATAACAGAAGTTTTGCATGTGGTTTTGAATTTTCTAATAGCTACCTTCAAAACATGTAGGAGAAAAAAGGAAAATTAATTTTACAATTTTATTTAGCCCAGTGTATAAAAAAATGATCATTTCAACATAGAATAATGTAAAAGTTAGTGGTGAGATATTTTACATTCTCTTTGTATGTATTTATCTATTTATTTATTATTTTTTATTTCTTTTAACATTTTTATTTATTTTTGAGACAGAGAGAGACAGAGCATGAACGGGGGAGGGGCAGAGAGAGAGGGAGACACAGAATCTGAAACAGGCTCCAGGCTCCGAGCTGTCAGCACAGAGCCCGACGCGGGGCTCGAACTCACGGACCGCGAGATCATGACCTGAGCCGAAGTCGGACGCTCAACCGACTGAGCCACCCAGGCGCCCCCCTATTTATTTATTAAGGATTTAAAAATTATTTTTAACTAAATCTCTACACCCAACGTGGGGCTCATACCCACAACCCTGAGATCAAGAGTCACATGCTCCACTGACTGAGCCATCCAGGCACCCCTTTTACATTCTTTTTAAAATTTGGAGTCAGGGGGCGCCTGGGTGGCGCAGTCGGTTAAGCGTCCGACTTCAGCCAGGTCACGATCTCGCGGTCCGTGGGTTCAAGCCCCGCGTCAGGCTCTGGGCTGATGGCTCGGAGCCTGGAGCCTGTTTCCGATTCTGTGTCTCCCTCTCTCTCTGCCCCTCCCCCGTTCATGCTCTGTCTCTCTCTGTAACAAAAATAAATAAAAGTTGAAAAAAAAAATAAAATAAAATTTGGAGTCAGTTCTTCAAAACCTGGTGTATACGCTATAGTCGTAACACATCTAGCTGTGGACCAGCCACGTCTCAAGAGCTCAACAGCCACAGGCAGGGGCTGGTGGCCACAGGGTTGGACGGTATAGACCTAAGCGGTCAGCAGGTTTTCAGGGGATTCTCTCTAATTCTGTCTAACCTGCTCCCTCATCACCATCTCCACTCATCTTCCAGCTTTTTAAAAAATTATTATTACCATTATTATTAAAAAATTTTTTTAATGTTTATTTAGTTTTTGAGAGAGACAGACGGAGCACGAGTGGTGGAGGGGCAGAGAGGGGGGAGACACAGAATCGGAAGCAGGCTCCAGGCTCTGAGCTGCCAGCACCGAGCCCGACGCAGGGCTTGAACTCACGAACCGTGAGATCATGACCTGAGCCCAAGTCGGATGCTCAACTGACTGAGTCACCCAGGCGCCCCTAAAAATTATTTTTATTATTGATTTATTGATATTTTAGAGAGAGAGTGAGTGTGAGCAGGGGAGGGGCGGGGGGGAGAGAGAGAGAGAGAGAGAGAGAGAGAGAGAATGAATCTTAAGCAGGCTCCTTGCTCAGCACGGAGCCCAATACTGGGCTTGATCCCTTGACCCTGAGCCTAAATCAAGAGTTGGACACTCAACCAACCAAGCCACCCAGGTAGTGCTCCTACCTGTGCTCTAAATGCTTTTCTGCAAAAGCCTCTGTGTTGGTCTTCCCGGCCTCCAACCTTCCCTGTTCCTATTTGTTCTAGCTTCTGCAGCCAGAGAAAGCTTCCTAAATGCAAACCGAATCACTTCCGGCCTCTGTTTAAACCCCTGCAGGGATGCTCCACCCCCTGCGAGTGGGGCAACTTCGGCCCCCTGTGATGTCTCCCTGCTGGTGCAGTGGAACTGGCCTCTTGTCTGGCTGTTGCTCACGTCTTCTCTGCTCAGCTGCCTCGGGTGCCATTTCCTGTTATAATCTTACCTTAGCTGCTACAATTTCCCGACCCTGTGTATGTGACTTGCTCTGGGATTTATGTATGGAAAAGAAAGCGGTGATAGATGACTCTAGAAAGGTAGTTTGGGGCCAGGTGGTGAAGGACTTTGAACGCCAGATCAAGGAGTGTTCAGACTTTATTGTGTAGGTAATGGGGAGCCACTGTGAGTGTTTGAGGGAGAGCAGCTAGGGCAAGGGATGAGTCCAAGAGGGACTTTTGGTATCAGGCTTAAAGGGAGATCAAATCCAAATCCTTGGCACCCTCTGCAAAGGCCTGGAGGGGAATGACATGATCTGCATTCCGGAACCATCTTTTCAACGTTTTTTTTTTTTTTTTTATTTATTTTTGGGACAGAGAGAGACAGAGCATGAACGGGGGAGGGGCAGAGAGAGAGGGAGACACAGAATCGGAAACAGGCTCCAGGCTCTGAGCCATCAGCCCAGAGCCCGACGCGGGGCTCGAACTCACGGAGCGCGAGATCGTGACCTGGCTGAAGTCGGACGCTTAACCGACTGCGCCACCCAGGCGCCCCGGGAACCATCTTTTCTGAAGGCCACTTAGGGGTGGGTTGGAGAGAGGAAGTGAGGCAGAGAACAGTGCTTGTTCGAGCTTTTGTAGGTGAGTCCCTTTCTACTATTATACAGAAGAATGTATGTGAGCAGGAACTCTCCTAGTGACCCTAGGTGAGAATCCTCTTTCTGTCTTACAGACAGACAAAGAAACTGGAGTTCAAGGCTAAGAAAGTGGTCCACAGCACCCCGCGGCAAGTGCCTGCGTCCGGGTCCTGTTGGGCCTGATGCCGGAAGGCCTGCAGGCGGCAGGACAGCCGCTGTGTAGCACCAGGTGCACCCAGACTACGAGGCTGCTTCCCATGGCAAAGGTCTCTCTGGGCGGCTCTGTGAGGGCGCGCAGGCCAGATGGAAGTCAGACGGCAGCACAGGGCTTTGAAAGAAAATGGTTCCTTACTTTGACTCCCTTGCTCCCCTGTAAGATTTAATTTTTTCTTTTTTTTTTTTTTTAATTTTTTTTAAATTTTTTTTTTCAACGTTTATTTATTTTTGGGACAGAGAGAGACAGAGCATGAACGGGGGAGGGGCAGAGAGAGAGGGAGACACAGAATCGGAAACAGGCTCCAGGCTCTGAGCCATCAGCCTAGAGCCCGACGCGGGGCTCGAACTCACGGAGCGCGAGATCGTGACCTGGCTGAAGTCGGACGCTTAACCGACTGCGCCACCCAGGCGCCCCTAATTTTTTCTTTTTTAACTTGGAGTTAAGTTAATACACAATATCACACCGATTTCAGGCGTACCACAGTGATCCGACAATTATATGTATTACGAAATAGTTACCCTCTGTCACCATGCAAAGTGATTACAATATTATGGACCGTATTCCCTATGCTGTACTTTTTCATCCGCCGTGACTTATTTGCTTTATAACTGGAAGTCTGTGGCTCTTAATCCCCTTCCCCTATTTCTCCCATCCCCTACCCATTCCCCTCTGGCAACCAACCACCAGTTGCCCCCTCTCTCTCTCCCCATAAGAGTCTGATTAAACTGACATGGTCTTCTGGTTACAAGCAACGCCCTAGCTTTAATAATGCCTTAATTTTAAAATCCCAGAATTAATTTTTGGCTCTCTTCGGCATGCAAAGATTTCCCCCAAAGCCTTTAATTCTGTAATCAACTATTTCTCCAATCAAAGAAGACTCCACGGGACTTTCATGGTCTTAATTAATGACTGTCTAATCAGAATTCCACTCTGACTGCTTTAATCTCCCCTTCCCCTTTTTTTCTGGTCTCTCAATGAAGGGCTTATCTAGAACTTGTTTTGACTTCAAACGGACACTTTGGTAATAGTAAATTGCAATACGGGTTTTATCAAGTGGAACCAACTTTTCATTCTCTTTCTTCTGGGTCTTAGTATCAAAGCCACCCTTAGGGAATATGGCCTTCCTTCCTGTCTGGTTTTCAGCAAAACATGCCTTCAGAGAAGCCCGGGGAAGGTGTTTTAGATTATGCGCAACAAAGACCTCCAGGGTAAAGCCTTTTTTTTTTTTTTTTTTTTTAATTTTGTGTATTCATTTTTGAGAGAGACAGAGACAGCAGGAGTGGGGGAGAGGCAGAGAGAGGGGGAGGAAGAGAGAATCCCAAGTAGGCTCCACACTGTCAGCACAGAGCCCAGCTCATGAAACCATGAGATCGTGACTGGAGCCGAAACCAAGAGTCTGATGCCTAACCAGCTGAGCCACCCAGGCGCCCCTGGGGTAAATCTTTCTAAAGTGATGGTGGGCTGATCTTCACCAAGGCTATGTGGAGGTTTTTGGTTTGATGATCTTACCTGGCAATTCTAGCTTAAGTGGTAAACATAGTAATTTCTTTTTTTTATTAAAAAAATTTTTTTAATGTTTATTTATTTTTGCGAGAGAGACACAAAGTGTGGGTGGGGGAAGGATAGAGATAGAGAAAGGGAGACACAGAATCCAAAGCAGGCTTCAGGCTCTGAGCTGTCAGCACAGAGCCTGACGCAGGGCCCGAACTCACAAACTGCGAGATCATGACCCGAGTCGAAGTCAGACGCCCAACCGACTGAGCCACCCAGGTGCCCCAGTAAATGTAGTAATTTTAGATAGAGATATGAGTGGGTCAGGTGCTAGGTCTCTCTTGCAATGAATGGCAAATTCCTTCTTTTGGTCCTGTCGTCTATAGAACCCACCTGCCATTTCCATTTGTGGCTCTCTCTTTTTCTTTGTCACATACAAAGAAATAAAGAACACACAGTAAACAGTTGCGGTCCGGGGCCCAAAACCTGCACGAATGTCCCTTAGATGCCCCCCCCCCCCCGGGGACAGCAGCTTGGCCCCCAGCTCTCTTCTTCCTGGGGGTTTGGGGGAATTAACCAAATGATTCACTGATTCACTCAGATAACCGGCTAATATTGACTAAGCTTTGACTGGGTGCGAGCCTCTCAGGCCCACGGACACAGAGACGAGTGGGAAACGACCGTTGGTTTCGGAGTGTGAAGTGTGTTGTAGGGGAGACGGCAGACGTGTGAAGAAGTAAGCATGGCAAGGGAACGTGGGTGTGGGCATAGGATGTTGTGGAAAGATCTCTGGAGGCACCAGATGGGCATCGTCCTAGTTGGAGAGATTAGTGAGGCGCTGGATTCTGGAGGAGACTCACGGGGGACATGCGGGGTGGGGACACAGACAGAGGGTGGAAGAGAGTCTTAGTCCATTCGGGCTGCTGAAAGAGAACACCGCAGGCCGGGGGTGCTTCTAAACAACAGGCATTTGTTTTTCACTCTTCTGGAGGCCACCAAGACCACGGTGCTGGCAGATTCTGTGTCTGGTGACAGCCTGCTTCCCAGTTCACAGACATCTGTCTCCTGACACGGCAAAGGAGCAAGGGAACTCTCTGAAGTCTCTTTTAGAAGGGTGCTCATGGGGCGCCTGGACGGCTCAGCCGGTTAAGCGTCTGACTTTGGCTCAGGTCATGATCTCACGGTCCATGGGTTCGAGCCCGTCAGGCTCTGTGCTGACAGCTTGGAACCTGGAGCCTGCTTCGGATTCTGTGTCTCCCTCTCTCTCTGCCCCTCCCTCACGCATACTCTGTGTCGCTCTTTCTCTCAAAAATAAATATTTAATGAACATTAAAACAAACAAAAAAGCAAGGCACTCATCCCCATTCAGGAGGCTCCACCTTAATGACCTAATCACCTCCCAAAGGCCCCACCTTCTAAGGCCATTGCCTTGGGGGTGGGCTTTCAACATGTGAGTCTGGGCAGGCCAGAAGCATTCAGTCTGCAGCACGGCACAGACAGAGGGGAGCCGGCTGTGCAGTCTCAACAATGGAAAAGATCCTGGCCCGTTGAGGGAACAGAGGTGTCCCGCTGGAGCATGCAGAGGTGGTGTGGAGGTGGGGGAGGACGAGTGTCATCTAGAATCGACCAGATTTAGAGACCCCATCGGATACGGGGCAGGGGGACCGGATTTCAGTCCGGGTGGTGTGTGCGCAGAGGAGCCCCCGGGGGTGGGGGTTGCCCCACAGGGCTGCGGAGGGGCAAGGGGGGGGGGGCTGACGCCCATCCTGGGATCTGCGGGCTGAGCCTGAGTGGGGGTGTGCCCACCCCGAAAACAGGGGCCGCCTTTCCCTAATTCACACGAGCGTGGACAGGCAGTGACCCTAAGGGTGGAGCTCAGCTTTTACCCCGCTGAGTCTGAGGGCCCCTGGGAGACAATGCAGATGTGGGAGGGAGGGGTGGTCCACGGCAGCCAGGGGACTCGGCATGCAGAGTGAGCCGACCGAGTGGTGGCAGCACCACCCCGCCGATGGTCACCCGTGTCCAGGGCTTGCCCTCTGTCATGCCAGGCACACACCTTCGTTTTGCTCCCCAACCTGCAACCCCCACCCCTCCTCAGCCCTCTGACTTTGGACCTGCTTGAAGAAGAACTTGGCTCCCTACTGTCCCCCTTCTGTCTGAGCCTGTCCCCCTCCTCACTGGTTTCCAAGGTGGTCTGGAGGGGAGGATGGAACCTGGAGTTGGGGTGGGGGAGTAGGGGAGAAGGGTGTCGGGGGACAGACCACAGAGCAGCGTAGAGCACCCATTCACCCGGACAGCTGCCTTTGGTGGGGGGTGGCTTCTCTCCAGCTCTCAAGGGGTTTGGGTGCACATACACCATGGTACCTGCTGGGTGCACAGGTGGGAGCTAAGCAGGCACCTTCCGCTCCACCCCAGGCCCTCTTCCACCCCCCGGCCCTGCTCCTGCTCCCTGTGCCCTCCCTGCCTCTCAGCTCTGTTCAAATCTCTCCTCTTGCTTCAAGGCCTCTCCGGAGTTCAAACGGATTTCCCTGCCCGGAATCCCCAGCCTCCTCTGAGCTGTTAATTCTGGATCACATGGCGTCAGGGACAACATTTCCTTATTTGCGTCCTTCCTAAGGGTCCTCCTGTAAGTCCAGCTGTGGGTGAAACTGATGTCTGATTCGGCTGGGCACCTCCAGGGCCTAGCACAGAGCCTCACCTGTGCCCTTTGGTTCGCCACACGTTAGGATTTGCTTAGCGAGAGCGACAGACACATCTGGGAAAGTGAAAGAGAGGGACGTGACCCAGATCTTGCATAGACGCAGATGGACAGGCACCAAAAGGTTCAATCTTGTCCGTAGGAGATCATTTTCTGGCCGCTTCTGCAGGGCAAAGGGCCCCTTTGCACCAAGCCACCAAAGCACACATACGTCCTTTAATGTATTAGAAAAGGCCAGGCAATGCTACAGTAGTAAGATGTCCCTGACATCTCCGTGGCTGACCACTGAAGGCTCTCCAGCGCTAGTTAGAGGGCGGGCTGGGTGGGGGAAAGCCTTCTGCACACAGGGGTCCAGGCTGACCCAGGCCCAGCCCAGGGAACATCTGGGGGACAGACAGGGCTTGGAGAAGTCATACCCCCTCACCTCTCTTTGCCCAGAAGTGGGCGTGGTCCCTTCTGCTCCTACCCAGCGGCCAGAGCTAGCCACATGGCCCTGCCCAGCTGCAAGGTGGGGGGGGGGGGGCGGGGGCTAGGGGAGGGAGCCCTTCTCTGGAGAAGGCAGCTGATCCAGACGTTGGTGAACACCAGTTTCCTCTCCCAGACTTGCTCAGGCCCATTTGGGGGAAAGTCTTCCATGGATGAGGTGCCTTTCTTGCCCCGAGGGCCTGGAACCACGGTCTCAGGGCCTTGGCTCCTGCTTTCCACTTACCTGACTCGCGAAGTTCTCCTTGCGTTCAGCGGCCATCATCATGCATTGGCCTCCAAGTCGTCCTTGGGACTCAAAGAACAAGTTTCATTGCTTTTCCCCGCACGACCGGGGAGGTCTGGATCACTCCGGGCCGGTCTTCCCTAAGTGCAGCGTCCCTCCGTGGCCACTCCTACCTCCCCAGTCACTCACCGTCGTCGCTCTGTTTTACGGTCTCGTGGCAGGAGCCCCAAGTGCTGAACTGCAGCACTGGGCAGTGCGGGGAGTGAGGAGCCCTGGGAAGAACTAGCCATCACAGACCCTCAGCTCGGGCACTGGTGGGAGGGCCATCATGATGTGGGGTTACAGTGTCTAAACACCCCACCATCTTCATACCTGTGCCAGGGTAAAACCGGTAAGGCCAACACTCTCCTGGGCATCGCCTCTTCTTTATTTTGGAATTTCAGTCCCTTGCGAGGGACTGAATGTTTGTGTCCCCCCCCCACTCCCCATCCATCCCTCGAGATCCTAACCCCCTAGTACGATGGTATTTGGAGGCGGGGCCTTTGGGAGGTGCTTAGCTCAGGAGGCTGGAGCCCTCCTGGACGGGACTGATGCCCTCATAAAAGAGACCCCAGCGGGCTCCCTTGCCCCTTCTGACATGTGAGGACACAGCGAGAAGATGGCCTCCCATGAACCAGGAAGTGGGCCCTCACCTTGATCTTGGACTTCCAGCTCCCAGAACTGTCAGAAATAAATTCCTATGGTTTATAAGCCCCCTAGTCTATGGTGTTCTTTATAGCAGCGGAAGGAACACACGAAGACACGGCCTTCCTTTGTTTATCATCGAACCGTCTCCTTAAGCTCTTTGGGAAGCATTTGCTGGGCTGTGGCCACATTAGGGAGCAAACTTATCACCATACACGTTGGGCTTTTAGCGTGGGTGATTGGGCACACTCCCTACTTTTTTTTTTAGTGTTTTTTAGGTTTTGTTTTTGACACTCCCCCCCCCCCCCCCCGCCACCCCTTCAAACTTCTGTTTAAGGTCATGGGCTGTTGTGGCAGCCGTCAAATTCGCCGTCTTCTGAACATCTATCTCACTGCCGGTGTTTGGGGGAAACAGGTAGGCTTACACTTGCAGGTGTGCTGGGCAAAGCAGCGTTCCTGTTTATAGGGCCCGGGTGGACACCTGTGGGGGTGTGCGGGGGAAAGGAGAAAAATTCAGGGTTCGCATCTTGCAGAGTGTCCGTGTTTGGCTCCCACTCTGCCCCGGCCCAAGGACAAAAAGCTTGGAGCAGAACGAAGAAGCCCTTCTGCTGTGACCGTCCTGCGACCTGGAGTCAACCCTGCCCATTTCTGTGCCGTTTTGGGATCTGGAACAGCTGGGATTACGGGCTGCTGGAGAAATCAATGTGAAAACCTCTCCGTTCCTATGCGGCCTCCCTGAACTTCTGGGGGGAACCGGAGAATCCATGTGCAATAGGGCACTGGGCGGGGGGGAGGGGAAGATTTCTGTTTTAGATTAACAGGAGGATTTATCATGCCAGAAGGTCAATATTTACCTTGGCTTCAGCTTGATGAGTATTACTTCTCTGTTCAGTGGCTCTCTCTGCTGACTTCAGCAGAACAGAAGATCTGCTTTTTGTCTGCGATAGAGGATGCTGACTGATACTTTCTTTATCAGAAAGTCCTGCTAACAGAGTTGGGGAGGGGCCCACTCTTCGTGTGTGTGTGTGTGTGTGTGTGTGTGTGTGTGTGTGTGTATGTGTGTGTGTGTGTGTATGTGTGTGTGTGTGGGGGGCTGTCTCCTTCCACCAAGAAATCTGATCCGTCTTTGTACAAACAACCCGTTTTCAAGGCACTTTTGAACTTGCAAAAGGAGGAGAGAGCACAGGGCCCTGGACAAATCACTTGTCTCCACTCCTTGTCTGAAAAGTAATTCCGAGGACCCCTGCCTGTTCATGTCAGGCTTGTGGCAAACAGTGGAGGAGCTCAGGAAAGCCTCCCAGCCTCATTAGGCCGGTTTTCGTTACATTGAGGTTGGGAGGGAAGAGGTTCTGTGATCGCCCAAGGTCACCAAGGAAGAGACGAGGAAGGAGTCAGCCCTGCAGTCAGGGTCCCAGCTCCAAGCCCTTATGGCTCAATGTCTTAGGCTCCTGGGAACAGTGGCTTCCGCCTCTCCCGAAGTGCTAACGGGTATTTGTGGGATGCCGAAGGCACCGGTGTGGAATATAGACACAAGCAGGTGGGTGGAGCACCGATTAGGCCAGCCAATCAGTGCCCGTGATTGAAGACCCCTAGACTCTCTGAGGTACCGCCTGACCCTTTACTTCAGGGCCCTCAAACATCCCGTTTGCCACTCACCACAAGTAAGTTTTATCTTAAAGAGAAAACACGCAAACTGTACATCCTTCACAATAATAGTCTCATATTTGTTTTAAAATAAAGTTTTGTTTCAGGGCACCTGGGTGGCTCAGTCGGTTAAGGGTCCGGCTTCGGCTTAGGTCATGATCTCGCGGTTTGTGAGTTCCAGCCCCACGTCGGGCTCTGTGCCGACAGCTCGGAGCCTGGAGCCTGCTTCGGATTCTGTGTCTCCCTCCTCTCTGCCCCTCCCCTGCTCATGCTCTGTCTCTTTCTCAAAAGTGAAATAAACATTTAAAAAAAATTTTTTTTAAATAAAATAAAGTGTGGTTTTAAATTGTTGGAATACTGGGTTTGTCCCGGGGCCTCTCAGAGTCTCGTCTGAGAAAGCTCTGCACCCTGGGATATGAGCCTCCTGGTCAGCCCCACTTGGGGGTGGGGGTTGAGAAGGGGGGTGCTCTTCAATTTTATCCCTCACCAAAGCCTTGCAAATTACCATAATGAACATTTATTGTCATAAGGTGCCAGCACCATTCAAGCACTGCAGGTGAAGAATTCATTGAATTCTTTTAGCAAACCCATGCACTAGGTGTCGTGATTATTACTCTGGTTTTACAGATGAGGGCGCTCAGAGAGGTTAGGTAACACGTCCAAAGTCACAGGGCTGGTACCTGTTGAAGTGGGATTCTACTCACTGGTGTTCTCTGGGGGGAGTTTAGAGTGTATTGCTATTGAACCCTTCTCCGTTCTTCTTGGCTCCCGCGGCCCCATCTTGGGTGGGGGGGTGGCAGCTGAAAATCTTACGTACAAGAGTGACAGCTCAGTAAGGCTGGGTATATCCACAGGTGCCTTGGAGAGGGGAGTGGAGGACGAAGAGAAGAGTGAATTACTGAAGGCCGGACCTGGAAAGATCTTCAGAGACAACCAATACACTTTTCACTTTACAAATGAAGACACTGGGAAGGACCAGAGAGGGGAGTTTTCTGCAGGTCATCAGCAAGTGAGTGGGGGAGCCCGGAACAGACCTGGGGCTTCTGGGTCTGGGTGGTGTGGGCAGTATCATATTTCTTTTCCTGATTTTATGCATCTGTCTTTTTATCCCTTACCGTCTAAATGGAACCCCCTCTTGTTTGCAGAACTTTTGTCCGAACTGTTGGTTGCCCTTTGCTATTTTTTTTTTTTTTACTTTATTTTGAGAGAGAGAGAGAGAGAGAGAGAGAGAGAGAAGGGGAGGGGCAGAGAGAGAATCCCAAGCAGGCTCCGCACTGTCAGTGCAGAGCTCTATGCAAGGCTCAAACTCACAAACCACGAGATCACGGTCTGAGCCGAAATCTAGAGTTGGACGCTTAACCGACTGAGCCACCCCGGTGCCCCTGCCTTTTGCCATTTTAATGCCTCCCTGAAGAGTAGTGCAGGCACCGTGAGGGTGACAACCATATTATTTGCTTCTCTACCAGCCCTCACTGTGCACAGCATGGTGCTGAACACACAGAAGCTTCCTGGTCACGTTCGTGGGGCCAGAATGAACTTACTGTCCTACATATGAAACGGAGGACCAAACTCAGACAACTGTCTCAGTCCTGAAGTTGCCGGGATGAATTAATTCTTTTCCTAAAGCTTTCCATCCTGAACGAATCCTGAGGTGTACAGAATAGTGTTATCCCCTCTTTTCTCTCTGCACCTCTCTTGTCTGGGTGCAGCCTGTAGCACTGGACAAATGACTTTAAGATAAAAACGAAATCCTTAAAAAAAAAAATCTTGTTCCCTTCATGCCACGCCTGCAGCATAAAGCTAATTTATAGCTACATGGAATTTCTCTGGTCTTTAAGGTCTCATTATACAAGTAAAGGAGAGGAAGGAAGAAGACAGAATGCTTGCAAATTCCTGGGGGGCGGGGAATGACCTCACCACTTACTGGGTGTTAGCCAACTGCCCAGGGACCACAGTTCAGATTCCTTCTGGGGAGGCCCTGAAAATCCCCTGATAACCCAAACTCTCAAATCTTTTAGGTCTTGAGAGAGGGATGGAGGGCAAGTTGAAGGAAGTAGTTCTAGGTCCAAGTGACATTTCCCATTATGCACTGCCCACTCTGAGATGGACTGTATCCAACCTGAGTCCTGGTCAGAGACTCGGGACTTGGGAAGTCCACTGACGAGGCCTCAGCAGGATGTGAGAGAGCCGAGTGGAGAAAGATGGGTAGTTTGGGGAGAAGGTGAAGCAGGTTGGATATGTTTGGGGATAGGTACTCAAGAGGGTGCATATGGGATATGTAAACAAGAGGACAGAAGCCGCGGGAGTGGGCCTTTCTATTCACATCCCCAACGGCATCTTCCTGTATTCCCCTAAAAACAATTCCAGAATTCTCTTACAAAATGTACTGCAGCCCATTAAGCACTTCCATATTGGATGGCTTCTCTCCAGACCTCGGGGCATTTTACAGACTAGGAGCTCTTAGTTAGGGGGGGGCCAAGAGGCAGCTTTGGGGCCTCTGTCAGCCCCTAGGATGCTTCAGGGAGAATTAGAAAGACTCAATCTGGGGAGAGGGGGCACAGCCTAGATTTTGGGCCCCACCTGTCCCCTGCTTGAGGTACAGCGCTCTGGAGATCTTGCAGCCCAGAAAAGATCAACTTGGGGCCAGGCGGCCCATGGGCTCAGTGTGGGATCTGGGACTGGCCATGCCCATCTGTAAAAGGTGGGATTGTAATCCGATCTCCCCTCCCCTGAAGCTACTTTCCAGATCTGATGCCTCATGAATCGGTGATTCCAAGGACAACTTCTCACCCCCAAGTCCAGGGCTTTCCTCATTCCTGGCTACAGCTCACCTTGGAGAGAGAGAGAGAGAGAGAGTTGGCAAGGTAGAGGGTGGAGGTGAAAAAGGAGAAGATTCTAAGGAAGCCTGGGTGTGAAGTAGTTTTGTCCAAAGGGCCCTAGACCAAGAGCGTGCTCTTTTTCCGGCTTAACTCTTGTGGGCCTCTGTTTCCGCCTCTAAAAAATGGGAATGGTGGCATCTAATACCGAGGGCAACGTTGTGGGGATTAAAATCGCCCAGGTGAAATTGCCAGGCATGCAGCGGGGATCCCACGAGCGTTTGCGGACCCGAAGAGGGCTTGGTTGGGAAGGTTCTAGACTGCGTGCGCGAGGACGCAGGCGCGACGTCTGGCTTTCCGGGCACGCGGCTCCCTCCCCACCCCCCGGACCCCCAGCTCTGCAGCCACTGCCGCCTCCTCGGCCCCGGACCGCCGAGGGTTAATGAAAAAGCCCCACGCCCCCTTTGACGGCGCTGAGCCCACCTCGCCGAATTTGAAAAGGCGGCCCTGGAGAGGCGTGGGCGCCCCCCAGAAACTTCCAACTCGCACCCGGGCTCCGCTCGCTCGCCGGCTCGCTCGCTCTGCTCCCGGCGGGGGCCGCGGGCTCGGTCCGGCCGCGGGTGCGCTCCCGCCTGTCCTGCCGCCCGGGCTCCGGGTCCCCGCGGGCGGCCGCGCAAGATGAAGCTGGCTCTCCTCCTGCCCTGGGCGTGCTGCTGCCTCTGCGGGTCGGCGCTGGCCACCGGCTTCCTGTACCCCTTCCCGGCCGCAGCCCTGCAGCAGCACGGCTACCCCGAGCCGGGCGCCGGCTCCCCCGGTAGCGGCTACGGGAGCCGCCGGTGAGTAGCGCGGCGACGGCGGGGCCTGGGGGGCGAGCGCTGGGGACGCGGGGCGGTCGGGGGCTCGGGGCTGGAGACGAGAGGCTGGCGGGCGGAGGGCGCCGGGCGGTGGGGGGGTGGGGATGGAGCGCTGGGCGGTGGGGCTGGGGACGCGGGGCGCTCGGAGGCTGGGGGCTTGGGCGGCCTGGGCCGGGGCGGGGGTGGGGGGCGCGGGGTCGGGACTGCGGTGGTCTCTGGCCGCGCCCACCTTCTCTCTTCCTTTCTTTGCTCCCCCAACCTTCGCCCCTTCGGCTCCGGGCTCCGAGTGGAGGTGGCCGAAACCTGCGGGGGTGGGGGGTGGGGTGGGGAGGCGCGCGGAGGGAGCGACCGTGGCCCGCTGGGGCTGCGTGGCTCAGTCCCTGGATGTTTACCGGATCGCGTGGCTCCGCCGCGCTCACCTGCGCGGTCGCGGCTTTGTGTTGGGGAGCAGGTTCCCGGGTTGCCAAGGCCGAGCGTCCGGTCTCCCGCCTCTCTTGCTTGCTGCCCAGGGATACCGGGGGGAGGCGGCGGGCGGGGGGGGGGGACGATTCCGTCCCGTCCTGGGGGCCGGGACCGCGAAGGAGCCTCTGCTGAGCACCCCCCAGTCACCTGGGGACGTGGAACCGGGCTCCGATTGGACGGATCCGCTGCGGGGCCGGAGAAGGAGCCAGGTCACCGAACCCGAGGCGCCGGGACGCACCGGTGGCTTCCTCCTCTGTCGGCAGGTGGCGCCCTGGCCACCCCCGAGACGGTTAGGGCAGCGTCTGCTCACCGCGAGGTTGAATTCCCCCCAGAAAACGCGTGAGCACGCAAGTAAAAGTTGCCAAATGCCCGTTCGCGCAGCTCAGTCGAATTCAGCATTTCCTCATTTAATAATTACAACTCACAGAGTTGTGATGGCTCTCTAGAGCACACAACGTGCATTCGTCCCTTCCGTGTCTTTGGATCCTAAACCCCCTCCGGGGGTACCTGTTACAGCGTTATCTTTCCTTCGGGTGAGGAAATGGAGCCCCTAGGGGAGGTCCCCAAGTTAGTGGCAACTCAGGACTGACCTTCTGTCTGCTTTCTCCCAATCCTGTCCTTTCTACCGCACCACTCTGCTTATTGTTACGGAGGAAGGCAAGAGACAGGTCCCAGCGACGTCTCCTTTGTGATATTTATTTACCAAACCCCGGAGAACTATTAAGATGAATCCTGGAAATGAATGTCTTATATAGCACCGGGGAAGCAGGGATGTTTTGTGCCGGGCAGGCTGTATGCTTAATGGCTGGGTAAGGCGAGACTCAGGAAAGCGCCCGCGCGCGCGCGCGCGCGCGCGCACACACACACACACACACACACACACACACACACACAAAGTGCTTCTGGAAAACTTTGCATACAATTTTATTTCCCTCATTTTGTTTGGAAATACTTACCCATGGCTTCTATTAGTATTATTCTCCAGACACCCACAGTAGTGTGGGCTCTGCACTCATCCCCCGCATATGAGGATAGTCTGAAAAAAACAAGCTTTTCAAGTTGTAGAGTGATCTGTATAACATGATCTCATTTATGAAAAACCATTCTGGTTTATGGGGATGTATGCCCAGAAAAAAATGCATAGGCAAACATTTCCTACAGTTACCTATCGGGAGAGTCCAGAGGTCCGAGGGCAGGGGTGGAAGGTGGGTGGGCTTCCATTTTCTCCCTTGGTGTCCCGGTGTCCTGTTTGCATCTCTTACAAGGAGCATACATTCCTGTGTTATTTTTGCAATTAAAAAGTGTGGGAAGGAAAAGAAAAAGAAAAGAAAAGCTTCCGCATGGTGAAACATGCATGCTGAGAAGAGCCAGAGGTGAGGTCCCTGAAGGAAGTGAGTGGATGGGGACGGATGCTCTGGCGTTTGGTGGGGTGCGACTTGGGGACCGCCACAGAAACTTGGAAGGGACTGTTATAGCGTAAATAAAAAGAGGCCCAAACAATTGTGGTAAACTTCCAGAACTCTTTCTACCAGGATGGGAGCCGGGAGAAGGTATAATTAGGTTCAGGAAGGATCTGGATGAAGCTGTGGAAAATGGATTCCTAAATAGGATACTAGGAGGTGTTAAGGAGGCTCGGGGCAGGTTCCAGATGCTGGAGATTGATGTCCAGAGCGCCACTGAGCTCCACTATGCAAAGTCCCGCGTGGGCATGGCAGGCTTGAGCTGGATGGTGTCGTACGTTCCTGGGTCTCGTGAGCGATCAGTCACAGGTGGCCTGCGTTCTTGAAATTCAAGAGCCCCAGAAGCAGAGGGCTTGGAGACGACGTTTGGCACGGCGCCGTTCGCAGCCTTGGCCTCCGCTTTGCCTCCGTATGTGTGTTGACAGTGGCTTGGTCTCAGCCTATGGGCCAAGTGACAGAGCTGTTTCTGACAAATAGTCTCCCTTCAGTTCATGGTATTGCTCCTGTTGGCATCCGAGTTTTGGATGTGGTCTGTGTTTTCCTTGTTGGGCGTGCGTGCGCAGCAGATTGCTGCGCCCACCCTTCTGGGCCTGGGCCTGTCTGGGTCTGACATGTGCTGGGGGCATCTTGCCCAAACCGGGGTGCTCTGCTCCGGTCGCCTCTGTCAGAAGCCCAGGGTGGACCCCTCTGTGGAAGCAACTTTGGCAAAAACGAAGAAGACCCCACTTCCTCAGAGGGCTGTTTCCAGAAGAATCTAGCAACCCTGCATATGGGCCACCAATGGTTTTTGCTGGCCAGAGAGCCGTTCAGTTGCCAAATGAAAGCTGAAGGGAACTGCGGCACCCGTGGACGTGCAGGGCCGCACTAAGAACTGAGCCCCCGGGGCGCCTGGATGGCTCAGGGCGTCAAGGGTCTGACCGGCTCGGGTCCTGATCTCACAGCTCATGAGTTCGAGCCCCGCGTCGGGCTCTCCGCTCTCAGTACAGAGCCTGCTTGGGATTCTTTCTCTTTGTCTCTTTCTGGCTCATGCTCTCTCTCTCTTTCTCTCTCTCCCTCTCAAAATAAATAAATAAACTTAAAAAAAGAACTTAATAAAACTTAAACATAAAAGAACTGAGCCCCCAATGCCCCCCCCCACCGTTTTTGATTCTACCCTCGTAAGTAGAATACATTTGTGAAACTCTTTAAAGCATGCAAGTTTCGCTCACTCCCCTTTCTCTTTCCCTCCTTCCCTCCCTTCCTCCTCTACCACAGATGTTTACTGGGGGGTCTTGTCCCTTGTCTCCTCCTCCCTTCTATATCCGACCCTAAAGGGGCCAGAGCAGCTGCGAGTGATCAGGGCACAAGGATGAGACCAGAGAAGGGCCCCACGGCCTATCTGTGTTGTGCATCTAGTGGAGGGAGACGTTTGAATTTGGTTAAAGGTAAAAAGCTTTAATATTGATTCTTGGTGTGGATGTGTTCTTCTGACTAGGAGAAACCAGAGGAGATGTGGGATGTGCCCAGATTTCAGCAGAGGAAGGAATGAATGCGTCCAGAGAGTGGGTTCGTGGGGCAGGGGACAAAAGACAAAGTTGTTTTTGGCTTCTCCCCTGAAGAAGAACGCACATTCCAGAAACCACTTCCCCCTGTGTAGGGCCCGAGGCGTGAGAGCAAATGGAGCCCAGGCGCCGTAAGGCCACATGTCTACATGCTATGACTCAGGCTAACGGATGCTCCATAAGTGGGTTCTGTCCGCCACCCTCGGTGAGTGTACCTTCTCAATGACCTGGAAAGCCAGGTCAATGAGGAGTTCATAGATGCCATAGAATTCTGTTCCAGAAATGGAGTGAGGGGCCTTATGGGCCCTTCGAGCTGTGTGTCCTTCAAGTTCACTCCACACCCGTGGCCTAGAAGTGGGCATACAGGCTGCGGGGTCTGTCCCGGAGGATGGCCCGGATGGGCACACCCTCTTGGTCCCACAGCCTTGTCATCCGGCAGGAGGGCCACAGCCAGAGCGGGGTCCTGTCAAGTGCAAGGCCCAGGGCAGGTCCAGGTCCAGGGGCCACTACCCGTCCCCTAGGGGCTCTGCCCCTAATTCACGATATGGACTTGTGCGTGTTACTGAACCTGCCCGAGCCCGTGTCCCGGTCTGCACGATGAGGACGGCATGGAGACAGGACTCAGGGCGTGAGGCTTGCCGGGAGGCCGTGTGTGCGAGGCGCCGAGAGCAGGAAGGGTGCTCAGAGGCTGGGTTTGCAGAACAGACCTGACCGCACTTGGCCGTCCCCACCGCAGTCAGGAAGAGAGTCAGAGCTGCTCAGCCACGCATGCAGGCCTTTGTCCTCTGGCCCCCTGGCCCCTGTGCCGTGGGCCGCCCCTCACCCTCCAGCCCTGCCGAGCGGCTGCTCCTGTGGGTCATCCAGCGTTTGGGGTGCTGTCGCTCCAGGTCACACCTTTTATAAAAAAAATTATTTTTAAATCTTTATTTATTTTTGAGAGAGAGAGAGAGAGAGAGAGGGAGACGCAGAATCCGAAGCAGGCTCCAGGCTCCGAGCTGTCGGCACAGAGCCCGACGCGGGGCTCGAACCCACAAACCGCGAGATCATGACCTGAGCCGAAGTCGGACGCTTGACCGACGGAGCCACCCAGGCACCCCTCCTGGTCACGCCTTTAATGACGCGGATACTGGCTGACGGCCTGTTTCATCCTCGTGGCTTTACCTGCGTGAGGCCGTCCTTCTCCCCACACCCCTCGAGGCTGCCCCACTCCCCTCCTCTCCCCCATTCGGCCACAATTCTGGGTACCGGGATGTCCAGGTGTGACTCACCAATGCCCCGTGTTACTCTAAGCCTCTCCCTCCCCTCCCCTTCACCTTAGCCGCTATCCTTGGCCTTGCCGGCGTCTGAGTTCCCCGCAGGAACCTCACACCTCGGTGTCTCGGTATCATAAATTCTGGACTCAGGTTCTTCCACCCCACCCCTCACTCACGCAGCTGAGCCCTCCTTTGCTCACTCCGTCTTCTCTTAGCCTGACCACTTGTCCCATCTCTGTGGCCTTCCAACCTCCAATTTCCTGTCCCCTTGACCCTCCCTCCCAGCTGCCTAGAAAGGCGCGCCCCTCCCCGCCCAGAGGATCCTCCAGCCTTCTTCTGGAAGGTCAGGAGGGCTGTCCATCCGCGTTAGCGACGTTATTGCGCCTCGGTAGTGGTGATGGGGTCTGGCATCGGGGCTTCCTGTCTCTCTGCCCAGTAACTGGCTGTGTGTGGCCAGCCCTGTGATGGCGAGGCTGTGTGGCATCGTCCGTCACCAACTTAGCGACTGCCTGGTGGGGCCCGTTTTAGTTCTACAAGGATCTGTCTTCCTCTTCCGTGCTGCTGCCCAATGGACCTTTCTCTTGCTCTCCTCTGTAAAGCCCTTTGGTCGCCCACCATCTCCTGCCTCAGCTTGACAGACAGGTTTCAGTTCTTAGGTCAACTCTTAGTGACTAGTAGGAGCTGCCCCGGCCAGTGGGTTAAGGAGGATTCCGAGGTGGAGTCTGGGCTCTGTGAAGAGGACCATGACAACTGAGTGATGTCACCGTGGCTGTGGGGCAGGAAAGTGGAGGCAGGTGTGATGTATTGGGCAGCCTTGGCCTTTATGATAAAACCCACCGTCTCCGATGTATAAAGGCTGCCTTCAAATCAATGTTTTTAAGTTTATTTATTTGAGAGAGAGAGAGAGAACAAGCAGGGGAGGGGCAGAGAGAGAGGGAGAGAGAATCACAAGCAGGCTCTGCACTGTCGGCAGAGAGCCCGATGTGGGGCTCGAACCCACGAACTGTGAGATCGTGATCTGAGCTGGAACCGAGGGGGACACTTACTTAACCGACTGAGCCACCCAGATGCTCCTAAAGTCTGACTTTTTAAAGCCCATCTTTTGTCCTCTATGCCAGCTACATCATATTAATTATTTCTGTTTCCTTGCATCTGCTGTTTGATTTGCTTGCGGGGCCCTCCCATGAGCACCTATAATATTCTGCATATGTCTGTCTCAAGGTCTCTCAACCTTGGTACCCTTGACACTGTGGACCGGGTAACCTTGTCGTGCAGCCGTCCTGTGTGTCGCAGGATGTCCTGGCCTCTCCCCACTGAACACCAGGAGCATAGCCTTGCCCCCAACTCGAACAACCGAAAAACGTCTCCTGACCTGGCCAGATGTCCCCTAGGGGACAAAATCACACCCAGCTGGAACCGCTGTTCTCTCTGAACTTGAACATTTTGAATTGGGGGACATTTAAAAATATGGTATTTAGGGGCGCCTGGGTGGCTCAGTCTGTTGAGCGCCCGACTCTTGATTTTGGCTCAGGCCGTGATCCTAGGGTTGTGGGATCAAGCCCTGCATAGGGCTTTGCGTTGACAGCATGGAGCCTGCTTGGGATTCTCTCTCTCTCCCTCTGCCCCCTCCCCTACTCTTTCTCTCTCTCTCTCAAAAAAGAGAAAACAATACATGAAAATAAAAATATGATATCTAAAATTTTTTTCTGTGGAAGCTGTCGAACCTACACACAAGTAGGCCGCAAAATAAGTCCCTGTGTACCCTCACTGGGCTTTGTTAACTGTTGCATTTTGCCACACTTACCCGGTTCCCTTCTTCCCGCCCAACACACACACACACACACACACACACACACACACACACACGCGCGCGCACACACACACATTCTGTTTGTGTGTGTGAAGCATTTTACAGTTTTTTTTTTTTTTTTTTAAGTAGGCTCCATGCCCAATGTGTGACTTGAACTCACCACCCTCAGATCAAATGCCCTTGGGGCATTTGAAAGCAAATCCCAGGCTCACGTCCATTTTACTTGTAATATTCTGTATACACTACCATGCCAACGTTTAACAGACTTACAGTCATTCCTTATTCATATTACTGTTCCTTCTTATTGGATCCCAAATCCAATCCACATTCAGATTTTCTCCAATTGTCCAGAAAGTGTTTCTTTATTGTTAGTTTGTTCAGATCCGGATCTACTCATGGTCTGCTGTGGTTCTTGTGCCTTTTTAGTCTCTCACTGTAGGAAAGTCCTCTCTCCTTGACAAGAATGCTTTTCCCCCTCAAGCCATTGACTTGTCAGAAGGCCGGTTGTCCTGTAGGTGCCCATGTTCCAGATTTGGCTGATTGCTTCCAAGTGGTGTCATTGATTTGATCTTCTACTGCCTGTGTTTGTTCTATATTGGAGCTTAGATGTAAAGGTTTGATTATATTTAGGATCTCTTTTTGGGGGGGAGGCAAGAGTGCTTCATATTTGGTCCAGTATGTCATGTCATGTCATATCAATCAGGGGGTGTTACGAACTGAGTATTTTTGTCCCCTCAAAATTCCTATGGTGAAGCCCTGTCCTCAATATGATGGCATTTGGAGGTAGGCCTTCTGGAAGCAATTAGGTTTAGATGAAGTCATGAGGTTGGGGTCCCCATGATGGCACTCCTGTCCTTATAAGAAAGGGAAGGGAGTGGCGCCTGGGTGGTTCAGTCGGTTGAGCGTCTGACTTGGGCTCTGGTCATGATCTCGCGGTTCATGGGTTTGAGCCCCGTGTCGGGCTCTGTGCTGACAGCTCAGAGCCTGGAGCCTGCTTCGGATTCCGTGTCTCCCTCTCTCTCTGACCCTCCACTGCTCACGCTCTGTCTCTGAAATAAATAAACATTAAAAAATTTTTTTAAAAAAGAAAGAAAGGGAAGAGAGAGAGCAGAGCATGCGCGCACACACACACTCTCTCTCTTTCTCTCTGCCACGTGAAGACACGGTGAACGGGCAGCCTTCCTGCCAGCCTGGAAGAGGCTCTTCCCAGGAACTGAACCTGCCGGCACTTTCGTCCTGGACTTGCCAGCCTCCATATCTGTGAGAAAGAAACATTTAAGCCACTCAGCCTAGGATGTATTTTGCAATGGTGCCCCAGGCTAATACAGGAGGACATGACTTTTTTTTCCCTGGAAATCTGGGTGTTTGACATTCACCAAAATAACCACTGTCTGCAGGTTTCTTCTCTTCTCTCTGCAATTTATTTCTTGAAGAAACCGGGCCTGGTCGAGGTTTCCTTGTTCAGGATTTTGTTGAGAGAGAGAGTGAGAGAGCGCACGCTCGTGCACACACATGTGAGCAAGGGCACGTGTATGGGGGAGGGACAGAGAGAGAGAGAGAGAGGGAGAAAATCTCAAGACGGCTCCCAACACCCAGCGCGGAGCCCGGTGTGGGGCTCGGTCCTATGTCCCTGGGATCATAACCTGAGCCAGAATCCAGAGTCGGATGCTCAACAGACTGAGCCACCCAGGCGCCTCTCCTTGTTCGGGATTTTGTCGATTATATCCTCATGGTGCCTGTTACCACGTTCCTCTGTCCTCGGTATTTCCAGAATATTGGAAATTAAACAGAAGCTTGAGTAGATTTTGGTTCTGTCTCCTTCTCTTCCTTATTATTATTGTTTGGGCAAAATTACCTCTTTGGTTGTGTAGTATTCTTCCGTCAACAATTGTATTAAGAATCACACACCATCTGGTAGTTTCTTTTTCTCTTGTGATGTTAGCAGGATTTGATAACCGTTGTCTTCATCACTGTTCGTTAAAGGGCTGCATTATTTTTGAGAGAGAGATTGCGTGTGCACCCCAGTGGGGGAGGTGCAGAGAGAGAGAGGGGGGCAGAGGATCTAAAGCAGGCTCTGCGCTGAGAGTGGAGAGGCTGACGTGGGGCTCGAACTCACGAACTGTGAGATCAGGACCTGAGCTGAAGTCAGACGCTTAACTGACTGAGCCACCCAGGCGCCCCCCAGATGTATCCTATTTTAATGCTGATGTGGCTTTTTCATTTAATTACTGGAATACTTGTGTGATTTCCCCCTTCTCTACTATATGTAGATAGTCATATTTTGAAATTTTTTTTTTTGTAAATTCGTTTTTAATGTTTATTTATTCTTGAGACAGAGACAGCGTGAACAGGGGAGGGGCAGAGAGAGACGGAGACACAGAATCCGAAGCAGCCTCCAGGCTCGGAGCTGTCAGCACAGAGCCCGACATGGGGCCCAAACTCGTGAACTGCGAGATCCTGACCTGAGCCGAGGTCAGACACTCAACCGACTGAGCCACCCAGGCTGCCCTCCTGCATTCATGTTTACAGCTCCATAGTTCTGCGTTGTGTGGATCACTTCGCTTATTCACTTTGCCCTTTACTGGTAGACATTGTGTTGTTCTGATCCTTTGTGTCGCATGTAACGCCCTGTTACATGTCATTGTGCGTCATTCATTTTGTATTTTTGCAAATGGATCTTTTTTAAAAAGCTGATTTATTTTGAGAGAGAGAGAGAGCAAGTGGGTTAGCAGAGAGAGAGAGAGAGCGAGAGAGAGAGGAAAGAGAGAATCCCAAGCAGGCTCCACACTGTCAGCATAGAGCCCCATGCGGGGCTCGAGCTCATTAACCGTGAGATCATGACCTGAGCCGAAATCAAGAGCCGGATGCTTAACCAACTGAGCCCCCCTGGACGCCTGCAAATGCATCTTTAGGATGTGTTTTTACAAGTGGGTTTTCTGGGTTAAAGGGTGAATGTGTGCATACTTCTGATAGCGTCAAACTTCCTGCCAAAGGAATTATACCATTTTGCCTCCTAATGAACAGTTTTTTTCTTGGGATACATTTTGTTTGTTTTAATTTTTTTTAATGTTTATTTTTTTGACAGACAGAGAGAGACAGAGCATGAGCGGGGGAGGGGCAGAGAGAGAGGGAGACACAGAATCCGAAGCGGGCTCCAGGCTCTGAACTGTCAGCACAGAGCCCGACTCGGGGCTTGAACCCACAGACTGCGAGATCATGACCTGAGTTGAAGTCAGACGCTCAACCGACTGAGCCACCCAGGCGCCTCTGTTGTAATTTTTTCAATGTTTATTTATTTTTGAGAGAGAGAGCACGAGCAGGGGAGGGACCGAGAGAGATGGAGATGCAGAATCCGAAGCGGGCTCCAGGTTCCAAGCCGTCAGCACAGAGCCCAACATGGGGCTCGAACCCATGAACTGCGTGATCATGACCTGAGCTGAAGTCAGACGTTTAACTGACTGAGCCACCCAGGCGCCCCCTTTGGGGTACATTTTGAAGAGCCAATTTAGTGATTCTGGGACAAAGTGGCCCTGTGGGGATGTGAGGGGACTTCCCTGGCCTACGCCACCCGCAAGCCTGGCCCACCCCTGGCGTTTGCGGGGCGCTGATGAAAGCCCTCACACCATATGTCTAAGTATTTATAAGTCGTAAATCAAGCTTACTAACTGTTAAATAAAATCTGTTGTGTTATCGACCTTGACAGACCTACCCTCCCAATGACCTGGGGATGGGGGTGAGGCTCATATTTAGAACTCTTAGCCTCCTTGAGTTTTATGCTGGAATTCAGCGGTTCGGGGAGATCCACCTTTCACTTCTCTCCTTGTTCCGCCCGACACCTTGCCCCTGGTGCGGCCTCACGCACCCACTGTGGGCACTTGAGTCTAGCCCAGGACCTCTCACCGTGCCCTACCAACCGCCACTTGGCCACACTTCATGCCCGAGTGTGTCTAGCTGTGGGGGAGGGAATCCCAGGCCCCAGGTACCTGCACTTGGTCTGCGAGGGTGCCTGTGGTTTTGGGGACGATGTCCCTTTGGGCCCACAGCCTCCTTGCCCTATGGGGAGGGGTGTGGCCGGAGGCAGGCCAGATGCAAGCCCCGGAAAGCACAGTGCCCAGGGTGGGTCTCCCATTGTTTAGGTTTAAGACAGGTCCGTGTAAACGTTACCTCTGGCGAGATACAGAGTGACTTCCCACAGGTACGTCCCCAGTTCTTCAGAATTAGATGGCCTTTCCCCGCATGTCCCCATTCCAGAAGGCTCCATCACAATGACAGAGTTAAGCTGTCTGTGTCCACGCGTTCCCTTCTAGTATCTTCCCTGCTGGACCTCTTCATCCCCCGTTAGACTGTAGGGGCCGAGGGGGACGTCACCCACCTGTGAGAGAGGCCCGAGAAGAAAGAGAAAAAGCTTTGTAATGTCGTACCTTTCCTGGCATGTGTTCCCCATCTTTTGGAGTGAGGGGCCCCGCATTTTCCTCTTGCCTGTGCTCCAAAGTTGTTTAGACGGTCTTGCTCCCGTGTTTCAGGTGTCGCGTCCCCTAAACCACAGGGCAGTGACCTGCCGATCATGATGAACTGAGGAGGTAAAGGGATCGGCCATCCAGACCTATCCATGACTCGGACAATCTGGGGCCTGGAGATCTGGATTTCAGTGGCCTCCCCCGGGGTCTTTCGTGCAGCCAGGTTTAGGAAGCCCTGCATGGAGAATAGCGGTTTTTTTTTTTTTTCCAACGTTTATTTATTTTTGGGACAGAGAGAGACAGAGCATGAACGGGCGAGGGGCAGAGAGAGAGGGAGACACAGAATCGGAAACAGGCTCCAGGCTCTGAGCCATCAGCCCAGAGCCCGACGCGGGGCTCGAACTCACGGACTGCGAGATCGTGACCTGGCTGAAGTCGGACACTTAACCGACTGCGCCACCCAGGTGCCCCGAGAATAGCGTTTTTTAAGATTCTTTCATCACGACCGATAACAAGAAATACCCTTCCTGTGGTGACCGAGCCCCTTGCTTATGTGTGCGCACTCGCCTGAAATGTACGTCTGAAACAAGTTTCACAGAATAATGCTTACCGTTACCATATGTGGTATTCTCTTTTTTATTGTATTCTATCGAGTTCATAAAAAAAAGTGCTTGCCAAGACTCAGAAAATTGATTCCACAGCCCCTCTGTGTTAAGACCTGCCTGGGAGACCCGCTGCCCTGGGGGGGTGTGGGAGTCTCTTTGCTTTCCCCGCTCCCCCCCATTCCCATGCCTGGCCCTCCCGCCTCTGACTCTGAAGTCCCTTTCTGGTTTCAGCCTAGGTGGAGTGCTTGGTGTGTCCCCTCTTTAACCCAAACGCCTCCCCCAGACCTTACTCCATTCTATTATGGGGCAGCCACAAAGGCCTTCCCTTCGGGAAGCTTTCCCGGACTGACCTCCCCGCTCTGTGGGCAGCTCTCTGTGCCTCTTGGATCTGTGATTGTGGTTTTCACCCTGAGAACTCACTTCTTGCTTTCCTTCCCTGTGGATGGAATCATTTCTCCTCCCTGTTTCCTCCCTAGCGGGGCCCTGGCCAGTCCACCTGGGACCTGGATGCACAAGCCGGCCCTGCCCACCCACCCCCACCTCCTTGGGAGTGTGAACTTACCTAACCGGGCATTCAACCACCTGACCATCACTGAGCCCTGTAGGTGGGCTGGAGCTGGGGACTGAAATGTGGGGGCAGGGGCACACTGCCGGGCGGGGGGGCGGTGCTGGCACTCTGGGGAGTGAACCATCACATCTGGGAGGCCTTGAATCTGTGACTGGATCGCAAGGACCCCGGTGCTTTACCTTCAGGAAGTTACTGTTTTGCGTGCTTGGTGCTGGAGGCTGCGGGGTGATCGGTGATCGGCCAGGCCTCTGCCCTTGATGAGCTCAGGAACTGGTGGCGCTCAGACCCCAGAGCGAGGGTGGTATTTGCTACCTCGTGGGTGTGTGCGGAGTGTGACGGGCAGGCAAGGGGCGTAGGAGCGATCACTTGTCTAGGGGAGTTTGGGCGTGTGTAAGTGTGGGCATCTTTGTGCCTCAGTTTTGTCCTCTGTAAAATGGGGATGATTATGGTGTTTACTTCATAAAGCTTATTTTGAGAGAGAGAGAGAGAGAGAGAGAGAGACGTGGTAGGGGCAGAGAGAGAGAGAGAGAGGGAGAGGGAGAGGGAGAATCCCAAGCAGGCTCCCCACTGGCTGCACAGAGCCTGACGTGGGGCTTGAACTCATGAACCACGAGACCATGACCTGAGCTGAAACCAAGAGTCAGGTGCTTAACTCACTGAGCCACCCAGGTGCCCCGAAGTGGGTCTTGTAGGATGAATAGGAGTCTTCTTGGCAATGACAGGGGAGGGCATTTTGGGAGGACAAAAGAGCCGTGTGAAGGCTGGGAGGCGGGACTGTGGTTTTATATGGTGAGTGCAGGTGCGTTCAGAAGGTCTGGACGGGCCAGGCCTTTGGAGCCTGAGTGCAAAGCCTCCTTCCTGCCACCCTGAGGAGCTTGGGTTTTATGTCTAAACATGGTTACGGTGGCCCTTGTGCTAGCTTTGCTGGTGGGAGGGGAGCCAGCTAACAGACCGTGTCGGCAGCTCCTGGCTGCTTGGTGGGCCGCTGATAGGCCGGGGCAGGTTGACGACCAGGGCTCCTGTCCCTGCCCGGGGCCCGGGGATGTTGCGGGGCGGCTGCTTTGCTCCTTGGAACGTTGCAAGGATCACAGTCTTTTCTCAGCTTTGAAAAGGCAGCAAAGCACGCCGTTCACGCACCTTTCGTTTTAATAAAATACTTGCGTGTTTTTCCTCCACGGGGTTTTCGTGACGCTTGCACGCGTCAGGATTCAGTGGCTGCCTGTTGAGCGAATGAAAGAACAAAGGCCTTGACCTCTCTCCTCTGGGAAACTGAGGCCGTGACCTCTGCCCTTCTGCAGGTCTGTCGTCCTGAGGGGTCCAGGAAGGAGGTCTGCCCTTTGTGCCCAGAGCAGGTCAGCTCTGGAAGCCACACTGAAAGGAGCCACGGAGGCCATCAGCTTGAGGGGGTCCCGCTTCTTCCTTTGAAGTGGAAATGGGTGCAGAAGGGGGACTTTCCCTGAAAATCACACGGAATGGCCTCTATGTAAATATCTGGTGAAGATTTTTCCTGAGGCCCCAGGGTTTTCTGAGTCTCACTCTCCTCTCCTCTCCCCACCCCCAGCTTGTCTGTTATTTTAACATCCATTCCCACAGAAACAATTCCTATGGCAATCAGAACACTACTCCAGGCTTCTCTTGGCTTGAACCGGCCAACACTTCATTGCCGCTTCGAGAGTGTATGAGCTGGAGCCTGACCAGCTCCGCCTGGGGCAGGGAAGAGAGGAACAATAACTAAGTTAGAGGATTTTTGGGAATCCTGCAGCCGATCCTAAGGAAGTAGACACAAGGCACACTGTTCTCACTGAGGAGTCCAGGGTCCCCAGCCTCTCCTGCCCGGTCTTCCTTTTTCTTGCCTCCCAGAAACCAGGGCGTGGATGGATGTTTCTTCGGGGGCCTGTACGAGACCACCTTGAAAGGAGCTGGACCCAGTCCAGGTTAATTCTGTAACGCTCGGGATGGGGTGGGGTGTAGAGAGGCAGGACCCCACCTCCTCCACCTCTCCATCCGCCTCACCCCTCGGCTGCCTCCAGAGTGCTGTGTGGACTGTGGAAAGCTGACCTTTGCCAGCTGACCTTTGCCGGCTCCCCGGTGCCCCGTAGTGACATTTCCGGAGCTCATTCTGTCGGATGTTAATGGGAGTCACAAGAAACAGTTTGGGAAGTGCTTGCGAACCAAGCTGGAGAGTTTCCCTAATAAAGAAGGAGGGTGTGAATCCTGGCGCTGGGTGGCCCTGATTGAGTCACCTGACCTCTCTCCTCATCTGCAAAAGGGGGCTGATCTTCGTCTTTATTTCATCCTGTCGTTCGGGGCTTACATGAGCTAACGTTAATAAAGCGCTGAGGACAATATCTAGTAAACACTCTTTGCGACCTCGAGCGGTGATAAAGGCTTTCGCAGACTGAGCAGGGTGCCAGTGCGCCTTGCAAAGCTTGGAAAATGCGGTTTCACAGACACCGAGGCTACCGACTCCTTTTCTGGGGAGAGTTTTGGTTGGATGGTGTTCCAGACGACATGCTCTGGAAACGCTGGCCTAGTGGGTCAAGGTTAATGCCTCAGCGGTTTACAGTGCCTTTTGCCCTTTGGGAGCTGGTCTTAAGCAATATCACCAGGGGCATTTCTGACCTCACCCTGCAGTGGCCTGCCCTGGTGCTGCTGGGGAGCCGGGGCAGTACAGGAGCAAGGGTCCTGTCGTTTCCCATATCCCTGAGGACGCTGCTTGGGTTTTCAAGGCCTTGAGTGAGGGGTGGGGGCTGGTCCACACTCGCAGCTGAACCCACCAGCCACTTGGGGGCTGAGCATACAGGGTTGCCCCCAGGACATGATGGGGGAGCACGTTGGAGGGTCTGGGGGCCCTGAGATGCCCGTAAGGGCCCGGAGATTCTGATGAGTTTCCTGTCCTGGAGATCGAGACCCTGTTAGGCCCCCAGATTGGGGGACAGGGCTTCTTTGGACCTGTCATGATTGGCTGGGGGACACACAGCCGGGCCGGCCCTTCCTTTCATTGACTCGGTGCCTCCAGAGTAACATGAAACTAATAGGATTGGGTGAGATCAAACAAGGAAGTGTGTTTGTTAAAGATGCAGACTAGTTGTAATGCAGCGCGTTCCTGCCCCCCGGAACGAGGGCCCCACCAGACGACTTCGACCTCTCTGAGCAAGAATGCGGGTTCGCCAGCACTTGCGGGAAGTTGGGTGTTTGCTCTGTGTGCGTGTGTGTATGTGCGTGTGCGTGTGCGTGTTACTTGTACCCGTGACTGGCTGCAGCTTGCAGCCCAAACATTTTATGTTTCTGTTTGCACATATCTGGTCCCCTGCCCCCTTCCTTGTTATGGAAGAGCAGGGACTGTGTGGCATTTGCCGAGGCCCCCCCCAGTTCCTGCCACTCAGGAGGCCCAGCAGCGGGTCTGCCCTGCTTGGAGCCACCGTGAAAGGCTTAGAGTTCCATCTCTCCCTGGGGAGCAGCTCTGGAGCCAGGCCCATGCAGGCTGGCCGCTGACCTTGCCTGCCCTGCGGGGCCCCGGAGGCGCCAGAGCCTGCGTGCACCCGGCTAGCTCGGGAAGCCTGTGCGCAGAAAGTGACAGTTTCCTTCTGATTTGGCTCCGGCTGTCTGCGCCCAGGCCCGTTGCCTCTGGCATCTGACATTTTTGTCATTCCTGCCGCCCTGGAAGGGCTTATTTGGGGAATCAGCACTTTTCCTCTTCCTGCGCCTGCCTCTGTGATTGATTCGGCCACACGGGCTGACTCCGGTTCCGAGAAGGCTCGGCCTGCCTGGGCACCCGCTGTTTCTGCAGTGATGGAATCCCGGGCCTCTCCGGGGTTTTCCAGGCTCTTTCTCTCTTGTGTCCCATGGCTGACGATGACAGTAAGCTCGGACCCTGAATCTCTTCATTCCGGAGCTTGGAACACATACGTGTGCCTTCCTGGAGACACAGCTGAGCTTAGGGGAGAGACCCCTTCACCTGCTCCTTGTCTCTCTGAGTCCTTTGCTCCCCGCCAGCTGCCTTTGACCTCAGACTGCTTCCTGCTGTCAGCATCTCTGCATCTCTTGGCCTAACTAACAATCGCGCAAAGCTCGGAGCTGCGCTTAAACATCACATCTTCAGGGAACCTTTTGCTGTCCCCAGAAGAAAGGCCAGGCCTTTCTGTTAAATGCCCTTGGGGCTTGCCCTCATACCTAGGAGCTCATGATAACTCTCAGTCCATCCTCTACTTAATTGATTGGTAATTAATTAATAGTTGTCTACACTGAGACTGTGGGTTTTTGGAGGGCGGAGGATGCGTCTGTCTTGTTTGGGGCCGTATCTCTAGGTTCTTGCAGAGAGTATCCCGCAAAAGGACTAATGCTTTGCAAGCTGTATTAGCTTTCTGTTGCTGCTGTTAACAAATGACCGCAAACACTGTGGCTTGAAACAATACACAGATTTATTATCTTATATTTCTCGAGTCAGAAGTCCGAAATGGGTCTCACTGGGCTGAAAGAGCTTCGAAGGACTGGTCCTCCTGGAGGCTCCAGGGGAGCATCCATTTCCTTGCTTTTTCCAGCTTCTGGGGGTTGCCTGCGTTACCTGATGGGTAGGTCCTTCCTCTGTCTTCAAAGGGCACCCTCCACCCTCTCTTTCCAACATTTCCTGCCTCTCTGACTCTGATTTTCATTTTATAAGGACCCTTGTGATTAGGTTGGGCCCAGTGGATTATCCAGGATCATCTCCCCACCTCAAGAACCTGCCAAGTCCCTTTAAGATATGTGTAAGATAACATATTCGCAGGGCTTAGGATGAGGACATCTTTGGGAGGGTCATTATTTAGCCCACTACACAAGCAGAAATGAAGAGGGAAAGGCACACCAGATATTTGGGTCCTTGGAGAGTTCGGTTAATCCTGGATTTCAAACAGTGTTAATACTGAAAGCGGTTTGGGGCATCAAAAGCCTGTTAAGACTCAACCTTGCATGAAGAGTCATCATAAGGGCACGGCCTTCCCCACCCCAAGGTCTTATGTAGGCTGTGAGTTCGGGATTTGATTTTAGTTTCTCTTCCAAACCTCCCCTTATGCTTCTGTTGAATAATCCACCCTTTCTTAACAATTCAAAATACCACTTTTATCATATACTAAATTTCCCGGTATACGCAGCTCTTTTTCTGAACTCTTAATCTGATCTGGTGCCCAAATCACACCATTTTAATCACTGTATCCTTATTGTGTGTCTTGTTAGCTGATAGAGCACTTCCTCCTTCACTGTTCATCTGTATCAAAAATATTCTTCACTGTTCTTGGGCTTTTTTTTTTTTCCTTTGGGGTGAATTTTATAACCATTTTTTCTAGTTCTGTACAACATGCTGCTGGGATTTTGATCTAGGTTGTGTTGGCGGATTCATAGAATTCGACGTTTATGATATTGTGCGTTTTTTCAGGAACGAGGTCTACGGTTCCATTTATCTAGATCTTCTTATGTTTATTCTTAGGCGTCTTACAGTTTTCATTGCGATCGTGAATGAGTTCTTTTTGTTCCTTGACATTTATAAATGTTTATGTCTGGCAAATAGGAAAGCTGTTGATTTGGGGCATGTTGGTTTTATATCCAGTTACCTTCATGCATTAAAAAACTATATATATTTTAATGGTTTTTCAGGTGGTTCTCTGAGGTTTTGAGGTAGAGAGTCCTAGGGTCTCCCAGGGTGTGTGTGTGTGTGTGTGTGTCCTTCCACACAAATGTCCCAGGTAGATGGTGTTCCCTCAGAACCTCAGGTGACCCAAAGCATCCCTGAGGGAGAGAAGGCAGTGTTTGAGACAAGCATGACTCTCTTAGAGACAGATGCAAGCTGCACCCACCGTAGACGGGAGCTAGATGTCCAGTTTGCCTCATATGGCCTGGGGCTGGCTGTGTAGGCTGATTCTGATTCTGATCCTTCTGTGCCTGTTGATGTGCTTGTGGGGGGAATCACAGGCACAGCTAGGGCTGAGTCACAGCTGTGTCCCAGAGAATACAGAGGGTCAAAATTGTGAGTGCTTGGGGTCTTGAGACACCCTAGCAGGCACACTCCTGGGGGAGGGGAGGTCTGGGATTATGTGCTTTGGTTCTCACTGTGTCCCTGGCATCTGCTGACATAGAGCTGGAAGTAGGTGATAAAGCCAAGTAAGTTCATGCTGGGCGGGCGTAGGCGGGCAGGTCACTCCGTAAAGACTCAGCCAAGTTGGACCGTGCTGGGTGGGCCCTAACACTCAGGACTTTGGAGTCAGGCAAATTAGGTCAGCAACTTGGCTCCCCCTCTGGCCATGGGCAAGTTGCTGTTGACCTGCATCAGTTTGCACATCTGTGAGATGGGACCTATCAGCCAGTTCCACGGGAAGCGTTAAACGAGCCATTGGAGTCGGCCGTGTCACCCTTGGAATCCGGCGTGGAGTGGCCCCTGGAGCGGGTGGTGCTGCGTTCTGGACTGTGTGTCTGCCACGAGCAGCTTTTCCCCTGGTCTCGTCCTGGCTTGTTTTCTTCTTGTTTCACATACTTGTTCTGCAGCTGGGCTCAGGGTCAAGAGCCCCATCCTAGAGGGCTTTGTCTTCCATGGCGAGTAAGCCAGGATCCAGCATAGAACGTGAGCTAAAACAATCCCTTATTGATCCGACGGCAGCAGGACCACTGGGGACACCAGTGTGTTGACTTCTCGGGCTAAGGAGTCCAAGTCACTTGAGCTCGGGAGCAGAGGACTGCGTTCTAACCCGGAATGAACCAAAGAGCGAACAGGGAACTCGGCGGACCCCGATGCGGCGTGAGGGTCCAGGCAGTTGCACGAGCAAGGGGTTTGGCAGGAAAAACCCAATTTTCAGCCTTGGCCGTTGGCAGGGAGGCAGCAGTGCTGGAAATTGTCTGCCTGCTGGCCTGGGGCAGCTGCACGTGGGGACAGCTGTCTCAGCTTTCGATATAGGATCTGCCCTGAGATTAATAGCAGAGCCTGGCCGTGCCCATGGGGAGCGGAGAGGGGCTTGGGTTACAGTGCGCCAGGAAATTCACCTGCCCTGCTGACAGTGGGTGGGTAGTCTGCAGGATGGATGGGCTCTGGGGGCTGGGGGGTGTCTGGGCAAGACAGCTTGCCACTGGCCGAGCCAAATCCACCCCCACCAGATGCAAGCTGACCCTCCCAAGAGCCGCTTTCTTTCCGCTGGACCTGAAACCAGCGGGAGCTGATCTCCAAGAATGATGTGAAGAGCCGGGAATGGAAACCAAATGTTGGTGTCAGGTAGAGAAAGCTGATGGAAAGCCCTCGGCCCAGCAGGCCTGGCAGTGGTGGGGCTCAGACTCGGGTGGCCGGCACAGATGTTTAGGTGAAAGGGGCCTGACACGTTTCCTTTCAAACAAAAGTTTATTTTTTTCCCGATTGTATTTATTTGCAGCTCGTTGGGAAACTATGGAAAAGTGGAAAGAAAGAAATCATTCATAATTCCGTTTTTGTAAGTTCTCAATTTTTTAATTCTTTTCATTGTGGTGAAATACACATAACATAAAACTGACTGACCACCTTAACCACTTTTTTTTCAAGATAATGTGGTTTTTTTTTTAAACGTTTATTTTTGAGAGAAAGTGCACGCACGTGAGCAAGTGGGGGAGGGGATGAGAGGGGGGAAACACAGAATCCGAAGCAGGCTCCAGGCTCTGGCTCTGAGCTGTCAGCACAGAGCCCGATGTGGGGCTCGAACCCACGACCCATGAGATCATGACCTGAGCTCAAGTCGGACGCTTAACCGATTGAGCCACCCACGTGCTCCAGTTGTCGGACTCTTAATCTCAGGTCTTTTTTTTTTTTTTTTTTTTTTTGGAGAGGAGAGAGAGAGAGCGAGTGAGAGAGAGAGATGGAGAGGAGAGAGAGAATCCCAAACAGGCTCTGCACAGTCAGCATAGAGTCTGAGGCGGGGCTTGAACCCATGAACCATGAGATCATGACCTGGGCTGAAGTCCGACGCTTAACCGACTGAGCCACCCAGGCGCCCCACCATCCATCTGCAAAACAGAAACTCTATACCCATTGGTCACTAAGCCCCTGTTCCCGCCTTCCCCCAGCCCTGGGCAACCACCTTTGTACTTCTTGTCTCTAGGAGTTTGACTGCTCTAAGTATCTCATCTAAGTGGAATCATACAGTGTTTGCTCTTTGGTGAGACTGGCTTATTTCGTTAGCATAACATCCTCAAGGTTCATCCATGTTGAAGCAGATGTCAGCATTTCCTCCATGTTTCAGGCTGAATAATATTCTATCGTATGTACAGACCACATTTTGTTTATCCTTCTTTCTGTTGACAGGTAGGTATTTCGATTTCTTCAGCCTTCTGGCTATTATAGACAATGCTGCTAAGAACATGGCCATGGAGAGAGTCCCTGCTCTCGGTTCTTTTGGGTAGATACCCAGAAGTGGAATGCCAGGGTCGTATGGCAATTCTGTTTTAATATTTTGAGGAACCACCATACTGTGTTCCACAGCAGATGCTCTATTTTACATTTCTACCAACAGTGTAAAAAGGGTTCCGATTTCTCCACATTCTCGCCAGCACTTATGTTCTGACCTTTCTTTCTTTCTTTCTTTCTTTCTTTCTTTCTTTCTTTCTTTCTTTCTTTCTTTCTTTCTTTCGATAGTAGCCACCCTGATGGTGTAAGGTAGCATCCTTATCCCATCGTGGTTTGGATTTCCATTTCTCCAATGATTAGTGATGTTGAACATCTTTTCATGTGTTTCTTGGTCATTTGTGTTCATCTCTGGAACAATACCTGTTCAGGGTTTTTGCCCATTTTAAAAATTGGGTTGTTTGGGGCACCTGGGTGGCTCAGTCGGTTGAGCATCCGACTTCAGCTCAGGTCATGATCTCACGGTTCGTGGGTTCAAGCCCCACGTTGGGCTCTGTACTGACAGCTCGGAGCCTGGAGCCTGCTTTGGATTCTGTGTCTCCCCTCTCTCTGCCCCTCCCCAGCTCGTGCTCTGTCTCTGTCTCTCAAAACTGAATAAACGTTTAAAAAGATTATAAAAAATAATAAAAAATCAGGTTTTTTTTTGTTGTTGCTGTGACTGTTGAGTTTTAAGTGTTCTTTATGTATTCTGGATATTAACCACTCATCAGATCTATGATTTACAGACATTTTCCCCCACTGGATGGGTTGCCTTTCACTCTTGATTGTGTTACTTTGGTGCACCAAGGTTTTACATGTTGATGCAGTCTAGTATATCTCGATTTGCTTTTGTTGCCTGTGGTTTTGGTGTCATATCCAAGAAATCATTGCTAAATCCAGCGTCATGAAACTTCTGCCCTATATTTTCTTCTGTGTTTTGCCCTAAGAGTTTTACTCTTAAAAACATTTTTTTAAATGTTTATTTACTTTTGAGAGACAGAGTATGAGAAGGGGAGGGGCGGAGAGAGAGGGAGACACAGAATCTGAAGCAGGCTCCAGGCTCCGAGCTGTCAGCACAGAGCCTGACGTGGGGCTCAAACCCACGAACTGCAAGATCATGACCTCAGCCAGAGTCAGATGCTTAAGTGACTGAGCCACCCAGGCGCCCCACTTGCTGTTAATTTTTGTATACGGCATAAAGTAATGGTTGAACTTTGTGTGGGTATCCAGTTTTCCCAACACCATTTGTCGAAAAGACTATCCTTTCCTGCATTATATATTTTTTAAGAGTTTATCTTGAGAGAGAGAGAGGGGGCACAAGTAGAGGAGGGACAGAGAGAGAGGGAGAGAGAGTATCCCAAGCAGACTCTGTACTGTCAGCGCCTAGCCCAACTCAGGACTCAAACCCATGAACCATGAGATCATGACCTCAGCTGAAATCAAGAGTCGGACACTTAACTGACTGAGTCACCCAGGCACCCCGCCCTGCATTACATTTTTGAGAGAGGCATCTTTCTTTCTTTTTTCTTTAAATTTTTAAAAATACTTATTTATGTTTTGAGAGACAGAGCACAAGCGGTGGAGGGACAGAGAGAGATGGAGACACAGAATCTGAAGCAGGCTCCAGGCTCTGAGCTGTCAGCACAGAGCCCCCCGCGGGCTTGAACCCATGAGCTGTGAGATCATGACCTGAGCTGAAGGCAGACGCTTAACCGACTGAGCCACCTAGGCACCCCGTGTCCCACCTTTTAACACATTTGCCCAGAAGCCTCAATGAAGCAGGGGCTCTTCATTCATTCTGTAGATACGCCAGATGCCCCCGGTTTACTAGGGACCGTGTCAATTGCTGAACATGCAGAAATGATTCAGAAGGGATCACTGCCTTCGAAGTCCAACAGAGGAGAACAGTTACCATAGGAGGTCTGGATTCAGCGAGGTCCGAACAAAGTTATGATATAAGGAAATGGAGGCATGAGCAATGTGGTACCCAGGAGAGCTGGGGAGGCTCCCCAAAGCAGGTGATATTTGAGGTGGTTCTGGAGCAAGAAGAGGCCGAGCGGGGGAAGGTTGAGAACGGGGAGTGAGCAAGGCCCGGCGAGGGGGAAGGAAGGGGGCCGGCATGGCGGGGCCCAGGGTTCTGAGAACAAGAGGCAGGAAGCAAGGATGGAGGTGAGTGTGGGCCTCCGATGGAGGGCCTGACCTGCCAGGCAGGGGAGCTGTGGTTTATTCTGGGGGCCACAAGGAGCCTCCGGAGGCCTGGAAGGAGCGGGGCAAGGCGGGCCACCAGGTGCAATGCCCATCAGAGCCTCGCAGCTACGTAATCAGGAGGCTTGTGTTCTGTTACCAGCCTGCAGAGAAATGAGGACGGCTTGGCCAATGGCAAAATGGCAAATAGTCACAGCTACCCGGGAATGGCTTTGTGATTGCTATTCACCATCATCTTCTGTGTTGGTCTGTGATGGCTGAACCGTAATTTACTTTAATGTTTATTTATTTGAGAGAGAGAGAGAGAGAGAGAGAGAGAGAGAGCACACCAGCAGGGGAGGGGCGGAGAGAGAGGATCTGAAGCGGGCTCCCAGCTGTCAGCACAGAGCCCGGTGCGGGGCTCGATCTCACGATCTGCAATATCATGAGCTGAAGTTGGACGCTTAACTGACTGAGCCACCCAGGCGCCCCAGGCTGAACCATAATTTAGCACATGGGAGGAGACCTGCCTTGGGCTTTGTTTCTGAAGGTAGTGTAGTGTGATGACCAAGAGTCTGACCATAATTTCGGTCCTGCCCCCGCCACCTGCTGGCTGTGTGACCTGGGAAAAGCCATTTCTTCTCCAGGAGCCTCGATTTCCTCATCTGTAAAGTGGAGACGGTCATCATCTCTACCTCGAAACTGGGGGTGACAGTTACACAAGAAAAGTCTTTACAGCACCTGACTTTATCCCCATTGGATCATATTCTTTAATTTTTAATTTCATTTTTGAATTTTTACGGAAGTCCCACATGTACACAGCTTAAAGAACCAAAGAGGCCTGCAAGGCTTAAAATGAAACAACAGCCCTTAATCGTATACCTATATCATATACAAAAGCGAGGGACGATCAAGTGACTGCGTGAGTGCGTGGCTGACTCATTCAGGAGACTGGGGCACCCGCCTCGCCCCTCTCCAGAGCAGGTCTGTAACTTCTCGGGGGTCCCAGAGTGAGGCCCTTGTCTTTGCTTTGTTCCTGCCACACCAGCTTTCCAGAAGCCACTTTAAAGAAGCCACAGAGGCCACCAGCTTTAGGGGTCTTGCTGCTTCCTTTGAAGTGGGAGTGGGTGGAGAAGGGGGAGTGTTCCAGAAAATTCCTTGAGACAGCCTCCATGGAAATATCTGGTGGGGTCTCAGGGATTGGGAACCCCTTCTCTGAAGTTGGGAAGCCGGGGGTCCAGTGCAGGGGCTGTGCCTCGGGCCAGGCTTTGTGGGGAGGGCCTCTCACAGACCCCCCCAGGGCCCTGTGCCCCCCTCTTATCCCGTGTGGCTTCAGGGCTCCTTCAGGAGAGTGTTCCCCCTCCTCGGGTCTCCTCTGTGGCCTGTGCCCTTTGCCCCCGCCCCTCGCCTCTCTGGCCTGACCCCCTAACGAAAGCCTTCTGCGCAGAGGTCGGTCGTGCCCGGCTGGGGTCACAGAAGCCTCATGGGGGACAGGGCGGCGGAAGGAGAGGGGGCTGGGGGAGGGGCCTGGCGCACAGGGCTGCAGCAGATGGCGAAGAAAAACACGGGCTTGTTTGCCTCTCTGGGGGTTCGAGCACCAGATGGGAGTTTCTCTGGTCTGAGAAGCTTGCTCACACGCAGGCGCGTGTGGTAGTGTGTGTGTGTGTGGGGGGGGGTGGGGTGGGAGTCACCCCATTTGTGCTGCCGGTGCTGGGGCCTGGTGGGGGTTCTGGTTGCTGTTTACCTTCCTGAGAGACTGGCTTCGTCCTGGGCAGGGCCCGTGACCCACCCCGCCCCGGCCATGAGCATTTTGGGAGTGCGTCGGTGCGGGTCACGTTGAGTGACAGCGGGACTCGGGAGGCGTCCAGAGGAAAGGCGAGGAGAGTCCTCATCTTCCTGGATGGTCTTCCCCTTGACGCTCTCGGGAAGGAGGGAGCGATCTCCCCGTTTAGACCCAGTTTTGGAGGCCTTTCAAATTCTGCAGGTTTCAGTGTGGAGCTAAGTTCAGTTGGACATGAGCTTCTGTAGTGTTAGGCTGCCCAGGCCTTCCTGTGTTTGTTTCTCATTGCGGGGACAGGCCTTGTTTCCCCCCCCCCCCCACCATTGTCATCCCCAGGGGAAAACAGCGGAGCCGGGAGTTGAAGAGGGACTTGTCCGAGGTCACACAGCTGCGGAGTGGCTCAGCAGGGTGGAAGCTGGGCTTCTTGGCTTCACCCCTGTACCGTCTGCATCACCAAGCTGAGGGTCTGTATTTAGGTTGACGGAGTGGCAGGATATTCTAAAACGGCTGACAGCACAGAGGCCGACGTGGGGCTCGAGCTCACGAATTGTGAGGTCGTGACCCGAGCTGAAGTCGGACGCTTAACCGACTGAGCCACCCAGGCGCCCCTGAAACGTACCGTTCCAGTAGAAAACTGATATTTATTATTTACAATTTCCAGGACTAGCGGGCATGACAAACCACATGGGGCCACATGAGGAAGCACCAGGGTTTTCCAGGGGTGGGTGGGGATGGAACGAGACACTTTGTTGTGGCTTTTGCTGGAAGGAACAGGTGGGGGAAGGTTGGCAGGCTTAGGCTGGCTAGTTTGGACAGTTGCAGGGGCTGTCCCTGGTGGTGTGGTGCCTGGCCCTGGGATGAATAGGGCTGGTGGATCGTGGCCCTGAGTGTGAGTCCCTAAAAGGTCGGGTGTAGCCTCTGGATGGGTTGGTTTGTATTGGAGAGCCATGCCCCGGGGGTGGGACTTTTGGGGGGTGGCTGTGAGGGAGCGGGAGGCAAAGGCAGGGGGACTCAGGCATACCCTTGGGTTATCCAGAACAAGGTATGTGTGGCATGTGCCTGTAGGGCAGATGTTAAAGCATCAAGTTAAGGGGCGCCCGGGTGGCTCAGTCGGTTAAGCATCCGACTTCGGCTCGGGTCATGATCTCTCGGTTCGTGAGTTTGAGCCCCGTGTCGGGCTCCGTGCTGACAGCTTGGAGCCTAGAGCCTGCTTCGGATTCTGTGTCTCCCTCTCTCTCTAACCTTCCCCTGCTTGCGCTCACTCTCTCAATAATAAATAATAAACATTAAAGAAAAAAGCATCAAGTCGATAGCAGCTAGAAACACGACTGATACACAGGGTCCTGTGTGAGCCCATATTTGAGTGTTGCTAACTCAGAAACAGGTGATGACATGGCATTCGGGCTCTGCAGCAGCCAGTGTGCTCCTTTCCAGCCGATGTGGACCCAGACAGGCAGGGACACGTGTTACCCCTTACATCATTTAACTCCGTAATTAGTTTGTTATCTGTTTAATATCTGTGTTCTCAGACTATAAGCCTCCTGAGCCCAGAGACCAGGTCTGTCCCGGGCACTGCAGTGCCTAGGACATCCTAGATGCCTCATTACATTGGCAAACACTAAATTAGAGCGTATTACGTGTCGGGTGGTATTCTAAGCGTGTTGGGTACATTCATTCTTGGTAAGGGCAGAGCCAGGACTTGAACCCTGGCTGTCCTAGTTCGTGCCCGTCACCACGGAGCTGCCTGACCGTTTGGGGTTTGAGTGTGTGGAGGATGAGCGACGAAGGAAGCACAGGTGGGTGGCGTGAGTGGCCTGGTGCAGGAAGGGCCGCGTTTGCGTGTGTCTGTCTGCACTGTGGTGGGTGCATTCGAGGAGCACAGCAGAGTGGTGAGGGAGCACGGAGGCGGGGGCGGGGGAGCCTGAGAGCAGGGGGGTGTAAGTGACTAGGAAGGGGGTCTTTCTGGGCAGAAGAGGGAGAGGTTGCTGTGAGTTTCCCTGCAGAACTGGACTCCGGAGGCGGGAGGGGCTCCCCAGGTCTGGAACCGGTGGGGCAGAGGTGCCCCGAGGGCGGTGGGTCTGGCATTCTTGAGCCACGTGCACCCACCTCCGGCGTCCCGTCTGTAGGGCTTCCGCACTATTCCTTTGACCCACGCACCCTCTGTATTAACAAAGAACCAAGTGTCCGAAAGCCAGATGTCTGCTGACGTCTGGGGACCCCGAAAGCGTGCTGAAGGTTTGTGACCCTGTCCCCACTTGTCTGAACACACCTCCCTCCAGAGGCCCAGCTTGGCCACCTCCTGGCTGTGTGGCCTGGGGCCAGCCGTGGGGAGACAGAATAACGGCCACCGAAGATGTCCACGTCCTAATCCCCAGAGCCTGTGAATAAGTGACCTTACATGATAAAAGGGACTTCGCAGATGTGATTAAGTACAGCTGTTGGGATGGGAGAGGGTCGCGGGTTATCCTGGTGCGCACGACCCAATCCCAAGGATCCCATTAAGAGGGAGGCAGAAGGGACCGAGGAACGCAGAGCCTCCAGAGGGAACCAGCCCAACGTCACCTTGACTCTAGCCCAGTGAAACTGATTTCAGACTTGCAACCTCCAGAAGTGTAAGATGGTAAATATGTGCTGTTTTATGCCAGCGAGTTGGAGGTAATTTGTTGCAATGGCGACAGCAAGGTGATACACCAGGTCCCTGCTCTGAACCTCAGTCTTACCATCTGTAGAATGGTCGCGACCCCCATGTCCTGACGCTTCAGTTTCGGAGGGTCAGAAAGCAGGAGACCTTCTGGGCTGTGGCTGGAACTTTCTGTCACCATAAAGTAGGTTCCCGTGCATTGATGGGTGAATGGATGAAGAAAATGTGGTATTTACTTACAGTGGAATATTATTCAGCCTTAACAAAAAAGGAAATCCCACCCTTTGCGACAACACGGATGAACCCGGAGGACAGAGTGCTAAGTGAGAGAAACTAGACACAGAAGGACAGATCGTATACGATTCTGTTTATACGAGTGACTTACAATAGTCAAACTTAAGAAAATAATATACAATGGTCACATTTGTAGAAGCAGGGAGTGAAAAGGTGCTTGCCAGGGGCTGGGGGTGGCAGGAAATCGGGGAGGCAAGAGGAGTGTCTGAGAGATCCGGACGGCACGGTGCCTGTGGTTAACAGTGTATGGTACACTTAAACATTCGCCAAGAGGGTAGATCTGACGTTGAGGGTTCTTTTGTTTTTTTAATTTTTTTTTTAACATTTATTTATTGTTGAGAGACAGAGAGCAAGCACAGGGGAGGGTCAGAGAGAGGGAAACACAGAATTCGAAGCAGGCTCCAGGCTCCGAGCTGTCAGCACAGAGCCTGACGCGGGGCTCGAACCCACAAACCAAGAGATCATGACTCGAGCCGAAGTCAGATGCTTAACCGACTGAGCCACCCAGGCGCCCCTGCAGGGTTTTTTTTTTTTTTTTTAAGTCTGTTTATTTATTTTAGAGAGACAGAGTGTGAGCAGGGGAGGGGCAGAGAGAGAGGGAGACACAGACTCCGAAGCAGGCTCCAGGCTCTGAGCTGTCAGCACAGAGCCTGACGCAGGGCTCGAACCCATGAACTGTGAGATCATGACCTGAGCCGAAGTCAGACGCTTAATCGACTGAGCCATCCAGGCGCCCCAAACTTTTAACTTTTTTAAATGTTTTATTTATTTTTGAGAGAGAGAGAGTGTGTGAGCAGGGGAGGGGCAGAGAGAGAGGGAGACACAGAATCCGAAGCAGGCTCCAGGCTCCGAGCTGTCAGCACAGAGCCCGATGCGGGGCTCGAACCCACGAACTGTGAGATCATGACCTGAGCCGAAGTCGGATGCTGAACCGACTGAGCCACGCAGGCGCCCCTTTTAATAAATTTTTATTTATTTATTTTGAGAATGAGAGAGAGAGAGAGAGAGAGTGCCAAGCAAGCTCCGTGCTGTCAGCGTAGAGCCCGACACAGGGCTCTAACTCACTAACCTTGAGATCATGACCTGAGCTGAGATCAAGAGTTGGACGCCGAACCGACCGAGCCACTCAGGCGCCCCCCGCCTTTGAGGGTTCTTATCACAAAATAACAATACTAATAATTAAGAGGGTGAAAGTTACGGAGGTGCTGGGTGTGTTTACGGTTAGATTGTGGTGCTGGTTTGCGGAGTGTATATTTATCTCTGAATTCATCAAGTTGTATCCATTGATTACATGTGGCTTTTAGTTTGTCTGTCTCAGTAAAGTGGTTTAGAGAGAGAGAGAGAGAGAGAGAGAGAGAAAGCAGGTTTGCAGGCCTCACTGTCATGTTTCCAAATGTCCTGCTGTGAGGTCTCTCCTGGAGGGGAGAAAACCTTATCCCCAGGAATGCTAACCAAACGCTCAGCGATCCCACCGATCCCGCCGCAGGACTGATTAAAAGAAGCCTTCCTAGCAGCAAAACTGCAAGTCATTAGCTGGCAGCTTTTTCATGTGTGACCGTTGGGTGGCCCGGTTCAGAGCACTCTGCAGCATGGCGGTGGATTTGGTTTTGTTTTGATCCCACGGTGAAAGCCACCAACAAATCCAAGTGCATTAGCCGGGGCCCCGCTGCGGTGGCCAAGCTCCTGGGAGCAGGAGAGGTGCGGAGCCCCCACCCCCACTCGCTCCCTGTGGCCCCTCGGGACCCTCCTGGTGGTGGGCTGTGGGGGGGGGGGGGGCGGGTGTTCCTGGGAGGAAAGCCCTTTAATCAGCGGGGCTGCAGGGGAAATGGCTCTTCGGAAACAAACCAAGAACTTGATGTTAAGTCAGAGTTGTGATGCCCGTCTGGTGATTTTGCGCCTTTCTTGTGGCCAGACGGCGGGGCCTGGAGGCCCTGGGGGAAGCAGCCGGATGAGAGCAGCGGAAAGGTGAGGGGGAAGGTGGGGGAGAAGGTCTGACCAGAGGGACATTTGCCTTCGATCAATGGCAGTTGAGAACAAAGCCGGGCGAGGAATTGCATTCTACCCACCGACCTCCGGGGGCAGCTCTTGCTTCTCTGGCCGCTGCAATCTTCGGCCAGTGCACATCGGGGCTGCTGGAGAAAACCTTCTGGAACTTAGCTGTGTTCACATCGTGTCTTGCTTTAAAAACTGCTCTGATGGCGCCCCTGGCTGCAGGCCAAGGCTGAACTGCCCCCCACCCCCACCCCAGGGCCATCCAGCCCCACAGAACTGCTCTGCCAGCTTGTAGGTCTCTGCAGACACCAGAGAATGTTCCAGAAGACGTTCCAGATGAACATTCATTCCTCAGCCCTGACTGGAGTCACACTGATGCTGGATGCTGGGGGTACGCAGAGTTGAGCGTGATCTGGTCTTTTCTATCCCTGTCCTCCGCCGGCATTGGGGGTCTGGAGGAAGTCAGATTTTGTGTGTCCTGGGAGGGACCCGCGAGGCCTGGACCGACGGCGCACAGGAGCGAGAAGGGAGGCGGTGCCACGATAGCGCTAGGGGACGGCGTGAAGCCACGTGGCAGGCCAGGGCGTCGAAGGTGCCGTCTGGGGAAGAGCCTCAGGAAGAAAGACGTTTTGGTGTGTGATGCTGAGCCTGCATTTTGAGCCTGGGGACTGAGTGGTGCTGGGACGTCGTGGTGAAGACGGACGACCGGGGCCTTCTGTGTGGAAGCCTGGAGCGGACGAGCTCCCTCAGGGAGGGCACAGAGCCTCAAGGGACCTGGGGACCTCAACATCTAGATGAGGCTCAGAGAGGGAGGAGGCTGGAGCTCAGCGTATAAGAGCCAGGGGTTGGGATGTGTTCTGTCACCAAAAGCCGGGGATGAGGAGGGCAGAGAAGAGGCCCTGGGCCAGCCAGTGGGGATGTAGCTGGTAGTGCGGAGGGGACAGGAGGCCAGCAGGCCGAGGGACAAGTCTGGGCGAAGGATGCTGAGCCTGGGAGTGTGGCCTCCTCTTTTGAGTACTGTGGCCCCAAAGACGAGGAGAGACCAGGTCTGTAATATCCCCGGGCACGGGGATCAGGATTTGACACAAGAGCCTGGAACGTGCGGATCTTGGGAGAAAGATCCAGCGCAGAATAGACACAAAAGCATGGGAAACATGGGGGTTGGGAGGTGGGCCTCCTGATCCCAGGTGAGTTGAGGGGTGGAGAGGGGCCCTGCTTTCCCGAGCCGGGGAGTGGGAAGCTTGGGGGGCCGGGGAGGAATGGGTACGGTCCCCCACCTGTGGGCTCAGGGCTCCGGCGGATCTGATCAGGAGGTGGTGCAGGGGAGGCGGGCGGGTGTTCCAGGCTGTGTGGATGGCGGATGGCCCCTTGGCAGCCCCAGCCTGGGCTGTTGCTGGGCAGACAGGCTGCAAGGCCAGGAGGCAGGGGAGCCCGGGTGAAGACGGACGGGAGCCTGTGGATGGGAGGGGATGGCGGGGGCTGGGGTGAGGCACTGGGGGTCCGAGTTCTGTGTGGTGGGCGGGATTGGCTCTCCCAGCAGAGCCAGGCACCTCGTCCTCAGGTGAGCACCCAGGCCCTTGCCCGGTCTGGTCATCTGCCTCCTATCTCTGTGCTTCAGTTTTTAAAATTTATTTATTTTTGAGAGAGAAAGAGAGAGAGGGAGTGTGTGTGAGCAGGAGGGGGCGGGGCAGAGAGAGGATCCAAAGCAGGCTCTGCACTGAGGGCAGAGAGCCCGATGCGGAGCTCGGCTTCCCTTCCATTGACCACGTCAGGTCTGGTGCTGAACAAATGTCAGTTGGCCACATGGCTTAGAATTGCCCTATTCTGTTTCGTTTCGTTTTGTTTTTTAACTCTTTTTTTTCAAAGCGTAACTTAAATCCAATAAAGTGCGGTTGGTAGGGCTGTAGGGCAAAATACAATCTCCAAGCCTACGGCTGGATGCGTTTCTACACGTGTCCACACTCAGGTGACCCGATCACGTGTCCGATCCAGAGAGAGAGCCTTCCCAGCACCTCGAGGCTTCTGTGTGCCCCTGCCCAGGCAGCACCCCCAGGTGTGACCACTGTTCTGATTTCTTTAAAAATTTCAAAAAATTATTCATTTATTTTGAGAAAGACAGAGTGCAAGCAGGGGAGGGGCAGAGAGAGAGAGAGAGAGAGAGAGAGAGAGAGAGAGAGAGAGAATCCAAAGTAGGCTCCTGGCAGTGTACAGAGCCTGACTTAGGGCTCGAACTCATGAAACCACAGGACCATGACCTGAGCCTAAGTCAGATGCTCGAACTGAGCCACCCAGGCTCCCCAAAGGCTGCCATTTTCAAACAAAGAGGTTGAGGCCCAGAGATTGGGGGCCGCCCAAGGTCACCCAGGGAGTCACAGGCTGAGCCAGCATGAGACCCCCCGTTTCCTGACTCACGGGATGGTGATTTGTCCCCAGAGAGGGCAGAAATACAGACTCCAGAGCTTCCTCAACACTGGTGCCCCTTAGTGGGTTCAGGGCGGCCAGTTCCACACGTCGCTTGGTGCTTGACTGTCCACGGCCCTGTGGCCGGCGGGTCTCAGACGCCTGAGCGGTCCGAGCTCTCGCTTCCTGACCCCCAACACAGAGACGTTGGTGGAAGCAGCAGCCTTTTTTTGGTGCACCAACTGTGAGCCAGAGCCGGCTTGAGGGCTTCTGGGCTTCCCGACTCTCCCATCCCTGGCCTCCCGGTCAGTGCCTTGGGAGTGGATTTCCACTTCTCTCCCGAACGTTTGTCACTCTGTAGAGTTCTCTGAGGGACTCCTCAGGGGAGGGGTGTGGGCGCTGCTGAGCACGGGCCTTCGTCGTGAGACCGTAGCTGGTTGGCACACTGGTTAAATCGGTGGCCTGGCTGGGGCGGATGTGGGAGGCCGGGCCGATTCAGCTCCCGGGGAAGGCGGGCCAGGGCTACTCACCCAGGGGGGTGTGGGAAGGGCTCTAAAGGAGCATCGGGGATCGGCATCTTCTAGATTAGAGACGCCAGTATGTGTGTGAGGCTAACAGAATACAGTGGACATCCAGATGCGTCATCCATCCGATGTCTAATTACGATCCTGGGAGGTATATCAATGAGTGTGAATAAAACTAGCTGCCAGTCCCTGAGAGCTGGTCCAGTGTCCTCCCGCCCCGTTCCAGGGCCCCTACAGAGGACTTCATCATCTGACGTCCACAATTCTTCGTAGTGTTGTTATTATCTTGATTTTGCATACCGGGAACTTGGTATCAGACGCCTCGGTTTATATCACTTTTACAGGTGAGGGGAGTGGACAGAGGAGGGAGAGGAGGGTCCCCTGGTACCCATCTGATCCCTGATCGCTGCACCCTGGCTGCTGAGGGTGTCCTCCCGGTGACGGCCCGGTCACGGGACCGCCAGGAAAAGGGTGGGCCCCTCCCGGTGCATCTGGCCAGAGCCGAGATTCTTTCTCAAACACATCTGCTTGTTGCAATTTGCAGCTTCTCTCCCCTCGTGCGTATTCAATACAGTCTCTAAATGTGGGCGAAGCAAATGTTTGTATTAAGGAATCCTGTTTTTAATGGGCCTTCATTCTGATTTCAAACAAAGATGCTTTCCCACGGGAAATGATCCACTGGTAAGGTATGTTAGAATTCGAGGGGCTCCTGGGTGGCTCAGTCAGTGGAGCGTTTGACTTCGGCTCAGGTCATGATTTCGTGGTTCTTGAGTTCGAGCCCTGTGTTGGGCTCTTTGCTGACGGCTCAGAGCCTGGAGCCTGCTTGGGAGTCTGTGTCTCCCTCTGTCTCTGCCCCTCCCCCACGTGCACGCTCTCTATTTCTCTCAAAGTAAATGAACATTAAACAACAAATTAAAAAAAAAAGAATTGGAACGTGAGGATCCTAAACTTGTTTCTTCCAGTATACAAGTCATGTGCGTTTAATCCTCCCACCGAACTCATTCATTCACAATCATTTTCCTTTGTCACCCACCTGATGCCAGAGGCTGCCACGGAGACACAAGTTGAATGGATTTCTGCCGTCAGGGACAGCAGAAAGAGACAGGAAGAGATGGTGTACCCCCTAGGGGACACAGTAGCTGGGAGCAGGTGGGCAGAGTTGGGGGCACCAAGAGGAGGGGGTCCAGCCTGTCCAAAGGGACAGCGAAGGTTTGGGAGAGGAGGGGTCAGGTGGGGAGGAGGGGGCTTTCCTAAAAGACACTGCTGTGGGCTGAGGGCCCAGGCACAGCTCAGCCTGGGGAGGGGGAGGCAGTGGGCCAGAGAGCGGCCACCGGAGGGCCAGACAAGGCTCAGTGATGGAGAGTGGCAGGAGTGGGACCTCAGTCCACACCACTGCTGCCCCTTCTTTCTTCATTTTCACGTGCGGCCAACACATGGTCACTGATGGGCGCCCCATGCTACACTCGGCCAGGGGCGGGGGTGACAAGAGCTCGGGGTACCCGCCCTCTGGAGGCGGGCAAGGTAGACCGGGCTGGTAGACCGCAGCCCGCACCTGTCCACGACGCGCCCCACCCAGGTGGCTTTGTTTCGCCGGAAATTCTCGGTAAGCCCCTGGCTTGGGGACGATTTGGCAGGTGTCTGCAGAGCTCCCCTCCTGGAGAGCGCGTGGGCACCTCCAGCCCCCCGAGGAGCCCCCCTAGATGGCTGGTGGACACCAGGAAGCCACTCACTCTGCCAGTCTGGTTTTCCAACTGTTTGACTCCCAGGCGAGAGGCAGCGTCACTCTCTCTGGGCCTTCTGCCAAGGTGAGCGCGATGGCCTCTACCAGCCCCCCGGCTTCACTCCGCGCCCCCCGCCGGCCCCAGCTCCAGGAGCGGGTGGAGGCCCAGAGAGGGATGGGGCCAGTCCGCGGTCACACGGTGAACCCAGGGCTCCGGAAGCTCTTGTGGAGAAGGCCCCTGCAACCCACTGGCTCATCTCAGATGGAGAGTGTAGGGTCCTGTGGTGTCTAACCCGTGTTAGTTTCCCTGGTACCTGCTGGGGGTGGTTCACTGAGCCGCCAGCCGCGTGTGCTTGTAGCAAGACGCCTCCAAGAGGTCGGGAGGAAAGGGAGGCTTGAGAAGCCCGAAGAAGAGGCAAACTCCATAAAGAGCAGGATTTAATTCGGAATGCCGTGTTCATTCCCCACTGGCATCTGAGTTGCTTCAAGCCCTTTGCAGGGGGATTGAGGGGTTCCTTGGAGACTCAAAGCCAGCCGCGGGCTGCGGAGGGGGGGGCACCCAGCTGGGCCCGGCGTTCGGACTCGGAGCCCCGCTCTTTTGGAAACGGACGCAGGCCTAGAAGGTGTTCTCGCAAGAGACTCGCGGGGTCGTAGTTGTGTGTGATCTTCGGGATATCAAATGCCAAATTCCATCCTCGTTCCCTCTTGGCACTCACATTCTTCAGATTCTTATCAGTTTTTCTTTTCCCCCCTCAAGTGAACACTGGGAACCAGTCTCCCTGCTGATTGTGGGAGGGTGGGAGAAAATTAAAAGCAGGAGTCCTGGCGTCCGTCCCGACCCTGCCACCAGCTTGCTGCCCGCCCCCGCCTTGGGTCCTTCGCTTCTCGGGGCCTCGTTGGCTCACCTGTAAAGAGGGGGCTGGAACAAGGTCGTCTTCGCGGGACCCCTCGCAGTGCAAAGCTTTCGTAATTCCCCTTCCAAGTCCACCGCGAGATGCTTTGGAGAAGATATTCCTGAACGAATGCTGTCCGCTTCCCAGAGCGGGAGCCCCTTGTAGTGCACCAGCAGCCATGGGAGCTCAGGAGCGGTGGCCTTTCCGTGGGCGCGTCCCTTCCCCGGACAGCGCTGCAGTGACACTCTCAGAGACGGGGCCGGGGGATGTTCCGGTGAGTCTGCACCTCCGTGCCGGCAGTCCCCTCGATGGCCTTTGGCTGTGCATAACCGCAGTCACAAACCCCGAGAGTAAACCACTCATGTTCCTTTACAAGTGACAAAATGCTTCGCACTCATATTTATTTTCCTTGCTCTCGGGCTGCATGTCTTTTCCCCCATTTTATAGATGAGCCAGCTGAGGCTCAGGCATGGTAAAGCCCGTTCAGCCAGGCAGAGCAGGACTGGCCCTGGCGGCTGGCTCTCTTGACCCACCCACGTCCCGGGCACTTTTCACCATCCCGGGTTCGCGAGGGCCCATGGCGGTCACGCAGCTGGTCTCGGGCCTCGCGTGAGGCAGGGGCTCTGTGAACCTTTATGGGAACAGTGAGCGAAGCCACCTTGGCCCACACCGTCCAGGGCCGGCACCGCGGCTGGCAGTCAGCAGCGGGGGTCACGAGGCACGTGCTACGCTGAAGTTTACGGAAACAAAACGTTTACGCCCGGAGAAGCCTAAAACCCTGAACCAAGGCGCTGGCCGTCTGAACAGTAGCCTGAAGAAGTGCAGCCCATGTGTCTGTAGTCGTTCCTACAGGTGTTACTGCTCTTGAGACGTCCTGGCAGCCCTTGGAAAGCGGGCTCCCGTTTTACAGATGAGGAAACTGAGGCTCTGAGGTTGAGACTTGCCCAAAGCCGTGAGGTCAGGAAATGGTGCAAGTAGGACACAAGTTAGGCCTCCTGGCTTCACATATTTATGCCTTGACGGCAGGTTGTTTTGTCTGGGATGCTTTTAAAAAATGCGCGTCATAGAGGGGCGCCTGGGTGGCTGAGTCGGCTGAGCGTCCGACTTCGGCTCAGGTCGTGATCCCGCGGTTTGTGAGTTCGAGCCCAGCATCAGGCTCGGTGCTGACGGCTCGGAGACCGGAGCCTGCTTCGGATTCTGTGTCTCCCTCTCCCTCTGCCCTCGCCCGCTCGTGCTCCGTCTCTCTTTCTCTCAAAACTAAATAAACATAAAAAAAAAAAATGTGAGCCATAAAACCCTACTGATGTGGGCTTAACAAAGTCGTTTAAGGTTTCACATATTAAGAAATGGGTGGCTCAAGGGTTGGTTAATTCAGCCGCATCAAATGCTCAAGGACCCTGCTTTTTGCTCTGCTTTCCTTAGGCTCTCTTCCCTTGTGGCTCTAAAATGGCTGCCACAGCTCCAGGCATCACATCGTCATGCAACTGTATACAGAAATAGGGAGGAGCTTCTCTTCCTGAGTCCTCCCTCCCCCATAGACGATGATATTTTCCAGAAGCCCCTCAGCTGACTTCCTCTTACTTGTCACTGACCAGAAATGAATGAACATGTCCACACCTCAACAAGTGAGAGTATGGTTTTACTCACCTTTCTTGAACTTACTGATGCCCAGAGTCTGAAGAGAACCGGGGTCTGTTAGCAAAGAAGGAGGAGATGATTGTTGGGGACACACGTGTCATATAGGAGAGGTCAGTTAGGCACCTGTCTCCATCACTGTCTATTGTAAAGGACAGTGTCCCCCAGAGTGCCGGCTGCAGGGGGCCCTAGGCTCCCTGTTCTGTGCCCTGTGGGTCCCCCACACCTGACTGGACTGGGGTGGGTATCCGACCAAGGCAGGTGGGCCCCAGCACGCGTGGCCAGAGGAGCTTGGCCAACCAGAGTCTCTGTCTCAGGAAATGGAACTGGGAGAGAATGAGGCTGTTCCTTCAGTGCTGCTCAAAATGTGGTCTGCGAGGAAAGAAGTGCCCATCGGCACGTTAACCGGGTCCATCGCTAGGTGTGTATTTTTCTTTCGGGGGAAGCTATTCAGCCTGCCTGGTTTCTGTAACACAGGCATGGTGAGAGCTCTTACCTAGTGTTTTTTTTTTTTGTTTTTTAATGTTTATTTTTGAAAGAAAGAGAACGTGAGCAGGGGAGGGGCAGTGAGAGAGGGAGACACAGAATCCAAAGCAGGCTCCAGGCTCCGAGCTGTCAGCACAGAGCCTGACGTGGGGCTCGAACTCACGAACGGTGAGATCACGACCTGAGCTGAAGTCGGACGCTTAACCGACTGAGCCACCCAGGAGCCCCCTCCTGTTTTCGCTTCCAACCTCTGTCGAGTGGATAGGGTCACTTTCCTTATGCAGCGTCACCGGAAAGCCTGTTACAAGGGCATGTTCCTGGGCTCGTCTCCACGGGACCCGAGTCAGCAGACTGTTTTGAGAAATGGTCCATTTGAGAAGGCCTGCCGAGGAGGACACACTGCTGGGTCCTGTCCTGATCTTGGACACACAGAAAGCTCTGGCTTCTGTAGAGGTCACTCTTGGGCCAAATGCCTCATGGTCCCAGGTGGACGCTGAAGACAGTCGGTCGGTCCAGAACAATGTGTGGCGCCTGACTGCACAAAAGTCCTAGTGAGTTCCATTTCTGGTGGTGGGATCTGTGTCGCCAGAGTGTTTCTCAGCAGGTGGCCTCCCGAACTGCGTGTGGGAATGCCGATCCCACGGAAGACATTTAGCACCAAACTCTGGCAGCTTGTTGCCTCTGGCACTCCTGTTGATGGGAGTCATCGTGGGCCACTATCGCGATGCTCCAAACCGTGCCGTCTGTTTGGCCAAATCGTATACTCCCTCCGCTGCCCGCGTGCGAATGGGAAATTCGATCCGTAAGTGGCTGATGCACCACGTGGGGTTCGTTCCAGCCTTGTCTCAGGTCGGGGAGGCCTCAGGAATTCCTCACTGTGGAATGTGCTAGAGAATGAATACAGACGGTGATGAGGCGGCACAGCTGTGCTCCCTGTCGCCCACGGACCCGAATTTGAACCCACACGCCTCGTTCTCCCGTCCGGCCTCAGTGCTGGACCCCAGACTCCATGTCATTGCTCTCCTGGTTTACAGAAAGACTAGGTCCGTGGGGCTTGCGGGTCAGTATCCTTTCCTTCCGAAGGTTGGTGACCTTAAAATGACTTAAATTCTCCCCTGGTATTGCCTCAAAACGGACAGCTCCAATAAAAACTATCGGGGGACACGGGCAGACCTGTCTGCTTATGCAGATGCTCCTGAGTTCCTACTGGCACTCAGTTCTCCGGGGCGCCTGGGTGGCTCAGTCAGTTAAGCGTCTGACTTCGGCTCAGGTCATGATCTTGAGGTTCGTGGGTTCGAGCCCCGAGTCAGGCTCTGCACTGACAGCGTGGAGTCTGTTTGGGATTCTCTCTCTGTGCCCCTCCCCAACTCATGCTGTCTCTGTCTGTCTCAAAATGCATAAACAAGACCGTCACCCCGGACAGTGGCGCATGTGGTTGAGAGAGGGAGAGAAGCATTAGCCACAGAGACACTCACCTTATTGGGAGAGACTTGGCCGCAGTCTACGGTTGGCAGGTTTGGACCCAGTTTGTCCGAAGGGAGGACCGAAAGTGGAGAGACCGTCTCAAGGGGAGAGGCATGGGCTTCAGCTGTGAGCACCTTCACGGACTCTGTCCATTTCTCCGGATTGGCCCAGCCTCTGGCCTCTGTCCCTTTCTACTGCCATCAGAGGTTTCTCCTTGAATCCCACCAAGTGGGTTCCCCTCTGGTTAAAAAACCTTCGGTGTTGGGGCACCTGGGTGGTTCTGTTGGTTAAGCATCTGACTTTGGCTCAGGTCATGACCTCACGGTTCGTGAGTTCGAGTCCCACATCGTGTGAGCCCCGCTTCTCTCTCTTTCTCTCCCTCTCTCTCTGCCCCTGGTGGGCTTCTCTCTCTCTCACTCAGTTGCACCCTCTCTCTTTCTCAAAAAGACCCAAAAAACAAAAAACCCTGTGGTTTCGCCTCCTCTTTTCCAATAGGGTGAGTCTCATGTATCTTTACCCTCTCCCCACCGAGTGGGTGTCCTGCCTCTGCCCGCCCCTCCCGGGCGCCCTCTATCACCATCGTGGAGACTCTCCCAGGAGCAGAGAGAGAGAGAGAGAGAGAGAGAGAGAGCAGAGGAGGGGCAGAGAGAGAGAGGGAGACACAGAATCCAAAGCAGGCTCCAGGCTCTGAGCTGTCAGCACAGAGCCCAACGCAGGGCTTGAACCCATGAACCTCGAGATCATGAAGTCGCTCGCTCAACCGACTGAGCCACCCAGGTGCCCCTGAGCCTTTGAACTCATGAACGAACCAGGCCCTGGATGGGGGCCGTCCCAGGGGGAGCTGGATCTTGGGCGAGGGCAGCTCTGGGCAGCTGAGGCAGGCTTGGGAGGGTCCGACCGCTGATAGCCCTTGGCTGAGGGGGATCTGGTGGCTCAGCCCCGGGTCCACCGCACATGGGCTGGTGCACAGGGGGGCAGGGCGTTCTCGACGTTCTTCTGCATTAAGACAGCCTGGGATTGCCCTTGCCTTTCGGAGGCTGTAGCACACCGCTGACTCACGCTGAACGTACTGTTGGCGAGACCCTCCGTGCCCCATCTGGGACTCGTCCGCTGGGTTTTGGGGCCTCAGTGCCGGACTCCACGTTCGCCCGGTCATGTTTCATCTTGTTAGATTTGGCTCCTTGCTCCAGGCTGGGGAGATCGAGCTTGGATCTCTCTTCCCTCCCAGGCCCCAGGCCCCTGTGTCGGCCAGCTCCCGGTCTTTTGCAGTTTCCTTCAGCAGCCCGCCGCCTCGAGCCCCGTCTGTTTGCACAGCCTGCTCCAGGCAGCGTGGCCCCGAGGGGAGAGACGGATGTCGGCCAGGACCCAGGTGCTCTTTGAGTCGGTCTGGCAGGCTGGACTTGAATCTTGGTTGCCTGTTGGCTTGTTGGGTGGCCTCGGATGCAAACCCACTCCCCCTGCCCCGTTTCCTTATCTGTAAAAGTGGAGTCTCTAGCTGTCCGTCCTGCCCAGGGCTGAGTGAGAAAGAATGGGAGGTCTGACCCACATCGGGGGCTGCAGTGAGGAGGGGGCAGGGACCCAGGCGGCTCGAGGCCCACCCTACAAGCCCTGCTGTGGCCTGAACTGCCCGCAAGCATTGTCCCGGTGGTCTCACACGTGCCCCTCCACCTTCCCGGTTTGGGTGTGGGCTCCTGGAGGGACTTGGCTAATAAGCCCCTGCCGGGGGCTACTGAGTCCGCTCCCCAGCCGTCTGCTGATCTCAAGGGCAAGGTGGATGCAGCACGGAGTTGGGATTGAAGACCGAGCGCCAAGGCCTAAACTGACCACTTACTCAGCGTGTGACCTTGTGTCCGCTGGAGGCTCAGCCTCCTCCTCTGGTAAAGCGCTCCGACCTGACACTGGATGCAAAGGCTGTGTGTTAGTTTCCGAGGACCGGGAGGTCAGTGCCCCCACGCGGGCAGCTTGAGCAACAGACATGAATTTCCTCCCGGGGCTGGACGCCGGAAGTCCAAGACGGAGGTGTTGACAAGGGTGGTTTCCCCGGAGGCCCCTCTGCTTGGCTTGCGGATGACTGCCGTCTCCCTGGATCTTTGCGCCGTCTTCCCTCTGTTTGTGTTTGCATTCATATTGGCACATTTCCTCTTTTTAAAAGGACAACACTCATGCTGGGTTGGAACCCACCCAAATGACCCTAATGACTTCATCTAAGTCCCTCTTTAAAGACTCTATCTTGGGACACCTGAGTGGCTCCGTCGGTCAAGCATCTGATTCTTGATTTCAGCTCGGGTCATGATCTCACGGTTCAGGAGTTCGAGCCCTGCATCAGGATCACTGACAGCATGGAGCCTGCTTGGGATTCTCTCTCTTCCCCTTTCTTTCTGCCTCTCCTGCGCACAAGCTTTCCTCAAATAAATAAACTTAAAAAAAAAAAAAAAGACTCTATCTTCATATATCTTCAAACGCAGTCCCATCTTGAGTTACTGGGGGTTAGGATTTCGACATATGAATTTGCGGGGAGGGGACACAGCTCAGCCCATAACAGTACCTGGAACTGCTTTGCCAACCGCAAAACAGGTCTTGGGGTCCCAGGCTGGACTCTGGCCGCAGGAGAGGGTCTCTGCGCGGTCAGGAGCCAGATGGGCTGTCTGTGCCAGAGTTACTCTTTCTCTCCTGGAAGGGGGTGAGGACCTGGCTCCTCTGCCTGTATCTCTCTGGGGACCGGCCAGGGCCCCATGGGCTCTGCTTCAAGGGCGTGGCCAGAGTCATCCAGACTGCCCGTCCATCGGGCCGTTGCCTTCAGGCTGCCAACCTCCACTCTCATAGAGCTCCTTGTACCCAACTGGCAGGCAGAGCCCCTGGAACTGGCCTCTGGAGGTTGGGCAGGGTGTGGCCAGGTGATTCGAATGATCAGGGCCAAGTGGAGGGGGGCCTGGAACTCAATACCCTTAACCTTGAGATGGGCGGTCGCAGGCATGGGGGCAGACCTTGCGGGGCTCAGGGCCTAGAGCCTGAGAAGCGGTTTTTGGTAAGTGAGTGAATGTGGATGAGAGAAGGTCCTGCTGGGACATAGGGCCTGGGGTCAGATCGGCACACCTTTACGAGGCCTGCCCTGAGCCCACTGTCCTTGGGAGCCTATAGTTTTCTAATACGATTAGGGCTGAGACAGAGGCGTGCCCGGGACCCTGCGGAGTGTGAAGAGAGTTCTTTCCTGGCCAGGGCGTCCAGGAGGGGACAGAGCCTGAATAAAGACTGGTCGAGTGGCAGTTGGCCAAATAGAAGAAGAGGAGATGGTGTGCCAGGGGGGACAGCGTGCCAGTGTGGGTGGCAACATGGAGCGTGCTGGGAGGTGGGACCAGGAAGATGGGTGGGAGCTTTGGGGGATGAGGAGCTGAGAGAGGGTTTGGAGAGGGGAGGTGACTACGGGGACAGGACAGATTTGTGGTTTAGGGAGTGCCCTCTGGTGGCATGTAGAGGAGACTGCAGGGGACAGGGCTGGAGGCTGGGGGACCAGCAGGTACCCAGGCTGTCCAGGTGCAAGATCCAGACGGAGCAGGAGAGGGGTGTAGGAGGTGGGCTTGCCTGGCGTGCGGGCTAGTTAGCCATGGGAAGTGGGGGACGGAGAGAGTGGAGTCTGGGGCCACTGGCTGCTGGGGCTTCTGGGTAGAGGGGCCAGGAGTTTGGTGGTGTTCGTTTCCAAGATGCACTAAGTTGGGTCTGGATGGCGATGTGCTCAGTGCTGGACCATTGAAACGGTATGTCTTGAAGTGTCCCACGGGCTGTGATGATGCGTGACCACTGTCTAGACAAGTAGGGTCTATGTCAGGGTTCAAGGGGAATCACTGAGGTGACTCAACATGAGGGCGGAGCAGAGCACGGGACGAGGGAAAGGGGGCAGACTGGGTGATCCTCCCGGGAGGGGAGGACATGGTCAAAGCCCTGGGGCTTGGTTCAGGCTCAGAGCTTGGGGTCCTGCGGATGGAGGGAAAGTGTGGGTGAGATCAAGTTCCAAAGCAAAGCTCAGATGGGAGAACTGGGGGGCTCGGGGTTCAGTGCTTGGGGTGGGACCAGGGCTGTGGGGAGGAGGGGCTGCTGTGTTGCCACCTCCCTGGGTGGCAGGCAGCGTCGGAGACCAGTTGGTTAGTTGTATTCAGAGGTGGGCATGGCTGGGGGCGTCCTGAAGGCCCTCCGTTCCATTGTGCCCTGATTTCCTGAAGCCACTTAGCACTTGCTGTCCCAAAGGGCCCTAAATTAAGAGTTTTGGAGCTTGGCCAAGCCATGGAGCCAGACACTTAGCTCGGTGAAAACTGCCGTAGGAGCGGCCTCGGGGTCTCCTGGAGCAGGGCCAAGTCACTTGTTCCACTCTATCGGGGACTGAGCTTGTCTTGTAAGGAAAAGGAACCTGGAGGGGAGCCCTTCTGTCCCCAGGGCTGAGAATGAGTTTCCCCTCCTGGACCCTGCATGAGAACCCAGCTGGAGAGGGAGAGATGAGACGTCGAAGAGACATTTGCTGCCCAAAGATAATGTCAGTCCCTCCTGTCCTGGTGAGGGCCACTAAGGGCACCCTCGCTGCCCAGGCAGTTCAAGGACCAGCCCCACCGCTCCCCAATTCTGTGCTCTCAGGCCAGTCCTTCCAGGCGAGTCGTAAAAGGGACATATATGTCTCCTGCCAAGCCGGTCTCTGGGTGGAGTTAATTCTGTAGTACATACAGCTCTATTCAACCACCACCGTGCACCCTGTGCTCAGAGGGTGCCACCCAGACGTAGACTTAATGTTCAGGACATGGGGATCCTAAGACGGACCCCACACGGGAGCAGAGTGCCTGACACCAAGATTTCCTGCGATCGTAGTGCCTGGAGATGAACGGGGTTTTGAATTCCATCCGAAAAGGCCTGGATCCCTCTCTCCTTGTCTCTGCCTGCCTCCTTCGTTGTTTTTGGCCACGTTTTGATTTTGGGAAGCCATTTACAGCCCATTAAAAGATCAAATGTCTGGAGATGATGAATCGAGGCATTTGAAAATGTTTTGCAATTCACAGCTCATTTCCCGATAGAAAACCCCGACCCGGTGTGATTCAGAGATGGCTGGACGGCCTGTCTGTTCCAGGCGCCGGGGACGGATCTCGGGACGGAGCACTGTCCTTGGGTTGGTTCATCCCGAAGAGAATCATGCTGGGTGCCTGGGTGGCACTGATGCTCCTTGGTAGAGCTGGAGGAAGAGCCCAGACCGCTGACATCTCGCACGATTTCCAGAGCGAGCTGGCGGAAGGAGGAGTGGAGATTCGTACGGGGGAGGTGGGACCCTGCTGGTCCCCGGGGCTGGAAGGCTGGGTTCCCGTCCCAGCTCAGCATTAGGTTTGAGCTGTGGGCTGTGAGGTTTAACTGGCCACTACTTCTCCCATCTGCAAATTAGGAAGGTCAGTCCCCTGGGCTCTCATGAACACTTGGGGTTTCAGGAGCCAGCCAGTCAGCGAGACCCTGGGTTAGGTAGGACCACATGATCTTCCCATCACTAACCTCAGTCTGCTCGTGTGGCCCTCACCATAACCTTGAAAAGTGGAATTTTTTTTTTTAATTTTTTTTTTCAACGTTTATTTATTTTTGGGACAGAGAGAGACAGAGCATGAACGGGGGAGGGGCAGAGAGAGAGGGAGACACAGAATCGGAAGCAGGCTCCAGGCTCCGAGCCATCAGCCCAGAGCCTGACGCGGGGCTCGAACTCACGGACCGCAAGATCGTGACCTGGCTGAAGTCGGACGCCCAACCGACTGCGCCACCCAGGCGCCCCTGGAATTTTTTTTTAACTGAGGTTCAGAGAGGGGACGTCACTTGGCTCAAGTCACACAGCAAGTTGATGGCGGAACCATGTTTTGAACTAGGTCTCCAGGTGCCTTTGGGGAGAGGGATGGACTTTTGATTATTTCTGTGGTCTTTTTGACTGTGCAAATATTGGAATTTTCCTAGAAAATTGTCAAGATTTTGACTTTTTTCGATGCAAGGTCACACATAATATTTATGTATAATTTTAAATCTGTGGAATTCTTTTCTTGGTTTTGGGGTACCCAGGTACCCCCAAACCACTTTGTTTCTTCATGAATCTGGTGCTGCTGCTAAGATCTAATTTCAGCTTATTGTAGGTAATTGGTGTTACTTTCTTTTCTCTAGCGTTTGGTATTTTGTCTGCATCCTGAGATTTCTGATGTTTCATCACAATATGTCTGTCTGTGTTCATCTTGCTTAGCACCCAGTGGGCTCTTTCTGTCAAGAACTCATGTCTTTGTTGAACTCTCTTTTCTCTTTCTTCATGTGTGTATTCCCTTTGCTCTCTCCAGTCTCCCATTCCAGAGCTACTAACTGGCATAGGTTGGCACATAGTCTGTATTCTGGGTCTTTCCCCTTTTCTCCCGCATTTTCCATCTCCTTTTCCCCCTGCAGTATATCCTTGGAAAGTTCATGGCTTGGATTTCCGGCTCATCTGCTCTCTCTCTGGCTGTTTCCATGCTGGTTTTTCAGCCCATCTGTTGAGCTTTTGGTTTTTACCATCGTATATTTCATTTCCAAGCGATCTCATTTTTTTCCCATTTCGTAATATCTTTTACAAGTGCACAATCCTCTTATCTCTTTGAGGACATTAATTATGTTTTAAAAAATTGTCTTCATCTGTTTGCTTTATGAGTTGTCTTTTCCTGAAGTGCGATTTATTGTCTGTTGAGCTGATGCCTTTCTTTCACGGTGCTGGCCTTTTTTCTGGAATAATTTGAGAATCATGGTATTTGGGGGTTCCCACTGGTTTGTCTCTTTTACTGTTTATTGCTTTGTTGCCTCTTGGGGGGCTGGTAGTAGGTGCAGGGTAGAGAAGGAATGTGCAAGAATGCAGTTGTATAAACTCAAGAGGGTCGCGGTTTCTCCGGGGGGTCATCAGCTTTTGAGGGACCCACTTACAACCACACCTGTGTCCTGGCAGGTGAACCCAATGCCTGATTCTCGACATCAGCAGGGGTAGGGATCAGGTCCTACCCATCTGACTCCTTGTACTGTGGTCCTCTGATAGTCACCTCTGGGTCCCTCCTCTATTGGACTAGCCGCATCTGCTGCTCCTGAGTCCCTTTCCCTGTGTGTTTCTGGTTCCTCTTTCAACTTTGTTCTGCTGACTTTTAGTTCCTCAAAATTTCTGGCTGAGTTTTATTTTTATTTATTTATATTTTCTGCTTTATTCGAGTTATGATCGACAAATTTAAAAAAGCATATATTCCCCCCCCCATGCTTTAACCCCCCAAAGGTATACAACATGATGACTTAATATACATATACATTGTAAAATGATTACTACAGATGATTAACATTCATCACCTCACATAGTTACCATCGTTTGTTTTGGTTTGTGGTGCGAACACTTAAGATCTACTCTCCTAGCAAATTTCAAGTACCCTATTCAGTATAATTAACTATAATCACCATGTGCAGATTTAATCTGTACATTAGGTCCCGGAACTTACTCATCTTATAACTGCCAGTTTGTGTTCTTTGATAACATCTCCCCATCTCCCGTCTCCTCCCCCCCCTCCCCCAACTCCTGGCAACCCCTGTATTACTCTGGTTTTTCTAGTCTCTGGTGCATGTGGTTTTGGATTCCACATGCAAATGAGATCACACAGCATTTGTCTTTCTGTGTCTGGCTTCTTAGCATAACATCCTCCAGGTTCATCCACGTTATCACAAATGGTAGGATTTCCTTCCTTTTTTTTCAATCTTTTTTTTTTTAAAGCTTATTTATTTATTTTGAGAGAAAGAGAGAGCAAGCAGGGGAGGGGTAGAGAGAGAGGGGAAGAGAGAATCACGGGTAGGCTCTGCACTGTCAGCACAGAGCCCAATGGGGGCCTCGAACCCACGAACTGTGAGATCATGACCTGAGCGGAAACCAAGAGTCGGATGCTTCACCGACTGAGCCACCCAGGGACCCCTTCTTTTATGGCTGAATAACATTCTGTCGTGTGTGTGTGTGTGTGTGTGTGTGTTCTAAATTTTCTTTGTCCATTCATTCATGGATGGACACTTCGGTTTCCATCTTGGCTGTTGTGAATAATGCTGCAGTGAGCATGGAGTGCAGAGATCTCTTCCAGATACTGATGTTGTTTCCTTTGGATATGTACCCAGAAGTGCAATTCCTGGATCCTATGGTAGTTCCATTTTTAATTTCTTTCGAGAGCCTAACAAAGTGGCTGCACCAATGTACATCACCATCAACAGCACACCAGGGTTGCCTTTTCTCTGAACCTTCACCAGCACTTGTTACCTTACTTCCGTTCGATAATAGCCGTCCTAACGAGTGTGAGGTGACATCTCGTTTCGATTTGCGTTTTCTTGATGTTGAGTGATGTCGAGCGCCTTCTCATATACTTGGTGGCCGTCGGTATGTCTTTGGAAAAATTTCTCTTCAGGTCCTTCTGGCCATTAAACTCAGACTATTTGTTTTTTTGCTATTGAGTTTTTTGAGTTCCTTGTATGTTTTGGATATTGACCCCTTATAAGAGATACGGTCTACAAAAATCCCAAAGCTCCCGCAAAGGCGTTTTTGTCCATGGCTGGCTGCCAAATCATTGTTACTGAGTGGCGGGGGGGAAGGTGGCGGGTTGTGTGTGTGTGAATGGGGGATCTCCTATCCACCATCTTGCTGATGTCCCAACAGGGGCTTGTTTTTAGATTTCCAGTTTCTAGGATCTGGGGATGGAAGGGGGAGACGGGAGTATGTGCTTTTCTGCCATCTGGATCCAATCTCCATATTGTTTGCGTATGTCCCTTCCTCCCCACTGCCACGCCCCACCTCAGGCCTCTGTACCTCTTACACAGTGCACCAGAGGAAGTGCTCTAAACTCAGACCCGTGGGGCATCCCTCTGGCGAGTCCTTCAGTGGCTCCCCGCTGACTTCATGATAAGACCCACATCTAGCCTGGCAGGCACCGTGCCTTTCTCCTGGCTCCTCCCCTTCCTCCAACCTTTGGTCCACCTGTAATTGCATTTGCTGTGGGCTGACGGTTACCTTTCGGTACTCAGGTGGTTGGCCTTTCTTAAGACCGGGGTCCGGTGCCCTACTGTGTTCCCATAGCTCCCTGTGCGTGTCCTTTCATTGCACTTATGGCCCCAGGTTCCTGTGGATTTTAATCACTTCCTTTTCTTAAAGTTTTTAATGTTTATTTGAGAGAGAGAGAGAGAGAGAGACAGAACGTGAGCAGGGGAGGGGTAGCGAGAGAGGGAGACACAGAATCTGAGGCAGGCTCCAGGCTCCGAGCTGTCAGCACAGAGCCTGATGCGGGGCTCAAACCCAAGAACCGTGAGATCATGACCTGAGCCCAAGTCGGATGCTTAACGACTGAGCCACGCAGGCGCCTCTTAATCACTTCCTTCTTATTCTTCCTCACCAGAGTGGGATTTCTCTGTGGGCAGGGGTTGATTCCGAGCACTTGATGACAGGTATGATGCCAGGACTTGGTGGCCAAAGGGTATGGCTAGTCTCCCTTCCCCTTGGACCTGGTCCCAGGGTCTCAGTGGGCCCCTTATCCCCCAGCCTCGTGGAGGGGCCCCTCCTCGGCCATCACGGCCTTTTGACCCGCAGTCAGCCCCTCAGTAATAACGTCACGACTGTTGCTTTCCCCACAGGCACTGGTGCCATCACACGGTGACGCGGACGGTGTCCTGCCAGGTGCAGAATGGCTCCGAGACCGTGGTCCAGCGCGTGTACCAGAGCTGCCGGTGGCCGGGGCCCTGTGCCAACCTTGTGAGGTAAAGGCTGTGGGGCTGGCCACCTCTGCTCTTCCCTTCTGCTCCTTTGGATGAATCCGACCCCAGCACAAGCTGCTGGGGACGGGGGGTTGACGCTTGGAAACAAGAACTGAGCATGCATTTACGCAGCACCTTTTGTGGACAGACCATGGGGGGAGGGTATGTGCGGGCCAGATGAAAGAGACACGCTTCCTACCCCTTCATAATCCAGGGGGCATTTGATGAGCAGAAGAGCACCATAGACAGCGAGTGGGCGGAGGGGACAGGGGATGGAGAAGGGCCCGTGAGACCCCTCTCAGCCCCGCCCCTGATTGCCCCCACTCTTCTCAGCTGTGCCCGTCACGGCCCCGCCCCTCACGGCCCCGCCCCTCACGGCCCCGCCCCTCACGGCCCCGCCCCTCACGGCCCCACCTCTCTTACAGCCCCCACCCACAGCCCTCAGGCAGCTCTCAGATTCATAGGAAGAGATCTGAATTCCTGGGGCCACTTTCGAGGTCTCTGAGACCCCACCTCATCTGCCTCCTAGTCCTCTCCCCCTCCAGTCCCTTTTCTGGCTCCAGCTTCCTTTTCTCTCCACTCCACACCTGTCCGGCCGTGGGTTTCTGCCTCCAAGACCCTTTGCCCCTCTCTGCCTGGGACCACCCTTCTCAAATTCCAAATCCCTGCCCAAACGAACAAAAAACCAGAAACAGACTCATACATACAGAGGACAAACTAGTGGTTGCCAGAGTGGTTTGGGAAAAGTAAGTGCATGAGATTAAGAGTCACGGGGTGAAAAGCACAGCATCGGCGATATAGTCAGTAATATGGGAATAACTTGGTATGGTGACAGACGGTGAAGACACTTATCATAGCATTTTGTGATGTATATAATTGTCCATCCACGATGTTGTGCACCTGAAACTAGCTATATGTCAACTACACTTCAATTAAAAAAAAAAACACTTTTGGGGCACCTGGGTGACTCAGTCAGTTAGGCGTCCACCTTCGGCTCAGGTCATGATCGAAGGTTTGTGGGTTCGAACCCCACATCTGCCACACACTGCAGACCCTGCTTGGGATTCTCTCCCTCTCTCTCTCTGCCCCTCCGCCCTCGTTTGAAAATAAATAAACTTAAAAAAAAAAAAAAATTTCACGGCAACCCCCATTCGTGTCTGACCAAATATCTGGGTATTCTGGTCTAGCCAGAGTGACACAGATTAACCATCCCAGGGTCATCATAAATTGGGTGTGTTTTCATCACCAAGGATGGATGAGCCCAGGGGTCGGGGCCCTTGCCTGCACAGTGGTGCCCCCTACAGGGCTCAGCGTGCAGCCAATGCCCAGAATCAGCTTTGCAGCTGCTCTGCTGGGACCCGCGAATGTGGCAGCGATTCTGGTCCTGGGCCACACAGGCTGCAGAGCTCGCCGGGGAGAGGGTGGCTTGTTTGTTTTCTAGATTTTTCATTCTACCTTTCATTGTTATTGCTGTCATTGTTATTAGGAAGAACGTGATATATACTCACTGTCCAAAAAAAAAAAAAAATCCCAAATATTACAGAAATTGAGCATTGTTCCTCTCGAATTACACCTACATGATCCCATTATTAGTATTAACGGTACGTCTCCTCTGTGCCTCCTCTATAATGGACTCTGCTCCTCTTACACACATATATGCATTTTCTTAAACAAAGACCAGATGGTGTTCTTTTGTCCTGCGACTTGCTTCCCCCCAGAACGATATTTTGCAATCACTTTCCGTACAGCCACCTCCTTTTTAACGGCTGTTCAAAGCCCCTTCATTGCAGTGAAACATCATCATTGATGCCCCTTGTCCTCAACTAACGGATATTTAAATTGGTTTCCTCGTTTTAACTACTACAGACTGTACTTCAGTCAGCCATCATGATATATATTTAACACTTCTACATGTTTAAAAGATTTTTTTAAAGTTTATTTATTTATTTTGAGAGAGAAAGAGCATGAGTGGGGGAGGGGCAGAGAGAGAGAGAGAGAGAGAGAGAGAGAGAATCCCAAGCAGGCTCCTCACTGTCAACACAGAGCCCAACTTGGGGCTCGAGTTCACGAAACTGTGAGATTATGACCTGAGCCAAAATCGAGAGTCGGACACTTTTACACGTTTTTTTTTTTTTTTAATTTTTTAATGTTTATTTATTTTTGAGAGAGAGAGAGACAGACAGAGTGTGAGCAAGGGAGGGGCAGAGAGAGGGGGAGACACAGAATCCGAAGCAGACTCCAGGCTCTGAGCTGTCAGCACAGAGCCCGATGCGGGGCTTGAACTCACAAACCGTGAGATCATGACCTGAGCTGAAGTCGGACGCTTAACTGACTGAGCCACCCAGGCGCCCCTATTTTCATAATTTACAAATTTTTTCATAATGTTTTAACAGTAGAGGTTCTTAACTTGAGGTCCACATTATACACGAGTATGTTTGCAATTATTCCTTCTCTAAAGGGAATGGCTAACTAAGTGGAGACATCCATTTTATTTTATTTTTATTTTTTATTTTGGGGGGCAGAAGGGAGGAGGGAGGGGGAGAATCTTAAGCAGGCTCCACACTCAGCGTGGAGCTGGATGTGGGGCTCGATCCCATGATCCTGGGATCATGATCTGAGTCGAAATCAAGAGTCGGACGCTCAACCAGCTGAGCCACCCAGGCACCCAGATATGTCCATTTTAAATTTTAAGAGAAAGGTCTGCTTTTAACTGCTGTGCTGGAGGGATGGCCAGTGGATCCGTAAATGAAGAAAAAGATGCTGACCCCCCCTACCTTTTCAGCAGAAGGCACAGAGGCCCCCCCTGCCCTTTCCTTAACTCCCCTGGGCCCCCAGGAGCTGAATTCCTGGGTCTTCCCTGCCTTTGTCATCAGCAGGAAGCCTCAGATGACCAGGTCACCACCTCTGGATCTTAGGAGCATCTTCTGAGAGAAGGGTCTTTGGAGTCTGGTCTGTAAGTGACCCCAACAGGGTGGACTTTGGCTCTCAGCTCAGCGTGAGGAATGGGTGCCCCGCTCTTCCAATAGGGAGGCCGGCCCCTGAGAAGCAAGGCTACACCGCCTCAGTTCGAACGCCTGCATCTTGCTTTTTGTAGAGGGGAGCCAAGCTTGGGAACAGCTCTCTCCAAGAGATGGAATTTGGGACACTTGGGTGGTTCAGTCGGTTAGGTGTCCCACTTCGGCTCAGGTCACCATCTCGTGGTTCATGGGTTTGAACCCCACATCGGGCTCTGTGCTGACAGCTCAGAGCCTGGAGCCTGTTTCAAATTCTGTGTCTCCCTCTCTCTCTGCCCCTCCCCTGCTTGTGCTCTGTCTCTGTCTCCTAAAAATAAATAAACATTAAAAAGAATTAAAAAAGTGAGCCATCAGGATTCCTTAACTCAAAACCCTTGGAAGGACGGCTTTCTTCATGTCAAAATGATAAGTTGAGGCTTTTATACTTTGTAAAAAATACAATAAGGCATCTTTAAGAAAAGCCACATAAGCTAACTACTGAATCTCTGACCTCAACCGGACAAATTTCCCAAATGATCACTAATTTTCACAACTGCCCTTTGCTTTAGGACTTCAGCAATTATCTGGACACTTTTCAGAAGCATCAGGGTCTGGTCCTCAGTGTGGGTGTTTAACAGGCCTTCGGAGAGTTCTCTCCCTCTCCTTGGCGTTAGGAGCTGAGAACAGAATGTTCGGTCACATCAGACACACATTTGTCCTGCGCCTTCCCTTTGTTGAGTAAGACTTAATTCTCTTTCTTTAGAGGAATTCCGTATTTCTGCTCTCAAATTATCACTGCCACTGGAATTACTATTACTTGCTCAGGAATGAGGTGTTCCTCTCTCTCCAGTAACTCCTATCTGAGTTAGGATTGGGGTGCATCCCCTCAGTCTTTGGCCTTGGGCTGCCGGCTGGGCAGGGAGAGGAAGGACGGCCGGGTGTGGCGCTGTCACCAGCTCCCTGGCCACCTGGGGCACCGTGTGCGCTCCCATCCTGGTCCCGGGTTTGCTGGCTTCATATATAAGAGGCATTGTATTTGTAGTAGCTGCTCGCTGGTCTCTCCAGTGCCTCTGTCAGATCAAGGTACTGCCCTGCCCCAAACCTTCCAGAAGCTTCCATCTCTGTTATGGTAAAGTCTGTACCCCTCTCCACAGCTGATCAGCGTCTCGTGTGACATGGACCCTGTTCCCCTCCTGACCCCAGAGCCCTCCATGGGCTGCCCTGTTCCTTGGGCTCTGTCCACATGGACCACCCCGTCCTTCCTCAGGGCCTTCACATCTGCTCATATTTCTGCCCAGCCCGGTTTCAGCCCTGGAACAGCTGAATCTCCTGACCTGATTCAGTGGCTTTCCTCCCTGACACCTGTCACTTTCCAGCCCCTTATCCCACTTTATCTTAGCGCTGGTCACCGTGTGCAACAACACAGCGTCTGTTCTGTGCTCAAGATCAAAGGTGTCAGAACACTTTGAATTCCTGCACAGGGTGTGCGTGATGGTGAGAACTGTGAATAAGACAGTTTGTTGCGAAGGCAAGTCCTTGTCTTATAAACTGATCCCCAAACTCGCCACTGGGAGATTGAAGCTCAGAGAGCAGAGTGACTTGCCCAAGGCCCAAAGGATAGTCACAAAGGGACACCTGGGTGGCTCAGTCGGTTAAGCGTCTGACTTGGGCTCGGGTCGTGATCTCGCAGTTTGTGGGTTCGAGCCCCGTGTTGGGAGCTCGGACGGAGCCTGGAACCTGCTTTGGATTCTGTGTCTCCCTCTCTCTCTCTGCTCCTCCCCCAATCATTTGCTCTGTTTCTCTCTCTCCCAAAAATAAGTAAACAACAACAAATTAAAAAAAAAAAAAGAATAGTCACAAGGATCGAATTGGGTTTACAGGCCCCAGAAAGATGCTCCTAAGATTTTATGACCCAGCCCCTTTCCTCCACCAAATAAGTACTTGTTGACCTCCTCCTGCGTACAGGCCTTGGGGAGGCCTCAGGAGAGCGTGATGTGAGAACCCAGACCAGGCCCTGACTTGGGGAGCCCATGACCGAGTAGCGGTGGTGGTGGTGGGGGGGGGGCATTCGTCAAACCACAGCAGAAACAGGCACGCAGTCGCATCTGTCATCTCTGCTGTGTGGGAGCAAGGTGCCCTGAGAGTGGAGCCAGAGACGGGGTGGGGACCCCCAACCCTGGGCTTCCCTGAGCTGGGGTTTTCTGTGAGGGGATTTATCCAGGTGTGAAACAGCCCAGGATTGTGTCGCTCTGTCCCAGTGCAGTTATTAAGCCAATAGTCTTCTCGAGATCTTGGGCCCTGTGGACTTCACTCTCTGCCAGCTCCTGTGTGTTTGCCGTGTCGCTCTGCACGGTCACAGAAGGGCGGCCGCAGCTCCGGGCATCAACAACAGTCTCCCAAATAAAGGAGCCCGGGGATGTGGTGCACGGTTGCCTCCTATCAGAGGGCACTGTCTTTTCCAGGGCCCCCAGGAGGTTCCCCTGAGGTCTCACCGGTCAGGATTTGTCCTCTGAGCCTGGGCGTCCCTGACTCTAAAGTAGGGGCGGTAGAAGGCTTCCCCAGGGGGCTGTCGGGGGATGATGTGAGGCGGGCTTGTGAGAAGTGCCGTGGGCATGCAAGCCGGGGCTGGGCCATGGCTGAGCTCTGAAGCAGATCCCAGGCGTATCGCCCCGGGAGCAGCCCTTAGTGGACGGCCAACCTCATCACGCTCTGAAGCTGCGTTTTTCCCCCCTGAGGTTAGGATGGCAAACCCCGGCCGAGCCCCCCCCAGAGCTGCCTTGTGTCGTGTCGTGTTGCTTATAGTCCTGGCTGCCCAGTGTGCCTTGACACGTTTCAACCTCAGCGTTTACGTAGAAGTTTCTAGGTTTCCGTATTTCTTGCCTCTGCCACCTCCGGAGCTGTGGGCGGTGCGGCAGCACCAGGCATGACCGGGACCCTGCCTGCCCCCACCCCCTGGGCCACAGAGCAGGGCTCCTGGGGCAAATGGACTTCCCACCTAGGCAAGAAGAACCCGTGTCCTGGCCCCTCCTCCAGCTGTTCCAGCCATGTTCCTCCTTGCGGGCAAGCAGTCCGTGGGGCCAGGGGGAGCCTAAGCGCCTCTTCTGGACCATTCTCGGGCCCCCTGGGTAAATAGCCCTGAGGGCTCCCGGCTCGGCTCTGGCCTCTTCCCCGAATCTGGGGGACTGTGCGTGGTGGGCACACCCCGAGGCCCACGGGGCTGGCGAGGGTGGCTGTTTACAGGAGGGGCTGGCCTGGCTGGAGCTGGATGACGTGGGCTGGGTCTGCACACAGAGCGGGCGGTGGAGCCGGGGGTTGGAAGAGAAGGGGTGGGGCTTGGGGTTTCACTTGGTTCGTTTGTAAAAATGACGATAGGACCTGCCTCGTGGGAGGGCTTTGGGGATTCAGTGCTGAGGCGTGTCTAAGCCAGTGTTGGCCGTTACAAACCCCAGGACCTTGGTAGGACTCTGAAAGGAGGTACAAATGTCAGGTGAATGACGAGTGGCTGGTAAGAGAGCGCAGGAGCACATTTCCTGCCCGAGAGCGGGGGGGGGGGGGGGGGGGGGCACCTGCACTGGCGCCCCCCCTGCTGCCCGCGGCTGCTCCGTGACGGGTCTGTGCGGGGCCGTGGCGGGGAGCAGGGGTTTCTGCATTTCGGCGTAGTTGGATTTAGGGATCGGCATGGCTGTAATCCTTGGTGGGGCCTCTCTTGGCAGAAGGCTTGGAAGTCAGCACGTTATGTCATTACATCCTGATGACATTTTTATGACAAAAGTATGCAGGTGGGGGAAGGGAGGGTGTGGTAGTGTTCAGAATGCACTTGGGGACTGGCATGTGCCCCCAGTGCCTCCCCGGCCCCTACCCTGTCTCCCAGGAGCCCCACGCAGACCTCTTTGCTTGCATTTTGTTTTTTTTTTTTCCCCTGCTCAGCCCTTCCTACAAATATTCATGGAGGGCCCTACTGTGTGCCAGAGGGGAACGTGATGGAGAGTAAAACCAAGTCATTTTCCCCATGGACTTTATATTCAGCTAAATATGAAAACGAGAAAAAATATTGCCTCGTAATGAGTGCGTCACCTTCAGATAGGGTGGTGTGGCCGGGCACGGATTGGGGCTACTTCAGAGCAGGTAGGGGAGACACCTTGGGGGGATGATGTTGATGCTGAGCAAAGAGTGAGGAGAAACAGCTTCCATGTGATGATCGGGAAGGGTGGTCGGTGCAAAGGCCCTGAGAAAGGGGGGTCCCAGACGAAGGAACAGAGAGGAGGTCCGTGTCCAGGAGCAGAGCAACTGAAGAGGAGGGTATAGGCAGAGGCTGATCTCTGTGGGCTTAAGTTTGGCTTTGAGTCGGTGTATCGGGAAGCCATGGAGAGTTTTAAGTAGAGATGAGAAATGATCTGATTGAGGTTTCTTTCTGATCAGCTTTTTATTTTGAGAGCAACGTCAATTCACGTGAAGTTGTAAGAAATAATACAGAGAGCTTCCGTATGTTCCGTCTCTTTTTTGGATCCTGTGTACCGTTCATTCTATACCTCTCAATGGTGACATCTTGCAGAATGAGAGAATGTGTCACAACCAGCGCATTGAGATACGGACATTAATGCAGTCAAGACACAGAATATTCTCTGCACCGCAGGACCCCGCATATTGCCCTTCTGAAGCCACACCCACTCTCCTCCTGCTCCCCAATGCCTCTCAAATCCCTGGTAACCACCAATCTGTTCTCTACCTTTAAAACTTTGCCATTTCAGGGCGCCTGGGTGGCTCAGTTGGTTAAGCATCTGACTTCGACTCAAGTCATGATCTCACGGTTCGTGGGTTCGAGCCGCGCTTCGGGCTTTGTGCTGACAGCTCAGAGCCCGGAGCCTGCTTCGGATCCTGTGTCTCCCTCTCTCTCTGCCCCTCCCCCCGCTCATGCTCTGTCTGTCTCTCTCTCTCTCTCTCTCTCTCAGAAATAAATAAACATTTAAAAAAATTAAAAAAACCTTTGCCATTTCAAGAACGGAACGAAAAGTAGGTAAACTTTGGGCAGTGGGTTTTTTCTCTCATCGTAATTTTCCGGAGAGTGATCTGGGCTGTTGAGTGTATGAGCAGTTCGTTCCTTTTTTATTGCCGAATAGTATTCCACGGCGTGCGTGTACCAGGTGGTTTAGCCATTTATCTGTTGAGAGACCTCTGGGTTGTTTCCAGTTTGGGGCTATTCGGAATAAAACTGCATAAACATTCCGGTTCCTTCAGATATTTGCGTGAACACAGGTTTTCATTTCTCTGGGCAAGTGCCCACGAGTGCAATTGTTGGGTCTTTTGGTGGTTGGGTGTTTAGTTTTTCTGAGAACCTGCCAAACCGGTTTCAGAGTGGCTGTACCATTTTACATTTCCACCAGCGAGGTCTCACTGACCCAGATTCTCTGTTTCCCTGCCGGCATTTGGTGTTATCACTCTATTCCATTTTAGCCATTCTGTGTAGTCTCTTTTTTTTTTCAACGTTTTATTTTTTTTTTGGGACAGAGAGAGACCGAGCATGAACGGAGGAGGGGCAGAGAGAGAGGGAGACACAGAATCGGAAACAGGCTCCAGGCTCTGAGCCATCAGCCCAGAGCCTGACGCGGGGCTCGAACTCACGGACCGCGAGATTGTGACCTGGCTGAAGTTGGACGCTTAACCGACTGCGCCACCCAGGCGCCCCTCATTGTGGTTTTCTATGAACTCTTTGCCTTGCCTTCGATCTTGGAGATCTTCTCCTATGTTTTCCTCTAAAAGGTTTTCAGTTTTGTGTTTGACATTTAAGTCCACGATCCATTTTGAGTTAATTTTTGCACAAGGGGTGATGTTTAGGGCAAGGCTAATTTTTTGTTTTTGTTTTTTTTTTTCCGTGGATATCTGATCGCTCCAGTACCATTACTGAGATGGCTGCCTTCCTTTCTTGGACCACTTTTGCATGTTTGTTAAAAATCATTTCGGGGGCACCCGGGTGGCTCAGCCGGTTAAGTGTTCGACTCCTGATTTCGGCTCACGTCGTGATCTCACCGTTTATTGAGCTCTGCACTGACAGCACGGAGCCCCCTTGGGACTCTCTGTCTCCCCCTCTCTCTCTGCCCCTCCCCTGCTGGCACTCTGTCTCTCAAAGTAAATAATAAAGTAAAATGTAAAAGTATCATTTGGGTATATTTGTGTTGGTCTAAGTTCTCTTTTCTGTTCCGTTGATAATACGCGTCTACGGGTCCGTCTCATTACCTGTTGGTCTTGCTGTTGGTATGTAATGAGTCTTGAAATCGGAGAGGCTGATTTTGTTCCCACTTCCTTCTTCCTCTTCACAATTGGCTTAGCAACCTTAGTTCCTTTGTCTTTTTATATAAATTTTATGATAATCCGGTCTACAGCTACCAAAAATCTTGATGCGATTTGTGCAGGAATTACATAAAACCTTTACATCCACTTGGAGAGAATTATTATCTTACTATGATCAGTCTTCCAGTCCAGGAATATCGTATGTCTCTCCATTTATTTGGATTTTTTTTTTTTTTTTTTTTTTTTACTTATTTCATCTTTCATTGCTTTTTTACAGTTTTTGGCCTACGTGCTCTGTTCTTTCTTTTTTAAAAAAAATTTTTTTTTGGAGTGATTGTAAGTAGTGCCTTTTGGTAAAACTGGTAAACTTGACTTTTCAGTTTCAATATCCTTGTGTTCGTTGCCAGTATATATAAATGCAGTAGATTTTTGTGTGTGTTTATTTTGTTTATTTTTTTAAATTTTATTTTTTTTTTCAACGTTTATTTATTTTTGGGACAGAGAGAGACAGAGCATGAACGGAGGAGGGGCAGAGAGAGAGGGAGACACAGAATCGGAAACAGGCTCCAGGCTCTGAGCCATCAGCCCAGAGCCTGACGCGGGGCTCGAACTCCTGGACCGCGAGATCGTGACCTGGCTGAAGTTGGACGCTTAACCGACTGCGCCACCCAGGCGCCCCTTTGTGTGTGTTTATATTGTATCCTCTGACCTTGTTGAGTTCGTATGTTAGTTTTGGGCATTTTTCTGTAGATTCCGTGACACTTTTTTCTTCAGACAATCATGTCATCTGTAAGTAGCGACTGCCTTGTTTCCTCATTTCAGATCTGTGTGTCTGTCATTTTCTTTCTTTGCCTTTTCTCTGGCCAGAACTGCCGGCACTCACTGGGTAAGAGTGGAGAGAGCAGAGAGAATGCTTTGTTCCCAGCCACAGGGGGAAAGCCTTTCACCAGTAAGTATAATGTTAACTGCAAGGATTTCGTGGATGTTCTCTATCAAGCTGAGGAAATTCCCTGTATTACCATTTTTTTCTGAGGGTTTTCATCCTGGGTACTGATTTTTGTCAATATATTTTTTTGCACTGATTGACATGATTACGTGATTTTTTTAAAAATTAATTTTTAGGGGCGCCTGGGTGGTGCAGTCAGTTAAGCGTCCGACTTCAGCCAGGTCACGATCTCATGGTCCGGGAGTTCGAGCCCCGCGTCGGGCTCTGGGCTGATGGCTCAGAGCCTGGAGCCTGCTTCCTATTCTGTGTCTCCCTCTCTCTCTGCCCCTCCCCCGTTCATGCTCTGTCTCTCTCTGTCCCCAAAATAAATAAACGTTGAAAAAAAAAATAAAATTAATTTTTATTTATTTTTGGCAGAGAGAGAGAGAGCGTGCATGAGCTGGGAAGGGTCAGAGAGAGAGGGAGACAGAGGACCTGAAGCAGGCTCTGTACTGAGAGCAGAGAGCCCAACATGGGGCTTGAACTCATGAACTGTGAGATCATGACCTGAGCCGAAGTCGGATGCTTTAACAGACCAAGCCACCCAAGCGCCTCTATGTGATTTTTAATATGGTGATTACATTGACTCATTTTGGGATATTAAACCTACATGGCATCCTTGGAATAAACCCCACTTGGCCATGGTGTACTTGCTAATATTTTGTTTGAGGATGTTTATGTCTGTATCCATGATGGATATTGGTCTGTGGTTTTCTTGTTTTCTACTGTCTTTGTCTGACTTCGGTATCAACGTCTCATAAAATGAGTTAGGATGTGCTTCTTCCTCTTGCATTTTCTGGAAGAGGATGTGTAGAGTTGGTATCAGTTCTTAAACGTTTGGTAAAATTCTCTGATGAAAACATCTGGGTCTGGTGATCTCTTTTGAAGGAGTTTTTAAGCTACAAATGCAATTTCCTTAATAGTTACGGCGCTATTTAAATGACCTATTTCATCTTGAATGGGGGTAATTTGCATTTTTCAATGGGGTAATTTGCGTTTTTCAATGGCTTGGTCCGTTTCCTCTACACCGTTAACATTTACATGTGTAGTGATATTACCTGTTTCATTCCTGAGATTGATAATTTGTGTCTTCTCTTGTTTTTCCTTTGTCAGTCTTGCTAGAGTTTGGCCGTCTCATTGGTCTTTCCGGAGAACCAGCTTTGGGTCTCACTGATTTTTCTCTGTTGTTTTTCTGTTTTCAATTCCATAGCTTTCTGCTCTTATCTCTACGATGTCCTTTTTTCTGCTTGCTTTGAATGATTTTTCTCAACTTTCTGGAGGTTCCTGAGATGCACTGGTTTAGGTTCGGAGAAGATCCCTGGCTGTCGTGGGGAGAATGGGCACAGGCGACTGCGAGGTGATGGGGGCTCACGCTAGGACAATAGCTGGGGAAGTGGAGAGAAGTGGCTGGATTCAGGAGGTGTCTTGAAGCAGAGATAACAAGAATCTGATCACGGAGCGGCAGGGAGCAATCGGGAACAACCCTAAATGTTTGGTGTGAGCGGCTGGTTGGCTGTGCATGCCATTCATTAAGCTGAGGACACTCAGGGGTGTCAGCCCTAAGAGGTGGAAGCTGGCAGCTCTGTTTTGGCCAACTGAAGCTTGGGATGCCCATGGGGCATCCATGGAGGGCGGGGGGCAAGTAAGAGGTTGAGTGAAAAGCCCAGGGCACCAGGAAGATTCCGGGGCTCGGGCCATAGTGCATTTCATGGATTCTAAGACGCCATTGGTAGGAAGAACTGTGTTATCTTACCATCCCTGAGACTTAAACCCATTAAATGATAGCACACCATCAACTGTATCCGCCATGTTGAACTGTAACAGTGCGTGCATGTTGGAACCTAGGAGATGTGGCGTGATTGAGGATCGAGAGCATGTAGACCGTGTTTGAAGCTGCAGGATTGGAGGTGGACTTGGGGATGACCAGATGGAGAAGGGGTGCTGCTTCCCGAACATTCCGGGCACCCCCACCTCAGAGGCAAGGCTAAGGAAGACGGGCTGGCTAACGAGGTGAGAGGGAGCAGCCAGGGCAGAGGGAGGATCAGAGAAACGAGGTGCCCCAGGAGGTGAGTTTCAGGAGGGAGGAGAAGAGGGGGAGAGCCCAAGTCTCCCAAATGCTCTGGGAAACCTGTTGGGATGAGGCCTGAGAACGCATTAGAATTGGCAATGTGGGGTGGCTGGGACCCCGGCAAGTGCAGTTTTGAGGACTGGTGGGGGACGGAGGCCATGATGGCTCCGGCAGAGGAGCAAAATGAAAGGCGAGAAGTTTCAAGAAGTTCTTGCCGGGAAGGGAGCATAGATGGGGCTGGGAAGCTGGGGGCAGCACGGGATCAAGGGAGGGATTTTGCTTGTTTCTTTTGTTTTTCTTTCTTTTTTTTTTTTTAAGTTTATTTATTTATTTTGAAAGAGAGAGCAGGGGAGGGGCAGAGAGAGAGGAGCATAAGAGAGAATCCCAAGCAGGTTCCATGCTATCAGCGTGGAGCCCAACGTGGGGCTTGAACTTACAGACTGTGAGATCATGACCTGAGCCTAAATTGAGTCGGAGGCCTAACCAACTGAGCCACCCAGGCACTCTGTTTCCTTCTAAGACGGGAGGTACAGGAGCATAGTTGTAAACTGTGAGCTGCCAGGAACGGTCCCACAGAGAGGGAAGAGTGGCTGCACAGGAGGGCAGAGGGCCGCCGAAAAGCCCAGAGCCAGCGAGCCTGCAGCAGGAGGGGAAGGGGGACCTTGTCAGAGCGGCACAGCAGGCCGCTTCTCAGGCCGTCACCCCTGTGGGTTCACCCATGTGACGCTGAGATGGTCTGAACTGGGGGCGACTCTACCAACTCACGAGGGCCTTCATGGCAGGTCTACCATGTTCCGCCCCCGTATCCCCAGGGCTCACCGCGAGGTCCTGCACACTGAGACGCTCCGCAGTGTCCATTAAAGGAACGCATCCACCTTCTTGTTGGAGGAAAACAAAATTTAATACAGCTGTGTCCCGTGGGGATTTTCCCATTCTGTGATTTTTCGTACGTTGGATTTCTGTGGCATGTGTGTGTGTGTGTGTGTGTGCACGTGCGTGATGGAGGTACCTGTCTGTAATGTTCACAGACAAACACGAGGCCCAGAGGACCATGCCAGGCGCCCAGTGAGTCGGCAGCTGGTGTGCAGAGAGCGCCAGGGGGATTCCTCCGCCAGGCCGCCAGGCCTGGTGTCACTTGGAGGAACCCCCTGCTTCAGGGTTCTAAGATCTTGTGTTTCATCATTCAGTTGTTTGTGTGGAACTGATGGAGAACCTGAGAGCAGGCGCTAGGGTGCAAAAAACCATGGCCCCTCTCTCACAGAAGTTGCGTGTGTGTATGTGGGGGGGGCACCCCTCGATGAGGGACCATCAAAGACTCACAGCAGTGGTGTCCCTGATATGAGACCTGGTCCTGGGGTTTCCCTGGGGGAATGACATCGGAGCAGAGATCTCGGGGATGAGGGGATTTCACTAGGGACTCGTACGGGGGAGGGGAGAGGGGGGGAGGAAATAACCTGGGGGGGGTGCGCCTTCTCTAGCTAGCTCCACAGCGAGGGGTTGAGTGCCGAGACTTCCCTGTGAGAGGAAGGCAGAGGGGACAAGCCAGGCCTCTCCTCTCTGTGCCTCAGCTTCTCTTCCTGGGAAATGAGGATATAACCCCTGTCTTGCTTTGGGGTGGAAACCAGACCCCTGGCTGTGAGCCCCCGGGGCAGCTGCTGGAGAGGGCCTGCTGGACAGATTTGGAACGCCTAGCCCCAGGGACTCCGGGTAGGGGGCTGGGGGTTCAGTTTTCCGCGGCCTGGCTTCTCCCTGGCCCCTCGGAGCTCTTTGATGGCCTTAGAGCCAACCTTTTCCAGATGTGCTGAGCGGAGGGGTTTGCCGGAACTCTCCGGGGCTTCATCGGCCTCCTTCGTTCCCCTCCACCAGACAGACGGCCCCCTGCCAGCCGGCCTCCCCCCTCTGGCTGGGTTGCCTGCTGCCTGCTAGGCCTTGTGAAGTCCCGGACTTAGTACTCTCTTAAAACACGGCCTTTCTTCCCCGCCTGTCCTCCTCAGCCAGCCTGTGTGGATGGAGAAGCTCAGGGAGGCTGAACCCCCGCAGCGTGGGGCTCGTCTGGGCTGCGTCCCCCTCCCCCGCCACGACTCCCCAGTGGACCGTGGGCCTGGGCTGTCGTGGGAGGGGAGGCCTGGGCGGAAGCCACTGCCCGCTGGGCCCGCTGTCCCTTGCGTCTGGCACTTAAGAATGACTAGCTTGGATGTGGAGGAGGCCAGAGGCTGGAAACCCCCTCCTCCCGCCTCGGAACTGCGGTGGGACAGCCCCTTCCCTCCCACCGGCCCCGCTGCTATTAATCAAGAGATTAATAATCTCCTGCCTCCCTTTCTGAAACCCCCACTCCCATTTCCTGTTGAGTCTCCAGCCTGTCTCGGTACCTCCCAGTCTGGTCCTCCCCGTGGTGGTCCCTGGTAAGGAAGTGGGGCCAGGAGCCTGCAGCTGAAGTGCCCAGTTGGGGGGGGGGCAGCGGCGCCCCCACGTGAGGTCTCGGGGCTGGCGATGCCCAGATGATAGCCCTGTGCTGGCACACACTGAGGGGCCTCCTGATGCTTTGGAGACCCCACCCACCTTTGGAGGCCAAAGAGCCATGGCCTCCACTTACACACCTCCAGTGACGGGCACCTCACCCCTCCTGGGATCCTGTTCTTCAAATGCCCTTTCACATGACCTTGTGCACCCAGGGCCACCTTTGGGGAAACACGGGATACATCTGCCCCCTTTGCGGAGGGTAGTCATTGAGGAGCTCATGACTTCAGCCCTCTGTACTTGCTGAGAGGCTCTTGGGGGACCCTTCTCCATCTGCTCACAGTGGGGACAGCTTCCTGCCTGGCTGCCCACATAAGAACATGCGGCCACAGGTGGGGTGTCTCTAGGCAGATCTGACCACCACACTCCTCGGTGCCACGGTCCCTGGGTGGCCTCCCCATAGCTGGGAGGGGTGGTCTCCTAGCTGGTGCACAAGGCTGTCTGTTGAGGGCCAGGAAAACCACATCAAGTCTTCTGATTATTTTTTAATCTATAAAATAAGAGTGAAATTCAGCTCTACTGATTTTTAATATATGCCAAGACAGCATGTAATACACATGTACAGACATGTATGAATTAACATGGATAGATATATTAAATTTTTTTTTAATGTTTATTTTTGAGAGAGGGAGAGAGAGAGAGAGAGAGTGAGCAGGGGAGGGACAGAGAGAGAGAGAGAGACAGACAGACAGACTCAAGCAGGCTCCAGGCTCTGAGCTGTCAGCACAGAGCCTGATGCAGGGCTTGAACCCACAAACTGTGAGATCATGACCTGAGCCGAAGTCGGACACTTAACCGACTGAGTTGCCTGGGTGCCCCAGTTAATATGTGTATATGGTTGGCTCGAACATATTTTGCTGGTCAGGAGATGCTCTGGAAGGCCTAGCCAACATCAGCCACTGCGGTCTCCACGCGCCCAGGCCAGACTCCTTGCCGGCTTTGGGGGCTTCCACAGCCGCCCTGCCTGCTCCCCAAATGCACCAGATCTCATCCCAAACCACCTCCTGGCTCTCCTGGTGCTGGCTGCCTCCTCGCCTTCTCAGCTCAGCGGAACTTCCTCAAGCGTTCTACAACGTAGGGAGACTTTTCGGGCCCCTCTCGGTGGAAGTGGCCCTGCCCTGCCCGCCCCATCCCTGCCGGCCGTCAGTTTCCAGCGATGTCCCCCACCCGACACCCTGAGCAGCTCTGCGAGCTGTGGTGTCGTGGCTGGCATTGCAGTTGCCATCTGGTACGCCGTCCGTTGTTTCTTTCATTCTACCCATTTTTATTGAGCGCACAGGACGTGCCCTACCCTGAGCTAGGCCTGGGGCACAGCCAGCGGCTTTAGTAGAGGGGACAGGCATCAGATGAATGCACGGGTGGTGGTAAGTGTTTGGAAGACAAGTCAGAGTTCTATGACAGTATAAACCGAGGGGACCCAGCCTGCGGTGGGGTGGTTGTGACTGAGAGCAGGCTGGTCAAGGAGGCCCTCCCAGAGGAGGCGTCATGTTTTCCCAGCCTGGGGGGCCAGGCCGGACTTCGTGGGTGTCTCGGGCAGAGGGAACAGTAGGTGACAAACTCTGACGCGGTGAGGAGCTCTGGGGGTTCATCAGCTCAGAGGCCGATGCTGCTGGGGGTCCCCAGAGGGGTCAGAGATCGGTGAGCGGGGAGACAGCCAAGGTGGATAGCGGCCAGATCTGGGAAGTCCACGTGGTCATCCGAAGGATTTGGGTTGTGTCCTAAGATTAAAGAGAAGCCGGGCAGGTTTATGGAGGAAGTTTGTGCTTTGAAAACTGGAGCTTGTATGGAGGCTGGAGGAGGGGGGGTGGGTATGGGTGCTGGGTGCCCATTAGGGGTCATGGCCGCCTGCTGGGAGGGTGGTGATGGAGGCTGGACTGGGGTGGGTGGGGGGCAAGCGGTGGGCAGGTAGGTCCTACCTGGTGGAGGTTGAGCTCTCAGGGCTCTGTCATGGGAGGAGCACAGAGGGGGAGAGTCCACGCCCTGGTGGATATTTGAGTAATGACCCCCAGGGGAGTGTGTATTCTGGAGTTTGCTGGTGAGGGAAGCCCCAGGATCCGCCCACCAGACGGAGCAAATCCGAAGAGGTCAGAAGTCCCTAAATTTGGGTCATCTTGGAAAAAACAACAACCCAGAACTGGTGAGGTGGGAGACACCCCATGGAGACTCTAAATTGCGTTTGGAGAATTTCAAGGTAAGAAGGGACCTTTGAATCTGTGGCATCCCAGCCCAGACTTCACAGAGGGCTCAGAGAGGCGGGGGCTCACTCAAAGCTCCCGGAGGGGCAGAGATGCATTGGAGTGAACTAGAAACAAAGCAGCCAGAAATCCCCATGTTTATCTTGCCTGACCGCATGTTTGATCCCCTCGGGCCAAGGCAGCCTGGGCTGTCCTTGCGGGGGCCACCCTGTGCACACCTGCAGCGTCTCCCTCCCTGTATCCGGATCTTGGCTGGGCCATCTGACCTCTTGGATGCATTGGGGTGGGAGGTGGGGGGGCAGCCAATGAAAAGACGGGCCCTGGAGGGTATACAGTCTAGCGTGGGGAGCGGGCTTGTCCGCATCCTGATGGCGCAGGCCGACTGGGGGCTCCACACAAGCTCGGGCGGGGACTGTGTCCTCATCCACAAAACGGGACAGTGATACAGGACCAGTGGGCCAAGCATCCGGTGTTCAGCAGACACAACTCCCTTCCATCCCTCTTTCTTTTCTGAGCCAGTTTTGACAGCAGTAAAGTGGGCATGTATGGAGAGCACGTTCTGTGGACCAGTGAGTGACTTCTCCTCCCTCAGTCCGTGCCCATAGTTGTGTGGCCTTGGACGCCTGTTGGCCAGCAGGCTCCAGGAGGACCATCACGTCACGGGAGCCAGACCCCCAGGCAGTCAGTCGGTGGGTCCAAAGTGTTGCCCACTTACTACGTGCCAGGCACAGACAAGGGCCTTGCCCTCCTGGAGCCCTTGGTGTGGCAGAGACACAGGCATCAGTTATGAGTCAGGAATGCAGTTTGTAACCTGGGGGAAATGCTATGAAGGCAGGGCACAGGGACACAGGGCACAGGCGGGAACGCTGATGCGGTCAGAGGCCTCAGGAGGGCTTCCTGGAGGAGAGGGCCTTTGAGATGGAGGTGGAGGGGACTGGGCCTTAACTAGGTAACAGAGAGAGAAAGAGAGAGAGAACACGCACGAGTGAGCATCCCTTAAGTGATTTGGAAGGCCAGTATGGCTGGAAAGCAGGAACGAGGGACTTAAGGGTCAGGGGCCTGGTGGATGCCAGGCCAGAGCACGCAGGGCTCGTGGACCATGGTGTGGACTTCGTTCTCCCCTCCAGTGGGCACCGCAGCACTACAGAGTCAACAGGCTGGAGGGCCATCTCCACCTGAGGGAGAATCGGGCCCCAGAGGCCAATCTGGTTTCTCTTCCTCCCGCATCCATCCGGGAGTCGTTAAAGCCCTGGCGGTGGGGGTCGCTCCCGGGTCCACGTGGCCCCCGCCCAGGACCTCATCCTTGGGTCGTCACATCGCCTCCAAGGAACAGGCCTGCCACCACCACCTGGATGGTGGGGTGAGCCCTGTGTGGGGGTGCAGCCTCTTCTGGGGAGCCCTAGGCTAGCCGGGTTCTCTCCAGGAGCGCAGTGTCCCCGAGTGAGACCGACCTCAAGAGGTTCAGCGAAGTCTGTAAACGCTGGGATTATTGCTGTTTGTCTGATTGTGGGGGCGGCCTGGGGGCTGATCTGATTTGAAAGGGATTGCTCCCTGGGGTGAGGGATGGGAGCAGGGCGGGAGGTGTCTCTGCCCCTTGGGAACAGTCTTCAAACAGCTGCAGAAGGTATAGTTGCCCCCTTACCTCACAGAGGCACTCAACACGGTGTGAGTTTGTGTCTGTGTGTACTTCTGTTGATGGACCGGTTTTTGACAAAGAGCCACTATGTCTGTTTTAAGGTGTGACAGGTGATGATCTGATGCATGTGCACATTGTAAAATGATTACCGCAGTCAAACTAAAGAGCACATGCACCACGGCCCCCAGTTACCATTTTTGTGTGTGTGGTGAGAACGTTGGGTGTCTACTCTCCTAGCGAACTTCCGCTCTATGATACGTCATGATTATTTAGCTTATTTCTTTTTAAGGCTTATTTATTTTTGAGAGAGAGAAGGAGCGCACACAAGGGGCAGAGAGAGTGAGAGAAAGAGAGAATCCCAAGCAGGCTCCGGGCTGTCAGCGCAGAGCCCGATGTGGGGCTCGAACGCACGAACCGTGAGATCATGACCTGAGCCGAAATCAAGAGTCGGGTTCTTAACTGACTGAGCCATCGAGGCGCCCCTATGGTACATTATGACAGTTGTCACATTGTTTATTAGGTTTCTAAGACTTATTTGTCTTATAACTAAAAGTTTGCACCCTTTTATCAATCTCTTCCTCTTTCCCCCACCTCCTAGCCTCTGCTAACCACCATTCTGTTCTGTGTTACTATGAATTCCACCCTTTTTAAAAATTTTTTTTTAACTTTTATTAAAACACTTTTGTCATGCTTATTTATTTTTGAGAGACAGTGAGAGGGACAGAGTGTGAGCGGGGGAGGGGCAGAGAGAGACACAGAATCCGAAGCAGGCTCCTGGCTCTGAGCTGTCAGCATAGAACCTGACACGGGGCTCCAACCCATGAGCCGTGGGATCGTGCCCTGAGCTGAAGCCCCATGCTTAACAACTGAGCTCCCCAGCCGCCCCTGAATTCCACTCTTTTGATGATGTTGTTCCATATACGAGATCATTCATTTTTGTCTTTCTGTGTCTGGCTTTTTTCACTTAGCATAATGTCCTCCAGTCTCATCCAAGTTGTCACATATGGCATTTCCTCCTTTTTTGTGGCTGAATAATATTCTATCGTGCGTGCGTACGTGTGTGTGTGTGTGTGTGTGTGTGTGTGTCTAATTTCTTTATCCATTCATCTGTCGATGGACACTCCAGTTGTTTCTACGTCCTGGTTATTGTGAATAATGCTGCAGTGGACAATGGGGATGCAGATGTCTCTTTGAGATACTGATCCGATTTCCTTTGGATAAATACCCAGAAGGGGAATTGCTGGATCACATGATAATTCTATTTTTAATAATCTGAGGGACCTCCAAATGCTTTTCCACAGTGGCTGCACCAATTTACATTCCCGCCAACAGTGCACGAGAGGTCCCTCTTCCCCACATCCTTATCAACACTTAGTATCTTGTCTTTTTCTTTTTTTTTTAGGAGAGAGAAAGAGGGAGAGAGCGAGAGGGGGAGAGGGACAGAGGGAGAGATAGAGAATCTTTTTTTTAAAGTTTATTTATTTTGAGAGAGGGAGAGAGCAAGAAAGCGTGCAAGTTGGGACATTTATTTAATAGACAGTCCTTGAGTTTGGGAAGTCCAAGATCAAGGTTATGGAGCAGAGAAGATCAGCATTGGACTGGTAGGCTGAGTAAAGAAAATCTGCCCTCACCCATGGGGGTGAGCGTCATCCAATCCGTTGAAGGTCTGGACAGAACACAAAGACAGAAGAAGGGCCCATTTACTCTCTTCTGGAGACATCCATCCACTCACACCCTTGGACATCAGCACTCCTGGTCCTTGGGTCTCGGGACTCGAACTAGGACTTACACCCTCGGCCCCCTGGGCCTCCCTGGGAGCCACGCCACAGGCTTTGCTGGGCCTCCAGCTTGCAGATGGCAGATTGTGGGACCGCTCAGCCTCCATCGTTGCGTGAGCCAACTCCTATAAATAAATCTCTTTCTGTACGTCTCCATGTAGGCCAGTGGTTCAGCTGCTCTGGAGAGCCTAATACAGCTACTGTTTTCAATTATACTAATGGTCGTGAAGCTATTCCTGGGTATCAGTTGCCCCTCCCATCTATGAAGCCCTCCCAAATACAGCCTCATCTGCTTCATCTTCTGTAGTCACATCAATAAGTAACTGATAGGGGCGCCTGGGTAGCTCAGTCGGTTGGGCGTCCGACTTCAGATCAGGTCGTTATCTCATGGTTGGTGAGTTCGAGCCCCGCATCGGGCTCTGGGCTGACAGCTCAGAGCCTGGAGCCTGCTTCGGATTCTGCGTCTCCCTCTCTCTCTGCCCCTTCCTCCCCCCCTCAAAAATAGATAAACAAAAAAAAAAAAAAAAAAAAAGAAAAAGAAAATAAATAACTGATAAGAGGGAATGCAAATCAAAGCCACAATGAGATTATCACCTCACACCTGTTAAGATGGCTACTATCAGTAAGACAAAAGATACAGGGGAGCGCCTGGGTGACTCAGTCGGTTAAGCGTCTGACTCTTGATTCCGCTCAGGTCGTGATCCCAGGGTCATGGGATCGAGCTCCGCGTTGGGCTCCCCACGGGGCATGGAGTCTGCTTACGATTCTCTCTCTCTCTCTGCCCCCTCCCCTGCTTGCTCTCTCTCTCTCTCTCTCTCTCTCTCTCAAATAAATAAATAGTATCAAGCTAAACACTAGATTTATGTATTTTACTGCATGTAAATTGTACTTTAATAAAAACATTCCATTCCAATGTGAGGCATGAACTCCCGGCTTCGCTTCAAAGCACTTAGCGCTGCCCGTGCTTATACGTTATATAACGTATAACGTCATCGCGTGTGTGCTGATGTGGCAGAGAGGACCCGTGCTTGCATTCCCATCGTCTGGCACATGGCAGGCTCTTGGCATGTACCTGCTGAGTTCACGGATGAGTGTCGGGTTCAAACCAGTCTCTGTGCAAGCTGCCGTGGGGGTGCTCAGGTGGGAGCCTGTGGACGCTGGCCAGGAGCGGGGGTGCTTCACAGAGGAGGACAGGACATTTGAGTCATACCCTGAAGGCTCTTGGGAATTTATCTCAGGCAGAGTAAAGGAGGAAGGGCAGGTAGACAGAGGGGCCTGCATGTGCAAAGGCCCAGAGGCAGGAAGAGTGGGTTGTGCAGCAGTGGTAGGAGCCCTGGCTGATGGTGGCGGGCAGGAGGAAGGGAGCATAGAAGATAGGAGCGTCTTCTTTACTGACCTAAAGAGCTTAGTCTGTGGGAGCCATGGGAGGTTTTGAGAGAGGGCAGTCACGAAATTGGATCTGCGTTTTAGAAAGATCACTGGGTTTGCAGAGTGGACCTCAGTGGAAGGGCTGGGGGGTGGCTAGCCCAGCCTGTGCCCAGTCTGCGAACACTGCCTGCTGCCTAGGGCGGTCAGGTGAGACCTGAGGGCTGGTGAAGCAGCGCCACCTACTGGTGCTCCTGGACTTCACAGGCCGTCTGGTTCCTTCCGGTCCCGGAGTGGGACAGGCCAGCCCACGGCCCACAGAACGGAGGGCAGAAAGACACCCTCTCTGGAGCGTGAGCGTTCCCTCTAGTTCAGAGCCCGAGATCAGGATCTTGTGCAGGGAGGAAAAATGTTCCCTCAAACGAACACAAATTGTAGTTTCTGCCACCTTGTAGCAGCGTGACCTTGAGAAAGTTACTTAACTTCTCTGTGCCTCAGTTTCCTGATCTGTAAATTAGGATTAGTAACAGTATCCACCCGTTGAGATTGTTATGAGCTGGCGAATGTAAAACACTCGGAACAGTGACTGGAGCGTGGCGAACACTCAAAGCTCTTACGAGATTTATTCTTGTGTTATCATCGTGGTCATTCGAGGCGTGGACTGAGGGATGCTTGGTGCATTTGGATGGCTCACAGGCTGGAGGGTGGAATGATATTCCATTGTGTGTATACACACCACAGGGCAAGGGCCAGCACTCGTGGCTAAGCAGGCCGACCCCCTGACCGCGGTGGGGACGGCCGAAGGGCGTGGGCCAGGAGGAACGAGGTCAGATCTGCATTTTGCAAAGCCAGCATCTATGCACCCCTCCTGCTCTGGGCACCTTGCATACGCACCCTCCCAGAAAGCCTCACGCCCCTCATCCTGGTCTCCATGGAGTCCTCATGAGTAACGTGGGCAACTCCATATCAAGAGTTGGGGCAGAGCCCGAAGCCCGGGTCTTGTGTCCCCGCCGCCCAGGGCTCCATCTACCCCATGGCGCCGAGGTTATAGGAGGCACCCCGTTCGTGGCATCCGCTGCTCTTGGCTGGATGTGAGCAGCAAGTAACTCGACCCTTTTCCTGCCTTGCACGTCTGCCCCGGGGAGTGTGGGGGTGGGGGGGGGTGGGTTCCATAGCTTTGCTGGTCCCCCTCAGCAGGAGCACCAGTCTCGTTCCAGGAATTGATTTAAAAACTGTCATCTTTTATCTAAATTAAAGCTTCCTCCCTCTCCTGGCTGGGCCTCGCTTCAAGCTGGGAGATCTGCAGCAGGAAGGCGGTGTGAGTGTTGAGCGTGCGAAAGCACGTGAGAGGGTGTGTGCACGTAAGTGTGTGTGTTTATTACAACCTACAGAACCTACAGACCCCCTGCCCCCCCCCCACCACCCCCACCGCCCTGTGGCAGTGTTTCTGGGAGGCAGTTGTGGGTCCAAAGGTCTGGGTCTGCTGTCCTGGTCCCAGCATGCAGACTCCTGGCCCCTCATTCGAAGTTTCCTGCCCCTGGCTGCACACAGCCTCACCGCCCCCCTTCCACCTCCAGGGGGGAAGCTGGTTTGCCAGAACGTTCATGAAACATGAGCGAGAAGAATTTTTTTTTTTTTAAGAGAAATTAGTGTAACAGGGTTGTTCAGATTTAGTGCAGGATTTCTGAAATTTGAGATGCGACTCGTGTGTTTTCCTGTCAACAGGGCATCTCGAAACGTCACGCCTGCTGCTACCAATTAATTCATAATTTTCCCATTCACCGATTAAGTTGCTTGGTGTCAGCAGATCCGGATTTTGTGAACTCACGAAGCTCTGTTTTCAAGAGGAAGTTGTGCGAATGAGATCGAGCAGCAAAGTTATAATGATGCATGGAAATCGAATAGTAAAGCCAAATTTATCCCCTTGTGAAATTGGGTCCTATGTTGTGTGTGTGTCTGTGTGTGTGGTAACATTATGTTAGTTTCAGACGTATAGTGTTTGATTTGATATTTGAATATGTTGCCAAATGATCACCACGATAATTCTAGCTAACATCTGTCACCACACACAGTTACAAAAATTATTTTTCTAGTCCTTTTTTTTAAGTTTGTTCATTCGTTTTGAGAGAGAGAGAGTGGACACACCGGAGAGAGGCAGGGCAGGGCGGAGAGCGAGAAAGAGAGAGAATCCCAAGCGGGCTCCACACCGTCAGTGCAGAGCCCGACGTGGGGCTCGATGCCACAAACTGTGAGATGGTGACCTGAGCTGAAATCAAGAGTCAGATGCTTAACTGACCGAACCACCCACGTGCCCCCCCCACCCCAAGATGGATGGGAACTTGAAGATCTACTCTCTTAGCGACTTTCCCATATTCTACTCAGTGTTATTAACTATAGTCACCCTGCTGTACATTACATCCCAAGACTTGTTAATTTTATGACTGGAAGTTTCTACCTTTTGACCCCCTCCATCCATTTCACTCCCCCTTCCTCTGCCCCAACTCGGGCAATCGTGTCTGTACTCTGTACGTATGACCTTGTTTTTTTCCTTTTCTTATATTCCACATATAAGTGAAATCATACAGTATTTGTCTTTCTCTGATGTATTTCACTTAGCATAACGCCCGCGAGGTTCATCCCTGTTGCCGCAAATGGCAAGATTTCCTTCCTTTTTGTGGCTGATATTTCATTTGTACATATATGCACCACATTTTATTAGCTGTTCCTCTATCGATGGACACTTGGCTGTTGCCCTGTGTTGGCTGTTGTACCTCATGCTGCAGTGGACATGTGGGTACAGGTAGCGTCTTGAATTCATTTTTTTGTTTTCCTTGGAATAAATCCCCAGAAGTGGAATTGCTGGATCACATGGGAGTTCACCAATTTACATCCCCACATGAGGGGATGCATGAGGGCTCCCCCTTCTCCACATCCTCACCAACACTTGTTGTTTCTTGTCTTTTTTTTTTTTTTTATTATTATTTAAGTTTATTTATTTATTTTGAGAGGGAGAGAGGGAGAGGGCGTGAACAGGGGAGCGGCAGGGAGAGGGAGAGAGAAAGAATCCCAAGCAGGCTTTGCACTGTCAGCGCAGAGCCTGACGCGGGGCTCGAGCCCACAAACCGTGAGATCATGACCTGAGCCGAAACCAAGAGTCGGCCGCCTAAGCGACTGAGCCACCCAGGCGCCCGTTTCTTGTCTTTTTGAAGACAGCCATTCTCACGACCTGAGCCGAAACCAAGAGTCGGCCGCCTAAGCGACTGAGCCACCCAGGCGCCCGTTTCTTGTCTTTTTGAAGACAGCCATTCTCACCTCTGCGCGCGCGCTAGAGGTGATAGCTCGTTGTGGTTTGGTGGTCTCTTATGTCTCAGAGTTTTGCAAAATAGTATCAAGCTTACTTGCAAGAAAAAGTTCACGACTGCAGGAGTGTGAAATTTTACTGTGGGACCCACCGCACTTTGTGGGTTTTCTAGGGCTGCGAGGGTCCCACAATCGGGATTGCGAGTTTTCGTTGACGTGTCTCTATCATCCGCTAGGCTGTGATTTTCTCCAGGATGGGACTCCGTTTTACCAGTCGGTGACCGCAGGATTCTGTGTAGTTGGCGCTCATATGTATTCATACGTATTCATTGGATGAATCAACCGAAGAAATGATTGGGAAAGAGTGTTGGAATTCAGTAACTTCGGGGTGGTTAGAAGTCATGCACGTTCTGATATTTTTCTTTCCCTTATTCATGATCTTGGTCCGTGTCCTAGCTCGGGCCGCCGCAGCAAAATATCACGGGCTGGGTGGTTTCAACAACAGAAATGTGTTTTCTCAGATGGCCACCTTCTCGCTGTGTCCTCACACGGCCTTTCCTGAGTGTGTGCGTGAGCACAGAGATCTCTCTCTGTCTTCCTCTTCTCATAAGGCCACCAGTTCTAAGGAATTAGGGCCCCATCCTAATGACCTCATTTAACTAATTACCTCCTAAAGACCTTATATGCAAATACAGTCGTATGGCAGGGTGGGCAGGGCTTCAACATATGAGTTGTGGGAACGCAGCTCAGTCCGTGGCTGACATTTTCCCACCCTAGGTGGCCACGCTTGGAGACCTGCAGGAAGGCAGAGCTGGGGAGGGACTTTATAATGCACCCAGCACAGAGAGGGGTGGTCACTTACCCGGGGCCACACAGCCAGTGGGCACAGAGCTGGGATGATGGACTCCACTACCCAGGTGGCTCCCAGAGCCCTGGGGCTGGGGCTGGGGGGCGGGTGTGGACGGGCGCTCACACTCTCCTGATGCTGCCCTTGTGTTAGTTACAGGACTCTGATCAGACCCACATACAAAGTGTCCTACCGCACGGTGACGGTGCTGGAGTGGAGATGCTGTCCTGGCTTCACCGGGAGCAACTGTGATGAGGGTGAGTCTGCCAGGGTGCGTGTGTGTGTGTGTTGGGGGGGAGTCCAGGCCAAACGGCTGGGGGCGGGGCGCTGGGTGCAGGGGGACTGGGCACTGGCTGGAGTTCTGCCGGTGGGCACCGAGGCGGGGTCCCTGTGTGCCCCGGTCGGGTGCAGGATGGAGGTGAATTATGAGCCCTATAGCCTGGGGGAGGGGATTCGATTTGCCGCCTCTTTCTTCTGCTCTGGTGGATGGGGGGCGGGCAGGGCTGGCCACCGGGTTTCTGAGCAGGTGCAGCTGAGAGTTCACCAGCCTTGGAGCCACATCTGTTGTAGAATGAGGCAAACTGACCTGGTGGCCGGTGAACTGATTGTCCTGCCCTTCTGTCCCCGCTCCCGAGCGGGGGTGGGAGGAGAGGGCCCGAGCTGGGGCCTTCCTTCCGAGCCCCTGGACCGGGTCCCAGCCTGCCTCTGCAACCCGAGGGGGCCAGATGGCAGCACTCAGGTGGGTCAGGGAGGGATGACAGTAAATCCCCACCCCGCTCATGGCCAAGGAAGGTGGGTTCTGCCCAACCAACAGGTTTGCAGCCCACCTTGTTCCCATGCTAGCTGGTCAGTCTCGAGGCTCAGGGGCCAGTTTTGCATTTGGGAACGGTGGCTTTCTACGACATTGACTTTCTGATAAAATTATTTTCTGTCATTTTTTTTTATCATCCAACTTACTGATTTTTTTGTTTCACATATATGCTTTTATAAGTTAGGTGATAATGAAGTTACGATAAGTTATAATACGTTAGGAACATGCTCTCACTGTAAACTGCCTAAAATTCTTTGGGTTGTAAATAATAACGTAACAGAAGTAGCAGGAGTAATAATGATGACGATGCTTCAGGGGGCCCGTGGCCCAAAGCGGAGCTGCGGGAGGGGGCCGGGAGGCACAAAGGGTCCAGTGGTACCGCCCTTCCTGACTTACAAGGCACCTGATCCTGGGAGGGGAGCTGGCCCACACTTGGGAGTGGGGCATAGAGCTGCAGTGGGTCTTTCCTTGGAGAGGAGCAGGAGGGGGCCGAGGGGTGGGGGGAGGCCAGGCTCCCCGAGGTGAAATTGGGGGCGGCTGGACCGCACATACTTGATGTGAAAGACCACGGTTCACATCAGGTGCCTGGTTGAGTCGGAGGCCCTCAGAGCCAGGATCTGGATTTACTTCTCCTGTCAATGCCACGGCCATGGGGAGAGACACCTGGTCCCTCCCACTGAACAGAGCAGTCATGCTGCCTGGATTCTGCAAGGAGCTGGGCAGGCAGGGGTTTCTAGGGACGTGATTGATTTACCCTGAAGTACCTAACTGAGTTTTCAGTGACTGATAAAACGAGCAACGTTGGACTCATACAGAGAAGGGCCCCTCTCTCTGCTCATCTTTAGAGGCCTTTGCTCAGCATTGGGAATGCTTCGGGCCCTTCTCTAAACTCCCAGAGCCCCCGATGCCCCCTGGCCCCCATCGTTGCCTTAGCTGACTGTAACCGTGTGTTTTCATGTCTGCCTCCCCCAACTGCCTCTCGCCACCTTGCAGACTGTGTGTTTCTTCTAAGGGTAACTGAGCCCGAATAGGGCTCCTTCCTCCCTCTCCTGGAAACCACCGCACTGCCTAAGCATGTACGTTTTTCATCTCTTTTTGTGTTCTCCTTATTAAAGGGATGAACTAGTAAACGAAGCGTAAGCCTCAGAATGTCTGAGTTTGCAATCTCGCACAGATAGAACACGAGCGTGTGTGTGACAGAACTCATTAAGGTAACCAGCAGAACAGCAAAAGGGATTCAAAACGGGATTCGAGAAACTGATATAGATGCGACGGGGGAGGGGGCCCAGACCACCCTTAGGTCTGATAATCCACTGGGAGAACTCACAGAGCCGAAGAGCTCTTGCCTTCACAGCTTGCGGTTTATTACAGCGAAAGGTACAGATTCAGATCCTCAAACGGAGGACACCCATGGGACAGGGACCAGGAGGGGTCACACCCAGAGCTGCCGGGTGAGGTGCAGACAGCCGTTAAGTTCTCCCAGCACATGTAAAACAAGTTGACCAAAGTGTGGTGACCAGACGCTGGGAGAGACCTAACCCCGTATTTGCCCTATAGGAGCAATGGTTCAACATTTGCTAATTCAGGACCATGGTGACTTTAGAGAACACAGCTAAGGAGAATTAGACATGTCTAAGTGTCTGTAACTATAATAGGTATATATCTAGAAATGTTTTTTCCTTATTACAAAAGCAAGTGCACGTTCAGTGTAGAAAAGATAAAAATACCCAGAATCACGCCTCTCAAGGTAACCTTGAACCTCATTTTGGTGAAAAGCCTTCAGACCTTTTTTCCTGTGCTTTCGTGTCAGTTGGACGCTTTCGATAACTTTCTTTTTCACATAAGTTACCATGAATGCTTATCCGTGTCGATAGATAGCTTTCTGCAGCAATATTATTAGTGGCTGTAAAATTTGGGTATACACTTTATTAACTGAACCCCTACTACAAGATATTGAAGTTGCTCCCAAGTTTTAAATTATTGCTAACATTACTGTAAACATCTTTTTTTTTTCTGAGATAAAATTTACATACTCTGAAAAGCACCACTCTTTTTTTTTTTTTAAAGTTTTATTTTTATTTATTTTGAGTGAGAAAGAGAGAGAATGAGCATGAGCGGGTGGGGGACAGAGAGAGGGAGAGAGGATCCCAAGCAGGCTCCATGCTGTCAGTGCAGAGCCCGACGTGAGCCTCGATCTCACAAACCGTGAGATCATGACCTGAGCCAAAGTTGGATTCGTAACCAACTGAGCCACCCAGGCGCCCCTGAAATGCACCACTCTTTAAGTGTATGCTTTGATGAGTTTGATACATGCACACATTTCCATCACCTCCTGGAAAGTTCCCACCCCTTAGCAGCCACTGTACTGATTTCTGTCACCATAGATCAGTTATTCAAGTACGTATTCTTGAACTTCATATACATGGAAGCATATAATATATTCTCTTGTGTGTGGTTTCTTTCAATTATTATAATGTTTTTTGAGATTTATTCATATTGTGATATGTGTATCAGTTAATTCATTTTTATTGCTGGGTATTATCCTACTGTATAAATAACCACAATTTTATTTATGTATTGTCCTGTGGATAGATCTTTGGGTTGTTTCTAGTTTTTGGCTTTAAGAATAACACTTCTGTGAACATTCTTGTAATATCTTTCTGTGGATACATGTCTTTATTTCCCTTGGGTAAATCCCTGCAAGTGGAATTGCAAAGTGATGTTGTACATTTAGCTTTATAGGAAAGAGCCGAACTGTTTCCCACCAGTTCCGGTTGCTCCACATTGTTGCCAACATTTGGTGCTGTCAGCCTTTTTAATTTTAGCCATTCTAATGCGTCTGAAATGGTCTCTTGTTGTGATTGTAGTTTGCACTTCTCTGTTGACTAATGATGTTGAGCATCTTTTTGTATGTCTATCTGACGTACTTACCAGCCATTCTTATAGTTTCTTCTGTGAACTGTCTGTTCAGGACTTTTGCTCATTTTTAATTAGGTTGTTTAACTTCCTAAGAAATAGCCAAATGGTTTTCCAAAGAGGTTTTAATATTTTACAGTCCCATAAGCAAAGCGTGTTCCAGTTGCTCCACATTCTTGCCAATATTTGATGTGTTAGTCTTTTTTAATTGTAGCTGTTGTAGTGGGAATGAAATGGAACATAGTTGTAATTTCTTCTTTTTAAAGACTGCTTTGACCACTCTAGTTCCTTTGCATCTCCATAAAAACTTCACACAACTTACCAATATCTACAAAAAAAAGTGTTTGTTGTGATGGCGAGTAGGATTGTGATGAATTTATAGACCAATTTGGGGAGAAGGGGTACCTTAATAATGAGTCTCCTCATTCATGAACATGGTATAGCTTTTCATTTATTTAGGTCTTTAATTTTCAGCTTGTAGAGTAGAGGTATTGCTTGTTGCTTATTAAGTTTATCTCTAAGTATTTTGTATTTTATGTGCTTTAAAAAAAAAATGGGATTGCTTTAGGGGCACCTGAGTGGCTCACTTGGTGTGATGTCCAACTCTTTTTGGCTCAGGTCATGCATTGGGCTCCACACTGAGCATGGGGCCTGCTTAAGATTCTCTCTCTTTTTCCTGTGCCCCTCTGCCTTGCTCACACTGTCTTTCTTCTAAAGAAAAATGGGGTTGCTGTTTAAATTTTCATTTCATAATTGTTTTCCTGCTAATATATAGAAATATATTTGATTTTTAATATTGACTTGGTATCTAAAAACCAGGCTAAATTCATTTATTAGTTCTATAGCTTATTTATGGATTTCTTTGGGTTTTCTGTATAATCTATTATGTCCTTTGTGGATAAAGATATGTTTGCTTCTTCCTTTCAAATATTAATGCATTTTGTTTTATTTTTCTTGCTTTATTGGACTGGCTAGAACTTCTGGTAAGATGTTAAACAGAAGTGGTGAGAACAGATATAGTTGCCTTGTTTCTGATCACGGTGGGGTAAGTTCTCCATTTCAGTATGAAGTATGCTGTCCACAGTAGATTTTTTCATATATGCCATGTATCAGATGAGAATAGTCACTTTTAGTCTTACTTTGTTGAGACTATTCATCAGGAAGAGGTGCTGAATCTTGTCAAATGCTTTTTCTTCATCTACGCTGGGGTGATCATTTTTTAAATTCCTTTATTTTGTTAATGTGGCAAATTACATTGACTTGGAATACTAAATCAACCCTTTGTTCTTGGGAATAATGTTATTTTTACTGGGATCAACCATATTTGGATGCACTATTTATTTTTATATTCCTGTATTTGATATTTCTCTGTAATTTTCTTTCCTTATAATGTCTGTCAGTGTTTTGGTTATGAGGATTATGCTGTTCTCGTAAAAAGAATTGGGACATTTCCCCTCCTCCTGTATTTTCTAAAAGCATTTTCTTGTGAAGCTGATACTACTTTTTCTTTAAATGGTGAATAGAATTCAACATTTTCATTACATGTGGACCTGTAAGTTTCTTTGTAGGGAAGGTTTTGATAACAAATTTGTTTTCTTTAACAGACATAGAGCTATCCAGGTGTTCTGTTTGGTTTTTTTTAATGTTTATTTATTTAGGGGAGAGGGGGGATGGAGGAGCAGAGAGAGAGGGAGACACAGAATCTGAAGCAGGCTCCAGGCTCTGAGCTGTCAGCACAGAGCCCGACGCGGGACTCGAACTCACGAACCGTGAGATCGTGACGTGAGCTGAAGTCAGACGCTTAACCGACTGAGCCCCCCAGACGCCCCAAACAGGTTATCTTTTTAACAGGTGAAGGGAGGAAAAAAATCTTCTGTTTATCCTAAGTTATCATTTCTAGTGATCTTTGTTTCTCCTAGAGCTCTGAGGTTCCATCTGGTATTCCTTTTCCTCAGCCCCAGGAAGTTCTTTCAGTATTTCTTGTATTGCAGGTCTGCTTGTCGTGAATTCTCTCTACTTAAATATATTTTTTCGATACCTATTTTGCCTTAATTTATTTTTAATAATCAATGACTTAATTGACTGGCAAAATACACATACCATAAAATTTACCATTTTAGCCATTAAAAAAATTTTTTTTTTCAACGTTTATTTATTTTTGGGACAGAGAGAGACAGAGCATGAACGGGGGAGGGGCAGAGAGAGAGGGAGACACAGAATCGGAAACAGGCTCCAGGCTCTGAGCCATCAGCCCAGAGCCCGACGCGGGGCTCGAACTCACAGACTGCGAGATCGTGACCTGGCTGAAGTCGGACGCTTAACCGACTGCGCCACCCAGGCGCCCCATTTTAGCCATTTTAAAGAATATAATTAATTCAGTGATTTTAAGTATGTTCACAGGGTTTTACAACCATCACCACTATCTAGTTCCAGAACTTTTTTATCCCTCCAAAGGGAAACCCTATACCTCTTAAGCAGTCATTCGTCATTCCCCTCTTCCTTTAGCCCTTGGCAACCACAAATCTGCCTTCTGTCTCTATTGATTTCCCTGTTCTGGATATTTCATATAAATAGAATCATGCAATATGTGGCCTTTTGAGTCTGACTTCTTTTACTTAGCATAATGCTTTGAAGCTTCATCCAAATTGTGGGCTATATCCAAATAATGAATAATATTCCATTATATGGATAGACCACATTTTGTTTATTCATTCATCAGTTGATGGACATTTGGGCTGTTTCCACCTTTTGGCTGTTGTGAATAAGGCTGCTGTGAACATTCATGTACAAGTTCTGTTTGAACACCTGTTTTCGATTCTTTTTGATATATACTTAGGATTGGTATTTCTGAGTCATATGGTAATTCTGTGTTAAACTTGCTAGGAGTGGCAAAACTTTTCTCATGGTGGCTATCCCATTTTATGTTCCCATTCCGTTGTACAAGGGTTACAATTTCTTCACGTCATCTCCAATACTTCAGTGGTTGAATAATATTTTCATTGAGTTCATAATTCTGGGTCGATGATTTTTTTCTTTCAGTGCTTTAAACAGACTGGTTATTCCATTGTCTTTTGGCATCCATTGTTTCTGGTGAGACGTCTGTTGTATTCATCTTGTTGTTTCTTTTCTGGAATGTGTCTTTCCCCCCCCCTCTGGTTGTTTTTAAGATTTTTCTTTATCCTTGTCTTTTAGCAGTCTGACTATGATGTTATCAGGTAAGATTTTCTTAATTCTGTTTGGGCTTCTTTGAGCATCTTGGATCTATAAGCCAATGAGTTGTGTGTGTGTGTATGCGTGTGTGCGTGTGTGTGTATGTGTGTGTTGTTTTAACCAAATCAGGAAAACTTTGTTCATTATTTTTTGAAGTATTTTTCCCCCATTTTCTCTTCTCTGGGGATTTCTCAGATGTTAGATTTCTTGATATTGTCACTGAGACTTTGTTTTTTCCCTCTTCTTCAGTCTAGATAATTTCTTTTTTCTTTTTCTTATTTTATTTATTTATTTATTTATTTGAGAGAAACAGAGAACACGTACAAACATCGGAGGCGCAGAGGGAGAGGGAGAGGGAGAGGGAGAGAGAGAATCCTAAGAGAATCTTAATCCAGGGCAGGGCTCAGTTCCACAAATGTGAGATCATGACCTGAGCCAAAATCAAGGGTTGGGTGCTCAACAGACTGAGCCACCCAGGCACCCCCAGTCTAGATAGTTTCTATTGATCTGTTCTCACGTTCATTGACTCTTCTGATGTCCACAATCTTCTGTTCAGTCCATTTCAGACACTGTCTTTTTCAGTTCTAGAATGTCCATTTCTGTGTCTGTGTGGTTTATAGTCCCCTGATAAGATTTCTCCATCTGTTCACTTATTATGATCATAATTTATTTTATAAAATACAATTTCTATATAATAACTACTTTTGAAGTCATTTGTCTTCTATTTCCAAATCTGGGTCATTTTAGGATTTGTTTATATTGACCCTTTCCCTTGGACTTGGGTCACAACTGCCCCTGTCATTCTTTCCGTGTTAATAACTTTTGCTTATATATTGGACAGTTTGAATGATATGTGGTAGTGATTCCAGTTTCCTTGAAGAATGTTGATTTTTGTTCTAGCAAGCAGTGAAATTACTTTAAATTTGCGAGGCCTCGGTTTTTACACTTCATTGGGTGGGTATGTAAATCCCTTAGACCTGGAATATAGTTTTTACTCCTCAGGTTTGGCCTTTCTGTGGTTTCAAAGGCAAGCCCTAGGTGGAGATACTCAAGCTCCAAATGTGGAGAGACACAAGCGCTAAATCATCGCCCTTCTCTGGGCAGAGGCTGGTATCTCTGCTCAGCTTTTGTAACCTTCCCACTGTTGCTTTCTGCTCGGCTCCTTGGAATCTCCCCTACACACACATGCACGATTCAGGGGTCAGCCAAGGACTTCAGGGGAGTTCGTACACAGAGTGTGGGGCTCTCTACTCTATTAGGTTGTTTCTTATTAGATTTCTTCCTTCACTTTCCAGGTCCCCTGGCAGCCTTAAGCCTAAACAACTGCAGGTTTTGACTTAGGTTCCGGCTGCCCTACACCGCCTGAACTGAATCTTTCCCTCGGGGGGAAAAGCCATGTAACGCAGCAAGTTCTGTTTTCTTTTTTGCAACGCTTGACTTCCTTCAGTTTCTGCTGGACTTTTGTTGCTCTCTAGGGTTTTCAAATAATTGTTTAAAAAATTATCTAGACTGATCTTTTTTTAAATGTTTATTTATTTTTGAGAGAGACAGAGCGTGAGCAGAGGAGGGGCAGAGAGAGAGAGGGAGACACAGGATCTGAAGCAGGCTCCAGGCTCTGAGCCATTAGCACAGAACCCGACTCAGGTCTCGAACCCACGGACCGTGAAATCATGACCTGAGCCGAGTCAGATGCTCAACCGACTGAGCCCCCCAGGCACCCCGAGACCCTGTAATCTTTACCTGTAGTTAGTCTGATACAAGCTCCTCCACCAGAAACAGAACGGACACTTTGTGACCATCTTTTCAGTTAAATCTGCGTCAACACCTTTAATAATTTCTTTAGGATCAATCCCTGTGCAGAACTGTTGGGTATACATGAGGGGCATAGGTCAAGGCTTTGAATCATACTGCCAAATTAGCCCCTGGAAAGGTTGCTGATTACACTGTTGCAGACAGACTTGAGAGATTCTGGGTGTGGGGGCAGAAAGTATTTTCACCATCTGTGTCTCCTTGTGGTGGCCGGCATAGTGCCTGCCCTTTAGTTGAGATTCTGGCAGGGCTGTTGACTGATTCTGCACCTGGACATGATCTGGGACATGATCAAAGGAGTCAGCATTAAGCACGGGATACAGTACCATTGCTTTACCCCTAGATTTAATTTAAAAAGTAGTTCCTTAACCTACATTCCACCAGGAGATATCCCTCCACTTAGCTCAATTGGCTGGAAGCAGAGGTGACTTCATCACCTTTATCAACATCATATCATCACATCATTATTTCTCACCTTTGAAATGGTACTTCACACTTTTTGTTTTTAATGTTTATTTATTGTTGAGACAGAGAGAGACAAAGCATGAGCAGGGGAGGTTCAGAGACGGAGGGAGACACAGAATCCAAAGCAGGCTCCAGGCTCCGAGCTGTCAGCACAGAGCCCGATGTGGGGCTCCAACTCACGAGCTGTGAGATCATGACCTGAGCCAAAGTTGGACACTTAACTGACTGAGCCACCCAGGCACCCCTACACTTGATTTTTTTATTTTTTATTAATTTTGATTTATTTAGTTTTTTAATGTTTATTTATTTTTGAGACAGAGAGAGAGAGAGAGAGAGCATGAACAGGGGAGGGTCAGAGAAAGAGGGAGACACAGAATCCGAAGCAGGTTCCAAGCTCTGAGCTGTCAGCACGGAGCCCAATGTGGGGCTCAAACCCATGAACCATGAGATCATGACCTGAGCTGAAACCAAGAGTCGGACACTTAACCAACTGAGCCACCCAGGTGCCCTGGTACTTCATACTTTAGAAAGGGCTTTCAGTCGTGCTGTTCTATTTTTCTATGGTATAGATGCTGATATAGACAATGTAGGTGTCTCCCCTCCCAAATTTGTATGTTGAAACATATTCCCCGATGTGATAGTGTTAAGAGGAGGCCTTTGGGGGTGATTAGGTCATAAAAGAGGCCGCAGAGAATATTCTTCCCCCTTCTACCACGTGAGGAGGCACCGAACCAGGAAGCTAGCCCTCACTAAACCCCAGATCTGCCGACACCTTGATACTGGACTTCCCAGCCTCCGGAACAGCGAGAGGCAAATGCTTGTTGTTTATGAGCCCCCTGGTATATGGCACTTGGTTGTAGCGGCCCACACAGACTGCGACAGATGCAGAAGCTGAGGCTCAGAGATGTGAAGAGTCTTGGCCAAGGTCATCCAGCTGAGGAGTGGCTGATGCAGAACTGGAACCTGAGTCTTCTGTTCCTGCAGAAGTGCTCTTCACTGTAAGCCACCGGGACCTTTGAGGTCTTGGGAAATCCTACTCAGAGTTTTCCCAGCGCCAAGGAACAGGTCAAGGTCAGCAGGACTCTTGGGCGGCTTCTTTCCGAAATACCTAAGCGGCCCGGTTCCCGGCGTTTTCGGGCCCAGATCTTACGCGGTGTCGTGGAGGAGGTTTGCCACAAAGTTGATAGACTCGACCATCAGGAGATACGTTTAACGCAAGCAGGGGGAGTTTTCCCTTTTGTTTTGCTTTGTTTGTTTCAGCTGGAATCCTAGCCAGGACAGGAAATGAAGTCCCTGCGCTTCCATACGGGCAAGGGCAGGCCCGGGACGAGGTGGCTTAGCAAGTGCATGCGAGCGTCGAGCTGATTGATTTGAGTCCAAGGTGGTGCTGACATTTCACCCCTGGCTTGAGCTCTGTGTGTGAGCGTGTTTGTGTTTTGAATGGCTGAGCGTTCAAAGCCGGGAGGCGTTCTCTTGGGACGAGGCTGCTGCCTCCTGGCCGGTCTGCAGAGCTCAGCATTTTAGGGAAACGATTCTCAGTGCATCTGATGGTGTTTCCGAGACTTGCCTGCCATGGCTGTCATTGAAGGGAGGGACAAGCAGGTAGGGCCGTGTATAGCTGAGGACCTGGAAGGTTCCAGGCACCGCATGCTAGATGCTTGGGTCACACTGCTGGAAAGGGGACTTGGGGAGCTCCCAGGTGTGTGTGTGTGTATGCAGGGGCCAGAGGAGTAGGCAAATAACCCCAGTGCTGTGAAATGAGGGCTTTGCTAAGGTGTGTTTGATTTGTGGTGGGACTCATGGAAGGTAAGCATTAGGGAGGGGTCTTCCTCAAGCTCAAGGCCTGGCCCTCTGGATCCAACTTGGCTGACTCTCTCAGGACTCCACTCTGCTGGGAGCCTCTCTCTCTCTCTCTCTCTCCCTCTCTCGGATGGTCCGTCTCTCTCACCCACGGGTTCCTTCCCCATCAGCACATGAACACATCAGGCGTGTCTTATCTTTAAGAAAACAATCTCGTTGAATCTGCATCATCCTTCAGTCACCACCCGGTCTTGAGCTTCCTTTCTTGGCCAAGCTTTTTGGAAGATCATGTGTGTGAGATGTAAGGTTCAGCCGGTAGATGTACCATTGTCCCCATGGTATAGGTGAGTGAGTAACTGAGGCTTAGGGAAATGTTGATTTTTATGCCAGGCCCTGCTGGAGCCCATGGGAGAGATGGAAGCCGAGTGACAGGAAAAGGAAGGTGCCATGGCCATTGCTGGCTGAGCTGGAGAGAACATTCCACGGGGCCTGACCCCTCAGTCGCTTCTAACACCTGCTTCGTCCCGGCATCTTTGGTAAACTTTAGCCTGGTTGGGAGGATGAGCTGAGGGCCTGTTCCGTTCAACATCCGTGCTTGTTCTCAGCTTCAGCAGACAGCGCGGCCTCTCCGGTGAGATTCTGGGCTCTCTGACACGCCGTCCCAGCCTGGAGTGGTTCCAGCCGTCGGGATGGGTTTTTGTTGCCAGACAAGCGTCTTTCCACACCTCCCATCATGCTGTGTGGGGCTGTAAATATCCACAGATGTCACCTGCCTCTTCTTTTTCTGGAAGGCGCTTGCACGGGGACTGGCCCAGGTCACAGGCGCATCATTCGGCTGCCGGGCTGTCTGCACATCCAGAGGGCTCTCAGCACTTACCTTGGCGGCTTCTTCTTTGCCCATGGGCATTTCACAGGGGGCGGCAGGAGCCAGAGTGGTGCCTCAGGAGATGATTGCAAAGCTCGTGAGTTTTCTGAGATTCTTCTGAGAGCCACGACCTTAATGGAGTCCTTTTCCGAAAAGAGGGGTCCAAGCCTCTCAGAGGTCAAGGACAGCCCACAACCAACAAGCCAGAAGTGGGCGCATTGGACCAGGCGTTTCTGGGCGAACGCCTGCTCCTATTCTGATCCTAAGCTCAGTGTTTTCTAGGAAGGGAGCTTGTGGGGAAAAGCTCCCACTCCCACCCATCGTGGCCTGAGGAGATCAAGTCAGGCCACGTGGCCAAAATCATGTGAATAGAGAAACCGGGGAGGCCAGAGAGCTGTCAAGGTTTGGGTTCCCCCGGACGCAGGCTCTGGAAGGCAGACGTGTGGGAGGAGGTCTCCTAGGGGTACGTTGAGGGTCAAGACCTGTTATGGGAAGGGGAACAGGGTGGATGGAACAGCATGAGATTTGGGGCTGCAGTGAAGGCCCCAGCCCACCCCATGGGAGCTCTGAGGTGGGATGACCCTTGTTCCAGAGGAAGAGTCGAGGGCCAAGTGGTTGGGCCTTCATAGCCTTGAGTTGGCTGACGATTGGATGTGGCTGCCCAGAAAGGGTCATGACCTTGGGTGAGGACACTGTCTTCACTGAGGCAGTTCCCCCCGAAGGGGCTGACAGAGGCGAGCTGCCAGCCCAAAGCTTCCCGGAAGCAGCTAAGGGTGAACCCTGAGTCTTGACCCCTGAGGCTGCCTGGCCGGCATAGCCTCCACAGTGAGGGTCTTAGCTGCTACTTGACCGTACCTTGTGTTGTCCTCCATTTGACAGGTCGCAGAATTCGTGATCCAGTAGATGGGCAGAACTGAGTTCAAATCCCGATTCCTTTGCTTCCTTTCGGCTTCAGGTGACCCTTGGAAAGTTGCTTGAACATTGAGCGTTAGCTCTCATGCCTACAAAACAGGCCAAAGCCTGCTACCTCGCAGGGGTGTGGTGGAGACAGGCACAACGCGCCCTCCCTGCTCAGGAAGTGGTAGCTATTGCCAGTGTCCACGGGGGAGAAGTAGATCGGGACAGGAGAACGCAAGTTCCAGCCGAACAGCCGACAGTTCGTTCTCACCATCCAAAGTGGGGTAGCACAAAGTCGGGACGGGCCTCTGGGAGGAACTTGAGGGCTGTGGGGGAGATCCTGTCCCCGTCAGTTTTGAGACATCACGCTTTCTGCAGCGCCTCCCTGTGGTCTGTATCTGCACCCCCCCCCCCCCCCCGCCCCCTCAACTTGGAAACAACGAGGCTGGTCTGGCGGCTCCTGGGATGGCAGGGCAGGGCCTGATGACCCCAAGGGCGGCTTGGATTGGGAGGGCAAAGGGGACTCAGGGGATGCCATGGAACATTCTAGATCCCCTGCATTTCTGGTCCCCTCCCCTTGCATCGGGAGCTTTGCTGGGACCAGACACACACAGAGGAGCGTTTCTACCTGCAGAGCTGATACAGTGGTGACTCTGAGGGTGCTGGTGGTCTCGAGGGGGTTCAGTCCCAGGAGACCCTCATTCTGTAGCTTCTGGTGCTTTTCCAGCCCCAGCCTCCCTGGCAGGTGGCAGAGGGTTTGCTGAGTCTTTGCCTCCAGCCCTCGACCACCGAGGTGACATCTCAAGGCTGACAGTGGAATGTGGGCAGGGGCTGGATGGCCTGGCGGGTCTCCCCAGATCCCCCTGCCTCCAGAGAGGCTGTGGTCGCAGCCCCCACCCAGAGGTACCTGGGTCCTTATGTCCTGGGTGAGTGCTTCCGTTTTTTCAGACAGCCGCTCCTGTATCTCATCGGAGCCTCACCCCAAGCCTCGTGCCTGCGTGTAGGTCTGCTGAGTGCCCTCCCCCGTCGTACAGTGCCTCTGCTCTCTCTTGCTCAAGGGACTCAGTTTCCCCAGTCCTTTTCCAGACCAGACAGGCCCCCGTGGCCTCCAACCTTGCCATCCCTTCCCAGTTCTCCCGGCCTGGAGCGCTGGTGCATGAACTATACCCGGACGGGCGCGGGGCTTCAGTCTGTACCCGATTTGCCGTCGGGGCTCCGTTCAAACATTTTCCTTCCAATGCCGCGTGACTGACTAAAGCCAGCCTGGGGGCCACTGGGAGCCCAGAATGTTCTCTCTTCCCTCCCCCGCCACCACCCCGCCTTTAACAGAGTCGCAGCCCCTCGGCCCTGGGCTGGTGGAAGGGGAGGGGAGAGCTCCAGCTTTGCCGGCCAGCCAGCACACCGGCCCCTTGACATCCTGTGCAGAGTATGGAGAAGTGCGTGGTGGTAACATGAGGCCTGAGGCCCCTTCCCATGTAACCGGAAACCCGTGGACAGCGTGTGGTGGATTTACACGCAGGACACGCAGAACGGAGACCGGAATCTCACCTCCCCGAGGGCTCCCACGTGGCCTCCCGGAGTGCGAGCATGAGCCAGGCCAGCTGGCTCAGGGCAGGGGCACCGTGCGGCACCACACGGGGGCGGTGGCTTTCCGCCCAGCTGACCACCCTCCTCCTTCCCGTTGTCATGTTTTGCCGGCGGTGGCTCCATTTTCCAGCTAGAGCTCCCAGCCCTGGGATCCGGGCGTGGCTGGTGAATCCTTCTCTGTACCCCTTGCCTGCCAGGACGGGACTTCAACCCGGGCGAAGGGTTGAAACCCCGCCTCCCCATACCTGTTCTGTAGGCAAGTCACTTCCTCTGTCCGAACCTCAGTGTCCTCCTCTGTGAAGTGGGCACAGTGTATACTGTCTCGTGTTGTATATCAAATGAAGTGAATAACAAGTACCTGGTGTGACGACAGTCCGTGGCACACAGCAGGTCCTTGACGCGTGGTTCTCGTGACTGTTAATTTGCTCCTTACTTGCCCAGTGCTAAGCACAATGGTATTGGAAACACACATTGACGGATTTTGGTGTCTTCCTTTCTAGAATATGGATGCTTAGGACCAAAATGAATTGTAAAACTGAGGTTATGTCCTGGCGTGTGTGTGTGTGTGTGTGTGTGTGTGTGTGTGTGAGTGAGAGAGAGAGAGACAGAGAGAGAGACAGAGAGACAGAGAGACAGAAGATATAGTTTATCTCTACTTTTTTTTTGTTTTTTTTGATCATGACTAGGGTGCGAGTACCACATAGGACTTAGGCCCATAGGTTCAGGGGGCATGAGGGGCCACAAAAGTGGGCTGTCCCTGGCTTCTGGTGAGCCTGAGCAGCCCTGACTGGCAGAGGGCATCAGGAGCCCCGGGCCCGAGGGCCAAGGTGAGTGACCTTGCCTGCGAAGGTTCTCTCGGGGATTTGAAGCTGGGGTCAGACTCCCCTTTGAGGCGGCCGATCAGCACCAGAGATGCTGTGAGTGGAATCTGGGGGGCGGCAGGTGGTAGGGACAGAGCCTGGGGTGGGTGTGAGGCCAAAAGTCACGGCTGTTTCCGCCCGCGTAAGTCCCTTACCTGTTGGCTTCTCCTCTGGAAATGGGGTTCTAGTAACGGTTCTGCTGGAGAGGGGTGCCTTTGTGGTGTGCAAGCCCGCGGCTCGCGCTCCCCTCAGCGGGGCTCCCGGCTGCCTCAGAGCAAGGCCGTGTAACGACCCTGAGCTCTGGTTATTGTAAACTTGCCGCAGAAGGAGGCACACCTTCCCATGATGTCATGTCTAGACGCCCGGGTCAGGTATAAATTATGGAGACAAAGTAGCATGTTCAGTGGTTAACTGTAAAACTTTAACGAGAGGTTTCTGTGGCTCGAACATGTGTGGGGAAGGCTGTTCTGGGAGGAGGAGGAGAGGTGGCTCACTTCGTGTTTCACTTCCTCTCCGGCCGTCTGCAGGCCGTGAGGCAAGGCCCTTAAGCCTCAGCAGAGACCCTGGTCTCGGGTGGCCGCTTCCTCCAGAGCGGGAGCTCCGCCCTGCTGAGCCGGGTGGACCTTGGGCAGGTCACAGCCTCACAGGGCCTCAGTCTCTTTATCTGTAAAATGGGGGCAGGGGATAGAATCTTCCAGCACAAATATTTCCACGTCCCGATCCTCTACGACCTGGCAGAGGAGATCAGTAGACACGCACGTCGAGCAGAAGGAATGCCTTTCTGGGTTTCAGACCTACCTCCTGGGGCTGTGGGGGCTGTGGAATGTGGCAAGACAGAGGACGGCTTCATGGGCTGTGAGGAGCCGTGCCGACGGTGAGGGGCTTGTCCTAGAAATCCTGGAGTCTCCTCTGGAAAGGGCCAGCAGCTAAGCCAGCCCCAGTGGAGGGGACATCTTTGGGGAAAAGGAGGTGGACACTGTCCTGGTTTGTCTTTCTGACACCAGAGACGCTGTTCCCACACTGATTCTCCGATTCTCTGACACCAGCTGGTGAGTCCAGCCCTTTGGTTCAGTTCTGACACTGATTACCTGGTACCAGCACAGACCCCTCAAGGGAAAGGGCCACAGGACTGCCCCCCACTTCGGATGCCGGCTACGAACAGGTTCCCCAGGCTTCCCCACACTTCTGCCACCCTGCTGACTACAAGTTCGTAGGTTCCCACGAAACCCCCCTCAAGGTTTATGATTCACTAGACTGACTCCTTCAACTCAAGAGAGTAATTATGCCCGTGGTTTTATCAGAAGGGATGCACTCGGGAACAGCTAAATGGAATGGGGCCAAGGATGGGGGAAGGGGCGCAGAACTCCCGGGCCCTCTCTGGGCGCACCACCCTCCCAGCACACTGTTGCGTCCGGCGGCCCGGAAGCCCCCGAGCCCCGTTGTTATCGAGTTCCATCACCCAGGCACGATGGATGACATCGTTGGCCAGGAGTGATTGAATCAATCTCTGAATGGAAAGTGCCAACCCCCTCATCACGTGGCTGGTTCCTCTGGGGACTGGCCCCCATCCCGAAGCCACCTAGGGCCCCACCAAGAGTCACCTCATGAGCTTGAACCCAGGTGCGGGCTCGTTCTGAGTAACAAAAGATGCTCAGTCTCTCAGGAAATTCTGAGAGTTTGAGGGGCTCTGTGCTAGGAACTGGGGATCCGATATAGATATTTTCTTATACCACAGACACGAAGGCCCTCCGAGCTGGGGTTGGATGCCGTGGAGTATGCTGAAGATGCCCACCTTGGGGCCTTAGGCTTGAGCCACGAGGAGCTCTGTGATCCCAGTATCTGTGGGTCGGGCTGTGCTCCTGACGCCACAGGAAGATGACCCCCGGGAGACCACAGAGCAGCTGGGATGAAGACGTCCCTTCCCTCGGCCAACCGTTCCACCACCACATCGCATTTACGGGGTGCCCACGTGCTCGAAGGAGCCCAGAAACACTGCAGCCTGTGGGTGCAAAGCCTCGCTGTCCCAACTGGAGTGTCTGGGCCCCGCTGGTCCCTCAGGTTGTGGAGATAGCGCATCTGGCCCCGGGTCCCCTGTTCCCACAAGAACCTCCTAAATGTTCTTCACGACCAAGCCATTGCCTGGGGCTTTCCTCAAGAGGGGCTGCATTTCCTGACATGGAGGTGGAATGTTCCAGAATCCCCGGTGCCTTGCTCTGCTTAGTTATTTATTGCCTGGGCCTCTCACTCAATGCTTCTCTCACCGGCTTGGGATTTTCTTCTTTTTTTTCTTAATTGCCTACGTGCGTATCTTCTCAACTAGTCCATCAGCTGCCCGAGAGTTGGAACTTTCTCTGTCGCGTTTTGGTCTGCAAGGACCACCCCCCCACCAGAGGAGGGGGAAAAATGGGGGTTCGGAGCCTCCAGACCTATAGGCAAATCTGACCTCTCCATCAGCTATGCAATTTTGGACAAGCAAATGATTTCCGTGAGTCTCAATTTCCCCCATCAATGAAATGGGAATATTAACGCTTACTCTGCATGGGGTGTTGGGAAGTCTGGGGGCTTCTGGAAAGTGCCCGACTCAGTGTCTAGCACCTGGTGAGCCTCCAGGGCATTACATGATTAGATGAAGATCGATGGCATAGTCAGTGACCAGACTGGGTCCTGGACCAGAAACCAGGTATACCCTTTCTGGATCGCCTTGTATCGCCTTATCTCACTCACTAGGGGAGGATATGGGTGAATAATTGATTAGAATGTGGGGTTGCTGCGGCCGACACTGGGATTGGGCCCGGGCGTGATGAGAAGCAGGTGGAAGCTGGTTGGTTTCGCAGCAGGATAGTCTCCATCCAGAGACCAAGGGCAAAGGGTGGATTTGGGGGCCATTTGGTCACAGGGTGGGTCAGGGAGCAGGGGCATGTCTGTGTGTGTATCTTCTGCGTTGTGAGTATCTGTGTTGTGTCTGTGATGTGTGTGCATACAGCACCGAGTGGGGGTTGTGTATATCATTCATGTATTTTGTTTTTCAGATTTTTTATTAAAATATTTTTTTTAACATTTATTCATTTTTGAGAGACAGAGAGAGACAGAGCATGAGTGGGCAGGGGCAGAGAGAGAGGGAGACACAGAATCCGAAGCAGGCTCCAGGCTCCGAGCTGTCAGCACGGAGTCCAACATGGGGTTCGAGCTCACGAGCCGCGAGATCATGACCTGAGCTGAAGTCGGACGCTTAACTGACTAAGCCACCCGGGTGCCCCTAAGATTTTTTAAAATGTTTATTAATTTTTGAGAGAGAGAGAACGCAAGTGGGGTAAGGGCAGGGGGCGTGGACAGAGGATCTGAAGCGGGCTTTGTGCTGACAGCAGAGATCCTGATGCGGGGCTTGAACCCACAAATCACGAGATCATGACCTGAGCTGAAGTCGGACGCTTCGTCACTGGGGCCACCCAGGCACTGCCGTTGTTCGTGTATTTGTAATATGAGTTCGTGTGCACGTGCGTGTGTGCGGATGTATCGTCTGTGTGACGGGTGTGCATGATGGAGGGGGTGTATGTTGGCATGTGGATCGTATGGTATTGTGTGTCAGTGTGATATATATGAATTATGTGTGCAGTGTTTGTGCCTGTGTGTTTGTGTGTGCGGTTTATATACACGTGTGGTACGTGTAGATGAGTGTGTAGTGAGCCCTCGGTGACGTTCTCTTGGGCTGGTGAGATTCTCCTGAGATAGTATGTCCGTGGAAGTTCGTATGTGGAAGTTGGACATCTGGCCACCTGCCTTCTGGAAGCCGAGTGGGAGAGGGGGCACTGAGTGGGGAGCGTCGTGACCGCATTTAACCTGTCCAAGCTTACGAACTTGCACTTAACTTGTTGTTTTCCGCTGTGGTTCTCTCGCTCTGTGGTCCCTGCTGTCCTTCCATCGTGACATCCCTCATTTTTCCCTCCCTGGAGGGTAAGTCTCCAATTTTCTGCCTGAGCGGGCGGGCGGACCCAGACACCCTCCTCCTTACAGACTTTGAACTTGTCCCGTTTTTAGCTCCCTTCTTGAATCTTCCCTGCTACCTTTGAGGGGAGGGGCATTCTGCAGCCACGAAAGAGCTTCCCGCTGCCGTCCCTGCCGCTGACGTGGGACTCTTGGGTCAGCAGAGTCAGCTCCCATTCATCCATTTGTTTTCGCAGTTTCTGTATTTCCGCCTCCTGGTGACTCCCTTCTGTTTTCTTTATCCTTGTCGGTGTATGGCTTTAAAACCCCCAACTCACTTTGTCACTTCAGTGGGGAGGTTTCAGGAGAGTGTGGTGGCAAACGTGCACCTGTCTGTGCCAGAAACAGGTGAGCTGGGGGACGTGTCATGTCCCTCTGCGGAGGTAGGTCACAGCACAGGGCACTTTGGCTCCACAAAACTTAGTATTTCTTACCATCATAATGGTCAAATTAATGTCCCCTTTTAAAGTTTATTTATTTATTTAGAGAAACAGAGAGAGAGAGAGAGCGAGTGCACACGTGTGTGCATTCGAGCGGGGTGGGGGCAGAGAGAGAGAGGGAGAAAGAAAATCCCAAGCAGGCTCCCTGCTGTTAGCGCAGAGCCCTGCATGGGGCTCGAACTCATGACCTGAGCCAAAATCAAGAGTCATATGCTTAACCAACTAAGCCACCCAGGTGCCCCTCAAATTAAACTCCTAATTTAAAAAATTTATATAGGGAGTATTTCAAACTTAATGGAAAGTACATTAAATACCCCATAAGATACTTATGTACCCATCACTGAGATTAAACAACATTATGCCATATGTGCTTCGGGACAGTTTTTTTTCTTTAACTTTTTATTTTAAAATAGTTCAGGACAATGCATTTTTTTGTTTTTTTTTAAATGTTTATTTCTTTATTTATTTACTTATTTATTTTGAAAGAGAGAGAGAGAGTGGGGTAGGGGCAGAGGTGGGGGCGGGGACAGGGGATCTGAAGCAGGCTCTGTGCTGACAGCAGTGAGCCCGACCTGGGGCTCCCGCTCACGAACCGTGAGATCATGACCTGAGCCAAAGTTGGATGCTTAACTGACTGAGCCACCCAGGTGCCCCAGAACAGTGTATTTTAAAGACATAAAATGTCACAGGTATGGCTAAAGTCAGGGACAGCAAAGCTGTGATATATTGTATAAGTTATTAAGTGTATTCATTTATGTCTATAAATAATATATACAACTATGTGTTTGAAATTTTGTAGACAGCATATTCTGCTGAATTCATCCTTTTACAGTTTGCTTTTTGACTTAAAGTATTTGTGAGATCTATTCCTGTTGACTCTTTAACCTCTAGCTCATCTATTTTAACTGCTTTACAGTGTTCACCAGCATGAATATACTACAGTTTTATTTATCGCACCCGTTCCGAAAGACATATTGTTTCTACTTTTTCACAGTTATGAGCAGAACTGTAGGGAATACCCTAAGACCGTTGTGCACATGAGCAAATACTTGCCCAGACGGAGAAGGTTTATCTTTAACTTTTCTAGAATTTGTCAAAATGCTCTCCAAACTCATTGTTCCAAAGTTGGCTCTACCCGTAGTGCACACAAATTCCCCATTGCTCTCTATCCTAGCCAATATGTAGTGTTACCAGCCATGACTTTTTGTACCTAATGGATGAAAAATTGTATATCATTTTGAGGATTTGCAGTCCCCTGACATGTCTGAGTTTCAGCTCCTTTCAGTTGTCGTTTGTTCAAAAATCACTGTATCCAGCAGTGATACTTGAACAATAGTTCAGTTGGGTATAAAATTCTAGGTTGACAGTTATTTTCCCTCTGTACTGTGGAGACATTATTGCATTATCTTCTGCCCTCTATTGTTGCTGTTGAGAGATCCACTGAAGATGTTTTGGAGATAATTCAACTTTTTTCTTTGGTTAGTTGTGTGATTTTGTCTGCCTTTCATGTTCTACAGATTATTGTAGCTTGTCTAGATGTGAATAGATTTACTTCTCTGGCTGGGACTCACTGTGATGCTTGACTCTTTGAATTGATATATGAAGATCTATGTTTTCAAATCAATTCCAGAAAACCCCAAGCCATTATCTCTTCAAATGTTGCCTTTTTACCATTTTGTTTATTCTTTGTAGACAGAATCTGCATCCTTTTTTTTAAAATTATTTTTTTTATGTTTTTTATCTTTTATATTTGAGAGACAGAAAGAGAGAGCATGAGCAGGGGAGGGGCATACAGAGGGAGACACAGAATCTGAAGCAGGCTCCAGGCTCCTAGCTGTCAGCACAGAGCCCGATGTGGGGCTTGAACTCACAAGCAGTGAGATCATGACCTGAGCCGAAGTCAGACACTTAAATGACTGAGCCACCCAGGCGCCCCTGCATCCTTTTTAAAAAATGTTTATTTATTTTGAGAGAGGTAGCATGCAAGTGAGTGGGGAAGGGGCAGAGGGAGAGGGAAAGAGAGAATCCTAAGCAGGCTCCATGCTGTCAGCACAGAACTGGACGTGGAGCTCAAACTCACAAACCATGAAATCATGACCTGAGCCTAAATCAAGAGTCAGATGCCTAACTGACCGAGCCACCCAGGCACCCTGAAAGAATCCACGTTCTGTTCTCCATGTCTCTAAACCACTCTTTCTATTTGTGTGTGTGTGTGTGTGTGTGTGTGTGTGTGTGTGTCCCACTTTTGCATTTGGGGTAATCTGGCTTTGTTTTTATTAATCTTATCCTCAGCAGTGTCCAATATGCCTCTTGACCTGTCCGTTTAACTTTTACATTTTTAATTTCTATAAGTTATATTTACTTATTTTTCATTTCTGTCCTATTTTCAACTCCTCCTCTTAACTCTTTAATGTTTTAAAGCAAACTTACTTTATGTACATTTCCTATTTCCTCTCATATTGGAATTCTGTATTTTCAGGTTGTTGGGGTTCAGTCTTCCTCTGTCTTATTTGCTCTCTCACTCATGGCAGCTTATTTCCCTGTTTGTTTTGCAAGGTTTTTTTTAAGTTTATGTATTTATTTTGAGAAAGAGATAGAGCATGATCAGGGGAAAGGCAGAAAGAGGAGGGAGAGAGAGAGAATCCCAAGCAGGCTCTGAGCTCTCAGTGCCGAGCCAGACACAGGGCTCGAACTCATGAGTCGTGAGATCATGACCTGAGCTGAAATCCAGAGTTGGACACTTATCTGACTGAGCCACCCAGGTGCCCCTGTTTTACAGGGTGTTTTGGTGCATTATCTTTGGTACAGCTTGTTTTCCTGAGAATCCCTTGTAGCCTGAATTGTGGGGGGGAAGCAATAAAACTAAAAGTGAGTGTTCACAGGTTATACTAGTCATGCTAATACAGATTATCTTATGTCTTCACTATCGTTAAGCCCATGACCCGGGATGTTATAACAGTCAGGACGGACAAGGTTACACTTTGGTAACAAAGAGCCCCAGCCCCAACAAAAGTTTCTTTCTTCCTCAAGCCACCTGTCCAGTGCGGGTCAGCAGAGGGTCCAGCCCCAGGTGGACCGAAGTTCGGCCATCTTGCAGCTGCATTATCTGTCACAGGTAGGGGACTAGAAAGTTGTACTCAGACTTTTCACCACCTCAACCTCTCATAACTTACTGGCCAAACTAATCGTGTGGCCAACTGGTCACCTCTAAAGGGTCAGGGAAATGTAGGGAAGAAAATGGGACATTGGGTGACTATGTCTGCCTTCTAATTAGCGACAAAGTCAAAGTTTCAGTTCTGCCTTCTGACTCTATCTATATTGAGTGTTTCTGAGAGCCAGAGACATACAGGGAGATGAGAGGAGCCTAGAGGTCAGCTCTGGGCACCTCGGTGTCAGGAGGCAATGCTGTCTGTCCACATGAGCCCCCAGGAGCAGGGCGGGCTGATCAGCCTTCCAGCTCACCTGTGTGAGCTGTTCGCCCTTGGGCTTCAGAGGCTGGTCACGCCGTGCCAACCACGTGCATAGTTGGCCACACCTTCCAAAGTCAGGCATAGATCTGTGTGATAAGTGTGAGTTTGGATCCTTTGTGCCTTAACTGCAGGAGACACCAGGGCTCCCTTGGGACATACACTTGGGAGCTAATGGACCAGAAAGAACATGGTTCTCTTGGTTAACTTCCTTCTCTGTGCTGCTCTATAGCCTGTCCCGGCCTCTGTCCCCCGACCCGTGGCTGCCTTCAATGGCATGGCTGCTTTGGCCAGGATGCTGGCATCTTCAGGTTCATTTCTGTGTCCCCAGTGTCCAGGATGGGGCTTTGCCCCAAAGAGGCCTCAGGAAAGGCTCCTCGGTGGGACAGAACGGCCTGTTCCGGCAGCCCCGAGAGCAGGTCACTACAAACCCGGGCTGTGGGGGGAGTGGACGGAGGAGGCTTGGAGTGAGCCCAGGCCTGGCCGCTGCATTCGTGTGACTTTGGGAGGCTCTGTCCTTTTTCCCAGCCTCCGACTCCCATTCCAGATGGTGGTGTATGGGGCCAAGTGATCTCAGCAGGTCTGAGATTTCTCTGGGAGTCTGGGATCCGTCTTTACCCTCCAGGCACGGCTGAACCTTGGGGAAGGGATGGGCAGGGATTGCTGGTCCCCTGGAGGAACCGGCTGAATTCTCGGTGCCACAAGCCCTGTGGAGCCCGAGGCTGTCTGTGTCCTGCCCCATGAGGCCGGGTCTTGGGGTTCGCAGGCCAGACTCAACAGAGACCTTGAGGAGGAAGGGGACGCGGGGGTGGTGACTGAGCTGGGACTCCCCCTTCCCCCCAGACGGCTCTGCAGGGGGCAGGGGCTGGAGCCTGTCCCCACCAGCCAGTCCCCGCCCCTGCCACCGGCAGCTGTGGGGAAGGAAGGGACCCAGGCTGCATTTATAGAATTCCTGTCTGCAAAGGCCATGTAGTTGTTTTAGATTAGCATACAAATCGACATTAGCGTAGAACATCTGTTGTTAATCCACGTCCCGGTGGAAGGGAGATGCCAACACGCCGTTTATTAGGCACGTCGATCCCATAATGTCCTTTTTTGCTGCCTTTGTCTTCTATCAGAGTCCATAATGGGTTCCAGGATGTCTTTTATTTTGCTACAGACCACGTTTCCTCCTGCCTAACAGATCAGAACGTAATGGATTCCAGGATGTAATTTATGCTGTTTTGGAATCAGACTCTGTACTATTAATTCTGAAGCCTTCGGGCAATCTCCAGGGAGGCCGGAGCCCTGCGTTTGCCCCCGTGGTCCTCAGACAGGCACCGGGACCCCGAGCACAGTCCTGGGGCCAGAACGGGGAGGGGAGCCCAGGCCAGCAGCTCCCAGTTAAGGGAGTTCCAGGCGGGCATGGGAGAAGAGCCCAGGGGTGCTGGAGGAGACAGGACACTTGAGGGGTGCAGGGCTGAGAGGCGGGGCACAGATGTTCTAAAAACCCAGAGAGAGGCAGAACCTCCCGGGGCTGCTTGTGGCTTCTGGACCGTAGATGATGAGCCCCTGGAGAAGAGCATCCGGGGGGACGAAGCCCCAGGGAGGTGCCTCGTGGAGGAGGCCAAGGCCACGTGAGCGAGGGCATTGCCGCTGGAGCCACCAGGCGCCGACTCAAGGTCGAGCGTGGTGACCTGAGTCCTCACGCACGCACGGCTGACCCTGGGACGGCCACTCCCTTTCTCTGAGGCTGGCATTCTCCGCCCAGAGTCGTCCCTGAGCCCCGGAGAGACACTAAGTGTTGCAGATCTCTATAAAGTCTGGAGAAGCCTGCAGACTTTGTCCCTGAGGGAGAGCACTGTCTGATGCCCTGCCCAGCAGGCCCCTTGCTGGGGTGGGGCCCCCTCCTCCTGTTCGGGGAGCAGGTGAGCAGGGCTGCAGCCGGCGCATACACAGGGAGCCTTCGTGTGACTTAGAGAGAAAGGTGCCCAGGCCTGTGGGTCCCTGGGAGTTCTCTCCGATCGGGCCCTGCGGCGGGGCAGACACAGGGGTCTCTTCTGTGCCCTGTGCCTCGGGCCACAGTCCTCAGGCTCTGAGCCCACTGGGGCGCCGTGCAGGCGGATCTCAGCTAGTTGATATCTGGGAAGCTGAGGAAGAAGTGTGAGCTGCTGGGTGGCCTCTACCCTGCTTACGTCCCATCTGGCTGTGGTCACTTACTGCTGTCCTGCCGGGAGTCCCCTCCCTCCCCGGTGAGGCAGCTCCTTCCTCACCAGACAGCCTGGTTGTGGTCCGAGCCCCCTCACCCCGTGTCGGCCCCGTGAGCTCCCCAGCTGCCCTCCTGCAGCCACCACTCTGTCCTTAGGGCCTCCAGCCTGACTGCCCACCTTCCTCTGTGTGAGGGAAGCCCACACTTTGAAGCTGGGTCTGGAGGGCTTCTGGGCAGAAGAGAGCACCTCCAGGGGCGGTCAGAGCCCTCCACCACCCTGGCCTTGGAGACCATGAAGCAAACCCACAGCGTCACTGCTGGGCCTGTTGCAAGACCTTCTATGCTGCAGACTTAAAAAAAAAAATTGGGGTAAAATACACAAAAGATAAAATTTACCATTGGAACCAGTTTTACATACACGACGCGGTGATATTAAGCACGTTCACGTTGTCAGGCAGCCTTCACCGCCGTCCACGTCCAGAACTTTCTTCGTCCTTCCGCTTCAACTGCAGACTTTTTAAAGGGGGAAAGAAGTTTAACTGCCTGTCCTGTCTGGCGCACCCTTCTGGGTTATTTCCACCTTTTTCATTGTCTTTGAGCTGTGGGGGACAGCTCTGTAAAGTTGCACCCAACAAGGAACAGTGCGAACAATTCTGGGCAGTATTCACATAAATTAACTGAGTCCCAGGGGATGGTAGTTGTGGCCCTGGGGATGGGCCGGTTTGCATTTATTTGTAATTCCAATTGCAGCCTTCCTGTTTGCCTGCATCTTGAGGATCCTTGAGTTTTCTCTGAACTGCCTGTACCATCCCACTGGTTTCCTCCCCCTTCACTGAATGCTTACATGAAACCCGTGACACATGTTCACTTCATACTGGTACAAGAGAGCCACGGTTTTCCTTTTGTTGGGATCTGCCCTGGAACGACAGAATTGCTGTCTGCAGAGTCCAGGAGCTTGGTTTAGCCCCTGAGATTCTCCAGCCGAAGTCACATTCCCACGTGGGGCTGGGAGATGGGGACGCTCAGCAGGGCTCCTCGTCACACAGGAGACCCCTCAGGGAGCCTGGGCCGGGCAGGCCAGGAGCCAGGGCCGGGCCTGGGGCCTCCTCGGCTCTTAAAGGCCAACTGGGGAAAGAGGTGCCAGATATATTCCACGCTCTGTCCCCCTGGGAGCAGACGACAGCCATTACCCAGCCGTCTAGTCAGCGCTGGAAGGGGCCCCGAGACCATCTGGCCAGCTCACTGCCGGTGCTGCTGAGGCCCCCCAGCCGGGTTTGGTCCAGGAAAGCCCTGGGGACTTGCTGTGTGCCTGCGCCCACACTGAGCTGGTCACGTCCTCCCGACGATCCTTGGGACATCCCCGTGAGATGCGGGTACGGCACGGCCGCCCATCAGGGGTGAACCTCCGAAGCCCGAGGAAGGTCAGGTGACCAGCCCGAGGTCACGGTGCAGCCAGATGGGCCGCAGCTAAGGGTCCCAGGCCTCCAGCCCTGTCCTTCCACCGACATTGGTGGGTCCAGAGGCAGAGACACCCTAACGGTCCCTGTGGAACAAACTGTGCTCCCGGGGCTCCTGGCACCCGCCCAGACAAGGGGCTTTTGTTTGGTTCAGAAGAAAGGGAGCCCTTAATGAAAAAACCAAAACAGTAAAAAGCACTTGCAGGGGAACTATAAATACCACCTGCCGGGTGGCTGTTAGCTCGCTCGGAAAAATGCATCTGTCACTGGGGGTCTTGTGGGCTGTCCTGTGTTCTTCCGCAGCTGTCTCCCGGCAGAGTGGGCAGGTCACCTTGGGCCCAGGCCTGGGCCCCTTCGGGGGGCTGTGGATGGCCGAGCTCCCCCTGCAGCTGGCTCCCATCCCGCACGGTCTCCGGCCATCTGTCTTTATGACCTTGATGCTCCTCAAGGCCATACAAGCACGCTGGCGTGCAGTCCCCGTGGTAAAGGAGAGACGGATTCGGAGTCTCTAGGTATGCGAACTTAAGCCCTCGGAGCCTCATTTTCCTCACCTGGAGAATGGGGACAGTCACGCTTTTTCCCTGCGGGATGTCCTCAGCTGTGTGCCAGAGCCACCTCCCACTGGCCCACAAGAGCCGATTTCGTGCGTCCCCTCCCCTCTCCGGGATGTCCTGTTGGTCGCGGGAAGTGAGCCGTGGTGGGGGGTGGGGGGTATTCACACCCTGGAAATCTGCACACTCTCCAGATGAAGCCTCGTCCCCACAGAGCCCGTTGTCAACCGTTTGCCAGCACGTGGCTGGCGGTTGTGCGAACGCGTGGCAGGTGTTATGTGCCAGGCACTTGGGAGGCTTGTCCCCGTGGGGCGTGAGGACTTCGGTGTAACGGGATGCGAGACCGCTGGGTCTGGATGGGCCGCCAAGGCTGGGGTCCCCGCCTGGAGGCTGAGACACTGGATGCCTGAGCGCCCCCTGTGCCTCTGCCCCCGGGTCAGTGCACATGTTGAATCTAAGAGGGTAAGATTTGAACTCTGTGGAAGCAACATCTCCTGCGCATTCCTTTTGCCAGAGACAGAGGGATCTTTGGGGAAAAGGCTTCTTGGTTTTGTTTAAAAAAATTTTTTTTTTTTAACGTTCATTCGTTTTTGAGAGAGAGAGAGAGAGAGAGAGAGCACGAGTGGGGGAAGGGGCAGAGATAGAAAGGGAGACACAGAATCCGAAGCAGGCTCCAGGCTCGGAGCTGTCAGCACAGAGCCCGACTCGGGGCTCAAACCTGGGAACGGTGGGATCATGACCTGAGCCGAAGTCCGACGCTCAACCGACCGAGCCACCCAGGCGCCCAGATTTGTTTTTCTTGTGGAAAAGACCAGCCAGTAGAAGTAGTGGTAAAAATAATGATGGTGACGCCCCGTCACCATTTCTTGGACAGCCGCTGGGTACCAGGTGTTTAGGAAACCACGGGCCTTGTTGCGTTTGTCCTCCGACAAGGCAGGCCTTGTCATCATCCCCCTTTTACGGGGGAGAAAATTAAGACACGGGGGGAGCAGTCATTCTGCTCAGAGGCGTCCAGCGGGTCCATGGCAGGGCTGGGGTCGGACGGGATCTGTCTGAGCCCTGACCTCATCCTTCTTCCTCCTCACCGCAATAGGGAGTGAGAACACCTGGACAGACCAAGCTGTCCCTCACCCTATCCTGGCTGCCCGCAAAGTAGCCTGCTTCCCTTCCCCTGCCCTCTCCTCCCCTCCCTTCTCCCCACCCCCCCCCGCCACCAAACCGTCTGCTCCTCTTCCCTCCTTTATCCAAATTTAGGCTGAACTGCTCCCGCCCCATCGTCCCCTCCATGTTGGCCCAGCAGGCTCTACTTGTCTGCAGAGGCCCAGCTCAGAAGTCACCTCCTCTGTGAAGCACCCCCCAACTCCCTGGGGGGGCCTGCAATGGTGGCTTTGCCCCATCAGTCAGAGTCCTCTCCACAGGACATGAAAACCACCGTGGGTCCCTGCCACTCGTCCCCCCCTTTTAGTGCCATGCCCCCTTTGGCTGTCTGCTGGAGCCTGTGAGTCTTTTCTCAGAATAGTGTTTTATTATTCTTTATTATTTATAATGTTTATAATGTTCTATTATTTATTTCTCAGAACCGTGCATAAAAGAATCTAGCAGGATTACGCATCACTGCAGAATACAGCTATCCAGAAAACTTTCTGAAGGGGCGCCTGGGTGGCTCAGTAGGTTGAGCGTCTGACTCTTGATTTCGACTCAGGTCATGATCTCACAGTTCGTGGGATCGAGCCCTGCATGAGGCTGTGATGAAGACAGTGTGGAGCCTGCCTAAGATTCTCTCTTTCCCTCTCTCTCTGCCCCTCCCTTGCTCTCTCTCTCTCTCTCTCTCTCTCAAAGTAAATAAACATTAAAAAAAAAACAACCTTTTTGAGGGGCACCTGGGTGGGTGGCTCCATCTGTCTGAGAAGCGTCTGACTTCAGTTTGGGTCATGATCTCACGGCTCATGAGTTCGAACCACATATCGGGCTCTGTGCTGACAGAGCAGAACCTGCTTCGGATCTTCAGTCCCCCCCCCTTTCTGCCCCTCCCTGGCTGTTCTCTCTCTCTCTCTCTCTCTCTCTCTCTCTGTCAAAAATAAATGTACACTAAAAAAATAATTAAAAAAAAACCCATTTTGAAAATGCGGATGGTAGATGGAATAACACATCACCCAAATAACAAGATCCACTGGTGGGCTTGATGACTCCCGGAATTTCAAAGCAGTGATGAGGGAAAATGGTTTTCCTAGCTGGCTGCAACAATTGTAAAGTCTGCGAATTCCGTAAGAAGCAAATAGGGAACAAGGTACAGGCACAGCTTCTGCGTCGTTGCTGTTGTTGGGACCGGGCTCCTACCGCAAAGAAATGCTGCGTTTCAATTAGAGGTTGGTGCAAATAAATAATTCTCTTTCCCGGCACTCCTGATTTCCATCCTCGCGTCAGGGACAGAAGGGGCTCCTCGCGGGCCAGGACTGGGTTTTGTCCTCATTTCCAGTACTTTGAGGCATGCCTGGTTTGGACCATGCAGACAAGTCGAATACAGGAACCAGCGGGTTTGTTGAATGAGTGAGTGAGTGAATTAAGGAAAGGAAGGTGAGGCGGGGGGCGGGCAGACCGAGCTCCCCCCCCAGGCTTGGGTCCTCCCGCTGCACTGGTTTTAATAGCATGAATGTGACTTGGCTGGGCCTGGCACCGTGCGTGAGGCGGGGGGGCACGTTCCTATCTGCTGAGAGCGAGACCCTCGGTCTGAATCAGTGCCTGTCAGGTGCGGCCCCGCACTGGCTGTGATTCATCCCCTCGTGCGGGGAGAGGGGCTGTGCTCATCTCGCCTCGCCTCCCCTCTGCTTCCGAACCTTCCTCCTGGCAAATGCCGCCTGAAGGAGCTGCTGTGGTTTTAGAAATTAATTCACCGGATACTCTTCTGGTCTGGAGAGAAAAAGATACGCAGTGTTGTCTTAAAGAGGCATTACAGGATCCGCTGAGAATGTGAGGCTATCAGGGAGCCACCCCGGGAGAGGAGGCACCAATCCCAGCTGTCACTCCCAGTATTTGGAGCCATGGCCTGCGGCTCAGGGAGCAGCGGGTCCATCCTATTTCGTCTTTATCTTCTTTTGGCTGACCTGTGCCAAGAGCCTCGTGTACCAGGCACTGGGCTGAGCCCTTTATAAGCATTTAATCTTCCCTGAATCCCTGAAACAATCCTGAGAGACTGGGATCATCCTGTAGAGGAGACAAGTCATCTCTCGAAGTGGAGAGAAGTTGCCCTTAGCTCACCCAGCTAGTGAGTGCCTGGGTTGGGAATTGAACCCATAACCTGTGCCCTGAACCACTAAGCTGTGCAGCTCAAATCTCGTCGGCGGCCCCTGTGAATGCTGAATGCTTGAAGATTAAAAGGGGAGTAAGACCCACTACTTGTAGCCAGCAAGGGGCCGGACGCAGAGGCAGATAAACCGGACGCGGTCCGATCTGTGCTGTAATGGAGGAGGGCCAGGAGCTGGGGCTGGGGAGGGCTCCTCCGAGCACCGGGCACGGGGTGGGAGCTTGGTGAGCGTTGGGCAAGCACCCTGTGCCTGTCAGCCCGGTTCCCTCATCTGCAGCACACCCCTGAGTTGTTCCTGATGCTGGTTTGTGTTCAGAGAGAAAGAACTCTCCCAGACAAGCCTACAGAAGTGTGTTCTTGACGTGTGCATCACTGGCTTTGGGGAAATCCCAGCGGACGTGTTCCCACGACAAAGGCTGTTGTGTTTTGGAGACACGGGCTGGAGACGGAATTTGGGGGGTTTGCAAACTCAAGGGAGGCAGAGGGGCCAGGCTGGCTCCCCGGGCAGGGCACCCCCCAAGAATCTGGTCTCTACGGAGCTCTGTCAGGCACGGGTGTAAACCGATCCCCGCACAGCAACTGCGCGTTAATGAAAGTTTTGACAGAGAGATTTCATTTTGGAACTCACATTCCCTGAAGGGTTTGTAATAATTGCACTTGAAATGGAGCCATTTGGCCTCAATGCTTTCCAGATTGGGGGCGCAGAGGTATGCTCCTTCCTGGGAAGGCCAGGCTGGGGAGCGGGAGGCCGCGGGACGTGCCGCCCCAGGGGGAGTCCCCAGCCCCTCTCTGTGTGGATGCAGGGCCCGTGGCTGGCCCGGGACCTTGTCTCCAGAGCTGTGATCTCCATGTCCTTACAGCCATGCTGGTGACGGGCTAGCTGGGGTCTGCGTCACAGACTGAGTGGGGACAGATGGGGGGCTCCTGACCTGGGTTTCTTCTTCCTGGCCCCAGAAATGCACGGGGGAAGGTCTGCCTCCCAGCACCGTGTCCTTATGTGATCTGTCCTGTGATCTGTGTCTGGGGCCTTTCCCCAAGTCGGTTTATGCCTACCTTGGGGGACAGCCACTGCACAGGGCAACTTCTGGCCTCCCCCCGCCTCTCTGGCTGACTCTGCCACAGCCCCCTTCTCCCTCCACCTCAGGGCCTTTGCACTTACTGTCTCCTCCAGCTGAGACACTCCTATTGGGCTTTCTAACGGGGTGGCCCCTGCCCCGCCTCCCACTTTGCCTGTTCTTTTCTTCTTCTTTATTTCTCCCCATGGCACTTAGAACCCCCAACATACTAGTACTATATAATCGGCTTAACTATTATGCTAATTATCTTCTGTCCGCTGGAATGTAGATCCCTCTAGAGCTTTGTCTCCTGTGTTCCCTGTTGTGTCCCGTTACTCCAAAAATACCTGGAGAATGAATGAGTGAATGAATGCACGAACAAAATGGGACCAGACGTCGTGAAAGGTGACCTTGTGCCACACATGTGGGAGAGGTTAGTGGAGCGGCCACCAAGGTGGCCAGATCCCGCCAGATTCAAGGAAGCTTGTTTAACACATCAGTCTGGGTCTGTTTTGCTTGAAGTCTGCTCTTCATTGGAACCAATACACATGGCTACGTCCTCCTACCCCTGGAGTCACAGGGAGTGAGGCAGGGCTCCACAGCTCCTCGTAGGCCCGTGTGTGTTCCCCTCAGCCTGGGAGGAGGCAAGGCTGGATGATCACTCCACTTCGCAGATGGGGAAACTGAGGTTCAGAGGTTAAGGAAGATGTGGTCCATCAGAGTTGGCGCTTGGGGACCATACAGATCACTAAGTCTAGGGCCTTCCTTAGAGCCCTTGATCTGACCACGGGGCTGGAGAAGGGGTACCCAGTGAGGCAGCTTTGGGGGAGGAGAAAGCCAAGGGTGCAGGCAGATGTGGGTTCAAGTCCCGAATGATGACAGTTCCCAGCAGTAAGACAGGGTGAGTCACTTCACCTTCTCAGTTAGAATGGAGATAATTATGCTTTGCTCACAGGGTTGTAGGAAGGACAAAATGACATCACATTTATGAAACGCCTGTGTAAGCTGATGAGCCTTATGCCAAACGGAATTTTTTGTACGTTTATTTATTTATTTTGAGAGAGAGAGAGAGAGAGAGAGTGCATGCAGGAAGGGCAGAGAGAACTCAGAGAGAAAGAGAGAGAGAGAGAGAGAGAGAGAGAGAGAATCCCAAGCAGGCTCCGCATGGTCAGTGAGGAGCTGGATTCAGGGCTCAAACCCACGAACCATGAGATAATGACCGGAGCTGAAATCAAGAGTCGGATGGCCAACCGACTGAGCCACCAGATGCCTCGCCAAACGGAATTCTGGCGAGGGTTCTCAGCACTGGTGTGGTTTCATGCTGGGAAGCTGACCTTGGCTCCCACAAGCAAGGAAGGTTCTCCTGACAGCCAGGTCCCTGTAGGAGGGGGGCCACCTCCTTGCTTTCCTGGATTCATCCGTAGGCCTTCAGCAATAAGAGATAGGAGCCGAACGCACACCAGGGGAGTCCTACAACCAAACTGCAAAAAGGTTGCTTGGAGCTGGCCTCAGGATGAACGGGAACCAGCAAGCCCCTCCACCGTCCTCCCAGATCTCTCTCTGTCCCTCATCTTGGGGTCTTTCCCTGGAGTGTGCCCCATTCAGTACCTTGGAGGAGCCTCTCCCCCAGCACAGAGCACAGCATAAGTGATGCAAACTCATGGCCTTACTGCTCGGGGCCCAAGAGGAGAAGGGGTTCTTCCCGATGCTGGAAAAGGAAAAACTCACAGGGAAGGATTCTGATTGGCTCAGCTGGGTCACGTGCCCACCTGGCTCCTCCCTTGAGCCAGGGGGCAGGGCTGTGTAAGGGGATGGCCCCTCCCATTTCCAGAGTCGGGAGGATGAAGGCCTGTCACTGGATTAAAGGGGTGCTATTGCCTGAAGATGGGGAGGGGGTGCTGGAAAGCAAGCAATGAACGTGCCCCCTGGTGCAGATGCCATTATCCTAAAAACTGTTATGTGAGAAGTGGACCCTGCAGACGTGGTCGGGAAGCACCTTTATTACAGTTTCCTCTGTTCCGTTTAAAATGTACTCAGCAGGGAGGTTTTTTTGTTTTTGTTTTTAATTTTTTTAATGTTTTAATTTATTTTTAATTTATTTTTTTTTCAACATTTTTTATTTATTTTTGGGACAGAGAGAGACAGAGCATGAACGGGGGAGGGGCAGAGAGAGAGGGAGACACAGAATCGGAAACAGGCTCCAGGCTCTGAGCCATCAGCCCAGAGCCCGACGCGGGGCTCGAACCCATGGACCGCGAGATCGTGACCTGGCTGAAGTCGGACGCTTAACCGACTGCGCCACCCAGGCGCCCCAGTTTTAATTTATTTTTGAGAGAGAGAGAGAGAGGGAGAACAGGGCAGGAGCAGAGAGATAGGGAGACACAGAATCAGAAGCAGGCTCCAAGCTGTCAGCGCAGAGCCTGACGCGGGGCTCGAACCCACAAACCGCGAGATCATGACCTGAGCTGAAGTCGGATGCTTAACCAACTAAGCCACCCAGGCGCCCCAAGAAGGGAGTTTTATCCCTGCTCTCCAGCAGAAACTGGGCATCCCCATGACTTCTCTGGCCCTTCAGTAGGTAATAGAAAGCTTGACAGTCCCTTAAAGTCCCAAACTCAGTCTCAGTTCCTTAACCAGAAATGTCTGCTTCCGTGCCACAATTAAAACTCCAAACTTGCTTTAAAGGGACATCTGCCCCCTTCCCCAGTTGGGGCCCGCTGCAGGCTGGCTGCTCAGAGGGGGTGGGCACTCGTGCCTTCTCTGCCTCATTGCCACTCCAGCCCCCCACAGCTGCAGGGTTGAGATGGGGTCCCAGGAGAGGCGAGGCTGGAAGAGCAGGAGGGTGTCTCCCGCACTCGGGAAGCCTCTCAACCCTTTTATTATCTTCGATGGGGCAAGTTGCCCACTAGGTTCTGGTCACTTGCTTCCACCTTTCTGCATGATGGCTTGTTTCTGAATTCACTTTGGTATTGGACTGCTTAGGGCTCCGGTGGGAATTCCCGGCTGAAGGCTGATTCGCCACGGAAGCGATACCTCGGTGCGTGAACGCTTTCTCTCTGCTGGACACCGTGTGGACACTGTGCAAGTTCTCTGGCCAGGTCCTTCCAGCAACATCATGAAGCGCGCCTTACCATGTTACATGACATGACATTCTGTTAAAGTTCAGGTGCACTATGTAATTATATAACATACAGCAGCGTAATGATACGTATAGTATTATGATCGTTACCCCTGTTTGCAGATAACATAGCGGAAAGTCAGAGAGGTTGAGTAGCTTACCAAAGCCTACACAGCGGGGCACTTGAGTGGCTCAGTGGACTTCAGCTCAGGTCATGATCTCGCGGTGTGTGGTTCAAGCCCCGCGATGTGCTCTGTGCTGACAGCTCGGAGCCTGGAGCCTGCTTCGGATCCTGTGTCTCCCTCTCTCTCTGACCCTCCCCTGCTCATGCTCTGTCTCTCTCTCTCTCTCTCTCTCTCTCTCTGTCAAAAATAAATAAACATTAAAAAAAAATTAAAAACAAAAAAACAAACCCCCCCCAAAACCCCAAAGGACACAGCTAATAAGTGGCCAGCAGAAATCAGGCCTTTGACTCGCCTGGCAAACTTTTCTGCCTTGATCCTAGTAGTGGCGGGGTGAGCGCAAGATCTGCCTCTCTCCAAAGTTCATTTGGTAGGAAGTGTTCCTGCCTGTGGGGGCAGAGGTGGCCTGGAGGCTCCGGCACAGTCTGAGTGGCTGAGCTGCACCTTGCTGGACGGAGCAAACCACCCCCCTCCCTCTCGAGTCTCAGAGGATCTCAGGGCTCCCCTGGGAGTTGATGTGCTGTGGAGGGGTGTGTAAAGATGCCCGGTGGGGACCTCCCTGTCACTGGCCGACAGACGTGCCCAGGGCTTGGGCATCGGGGACCCAGAACCACACAGAAAGGTGGCCCAGTGGGCATGGAACCGGGCCTGGTGGGCTGGTGGCATCTTCTCCAGGTCACAGCGAGGCCCAAGGAGCCCGGCCGTATGCAGAGACCCCTGATCTGTCTTCCGGCAGCAAACCCCATGATCACAGACTTGCGGGGGGCTCCTTTTGGGTGTTCGGTCTCCCTCGGAGCCACGGGTGTCTTTAATGTCCCTGGTGTGAGCTGGCCACCTGCAGATGCTGGTCCAGCAGCATCAGACCTCTGGGGTGGGGCCCTCTTCCTCGTTAGAAGCAGATTCGTCCTACGGGGCCCAGGAGCGGGGCCTCATATCCGGAGGCGTTTTATTTTTATTCTTATTAGAAAGAAAATTGCCCTGGTCATCTACACGAGGCAGTTAAAGATTGCTTAAGAATCTGCCAACTGAAATAAGCCTGCAGGATTAGGGACGAGATGGGTCGGTGGCCGTGAGGGCTGTTGGCCCGGAGACCGGCACACATCCCCATGGCTGGCCTGTCCCAGCTCCCACTGCCACCCTGCTGGGTCTGGGAGCTCAGAGGTGACGCCCCCTGGAGGTGGCCCCTTTGTCCTAGATTCGCCAGGCCCCTTCTCCAGGACACCTACCCTGGTCTGTCCAGACGGAAGCCAGGCTGTCGGTAGGAGCTGCCCCTCTTCTTGGCCCTGCCACTCTGCCTGCCGTTTCTGCCCCAGGCCCAGATGCCCAGCTCGGCCGCATGTTCCGTTTTGTCAGGCCGGTCACTGGCTTCATCCCCACAGGCCTTACCGCAGAGCCTTGTCCCAGTGCTGCTCAGACTCTCGTGGGTGTGAGAGCGTGTGCGCACATAGGCCGTGTATATGCGGGTTGTGCGTGCACACAGTGGGTGAGTGTGCATGGGCCGTGTGTGCATGGTTCTGTTTAGTTCAGAGCAGAAAACAAAGCAGCATTTTCTCTCTAGAAAAATAAGTACGCATGGGATATATCACCCTTGCCAAAGCCTTCGGGGTCGTTTGGCCCAATCACCCTTTTTCAGATGGGGAAACTGAGGCTCAGAGGATCGGGCATTCCATATCAGCTGGCTCCTGACTCAGAAACTCCTTCAAAGCTGGAGACTGAGCCTGCTAAGGGACCAGTGACTGCCGGGGAAGAGGTAGGGCTTGGGCAGGACTGGGGCTGGAGCCCTGCCATCCCTGGGAACCCATGAACGGGGCCTTGTAGCTGCAGCCTAGGAGGGCTGCTTGACTGGGAGCCCCCTTCTTGGGCCCAGTGTGGGTGGGCGGTTCAGCCCACGAGTTCTTGGGGAACGAGCCCTCCCCTTGGCATGCCCGCCAAGTGGCTGTCTACCCTCCCCCTGGGCGGCCTTCCCCAGAAGGGCCAACCTGCTTGCTCTGCCCCAGGGCAGACACTGCCTGTGCTTCCTCCTCCCCGCCCAGGGTGAACTGCCTGGGGCCTTCTGTGGCTCCCCAGGGCCCCGCCTGCCTGCTTCCCCCAGAACTGCCTTCGTTTGGCCACCCCGCCTAAGGACAAGGCCGGGACCATGCGGCCCCTCCCGTTCCATGCCTTTTTTGTTATTTCCTCAGGCATCTATGATGGGGCCTCATCCGGGGCTCCCCCCAGTTGGAGTGGCAGAAACAGAGCCTCAAGTAGGGAGCTTCAAAGCCAGCAATGGGAACTCTCGTCCTTCAGCCCAAAATCAGGGGCTGAGAGCAGTGAGGTGGCTACCGTTCAGGGAGCTGGGCTGGAGGCTGCGATGTGTCTCTTCCGAGAGAGGCGGGTGCAGAAGCCCTCCTTCGGGCTGTTGAACACAGCACCGGGGCCGTTGAGGAAACCGGTTTGGGCCACAATGGCTCTGCTGTTTCCTGCGTCCCAGGACATTTGCAGCACTTTGTGGGAAAGGGACCGTGTGCGAGGTGCCAGCTGACACTTTCTCTCCGCAGCCAGCCCAGGAGGCAGGGAGGCAGCTCTGAGCAGATCCAGGCGTCTGTCTCCTGCGGACCCCACCTTCCCAGTGCCCCCGGGCTCACCCTCCGTGAGAGCCGGTGCCTCCCCCTTTGCCACAGGCTGACTCCTCACACTGAGATTTAGCGATCAGGGCCCTGTACCCTCCCCATCTATGCTATTCCTGATTCGGGGGGCTTTCAGCCACGTTCTCTCCACTCCAGAGGCTCCAGCATTTCTGTCGGTCGGGGTGACGCCCATGTAGCTGCTGAGAAGCCACATGCGTGCTGGTGCTGGGGTCTGGGATTCACCAGACGTCTCCCCCTCGGCTGCTTCTCTGGTCCTTCTCCAGGGCTCTGAGCGGTTGGCAGGGCACAGAGGATTTTATGATTTTTTTTTTTTTTTTTTTACTTACTCGTTTCACACGTGAGGCCCTTAAGCTCAGAGGAATTCAGTGACTTGCCCACAGTCCCCAGCCACCAAGTGCGGGAGCCCGGGTTCTTGACTGTTGTCCAGATTCTCTGGCTGCAGCTGGGGCTTGGACCTACTGTCGTCCCTGCCTGCAGTGTGTGTGTGTGTGTGTGTGTGTGTGTGTGTGTGTGCGCGCGCACGCGCGCGTGTGGCCTGTGTGTGCCTGTGTGTCCATCCATATGTGTGGATGGGCCCGAGTGGGTCTGGGTGTGCCTGTGTGTGAGCACCGTGTGTGCGTGATGGCCCTTCCCCTGCTGTTCAGGAACCGCCCGGCCCTGGGGAGCCACAGCCTGTGATCTGTGTCCCGCCCTGAAGCCTTTCTGGCATTTCTGCAAGTGGGACTCCCTTGGGCGGCTCTGGGAAGTTGGGGCAGGACATCCCGTAGAACAAAGGAGGGTGAACAGCAGTCTGTTCTGGGGACTCCCGTCCCAGGTCCGAGCCTCTCAGGCCGGGTGTGTGGGGTGAGGCAGCAGGTCGGGCACCACAGGCTGAGGAGTCCTCTGGGTTTTGTCATCTCTCTCTTTTTTTTAATTTTTAAGTCTTTATTTATTTTTGAGAGAGAGAGAGAGAGAGACCAAGACGGAGTGCAAGCGGGGAGGGGCCGAGAGAGGGGGAGACACAAAATCCAAAGCAGGCTCCAGGCGCGGGGCTTGAACTCGCGAACCATGAGATTATGACCTGAGCCGAAGTCGGATGCTTAACCGACTGAGCCAGCCAGGCGCCCTGGGGTTTTGTCACCTCTTAAAAAAGCATGTGCAACCTTCAGCCTCCGTCCTGAGAGGTGTCTTTTGTGAGGTGGCCGCTGGTCCCTCAGCATTCTGGTGGAGGTCCATGTGCCCAGCCCTGCACCGTGACGCTGCGTCCCGTGCTGTGCCTGGGGCCAGGTGAGCTAGATGCGCCCACAGCCCCAGAAAGCAGCCCTATCATCATCCCCGTTTTTGCGTGTGAGGAAAGGAAGGCTGGGGAAAAGGAAGTGGCCTGCCAGTCGCGTGACTTCGGGCAAGTCACACGATCCTAGAAGGGGGGGCCGCAAGGAGGGAATGGGACGTCTGTGACAACGTCCGGCACATCACAGGTGCTCAAAAGTGGCGTTCCCTCCTCTGGGCGTCTCTGTCAGGGGCCGGTTGGCAGAATGGGGTCTTGTCCACACGAGCCTGCCAGAGATGGCCCGGCAGGTGGAGGCCACGGAGTGGGGGTATTGGGCCGAGAGCTTGGACTCAAGGGAGACTTGGCCACACTCCCCAGATATCTAAAGGGCTGTCACGGGTGGGGAAGGAGCCAGGGTCTCCTGGGGACGACTAGCAAGCACATCTGGGCCCAAGGGATGAAGAAGGAGAGGTGACCCCGAGGCAATTCCAGGAGAGGCAGTGGACTTCTCATTGGTGGGGATGTTGAGGCAGAGTCGAACAGCACATTGGGGTGACCTGATGACACTTTTTAAAGGTGACTTTTCAATGTTTATTTTTGAGAGAGAGAGCGCGAGCAGGAGTTGGGGGGAGGGGCAGACAGAGAGGGAGACACAGACTCCAAAGCAGGCTCCAGGCTCTGAGCCGTCAGCACAGAGCCCGACGTGGGCCTCGAACCCATGAACCACGAGATGGTGACCTGAGCCAAAGTGGGACACCTAACCGACTGAGCCACCCAGGCGCCACTGATGACATTTAAAGCATAATCTGACTCCACTTAATTGGGCCCCCTGCTCCGCTGTCCCCACCCAGAGAAAGCAGAGAGTGTGAGAGCTGGAAGTCGTCTTTCGACATCTAGGCCAAACGCCATCTGTTATGGATGGGGAAATTGAGGCCCGGCCGCCCAGAGCTGGAACGCGACACTTGCTGAAGATAACGTGGTTTAGTTACAGGCTAGACGCTTGGCCTCATGCTTGTCTCCCTTCGGAAAATCCTGAGACATGAGGAGCCTTATCCTGGGCTGTCTCCCCACCCCCACCTCCCACAGCCCTTGAATTCTCCAGCCCTGCCCTTCCCCCTCCCCTCTGCCTTGGTTCTGCAGAGGGAACGACAAGGGGTAAAGGTAGACCCATTCAGAGCCTTTAGGACAAATGTTTGAGAGTCACCAATTACCTGATCCTCAAAGCCCTGCCTTTGACTTCCTTCCTGCGGGTCTTGATGGTTGGGGCCCGGCCATGACTGTGGAATCCCGTCCCGACTGTGACAGGCATATTGCAAGCACATGTTTGCTGTCCGCAGGCTGCTCGCAATAAACCCATGCTGAAAACCACATTAAAATGAGCTGGAGGAGAGGGAATCACTTTGTAACATGCTTTATTTTATTTTATTTTTGACTTGGAAAGAAGCATGTCTTGGCCGCGAATCAAAGAGTTGGTGGGGGCCTCTTAGCAGAAACCAAACCGGTCCTGGGCCAGACGCGCCCCCCTCCCCCGCCCCAGGTCCCCTCGGACGGCAGCTCCGGCTCGAGAGAGCTGAGAAGGCGCCCCCGGACCATGGGTGGGCCGCGTGGCTGGTCCAGAAGCTGGAGGTGGGTCCTTGGTGCCAGCCCTGTGTCCACTGCATCCAGGCTGTGGGATCCTGTAGCGCTTCCTTCCTTTTGCCCGGCTGCGGCGCTCCTGGGGCGTCAGGACTCCATTTGTTCCCAGAAACATGAAGTCCTTTGCGTCAGGAATCGGGCTCTTGTGGCCCTCGTGGAGAGGATATTTAAGGATCGTTTTGGCATAAGAGGAGGAGGGGGACTCAGTCCCCCAGTGGTGGGGTGGAAGACCATCCTGTCTTCGCCTGACTCGCTCCAAGACCACAGGATGGTCTGGACCATTGTAAGATCCCCAGTGAGAAGTGCTGGCATCTCAGGCTGACGGGTCGTGTTCTGGGATTCATCCCTGCGCAGCCAGCCACCCTCTGGCCGTCTGTCTTAGATCCACACGGCGCCCTCACCCCCTGCAAGTCCAAGGCAACCCATCGCCATGCCCTAGAACCTTCCAACCGTCCTTGCTCGAATCCATCGCCTCCTCTCTGGCCGTCTGTTTCTTAGTTCAGACCTCGCCCCCCCATCAGCTGGACCACCCCAGCCGCCTCCGGTCCAAAAAGGCAACTAAACATCCCCTTCCCTGCTTCAGACCCTTCTGGATATAAGCCAGACAGCGCGGCCACTGCCGAGCGTTGTCTTTGTGCAGATTAGGAGGCGGTGGCTCTTGACTGCCATCTGCTGGAAGACAGGTGTAATAAGTCCGTGGATCTGTGTGGAGTGATGGTGCCCCCTAGGGTTGCGCACGCACAGCGTCCTGCATCCAAACATCTCGCGGCCTTCGAGATCCTGGGGACCCTCATGCCTCCTGCCCCTTTAGCCCATTCAGATCTTACCCTCCAATGACATTGAGCTGTTTGGGGCTCCATGGTTAAGAAAGCGGACTCGGGGAAATGCATCCAATCAGCTTCCTCATCTGTAATATTAACGGGCATAATTGTGTGATGCTCTTCAGGGGGTTGTCGTGAGGACCTTCCTGAGTTAATACTCGTCAAATGTTTAACATAGGGCTCGACACACAGAAATACTATATTGGTATTTTTTCTCTTATTGTTTTCTTTCACTTCTGTCTTTTGGCGTGCGTTCCTTCGGCTGGGAAATGTCTCTCTCCCACCCCGTTGTGCCTCTTTGATTGCTCAGTGTTTCATCATACCTCCAGGCTCCCCAGTCCCTGGGTGACCCTCAGACACGGCTCTGACAAAAGCTTTCCTAGTCCCTTAGATGTTCCTGGGCTCCCTGCCAGCAGGAATGAGGTTGGATTTGGGTCTGAATCTTCAGGCCCCCAAACTTCCCAAAGCTTGTCCTGAAAATCACCTCGACTCATTTTTGAGCATTTTGCTATTCAATACTGATTTTAAGCCAAGCCTCCGTTATATGGGATCTCAGTTCAAAATGGTAAAATAAATTAAATATTACTTAGTGAATGTCATTTATTTAGTAGGGTCGGCCCTTTTACAAACGGAGCTAATGGGGGGAAAGGGGATATTAACAACTAACAAGAATTGACCGCGACAGTGAGCTCCTCCTGTGACTCACTTGTGGAACCCTCACAAGAACGTCAACTTTATTCACAGTCCCATTTGACAGAAGAGGACACGGAGGACTTGGGGTTAAGAAACTTGCTCAGGGTCCCTAGGCCAGTAAGCCGGACCCGGGATTCCAGCTTGGTCTGACTGATCTCAGCAAGAGGTGGGGAAGCATGCCGGTCTGAGGGCTGCGGGCTCCTTCCTGCCTTGAAGTCTTAGGCCGGGAGATGTGATGGGGGGGTGAGGGGGGGGGGGGGATGGCAGGGCCAGAAGCCCCAGAGCCACAGGAAGGGAAAGGGGAAGCCAGGCGCAGCGGGAAGGGTTTTGCCCTCTGACTCTTTGCTTGGTGTCCTGGCCCTTCCCGTAGGAGCTGTGGGATTGTACCCTGGGAAGAAAGAAGTGAAATGGGCTTCGGGCATCCGAGGATCAGAAGCTCTATAGCCCGCTGTGTGGCCCTGGGGGAGTCACTAACCTCTCTGAGCCTCAGCTTCATTGTGCTAACAGCACATCTGCCTCCGGCTTGAGCTCAGACAACTGGGGAGACAGGCTGTATAAATCAGCCCAAAGAGAAGCAGTGCCTGCGGGGCAGGACTTCTCTAGTGAGGGTGGCAGTTACCCTTTTGAAAGGAGTCGGAAGCCTGGGACTGAGGGATTTGCAGATCAAACCGGAAGTGGTGCCATTGCAGACCAAGGCGCTTTCCTACTGGGGCATGACTTTGTCCCTCATTCCTGGGGCGGGGCTTACGCAGCAGAACAAAACCCGGGAGATCAGGGTGGGCACGTCCTTTTGGGGCTTAGCCTGGGGAAAGCTCCGTGACCTCAGTTGGAGAGAACTTCTTGGCTGAGGGGCCTGAGAGGCATGGGGCGGGGGCATCGGGGCACCCGGACTAGGGAAACATATCCTGTGGTTTGTCATAGATTTTCTGGTTTGTTTATTTCTTTTCAAAAATAATGTGTTGAGGTCAAACTCACATAACATGAAATTAACCATTTTAAGGTGGCATTCAGCGCACTCACCCACTGTGTTGTGCCACTACTACCTCTCTGTGATTCCAAAATATTTCCATCGCTCTAACGTAGAACCCCATAACCCATTATGCAGATCCTCCCGTTCTCCCCCACCCCACCCTCAGCCTCTGGCAACCATCCCTCTACAATTCTGTCTCTGGAGATTTGGCTATTCTGATAGGTCACATGGAGAGAATCACAACACAGGACTCTGCATCTGGCGTCTTTCACTTAGCATAATGTTTTGGAGGTTCATCGACATCGTATCGTGTATCCGTACTTCTTTATCACGGCTGGATAATATTCCGCCGTGTGCTGATCCGCTCATCCGGTGGTGGGCATTTGGGCTGTTTCCACCTCTTGGCTCTTGTGCAAAGTACTGCTGTGAACAGTGAGCCTGGGTGTACCTTGCTGTTTGAGTACCGTCTTCACTTCTTACGGGTGTATATCCAAGAGTAGAGTTGGTAGGTCACGTGCTGATTCTATGCTTAACCTTCCGAATAACCACCAAACCGTTGTCCTTAGCAACAGAACCATTTTTTTCATCAGCAATGTGTAGAGATTCCAGTTTCTCCACACCTTTGCCAATACTGGTTATTTTCTGTATTTCTTCAGTTACCTTTTCATTAGCGTCAGCATATTGTATCTTCCTCCACTCTTACATTTAACCTGTCTGTGTCTTTAAGTGGGTTTCTTGTCAACAACATAAATTTGGTTCTTCAGCATTTTTTTCCATTAAAATTAGTATTCATATTCTTGAAATATCTATTATATTTGTTACTGTTTTCTGTTACTTGCCCTTGTTCTTTCTTCTTTTTTTAAAATGACTATTTATTTTTTAAAGAGAAAGAGAGGGAGACAGAGTGCAAATGGGGGCGGGGCGGAGAGAGAGCGGGAGACACAAAATCCCAAGCAGGCTCCAGGTTCTGAGCTGTCAGCACAGAGCCCCACACGGGGCTCGAACTCACAAACGGTGAGATCATGACCTGAGGTGAAGTTGGACTCTTAACCGACTGAGCCACCCAGGCGCCCCGTGTGTCTTCTTAGGAGAATTATATTCAGGTCCTTTGGTCTTTTTAAAATTAGGTTGTTTGTCTTTTTATGTTGAGTTGTAAGATACATTCTGGATAATATGAATTGCAAATATTTTTCTCATTCTGTAGGTTGTCTTTTCACATTGTTGACAGTGTTCTTTTTGATGGACAAATGTTTTTAATTTTTACGGAGTTCGATAATTTTATCAATTTTTTCTTTTGTTACTTGTGCCATTGGTGTCATATCTAAGAATCCATTGCCAAATCCAAGGTCATGAAGACTTATCCTGTGGTTTCTTCTAAGAGTTTTATGATTTTTAGCATTTGAATTTAGTTTGTTGGTCCATTTTTTTTAAGTTAAAATTTTTTTTTTGAAAAAATTTTTTTTTTTTGAGAGAGAGTGAGCACGAGCCGGGAAGGGGCAGAGAGAGAGGTTGAGAGAGAGAATCCCAAGCAGGCCCCTTGCTGTCAGCGCAGAGCCCAACATGGGGCTTGATCCCACCAACCACAAGGTCATGAGCTGAGCCGAAATCAACGCATAACCAACTGAACCACACAGAGTCCCCTAATCCATTTTGAGTTAACTTTTGTATATGGTGTGAGGTAGGGGGTCTAACTTCATTCTTTGCATGTGGATATCCAGTGTTCTCAGCACCATTTGTGCAAGAGCTGTTCTTTCCCCACTGAATGATCCAGGCACCCTTCTTGAAAATCAGTTGGCTGAAACATATGCTTTTTGTTTGTTTGTTTGTTTTGTTTTTTAAAGTTGGGTGTTTTCCCCGGCTCTGCCACTTTCTAGTGTGTGCTGTGGGGAGAACCTTATTCTCTCTAGGCCTCCATTTCTGTGTTTGTGAAATGAAAACCTTGGCTTTCCTCCCCACTGAGGCTGTATGGCAGTCTCCAAGGGGCCCCATGTTTTGAGTTGGCTTTGCCAGTACAGGGTGGGGACCGTCCCTTCCTTGCCACCACTTCCTGCTGATCCTTCTCTGGCTTCTGCAGGGGGAGCGTTTCCCTTTTTCTTCAGTTTAGCTACTGAAAACCTGGAGGGTCTGCCAGCCTCTCGCAGCTCATTCTCCCCACCGCCCATCTGGGGGAGGGATGCTAGTCTTTCCCATATACCTTGTTGCTGCTTTATTCTGCAACTCTAAAAGAACTTGCCCAGTAAGTTGGAAGTGAAATCCCCAAGTCAGGCCCAAGTCTCCGCTGTGTTGTCAGGATTACACTTCTGTTGGGGGTGGGAGGCGCGGCGTGATACTGGGATTACCACAGTCCTGAAGAGGACTAACAGATGGGGGGTTCAAGCCCTAACAGATGCCCACCCCACACCTCCCTTCCTCTCAACAGTGCCTGGTGCTAATCTGTGCTTTTCCTTTCTTCTCAAGGAAGAAAATTCACATCTGTGTAGGGCGCTTGCTAACTCCAGGTCAGGCTGGGTGTGGGTATGGTGGGGATTCCTGCTGCCTTGCTCCTGTAATTCTTACCATAGCCATGTGAGGGCAGTAGAGCGGCCCACAGGACAGGTAAGGACACAGGCTTCCTGGGAGGCCCTGGGAGAGGTTCCTCAAGTGCTGATGTAGATCTCTGTTGGGAAGGGTTGGGGGCGGGTATCACTACCTCCCTGCTCACCCTCCTTTTGGGGAGACCCTGAAGGAACTCCTCAGACTTTTGCCAAAACTTGCAAGTTCAGTGTTCTCCAGCAGTTGGTGGTTTCTATCCTAGAGATGTGACCCTTTGCTTCATCTTCTAGAAAACCTCAAGCCCCATGTGTATCTGATGGTTGACGATTGTGGTGGTGGTTTGTCCGGTTCCGTTTTTTCTTTTTAAAAATTTTTTTAAGTTTATTTTATTTATTTATTTTGAGAGAGAGAGAGTATACATGAGCCAGGTAGGGGCAGAGAGAGAGGAGAGAGAGAATCCCAAACAGGCTCCGCACTGTCAGTGGAGAGCCCGATGTGGGGCTCGGACTCACAAACCATGAGATCGTGACTTGAGCCGAAATCGAGAGTCAGACGCCCGACCGAGTGAGCCACCCAGGTGCCCCTCTTTTTTAAATTAAAAAAAAAAAGTTTATTTATTTATATTGTTTTATTAAATTTTTTGGGGGGGCGCCTGGGTGGCTCAGTCAGTTGAGCAACCGACTTCGGCTCAGGTCATGATCCCACCGTTTGTGAGTTCAAGTCCTGCATCAGGCTCTGTGCTGACGGCTCCGAGCCTGGAGCCTGCTTCTGATTCTGTGTCTCCCTCTCTCTGCCCCTCCCCCACTCATGCTCTGTCTCTCTCTGTCTCAGAAATCAATTTTTTTAACCTTTTTTTTTTTTAACATTTATTTATTTTTGGGAGACCAAGAAAGACAGAGGGCAAGAGGGGGAGGGGCAGAGAGAGAAGACACAGGATCCGAAGCAGGCTCCAGGCTCTGAGCTGTCAGCACAGAACCCGATGCAGGGCTTGAACCCATGAACTGTGAGATCATGACCTGAGCCGAAGTTGGGCACGTAACCCACTGAGCCACCCAGGGGCCCCATTTTTGTTTATCTATTTATTTATTTATTATTTATTTATTTTAGAGAGAGAGAGCGTGAGCAGGGGAGGGGCAGAGAGAGAGGGAGAGAGAGAATCCAAGCAGGCTCCATGCTGTCAGCGCAGAGCCTGATGCGGGGCTCGAACTCACAAACCGTGAGATTATGACCTGAGCCAAAATCAAGAGTCCGACGCTTGACTGACTGAGCCCCCCAGGCGCCCCGCCCCCAATTCCGCTTTTTATACCTTCGTTCACTCCTGGTTTCGCTTGCCTTTCCTGCCCCGCTGTTTCCTCCCCTTCGTCCTTCCACCTGCTCCCGACCTGTTGGCCTGGCATGAGTGTTAGCATCTCCAGACCATCCTCCCCCACTTCCTCGTCTGTGAAAGGAGGGACCGAACTGGACCTCAGGCAATGGTTTTAACATTTAGGGAGTCTTGCATTTCCTACTCTTGAGAATCGGACAAAGCTTTAGACAGTTTTTCCTAGAACGTGCCCAGGCGGGGACACTCGTGCTGCCAGCTTCCAAGCGTTCAGAGACTGTGAAAACCTCTCCGGGATTGTCCTGAGCTCTCCTGAAGGAGCCTGTATCCAAGGTCTTTTGGACGAGGTGACAGAGCGAGGAGGGATCACCCTCAATCCTTGCCCGGCCCCATTTCCCGTTGACGTAAGGGTGGCTTTTCAAATTCTCATTGCCTGTCTACCTGAGTGGCCCAGAGCTCTCTCAGCAGGTCCTTGCCGACAAATACATTTCATTCTGACAGAGCGGTAGACCCGTTTGGCTCCCCCTCAGACCTCATAAGTGGGGAAGAAACCAAATGCTGTTGGGGAGCAGAGCGGCGTGCCCAGGAGACGGGCTCAAAGTGGAAGTCACCGAGCTTCCAGCTGACCTTGGACAAAGCCTGGCCGGCAGGAAATGGGGCTAAACCAGGAACCCCCCAGTGGGAGCAGGGAACGTGGGTCCCTCTTTACAGGGAAGGAATAAAGATTCCTCTGCCTCTTCCCATAAGTGGGGCTCATGTCTGCTTCCCCGAGCTGGGACTGAGTCACAAAAATTCTTTTATGATCTGTTTTCTGGCCCTCGCCCCTGTTGTTTTTGGAAATCTGTAAGCAACATCCTAAATTTCCTCTGCCTAATTTTAGTCTCTGGGAACCGCAGCCAGATGATGTCAGACTGAATATTAGATGCCATGGGTCTCCCGAGGCCCCAGCTCTGTCACCGGCCTCCTGCCGCCACCCCCGACCCACGGGCTCAGGTGAGAGATGTCACGGTCATCAGCCACAGCAGGAACCTTACTTCTCTATAGGAAATGCCCTCGGCATTTGGTACCCTAAACGCAGGGCTGGGAAAGGTTTTCCCAAAGGGAAGGGGCAGTTCTCTCTTCATCAGAAAGCTTCTCAGGACACCCAGTGCACGCCAAGAGCCTACTGTGTAGCCAAGAGAAATGGGCAACCAAGTCTGACCTCATTATCTGGGGGCATTTCCAGGTTCCCAGGCTCTGAGGCTTATACAACTTGAAGGACTTTTAAAGAAAAAAGAATACCTAGAAAACTTTATGTTTATGGAAACCCCTGAGCACGTGAATGCATGGCCCAGGTTTCTGTCGCGGCCTCGAAGGAGCCCTTGGGAAGGAAGGTTCTAGAATCGTAAGCTTTGCGGTGAAGCCACTTTTGCTTCTCATTCCCTTTGTGAAATTGTTCACCAGCTTCTGCCCTTCTGAGAATGAATAGCAGGCCCCTTAGCAGGCTCTCAGGAGGGCCTCCCCTCCTCTCCTCTTTCCCGCCGGCCTCAGATGCCCCACGTTCATGGCAACGGAGGCCGAGCTGATGCTGGCCTGCCAGCAGGCCTTGTGCACTGCCCAGGACGGGTCAGACTGACGCCCCCTCCCTTGACGGGCCCCCAGGGCCCCAGCCACGGAGGGTCTGCCTCTCTCGGAGCCGCCTGAGCCCCAGCTGGGCTCTGGATGCCGGGCCTCCAAGAGCTCAGGGACGCAGCCCTTCCAGGGTGGACGTTAGGGACGGAAGCCTCTCCCTGGGAGGCACGGGAGTCTGTTTCCTTATCTTCAATCGAGGTAAACAGCTTTGCCTGCCTTTTCACATAGAAAGCGAAGATGCTTTGGTCGCTCCCTGAGTCTGCACTTGGCCCGGGTTCTGCAGCCTTTGATCAAGCCCACGGCCCCCGTGTCGTGTCCCGGGCTGGGGGCTGCAGTTCCCTTATAAACAAGTGGTGCTAAGCACCCTCGTGTTCCACTGGGACCCCGAACTGCCGGCCTGGGCCCCTGGCCCTTCCGTGTTCATTGCTCGACCCTGATGGAGGTGGGGGGCGGGGGGGGGCACACACAGCAGCCTCTTCCCTTCCCCTCACGCACAGGCCCACGTGACACAACCCACGCTACTGCACACAAGACCCATGTGAGCAAAACGCACACAAAAACACGCACATGCACGGGCCCGCGGGACTGCGCCGCATCGACACGCGCACGCGTGAGAACGCACGCTCGCACGTGGGCACACATGCCATGGGCTTCTGAACCCGCCCTCTGGAGGCTTCTGGGGGCTTCTTTTGCTCCTGTAGGAGGCCAGCCTGGAGCAGAAAGAGCCCCGGAACTGGAGGGGGAGCGCACTGGTCCTGCCTCACTGCAGGGTCGGCTGACCGTCTCCATGTGCTATGTCCCTGCCTATGAAATGAGGATTCGGGGAGCACCGTCCTGACCGTCCTGGGCCAGAGGGAATAACGCTCCGTATGCTGTCACTGTCCCCTGGGGGGGGGGTGTTTTTGGTGAACAAGCTGGACCCTACTGGGTTCCCGGGAGCCTGGCTGCTGGCCCCCAAATGTGCAGTTCTCCACCCACGCTGAGAGCAGAGACGCCTCACTGAGGCTGGTGAACTTGACAGTAAGGCTGCTGGCCTGGCCCCGGGGGCAGAGGGCTTGCCGAGGGGCGGGCCCGGACCCTTCCCCGGACACTCCAGGCGGGACCCAGATGCGGGCAGGATGGAACCGGGAGCACGTGTGTGGCCATCCCGTCTCCGCAGCACAGGGGCTCTCCTGAGCTGGCCACATGAGGCGATTCAGAAGCACGGAGCGTCCCCTTCGTTTCACGAGGGTCCCGTCTGAGCCCGGGGAACAACCGGTGGCTCCCCGTGAGCGGGGACCTCTCTGGGCCCCGGAAGCATCCGGCAGCCTGCAACTCGGAAAACTGAAGCCCACTTAGGTCAATAGGGGGCCTCCGGGGGGGCGGGCAGTAGGGCTGGACCCCGTTTCAGGGCCGGGATTCCTGGGGGCTCAGTGTGAGGACCGCAAACCGAACTCCCAGGGCCAGTTCCCAGTTACTGACCTGGCTTTCTGGGGATGGTCGTGTCCTGAACCTGCTCCATCTGGATTCGGGTCTGAGTTGATCAGGCACTTTGGGTCGTAGCCATCTTACTGGCTCTGTGACAAGCCCCATCTTATTTGTTCTCCGTTTCCCTACCTGGGAAATGGGTCTCAACTTCATAGCATTGTTGTGGGGATAAAATGAATTAATATACGCAGTGCGCCTAGCCCCCTGTGTCAGTTGTAATTAGTATTACCGTCCCAGCGGAGAGAAATCATAAAACGGTGGAACTGACCAATGGGCTGACCCCTCTTCTGCAAGGTCAGTCCTGTGGGGCCTGCATCCCGGGCAGCGGCAGGAGCCAGCTGAGTCCTCCTGGGCCCGCACGGCAGTGCTACCACTCACCCTGGCCAGGAGGGGGCCTTGGGGGCCTCAGTTTCCCCATCCGTCAATGGAGACGAGAGGGCCCACATCACAGGGATGGTGTGTGAAGGGGCAGGGGTCAGGGAAGAACGACAGCTGCTTCAGGAACCACAGGCCGCTGAGTGCGGTGCAGAGGGAGGACGTGGGAAGGGTGGGGGTCGGGGAGGCAGACTGGGGATGCAGCGGCTATACTCCGAGGGCCTCGAAGGACGAGTCTAGGAGTTTGGATTTCACACCACAAGGGATGGGGGGGCCTGTTGTCCCGTGGATGGGAGGCTTGCTGTCAGGGAGCTGGCAATGCCCCGAGGAACCCTAGCCAGGCTGACACGGCTGTACGGTGGAGAACTTTCTAGGACTCATGTCACCCCGGTCTCTGGGCTAGCTTTGTCCCTGACTGGCTGTGTATTCTTAGGCAGATCCCTACCCTCTCTGGGCCACTGGCTATATCCAGATAAGCTGGGGCTTGGCTTCAGTGTTCGCCGAGGGACGACCCGCGGGCACAGCTCTCACAGGCCTCCCGGAAGTACAGACCAGCACCAGTTGCCGGGAAAGGGATATTGTGGCCGGGGATGGGTCGCTGGGCCACTGGCAGAGCCCAAACAGACCTGAGCTGGAGCCCGGGCTCCCAGCATCATCTTGGGAATGTTTAAAACTTGGGAAGGTTTGAAAATTGCCCAAGTGCCACTTTTCCATGCCAGTAACTCTGCCTTGTTTATATACTGGTTCCACCACCCTCGGGAAGCCCTCCTTGAATCACTTGCCCCAGCCCTTGGCTCCTTTGGCTTGCTGTTGTAATGGTCTTGCGGGCTGTCTAGCCTGGGGCGTGGAGCTATGAAGGGCTGTGTGTTCTCACTCCCTGAATCTCCAGTTCCTGGGACAGCGCTTGCTGGCCAGGGAGCTCAGCCGTGTTTGTCGAATGTCTGTGAGGTCATTTACTATCTACTGGTCCAAATATTCGGCGGTGGTAAGAGCTTTACTTTCCTTAGAAAGGATCCTGTGTCCCAGAATCTTCCAGGGTCATTTTCACCTGGGCAGTTTCCATCAGGAGCTGATGCCGAAAGCCTGTCTTCCCCCCTTCACATCCAGTCTCAAGCCTGGCTCCCAGAGCTGGTAGCTGTTTGTTCCTGCCCACCTGGTCCAGACTCTCACAGGCCATCGGGCCCTGGGGCCCGAGGGGGAGCATTCCGCCTCTTGGCTTTTTGAGTCAGGTATCAGCCTAGGATGTGCTATAGAGAAGGCTAAGCGACTACCATGATGGGGGGGGGTGTGTGTGTGAGTGTGTGTGTGTGTGTGTGTGTGTGTGTGCGCGCGCGTGCGCACGCGCACATGTGAGTTTGTGATCCCAGCATCAGATTCATCGTGCAGAGCTTGGACGTCAGAGTTGGCAAGAGCCTTAGGGAGACTCACACACCATATTTTGTGAATATATATATATATGTAAATATCGTCTATACATATGCTACGTAAAGAACTTTGGGCCCAAGGGATTTGGCCATGGCCAAGGATCAGGAGCACTTGGGTGTGAACCCACGATGAGACATCACACACCGGGAATCTCTTCATAATCTAGGCACAGATGACCTCTCAAGGCTAGATCACTACGAAAGTACCAGCACGTTAAGTACTGGGTATCCTACCCAGTACCTGGATCAGCCGGCGATCTAGCAGGAAGAGAGCAAGGGGTGAGGGAGGGACCAAGAGTTGGATCCCGCAGGACCCGTCCAGGCACTGCCCCCTCCCCAAGCTCCGGGAGCTCAGGTCACCTAAGGAAGCAGACAGTTCTGCGATTAATGCTGGGTCACCGTGGCAGGTGTGGTGGGGTGGGGACGTGGATTTCGGGAACCTGGGACCAAGGTTTACATCTGAGCCAGTACGGGGGTGAGGCTGGGGGTTCCCGTGTTGTAGACACTTTAGATCTGAGACTTAGTAAAAGGGGAGACAAGGAAAGCTCACCCCTTGCTCCCGGAGGCTGCAAGGAAGCTTGTCCGTCTAGACTCTGGGTGGGGAGAAATGAGCCCGAGAAATCAGTCTTGGGCCTCTGCCTTCCACAGTCTCAGGACTGAAACTTACCCTACCTCTGTGGCCACAAAGCTGGTTCCAAGTTGGAGCTAAAAATGGCTCAAGTAAAACATCCAACATGAAAAGATTAACTATTCAAATCCAGCAGTGCGGGATGGTGGGGTGGAAGTAATCGATCACGGCCAAGCAGAGTTTAGAAAACCTACTCCTGTAATTCAGCTCGTCAACAGTTGAGAAGCTCCAGTTTGACGCCCGTCGGTGCTGAGAAGTCCTGGCAAGCCGGGCAGGAAAGGGAGCTCCGGTCACACAGATCCCAGCTGCGAGTTACACGGCCAACATCGCACTAGCCTGAGTCATTAGAAGTGTCCCTTTAAACTCGTGAATGGGCTCATACGTGGAACTTGAGAAACATAACCGAAGACCATGGGGGAAGGGACTGGGGAAAAAATAGATACAAACAGAGAGGGAGGGAGGCAAAGCATAAGAGACTCTTAAATACAGAGAACAAACTGAGGGTGGATGGGGGGTGGGGGAGAGGGGAGAGTGGGGGATGGGCATTGAGGAGGGCACCTGTTGGGATGAGCACTGGGTGTTGTATGGAAGCGATGAATCACGGGAATCTACCCCCCAAACCAAGAGCACACTGTATACGCTGCGTGTTAGCCAACTTGACAATAAATTATTGCCTGGAGGCAGCCACCAGGCTTCACCCCAATACCTTGAATTAAAGGAATAAAAGGCAAATAGAGGAATGACCTTCTGTGTGACAGAAGGCAGCATCACCAGAGCAAAACCACAGGCCACAGACAGGGAGGAGGTATAAACCGTGTAAAACTGACGACAGATTGGTATCGGGACTATGGAAAGAGCTTCCGTGGATCCGTATGGAAAAGAATAATCCGATAGAGAAATGGGCCGAGAACATGAACAGGCATTTCAGACTCTGAGGCCTGCCTCCGACTGTCTCCTGCCTCCCCTGTAATGGCTTTGTTTCTGGTCTGAGGCTTCTCCCATCTACCACTTGGTGTGTCCAGCTGGGCTCCTAGAAGCCTGGGGTAGGACCAGTGTGGACGCCAGCCCTGTTGATGGAGCAGAAGCTTCCCCGGCTGCTGCAGACTGGCGTCTGGGTGCTGGAAAACGTGGCCAACAGGAGCCCCGATCCAATAGCTGCAGTCTGTGCCTGAGCTGAGGGCTTCTTGTCTCCTTCCTTGAACCTGTACCCACATGGAGCTGCTGAGTGAGGAAGATTGCATTTCTGAGTCCCAGGCCACCTTCCATCTTTCTGCGTTGGACAATCTCTTGCCCCTTCTTAATTGTGGGGACAATATTATTTTCTTTTTAGGCTCTCCTGGCAGGAGAGGGGAATGGGAGCGTGCTTCGTAAAGTGTTGTGCTTCCAGTGGTAATGTACCGACTCATTCTTACTATGGTGTAAATGACTGAGGATTAATGAAATACCCATCCCGAGAGAGTGATGCATACTCAGAACTGGGTTTTAGCTCAGGGGTTGGCCACTACCTTGACTGTGTGACCGTGGTCATGAGCCGCTTAACCACCCCAGACCTGTATTCTAATCCGCTTAAAGAAAGGGCTGGGTAAGATAGGTCTAACATCCTTTGGTCTTTGCAGTTGTATGGGAGATTTGCTTTGTAACAGGAACACAAGTAACACTGCCCTTTCTCAGACCTGCACTCTGTGCTAATTCTGTTTTCTCTCTAACCGGTTCAGGGCTCTTGGAGGTGGCTTTGATTATCCTCCTCTGCTGGGCAAGGTAACTGGAGTTCAGAGGGTTCAGTAACTTCCCCAAGGTCACACAGCTTCTTGGGTGGCAGGGTCCAGAGAGATGAGGAAGCCTTAAGCTCTTAGGCAACCCCTGTAAATCCCGTACAAATGCCTGCGTGTTCTTCAAGTGTGTTTTAAACTACTGGGCCGGTGGTGAGGAGGGAAAGTGTCTCTAAGAAAGAACCAGATGGTATCTGAGTGATCCTCCAGGCTGGAAGAGGAGGCAGTTGAACCATCCTCAGCGAAGGGGAGGGGCCTTATCCAGGTTGCCATGGCAACCCCCTCTGGCTGGGACAGGTGATCGGTTTGACCCTGAGAGCCAGGAGTCTGGTCATCTACTGACTCCTTCTCCATCCTCCCTGGGTCTCGACCGGAGGCCAGCTGAGCCAGGGGTCCAGCCAGACCTACTCCTGGCCAGCTGACCAGTGGGTGGTGGCCCCTGAGGGATAGGCATGCAGGGAGGTGGCGGGCCAAGCCCAGAAGTGTGTCTGCCTCAGATGCTGCCGGCTTCTGTGTGGGTGCCACACCCCAGCTCAACGGGGGACGGGCCTCATCCCCTGCAGCTCCCCGAGCATCTGAGAACTGGGAGCAGGAACTCCAAGACCTGTCCAGCTCTTGCCCACCCTGAGCCCAGGGGCAGGAGGTAGCTGATTCTGTACCCCCAACCCCTGCAGGCAGAGTGGCTTCTCTTTGATTTGTTATCTCTCAGCGTCCCAGAAGAAGTTGGGTGTGTAGGAAAGAGACTTCTCCCTGTTAAAAAGCAGTTGAAAACTGCTCAGAGCCCTTCTCCAACATGACGTCAGGCCTGTGGTCCCTCCAGCCTGGGATTTGGCCACAGGAAACGCCCCGTGCTCACCTCCCGGCTCCCCTGAACAACCGTCGTGAGGCAGGTGGCCCCATGAGGAGGCCCAGGCCTTTCCTGGAGGCCGACCGAACCCTGAATTAAAGCTGAGCCACCTCGGGCCTTCCCCTTGCCTTTGGAGGAGGAGGGACCCCGAGAGGGGAGGGGCCTGTTCAGGTGTTGCCCCCACCCCGGTGTGTCCTCCCTTTTTGCTGGGGGCTCTTCCCCTGTTCACTGCCCCCTCCAGTCCCACCACCTGGGGACAGACCAAGGACTCTGCCATCAGTTCTTAAAACTCTGCTCTGGTTTCCCTCCAGAAGCCCTGATGACCAAAGAGACTCCACGCCTCCTTGCTGTCTTACGGACCCCTTGTCTGTGTCCTCCTGAGCCTTGGCCACTGCGGAAGGAGGGGGAAGCCCCACCAGGGCTCCAGGTTGAGGGTGCTCCTTACCGCCCCCTGGGGTTCGGAAGCCCCTGGGCAGAGTCAGGTGACATCTCCCGTGGTCTGGAGGCCCCCTCCCACTCCACTCCCCCCTCAGCCAGCTTTGTGGCCAGTTTTGCTTTGTGGCCCTTGAAACTTGACCTTCGGCTTGGAGCCCTGTTAAAAGGGACTTTCCCGGCGACACACAGCCATGGCAGTACCAACCCCACGTGCCCAAATGGGCCCGCAATCGCAGAGCTCGTCTCCCTCGCCTGTGCTTGGTATCATCTTTCAGGCCCGGGCAACGCCGCCCACCAGCTGCATGAGACCCTGGAGATATTTACGATCTGTTTCTGGACGAGGAAAAAGGAGTAAGACGCTTCAAACGGTAACCTCGGATTAACAACACGAGCCTCAGAATCCACCCAAGAGAGACAGTTGAATCGCTGATTCTGAAAGATAGAACGTACCCCGGGGATGATCCCACCCCACCTTCGTGCTCCCCCCAAAGGCTGCAGAGACTGGCTCCCCCCCCACCCCGGCTTCGGGGACCCCACCTGAGGGCCATCAAGTACCTTATCCTGCAGGATTCTGGCCCCTCCACACCCACCCACGCCATCGATTTCTGGGGACGGACGTCCCCCAGCCATGTGAGGCTGAAGGGATTCAGTCCTCAGCCCGTATGGAATAG